>NW_025999932.1:12063146-12161357 GCF_001458135.2 Marmota marmota marmota
ACAGTTCTCTGGGGGGGGGGGGGATCTGTCCTCTTCTTAATTCTCAGCACCACTTGGCATGTGGCTGATGTGGTCCCGCCAAAGCTTGAGCACATTAGCAATGGACCTGCTGGCTGCTGGTCCAGGGTCACCATTTCACACTTGCCTGCTGTGCAATGATATTGGGTAACATCTGGAACCATCTTATTTGACCTAGTGTTGAGTTTTTAATTATGGCCACCATTGGGTAGTTGAGCCAGAGAAATCTTGCCTGATGTGTCTTTGGTTTTATTCTATTTTCAGTGTGCATGTTCTTTTTTTTTTTTTTTTAATATAATTTTTATTGTTGTTCAAAACATTACATAGTTCTTGATATATCATATTTCACATTTTGATTCAAGTGGGTTATGAACTCCCATTTTTACCCCATATACAGATTGCAGAATCACATCGGTTACACATCCACTGATTTACATATTGCCATACTAGTGTCTGTTGTATTCTGCTGCCCTGCATGTGATGTTCCCCTTTGTACTTGGATGTGTTAAATGCGTGATGTGAATTTGTGCCAGTAGCTGGGGCCTACTTTGCCATATCTCCAGGAGGCTAGGCAATGTCCACAAGTCTTTCTCCCAGGAATGTGTTCTGGAAGTCGGTTCCCTCCCTGCCAGTGAGGCAGCTGCTTCAGCTGCTAGACCTGTGTCACACGAGCTCTGCAGAGGCCCGTTTCTCCCTCCCCAGGCCTACATCCAGGCTCTGCCTTGAACCTCGTTCTGGATTCGTGGTTCTTCACCTTCCTTGTTGGCACTGCTTTGTTCTCACTGGATGGTTCTGTGGTCACCTAGAGAATTGCGGGCACTGACACCCGTCTTGCAGCCTTCCTGGGAAGCCTGCTTTCCAGGGCCACACCCTTCCTGACCACTTGTGCTGGCTCCTTCTGGCTCTCACCCTGGGGTGCACCCTTACCGATGCCGCCTTCTTACAATTGGGACCGCTCCGGCTCTGGAGGGTCACTGATGTGGCTGTAAGGGATGACTGGTGTAGATTTATGCCTTTTTGAAAACCTGTCAGATAATGGTTTTGTTGGTATGTTGGAGAGTTTTGATAATTCTTTAGAGAAGTAAATTAATTTTTGAGTGGCTTTTTCTTAATCTTTCCTGGTTGATGGGATATCTTAAGAATTCTTGAATTAAACTTTTAAAACACATGTCCTCAGAACACTGTGTCCTTCCTCTCCCTACCTCCCTTTCTCCCTCATAGAGAAAATTTCATATTTCAGTATTTGCATTGCATTAGGTGGTAAGGATCAGATATCTTCAGGCATTTGTTTGTCCAAGGGAAAGCTGATTTGTTTTTTTAAAGGAAAATTGTGGGATGATGTATAATGGAATGTGTAGAAGGAGTCTTGCTAGCTATGCTCCTGGCTGAGAAATTCTGATGTCTTAGCATTGAGTGGCTGCTGGCTGCTGAAAGTAGATAAGCAAGCTGTGACATTGGCCAAGCTTTGTTACATTGGGTTAGGTACTCCACCTGCTTTACCTTGAGCTTTACCTGCTAAACCTTGACTTTTAATTACTTTTTGTTGACTTAATATGAGATTATAGGTTTCAGTTGCACTTAATGACTTCTTCTTATTATAAATGAAACCAGTGGAGATAGGTCCAAGACAAGGCGATGATAGAACAGGCTAGCAGCAGTGAGTTTGTGTTTCCTTGTGAGCTTTTCCTCTTGCTTCTAGCCATGGCTGGTGGATTTTGGAGTCACCGTTATCATTGTTGCTTATTATTTTGCAGGACTAGGGGTAGAACCCAGGACCAGTGTGTGCTAAGCAGGCCTGCACTGAGCTGCATCCTCAGCCCTGATGTTATTAGTGATCACATTTTCAGCAAGTGCAATGAGGTGAAGTTGGCTTATGTTGAAAATGTTTGGTAGCAGGGATGGGGATATAACTCAGTTAGTAGAGTGCTTGCCTCACATGCACAAGGCCCTGGGTTCAACCCCCCACCCCCACACAAATGTTTGGTAGCAAGCATTGGTTCTTTTAAAATAAATGTTGCTCTTTTTTTTTTTTTTAATTTTTATTTTTTGTAGTTGTAGATGGACAGCATGTCTTTGTTTATTTCTATGTGGTGCTGAGGATTGAACCCAGTGCCTCACAAGGCAAGGCAAGCACTGTCACTGAGCTATAGCCCCAGCCGGTGTGTCTCTTCTTGGAGGAGGAGATGCCACCAATCTTAGTTTCTGCACTGAGGTGTGGTGTGAGGACCTCCTGCTTTTCTTCTGACTCCTTCAGTCCTAGGTGACTCTGTGTTTCTGGACACTTTTTTTTTTTTTTTTTTAATTTGAAGTTGGTTTCTTGGAATTCAGAGGCTGACAGGCTTGGCCCTAAGAGAAAGGGGACATACACATGCCACACTCAAAAGCACAGTGGTTGCCGGGGACCTTAGGGCCAGTTGCAGCAGGAACTTGCCTTTAGAAGTCCTTGGGTTCCCATCAGTGTCTTAGTATGGTCTCTGAAGTTTGTATTCACGAGTACCAGCCCCAGGCAAGGTTAGCTACACGGAGCTACAGCAACCTGGCTCAGTTTCCCCACTAGTCAGGGTGGTCAGAATGGAGCCTGGTGTGCAGTGAGAGACAGGCTATTGCCACAGATGGGGACTAGGGACCTGCCTGCTTCCCCCCGTTGCCTTCTTACTAAGGGAAAGGATGGATCACAGTAAGTTAGCATTTCCTAGTTGAGTTTTTGTCTTTAAGAGGTTAGGTTACTGGGTTGAAAAAAGAAGAATTTTAGTTTGTGTCCTTGGGAAGGTCTGCTGGCAGTGGATTTTGGGTTTTAGTGTTTTTGTACCTAATCTTTAAAGTTCAAGTGTGGCTACAGAGAGAAATGCCTTTTAACCCAAATGCCACCTTTCCTCTTGCTTGGAACACCTCCCATCTGTCTCTTGGAGAGTAACTGGAAAAGTGAGTGTTGGGCCTGGTGGCGGAAGAAGTCACAGAGGGTGTGCGGTGGGTGGTTTCTCGGGGCACACGGTTCCCTGTGCAGAGTGGCTGGGTGTCCGTGGCTGGCCACGGTCAGCAGGAGACACTGGGGAGTTGTTACCTAGCTCCTTGCTTCTTAGAAGTTGAGTGTCCGGGTGTTTGTGTGTCTTTGTAGAATAGTTCACACATGGGCTATCTTTACAACCGGAGACAGCAGCATCTTCAGATCTGATGAGGTCAGGGGGCCAATTCCAGAAACTCAAACCAGGTTCAGAAAACTCATCCTTTGTTTTCTTGCCCGAGTCACGCTGCAGGCTAAACCCTGTGTTCGGGGTCAGCTGCTTGCTGAGGTGGCGGTCAGTCGCAGCGCGTGGCGGGCCCCCGGCTCACTCTTGCTGTTGTGATTGAGGGTCGAAGTTTCCCCGAGAGGCCCTAGTGCTTCAGTTCACGCCCGTGTCCTCGAGGCTGTCTGTTGTCACCCTTGCGGTGCGGGTGCCTGCACATCCCGTCCACCCACCTCTACTCCTGGGACGGGAGGAAGAGTCCTCCTTGTCTCCGGTTACCTACACGAGACAAGCCAGCAGGTGAGGAAGAGCAGGCTTCCGTGTCACAGACTCCCTGCAGAGGGCAGCAGGCTGGCGTGTGTGGGCGCGCTCCCTCGTGAACCTGGCTGGCAGGGCCAGACCTCCGGGGCTAGCTGTCCTGGGCTCTTCGTTCTTGGAAGGTGTGTGTGAGGGAGCCTGAGAGGTGAGGGGAGTGGCCGCAGCCTGTTTGGGGACCTGGCTTCTGTGGCCTTGCCGGGGTCTTCGTAGATGGAAGGAAACGGAACAGAATCGCTGGCCTCACCTCCTGATCCAGCAGGAAAAGGAGGCGTCATGTGAATTTTGTTAACGAGAATTCAGAGGGCAGTGGCGACGTAAACCCGTCCCTGAAATACTCCACGGACAGGGCCACAGTTTGTGCCGTGGAGACAACGCGGGCAGGTGAGTGGTCGGGGCCAGCCCCGAAAGAAGACGCATGGAGAAGGTGACAGGTGGCTGTGGAGCAAGAGTGCTGTGGCCAGGGCGCACCGAGGAGGGCTGCGGAGGAGGCTCTGGGCCGGGCTGTGCTGGAAGCAGGGGTGTGTGTGCCTGTGGCCTCCAGAGACGCCAAGGGGGCATGGGACGTGTCCCCGGAAACGGTGCGATCTGTCTGTTCTGTCATCCGTTTTGGGACTGGTCTAAGTTGTTTTCTTAGATTTTTGGCTGGTTATTTTAAACATAATTGTTTTAGAGTTACTTCAAGTGGCCGTCCTGTTTCCGTGATGCTTATTTGTATTTTCACTATTGTTGGCTTCAATTAATTGACTTACTGTCTGAAAAAAACGGATTTGGGGTTTATGATTCCATTTAAGTTATGCAAATGTACTAAGTTTCTGAAAAGAGGAAAGTCATGTGAATTTTTAGAAACGTGTTTAGATGCACAATTAGTTCTTTTGAGTGGTAATTTCCTCAGATGTCTTGTCTGTCAGTTGGATTTTTATTTGGGTTTGGGAGGAGGTAGTGTTCTTGCAGAGTAGCCCCGCTGTTAACCGGTGTGAGCGAGCGGAGAGGCCTTTTAGTCTGATGGGTTCTGAGCTTTGTAGCTGTTTCTTGCTGCAAGGAGAAGCTGCTCACCACGTTCCAGCTACAGTGGGGACATGTCTTCTTGCACACTAGCCTCATGCTGTGTTTGACATGGTAGCACAGAAGGAGTCGACTTCTTTTTTCCAGAAGAATTCCCTTCCTCTGAGCAATAAACAAAAGCTTTGTCCTTGTCACTTCAGTTAGGACCATAACAATTCTCTCTTCCACTCTGGCTGCCTCGCCATGGCTTGGAAGTCACATTTGTTTATTCCAAACTTGGAGATGAGGATTTGTTCGGTTCTTGTGCACGTGCTTGCTGCCTCTCGGCTTCCTGTCAGCTCTTCCCTGGTTAGTTGTGCTCAGCTACTAAAACCATTATGCTGCAATAGCCTCACCCCACCCCACCCCACAACCAAAAAACCCTGGAAATTAATCTCACCAAGGAGGTGAAAGGCTGCTACAATGGAAATGAAGAACATTGAAGAAGACCCAGAAGGACGAAAAGACCTCATATGTTCACAGAGAGGCAAACAATATTGTTAAAATTTCCATACAGCTGAGAGCAGTAAACAGACTCAATGCAATGCCCATGAAAATACCAGTGATGTTAACAGACCCCACGTAGCCAAAGCGATTCTAAGCCAAAACAGCAATGCTGGAGGCACCACAACACCTGACTTCCAATTATACCACAGAGCTGCAGTTACAAAACTGCATGGTCCTGGGAAAAAATAGACACACAGATCAGTAGCACAGAAGAGAAGACACAGACAAACCCACATTTCTACAGTTGTCTGATCCTTGACAAAGGTGTCAGAAACATACATTGGCGACTAGACAGCCTCTTTACCAAATGGTGCTAGGAAAACTGGTTATGCACATGAAAAGAATGAAACTAGACCCTTTTCTCTCACCCTGCACAAGAATCAACTCAAAAATGGGTTAAAGGCCTAGGAATTAGACCAGAAACGATGTACCTCTTAGAAGAAAATGCAGGGTCAACACTCCAGCATATAGGCACCAGCAAGGGCTTTCTCAAGAGGACCCCTGAAGCTTAGGAATTAATGCCAAATATTAATAAATGGGATGGCAGCGAATTAAAGGGCTTCTGCACAGCAAAGGAAACAGTTAAGAATATGAAGAGAGTCTACAGAATGGGAGAAAATTTTTGCTAGCTACTATTCTGACAGATGATTAATGTGTAGAATACATGAAGAACTCAGAGAAACTTAACACCAAAAAACCCCAATTGATAAATGGGCAAATGAATTAAACAGACACTTTTCAAAAGAAGAAATGAAAAATGGCCAACAAATATGTGAAAAAATGTTCCACATCATTAGCAGTTAGGGAAACGCAAATCAAAACTACACTGAGTTTTCATCTCAGCCAGAATGACAGTCATCAAGAATAGGAATAACAATAAATGCTGGAGAAAAACGAACACTTGGTGTTCACTGTTGGTGGGATTGTCAGCTAATGCAACCACCAAACAGTGTGGAGGTTCCTCAAAAGACTAGGCGTGAAATCGCCATATGACCCAGCAATACCACTCCTCAGTATTTATCTTAAAGAACTGAAGTCATCATACTACAGTGACACATGCATACCCATGTTTATAGCTGCACAATCCACAATAGCCAAATTATGGAACCAGCCTAGGTGTCCATCCACAGACGAATAGATGAAGAAAACGTGGTATGTATAAACAGGAGTTCAATTCAGCCATAAAGAAAAGTGAAATTACATCACCTGCAGGAAAATGGATGGATCTTGAGAACATTATGTTAAGTCAATGCCAAACTCAGGAGGTCGAGCGTGGTATATTTTCTCTCATATGTGGAAGCTAGAGAGGAAAAAGGAAAAGCAAAGTGGAGGAGTGAGGATGTCATGAAAAATCAAAGGAAGGTCAGTAGAGGAAAAGGGACCAAGAGGTGGAAGGCCTGTGGAGCGATATTGAACATATTACAGGGTGTGCACATACGATTTTGGAACAGCAAACCCACCATATGTACAGCTGTAATGCACCGATAAAAACGTTCAGGGAAAGACGAATGATGTGCTGGATGGGAGTTTAGGATCGGGGACCCTGTCCCCCTCCTGTGTGAGTGGTTTCAGGACAGCACTCTCCAAAGTTGTTCTTGCCCTTTGGAAGTTATTTACTGAATCCTTGATTGGCCCTGGCCCTGGCACAGCTGCTGGGAGAGGGAGAAACACATCTGTTTTCTGTAAGAGTAATTCTGATCGCATGCTATCTGCTGTTGTGCTTCTGGGAAAAATCAGAAATAGTGCTTTGAGACCCTGGCATCAGACTTCACTGTGACCAGGGACAGAGCAAAGCTCTTTGTTTCCTTTTAGATCGACCAAACAAAACCAGCAAGGAAATCTTGCTTTGCAATCACAAGGAAGGGCTGGAAGTGGCTCAGTGGTAGGACACTTGCCTAGAATGTGCCAGCGAGGCCCTGGTTTGCACCCCCACGCCACTCCCCAAATCCAATCAGAAGGGAATGCTGTCCGTTTCACACCAACGTGGAAAAATCAGATGGTTGCTGCTGAAGTCGATATGATGTAAAGGATCTGCTTTCGCTGTTTCCAAGGATGAGGATGGAACTCTCTTTCCTCCTGAACACACTGTCCTGGAGTAATTGAAGAAAGTCCCGGGGGACATCTGGCAGCTCCATTTTAGGGTTTTACATCCAGAAAGTTGAAAGGAAGTCAAATTCCAATTAGGCTAAATATTTTACTTCTACAAAAATAAATTCAACTGCTTTCTGGCTAATGTTATCTATAATTTAAAATAAGTATTAATTGAGTTTCTGGCTCTTTGTGTCTAGATACACGCTCTGCATATTGAAACCTCTGGAGTATCTCAGCACAGCACACCTGATGTGTTAGGTAAAATAATTATGCCACAGGCTTTCTGGAATTTCTGAAACCACGTTATTTCTGAACAAATTCTGAAACATGGTATGATACAAGAGCTGACAGATCACAGTTTGGTTACCAGGCAGTCCTTGTCACGTAACCTGGAGAAGCCTTATTCCCAGGGAGCTGACCCCTCACTGGGGGTGGAGGGAGGGTGGTCCTGTACTGCAGTGTTAGGTGCAGGCCTTCAGGTGAGTGACACCTGCTTCACAGTATAAAACTGGCAGACCCAGGCCTCTGCTGGGCCCTGGAGTAGCTGTAGGGAGTGTGGTGGCCGCTGCCCCTTGAGGCTTGCTGGGTGCTAGGCAGAGCCGCGGGGCTGCCTGCTTCCTGCCAGTCGGGGCTGGGCCATTTGGGTCCTGTGGACCTTGGCAGGGTCTCCTCACCGACTACATGTAGACCCTAGGGTGGTGTTTCCTGCCACGTTGGGTGTCAGGCAAGGAGCCAGTGTCCTTAGGTCGGGGGCCCTCCCCTGGACCTGTTGCCTGACGCCGGCACCCCAGATTCCTATGTCCAGCCCGAGTGCAGCTTGACTGTTCTCCTTTGCTCCTTAATAACTCATCATAAACCAAGAACCTACCGTGTGACCAGTGTCCACTCTGGAGAGGAACTCTGCAGAAAAAAAAGGCGAGTCAAGTGGCCCAAAGCAGGAAGGAGGAGAGCCCCAAGTTTTCAGACACCAGGAAAGCCACCAGGGTAGCTAGCTGGGAGAGCCCAGTCACTCTCCTCCCGTGGCTGGGGAGGATTCCCAGTGCACAAGGCCTGCACTGAGCAGCCTTCACGGGAATCACCCGTTTCCTAGGTGCCAGGTGGTGCTTTTAAAAGCAACTCTTTAAAATTCAGCAAAATGCATGAGGTCTTCTGAGCCAGTTCACCTGCTGACTCACCTTGATCTCTCTGGTCGGGATCTTAAAGAACGAGGACTGAAAATCAACAATCACTCTTCAGGTTTTTGGTATTGATATTTCTGACATGTTTACATAGTTGACAAGTAAAATTTTTACCCAGCAGAAGGATAATCTTGTCATTACTGGGAATCATATTAGTAGTTAACAATGTTTCACTTTTGTAGAAGAAACACATTGTTAGCTTTATAACATAATTGTAACAAAACTTAACTCAATTCAGCAGTTTCTAATTGTTGACTGACTGCTCTTAATGAGGACAGATGTGCTGGAGGGAAGAAAAACCTTACTTCCCAGGGCTCAAAAACTTTCCTTTAATAGATTTATCATAGTCTTGTGTCAAATTTGTGTTGATTGAGAGAGGAACATCTAGATGCCCCCCCAGGAGGGATCCTCCTCCACCCCCACAGCCCCTTCCAAAACAGACAGCCTCGTGGTACAGACCATAAGAAGAGCATTTGAGACACCCCAAGTTCTTTCCAATTTATAAAGGATTTTAAAACCAAAAATTTTTATTCTGGGCATGGTGGGGGTGAAGCATGCAGGTCCCTCAAATTGCAGGTGGGCATTTCTGACAGGCACTTGATGGAGGCAATCAGATCAGAGTTCATTAGGTTTCTACAAGGAGCCCAGTTTAAAAAGCAAATGTTGAGAACAATCAATCACAAGGTGGCATTTTCCTTACCAGAACCCTTTAGAAATTAATAGTGAGTGTTTGTTGCTGTGGTTCTTGTTTAGGTTTCTGATTCCCAGCTCTTCTTCCTCACCACGTGACCAGACATCTTCAGTAGTAACATGGGCAGAGGCCGAGCACCTGAGGAGGATTGAGAGAACCAAAAGCTGTAAAGCTGTTTCGTACAGTGTGAAGTATAGGGGTGGGGACCTTCATACTTGATCAGAAAAAGGAAGGAGAAATTTTGGGGTTGTCCCCTTCTTAGGGACAGTGACCACCCACTGTATCCTCTGGGTCCTATGGAGCCCTCAGCTTCCCCCAGTGCAGGCCTCTTGGGGGCAGGCTGAGCCAGTCCTGGGAGTTGCTAGGGGTGGGCTGGGTGGGCTCAGGAAAAAAGAGACTAGGGTAGTTGAAGTGCCTGCGTAGTCACGTCTAAAACACGGACTTTCTCTTTTTTCCTCTGAAAACCCGGTCTGTTTGGGCTCCTCCCCTCAGTGGTTGTTCACTCCCCATCTCAGGAAGTGCTGCATCCCTGCAGAATCCCCCCCCCCCACACCTATTGTGATGTCATCAGAAAGTTCTGGGCCTCACTGGGTAGTTGTTAAAATGATCAGTTCCCTCAGGGCTTAACATAAGGAAAAAAACTCCTTTGCATCTCTTGGTGTGTGTGTGTGTGTGTGTGTGTGTGTGTTGGACGAGGCCAAAGCAATTCATTTATTCCCGCTTTTCTTCCTGTAGTTCTTATTCTTTGTAAATTTAATGAATATGCTGTTGAGAAAGGGGATCCATTTGTTCAGATTTTAAAAACTTAGTCTCCTAAAGTTTATGATTTATCTGTTTTTTTGTCTACAATGATTTTCTTTACACCCACATACACCGCCCAAGTGCAGGACTTTGCTCATGTTCGGTACTTGCGTTGTTCTTGATGACAGTGGCTGGAGGTTATTTATTGTGTTAAAAATTACAGGATTTACTTGTCATTGTGATATTTTTATAATTATGCATATCTCCTTTTTTTTTTTTACTTTACTTTTAAAAAGACTTATTGATTGGACACTTCAATTTGGGGGGTGCTTGGTCATGAAAATACTGCTATGAATTTGTTCTAAGTAAATCTGGCTATGTGATAGTTTTGTTGTGTGTATCGGGTTCCCAGCATCATTTTGAGCTAATTTGTAGTGATGGTTTTGATTTTTTCCTTTGATCTAAGAATTAGGAACAGTGATGTTGGGTTGCTCTGTTCTAGTCCATACGTCCTCAGGTTTAGTTGCACAGCTGTGTTCGCAGTGGATACTTACTTTACAGCCATCTTTGTGCCATTCCATGTTTGTTCCTGCCTCCGAACGCTTCAGTCCTTCCTGAGGCCCCTCCACCAGCTCAGGCCAGGGCCTGCCTCCTAGTCAGCAGCACCCCTCTCCCATACTTGGCCCTAAGCCCAGTGAGGAGGGCCCTGTCAGCCACAGGGCATTGTTTTCGGGTGAGCCGGGGAGGGTGTGCTGTGGCAGGGTGACAGGTGTGGGGCTGTAGGGCCAGGCTGGAGAGCTGGAGGAACCAGTAACTGTGCAGCTCAGGATGCTGAGGCCTCAGAACAAGAGGGATCAATGATGCTACCCTGGTCCATTGTACCCCAGTCCAGGATCCAAGTCCTGGGAATCCCTGGAGAACCACGGGCAGAGTCCACTTTGGAAGAGTTACGGAGCTGGAGTCTGATGGTCCCGAGGCGATGGCAGCAGCAATCAAGACCCTGTTCAAGAAGAATTAAACTTGCTGCTCCTTCCTTGTTCTTCCAATTTTTATTCCACCCAAGTCTCCAACCTGTTGGATGGTGCTGCCCATGCTGGGAGGATCTCTGCTTTAATTTGCTGCCTCATTCCTAGACACACCCAGAAGCTTCAATCTTGGGGGCATTTCTTAATCCAATCAAGTTGGTGATTCAGATTGACAATCACGATGACTTGTGCAAAGGAGGCATCTATCTAGCACAGTGCCTGGTGTCTCAGGGCACAGAACAGCCCAGACTTCCTCCTGTGTCCCAGCCAAGCAAGTCCCAGGCGCTCTGCACCGCACCCACCCTGGTGTCTTCCTCTGTCCTTCTGTGTGTATTTCCTTGGACCCAGAATCCTGAAACAGCCGTGGCTCTTGCTTTCCCATCCAGCCCCGGGGAAAGCTCCTTGGTGCTGCCTACAGAGTGTCTGGTCTCGCCTGACCTCTGCTTTGATTTTGGGNTTTCCCAGGAAACGTGCAGCCAGCTCTGTGTTGTTGGCTGGTGTCCCTAATAACTGCCGTGCTGTGTGTCTCTGTCTACCCCCCCCCCCCCCCCCCCGCTGTTCTGTGAACTAGGGCAGTAAGTGGAAAAGTGACCAGAGAGAGTTAATGCTGTCTTGCGATTTTAAGGTCATCTTATTGTTACCTGATAAACCAGGCAGGAACCTTTCGGGGCCCACTCCCAGATTAACAAACTTTCAAAGTGTCCTTTCATTTTGTTTCAGCTGAAAGTTTTTGGAAAAACTTGGGAAGAACCAGACAAAGTCACTGAGCCACTCCGTTTTTCCCCGCCCCCTTTTTCTTTTTGATATTGGGGTACTAGGGATTGAACCAGGAGTGTTTTGTCATGCCACTGAGCCAAATCCCCAGCTCTTTTTGTTTTTTTGAGACAAGGTCTTACTGAATTGCTTGGGGTCTAAGTTTCTGAGGCTGGCCTCAAACTTGTGATCCTCCTGCCTCAGCCTCCTGGGTTGCCGGGATTACAGGTGTTTGCCACTGTGCCTGGCTCTGACTCATTCTTTTAGGGACCTAGAATAAACTTGTTTCATTATAATATTGAATCTAGCATGCCCAGAAGTATTCTTGTCTGTTGTCTTTCCTTTTGGGACAGGTGCTCTATGGCCTTTAGCTGAGCATGCACAGAAATGTGGCTACCCTTACATGGGCTTCCCTATGTGAATATGTGGAGGCTCTTTGAATAAAACCCCCGTGCTTTCTTTCTAGGGAGAGCATTGCTTTCTAAGTAACCACAGGTTCTTCTCACGTGTTTCTAGTAACAAGTCTTGCTCCATCCTTTATATCCTGGCTTTGCCCTTTGTCTTTGCCCTCGCCAAGGCGGGAACCTCATGTGTGTGGTTCTATTGTTAACCGAGGGAATTAAGTGCTCTTCTTCACCTGGTGGCTTGCATAGGTTCATTGCACTCCTTCAGTTAATCTTTTTTCCCCCAGTTGTACATATCATTTGTGACGGAGGGAAAAACTTCCTCTATTTGTTTGGGTTCTGTACCTGGGAATGAAACTCACACAGGATATGCTAACAGGAGAAAAGGGCTCGAACATATGCATGTAGGAGCCAGCGAAGAGATGCCTGGCTTTTTAAATGACCAAAGTCACAGATTTGTATTTTCAACTTCGTAGGGAAGGGGGGAAAGGGAGAGTCTCAGGAACACACAGTTGCTCTTTTTTTTTTTTTTTCTAGGGAGGACAAATGGATCTCTAGAACAAGCGAGGTTAGAGAGTGTGCTCTGGTGTTTGTGTGTACAGGTGGCCTTCTTGTCTCCCCTGGACCTAAGCTCCCTGGAGGAAGGGTTTGTTCCTCTTGGGAGGGAATTCACAGCAGCCTCATTTCCCAGAGGCAGCTGCTTTTGGTCTGTTGAGGGCCACAGCCGAGTTGGGATGACGCATGGCATTTTTGCCAGAAGTAGTGGTTGAGAGGTGACGCCAGGGAGCCATTAAGATAATGACTTTCAAGTACTTGAGGAGTTCCCATTTAGTTCGCTTGCGCTCTTCCGGGGATTCCTGAAGAGTTCGCATTGGTTGGGGAAGTGCCGGAGGAGGGATTTCAGGTTGGTGGTTGCTGGAGGAGCCGAGTGGGTGGGTTTGGGAGAGTTCCCAGGAGTGTGTGTGGAGTGTGCTGGTGGAGTTCAGAAATAAAGTTTGTTCCTGCTTCATTTGCTCGTGATTTGTGCCCAGCCAGACTGCGGCATGGTCAGATAAGGGAAGCCCAGGAAGGTTCCTTTGCATTTGCGGAACCTCCGCCATCTTCATGGAACCGTGAGCTCACCGCGTTTCTCCAGAAACCTCGTTCCAGCTGCTGCCTGGCTCTTCTCCCCAGAGTGCATATCGTGTGGCAGAGATGCAGATGAGGAGACAGTTCCGTTTCCCACCCACCCTGGTGTCTTCCTCTGTCCTTCTGTGTGTATTTCCTTGGACCCAGAATCCTGAAACAGCCGTGGCTCTTGCTTTCCCATCCAGCCCCGGGGAAAGCTCCTTGGTGCTGCCTACAGAGTGTCTGGTCTCGCCTGACCTCTGCTTTGATTTTGGGTGGATCTTCCTCCTCTCCTCTCCATTCACTCCGCCATGCTGCAGGGGCTGATTGTTTATTGCATTGGCAAAGGTCTGGAGACTATCCACTGCTTATGGAATGAGCCTTCACCTCGTCAGCTGGTCCTGTAATGCCAGATTCGTGGGACCCCAATAGACCTCCAGGAGCCAAGTCCGATGCAGTCACACAAGAGTCTTTATTGCAAGCTCGAGCCTGGACTCACAACTGTTTCCACCGCAGCGGTCCCAGGAAGTGAGTCCCGGTTCTTTGCTCAGTGAGATTTTAAAGGTTTTTGGGGATACTCTATGCGTCACAACATCACACAGGAAATCATTCCATACTGCAGGAAAATCAAACAACAACTCTTAACATTGATTAGCACATTCCCTGGCAGGAACAAGTGGGGTCGGGGTGATTGGTTAGTACAAAAGGGGATTCCTTTGAACTGATTGTTTAAGCCATGAGGGGTGTACGTGCTAAACTACATGGTTTCCCAACATGTTATCAACCACCATAAACTACTGGGAAGGGGGGGTCATCTGGCATCCCAGGTATTTTCCCTGTCTCATGCTGATTGGTGGTTACTAGGGGGTTGCTATGGGTCCTCACCTAGCCTGAGACAGGGACACCTGGCTCCACAGATCCTCTCCTGTTATTTGCAGACAAACAACTCAGCAGGGTGGGTATGTGCCTAGGAGTGTGCTCTGTGGGTTTTTCCAAGGACAAGGGTCACGCCCCCTTCCTCTGGACAGGCCTTGAGGTAGAAGCTGTTTTCAAAAAATGGAGTCACATCAGTTTCTCAGTACCCCGGGGTGTCCATCTTGTTCCTGAGTACTTTCGCTGAATGTGCTTGCTTTGTGTCTGTAGAACACATCCACCTGTTACCCCGACCCAAGCTGGCTGATCGGAGCCCTTCACAGGACGACTTGGTGCCTCTTCTATTCCTTGAGCATGTTGAGGTGTCTCACTTAGATCACCCGGCCTTCCTGAGCCTGGTGTTCTGTGCGTCCACCATTGAAGTTTTTTAGCCCACTTTTCAGTTATCAAAATCTCCTTAAAGTCAAGAGTATAGATCTTAATTCATTTTGTGTGTCCAGAGTCCATATGATGTGTCTAGCTAATCATGTAAGAAATTCCAGCAACCTTGAGATGGAAGAACAATGGAAGAACCCTTTGAGGTCAGGACCTGCATTCTGCACTAACTACAGGCTGTCAGGGAGAAGCGAGGGAGGTTTGGAGAGAGGGTCACAGTCCCCTGTGGGCTGGGGTCCAGACAGGGGACACTCCTGAGTTAGTATATAGTAGGTAACTGTATGGGCACAGCTTGTATACCAGGCTCTGCCTGACTTTCTCTGTCACCCTCTGAGCTGGATGCTCTTGGGTCCCCTGAACAAAGGAGGCAACTGAGGCTACAGGAGGCTGAGGACTTCTCTGACATGGGTGGGCTAGTGACCCAGAAGCTGATAAGGGGCTGGTATAGGTTAGATGTCACATGACCCCCAAAGCTCATGTGTGAGACAGTGGAAGAAAGTTTAGTGGCAAGATGATTGGGTTATGAGAGTTTAGCCTAATCAGTGCATTATCCCTTAGAGGGATTAACTGGGTGGTGACTGTGGACAGGTAGGGTGAGGCTGGAGGTGGTAGGCCCCTGGGGGCGTCCTTTGGGGCATGTATCTGTCTTGATGTTGGAGCTCTGCTTCCTGATTGTCTTGTCTTGAGCTGCTTTCCTCCACCCCGCCCTTCCACCATCATGTTTTGCCTCACCTTGGGCCCAGGGCAATGAAGTTAGCTGCTTGTGACCAAGACCTCTGAAACTGAGCTCCAAATAAACGTTTCCACTTCCAAAATTGTTCTAGTTAGGTTTTTTTGGTCACAGCTGCAAAAACAGGGACTAAATCCGGAGGGCTTCGAATGTAGTGCAGATGCAAAGCAGAGCATTGTTTTCAAATTCTTGCTTTAAAAATCTTTCCTTGTTAACTATGGGGAATCTCTCTTGCTTCCTTATATTTTCTTAACTTTTCTGGAGGTACCTGATACCTTCCATGCCTCACAAAGGTCAATGTGGAGAGCCTCAACCTTTAGTCACCAATTCTGGATTCTTAGAAAGTACTTGCAAACAGTTTAAGGCAAGCTTTCCTGTGAATGGTCATCACATCTGCATTACGCTAATTCTGCAAGGAAGAACTACCAAAAAGCAAAAACTAAAGACAAATGGGAAAAGGCTGTGTTGGTGACTCATGATACAGAACGCTGGTTTCTCTTAAAGTTAAAGCTCCTGCATTCAAGGAAGGTCAGCAGCCCATTAGGAAAATGGACAAAATGTATAAAGTGTTTGCAAGAAAGAGTAATTACCTGACTTCAATATAAGAAGAGGTCTAACCTTGTAAGAAGAGATGGTAAATTTCACTTACGGATTGATGACCACCTTTAGTTTACTAGGGTTGCCACAGCCAAGCACATGTTGAGTATCTAATCTGAAATTGGAGGTGCTCCACAATCTGAAAGTTTTGAGCACCTATCTGATGCTACAAGTGGAAAATTCTACTTGGGGAATCAATGGGTCACAGTCAAAATTCACGTCCACTGAAGTCATTGTAAAATCACCTTCAGGCGATGTGTATACACTGTGTGTAAAACAAAAGTGAACTCTGTTTACAGCTGGGTCCCATCTCTGAGGTGGTTGGGGTGTGTGTGTGCATGTGTGTGTGTAAATACCACATTCCCCCAACTACCACCTCCAGTTCCAAAGCCAGACAGGGTGGCTTTTACAGAGATCTGTTCTCTTCATCCTCTGGAGACTGGAAATCCAGGCCATGGTGGGGTTGTTTCTGGGAGCCTTATCTCCTTGGCTTATAGGTGGCTGCCTTGTCTTCACAAGGTCTTCAGTCCTTGTGACCATGTGTCTTGGGGCTGAGGAAGTAGCTCAGCGGTAGAGCACTTGCCTGTCATGTGGTAGGTCCTGGGTTCAAGCCTCAGCGTTGCAAAAAAGAAAGAAAAGAAAAAATCCTGTGTGTCCTAATCTGCAGTCTTTACCAGACACCAGCCATATTGGATTAGGACCCAGCCTGATAGTGTCCTTGTAACTTAATTACCTCTTTGAAGACACTGTCTCCATATCCAGTCCTGTTTGAAGTACTGAGGGTTAGGGGCCTCACACTGTGAGTCTGGTGGTGGTGGTGGTGGTGGGGGGGGGGCAGCAGTTCAGCTCATAAAATAACAACAAAAGTGGAAATAACTGTCTCTGCAAAGGACAAGAATGCATCTGTTAAAGTTCTGATGGATCCCTGACCCCTCAGTTCTGATGGCAGAACGACAGATGTTTGAGGTTCTTCATGGACACCTGGCTCCTGATAGAGTAAAAACACCTAATGTCGCCAGAGCCTAGACTAGTTATGGCAAGACAAAGCAAGCCCTAGGTGGGTTTCCAGGGCATGCTAAGAAAGTTTCAGTAAAAGCAAAAGCGTGCCATGTGTCTGAATGTTACCATTTGGGTAAAAGAGGAGAAAGATTTTATAGGAATTTGCTTGTCTATGGGTCGGGCATCTTATGGACATATGTCCAGACATCTGGGGACGGGGGGGGGGGGAAACTTCTCACTTTATGTACTTTGTTACCTTTCCAAAATATTGACTCCTGAATTTACTTATTAAATATTCATTTCCCTTATGAGAAAATTATATCATGAGGTCATTCATGATTATGTTGTTTGAGGTTGATTTAAAGAATAAGACTACTCTGGTTCATATTGCTTTTTCTTATATACCTGCTCATATTTCTTCCTGGAGAGTGAGCCGTGCTCTGTAGGTTGGAGGGCAGTGGTCTTCATGGGTCCTTTGCAGGCCAGGCCAGGCCCTCCTTTCAGGCCCTCTGGCCCCAGGCTTCCAGGGTAGAAGGCCGATGGACCATTGGTCCAGGTTTCATTTTGCTCAGAAACTAGTGAGTTCTGTTAATTGAGCCAGTTATTTCGAGGCATGTATGGGTAAGGACCTTGATGAAGCTTGTGACGGATGCTCTTTTAGTATCCTGAACTTTCACTTGGTCATCTCATTTTATTGTCTCTTGGACTGTGAGATTTGAAGTATCTACTTTTTTTTATGGATGAGGAATCTGGAGCTTGCCCAATGTGTCCAGGAGAGTCTGCCATAGTCCTCTAGCAGGAGTGGCAGTGGACAGTAGTCCCCTGGTCCTGTGGAGAGGCCGTGGATGGTACTGAGCCCTGTGTGTCCAGTGCATACGTGTGTGTGGTAAAATCAAACTTTGGCACAGTAAGAGATTAGCAATATGATGATAAATAGTTATAACAATATGCTGTAATAAAAGTCATGTGACGAGGGTGTTTGTCTCTTGAAGATTCAAGACACATTTTTGCACCTTAATTGACTACTGGTAGCAAAAACCTCAGAAAGCAAAACTGGTGGCCAGCTGAGTCAGCCTTCTGTATCCTTGAGTTCCCCATCTGTAGAGACAAGTCTGTGGATCAGAAATTCTCAGGGAAAAAAATTGTGTCATTACTGAACATGTGCAGACTTTTCCTTGACATTGTTTTCTGAACAGAGCCACACGACAGCTGTCTGCGTCACCGTAGGACGTGTTAGGCATGCTGGCCGACTAGAGGTGGTTTAGAGCACATGGTTGCGGATGTGAGTAGGTTGTATGCGGACAGCCATTTTATGAACTCGAACATTGACAGATTTGGTGTCCACAGGGTCTGGGAACCCATCACCCCCCCAGACCTTGAGGGGTGACTTGCATCCCTTCTGAGGGTTCTTGCTTTAGGGTTGGTGGGGGTGAAAGTGGTTGTCGGAGAGGGTGAGCTCCAGGTGCTCCAGGGAGCCCCCCTGGTGACTGTGTTGCATAGGGGCCTGTTCTGCCCGTCATGTGAGGGCCACAGGTGTGTGCTGAGTGGCTCAGCTCCACGCCAGTGGGTTTTAGGACCCGTCCTTCCCTCTGTGACTGTGTTTCATGGTGTCATAGTACCTCTGACCTAATCGAAGGGGGAGGAGTGCCGTGTTTATTCTTAGCACCCTTCTTTTTCTGCAGGAAAGATGAACTGGCAGTTGGGGTTATAGTTTAGAATGATCTTGGCCAGGAAGGTGGGGAGCAAAGCAGAGCCCATAGGGGCTGGGGGCTGGGCAGAGAAGTGTCCAGGACAGGGAGTTCATGAGTATGGAGTCCCTGGGAAGAACCGTGGGGTCGGGCGCCCGCGGCAGGACCTGGCCTGAGGCAGGGGGCAGGGGGATGTTAGGCTTCCTGTCAGGGCTCTGCTCTGACCCCTAACTTCCCACAGCTTTGAGGGGATGGCCTTTCTTCAGGTCCCCGTCCACCTGTCACTCTCCTTGCTTGTTAGCTGTTCTTGTCCTTCAGGTGGTGCCCTTGGAGCCTTGGGGACTGGCCTGAGAGCCCCGAGCCATGACCGTTTCCCGGGGTGACTTTGAGTGGCTGCAGTAGTGTGCACACCCAGGGAGGTCAAGGGCAAGTGAGAGTAGGACTTACCATTTCATGCCTCAGCAGGTGCTGGTGGGAGTGGGGACATTAGTCACGGGAGGCTGTGACCTGAACAAGGACTTAAGGTGTTTCCTAAATTCCCTGGAAGCTGGTGGGCCTGGTGTTTGGGTAGCATTCCCCCACCCCCTACCCGGAAGGAGCTGGCTATAACAGACAAGCCTGGGCTTTCTACAGCCCTGTCCAGGAGGAAGGGTGGGGCTTTGGCCTTCGGGCTGGGCGGTCAGTTGCCTCTGCTTCCTACGATTGCAGAGAGGGGGAAATCCCCCCAAACTTAGGATGATGGAAAAATAGGTCAGAGCTCCCAGCTGGGGCTTCCTTGAGAGGAAATCAGCCCAGCCGGAGGGTTATTTCATTTTTCCCTGGGTAGGTAGTTACCTCCCTTGTTAGGTAGAGGCTGGAAGAGAGCAGCAGCACATTCTCTGAGAAGGGTGGATCTTGGGAGTGTCCAGTGGAAGTGATGAGGGTGTGGCCACTGTTATTGCTGTTTCAGGAAGCAGCATTGTGACCTTCCCCAAGTCTTTGAAATATTGCTTCCCAGTGTGTCCTTGCACAACTAGCTGCAGAGGGGAGAGGCTGCCAGGGGACGTGGCCTCCCTGCCCGGAGCTTATCTTGCTGTTAGCAAATTTAATGCTCAGATAATAAAAGGAACGGGAGCTGAGTCAAGCAGAAGCCAAACAAAAGGGAGTGGGAACAGAAATTGAAAGTTCCAAAGCCTCTTAGAGAAAATGTAGATTTCCTGTGTCATCTAGAAAGAAACTGGTCTTCCCTGAACTAGTGTGTTTCTGACCATCAGATAGGATGTTTCTGAAATGCCTAGAGAAAGCAGTGCCAGTGAGCCAGTTAATCGAGATCTTTAAGCAAGTGTATTCAGGAAATGAAAGGAATGTTGGGACGGGACATTTTCTAGAATAAGCACTGAGACATCATGGGGCATGGAATGGAAAGTCCTACTCTCAGCTGAACTTGCCCCTTCCAAGTAGGCACCTAGGACTGATGGCCGTTGAGCACGTGCCGTGTCTGTACCCATCACAGGGACCCCCAGGCACCTCATTCGAGGCTCTGCCCTACCCCAGCAAGACGGAGCTTGCGCTCATTCGTCAGTGATCTGGGGCATTATAGCTTGAGCACGTGTTCTGCATACATTAGAACTCGGGCTGTTGGACTAGCTTAGGGAACTCCAGATGGCAGAATTTAGTTTAAGTTGAAAAAGGAATTTCTTCCACAAATGCAGAGAGTGCCTCAGTGCCTCCTAACAGGGGAAGGCCGGCAATGTAGGTCACCTTTCCCGAGGAGCAGAGGACTGCAGTTGGCCTTTCCAGAGCTTCAGAGCAGCAGGCACTTTTTAGTTCCCTGTTAAGTGGAAAATACAGAGAAATAAGTCTGAAGTGGACGTCGGACCTACAGGTGGAGAGGGAGACTGCAAGAGCAAAAAGGCTGGGAAACTGGGACTCAGTCTAGAAAGGCTCTTCTGAGTCTTTGTAGTGACACTCACATGGGGACTGGGGAGGGACCTGGTACATTCTGAGAGCTGGGCACAGTGCAGTCCTGAAGGGGACCTGGGGTCTGGTCTGGAGGTCTGGAACACACTCTCTACATGAGCTGTGGCAGGGGCCCGGGGAAGGCCGCTGCCCTGCAGGGTGTGGGAGGCCTCCTGCACGCTGTGATGGGTGCCTGGCTCTCACCTAGACATGCTTTCCTTGTTGCTATGTGTTTATAAAACTTTCTGGATCCTGAATAACAGTGAAAACAATCTTTCCAAATATTTAAAATATTTTTTCTGGTTTTATTTTTAAAGTAAATTCTTCCTTTTTTGTTTCTGTGTAGGATACTAAATTGTGGATAATAATGGAATACCTTGGCGGAGGCTCTGCACTGGATCTAGTAAGTACGGTGCCGGTGTGACAGGCCCCAGACCTTTTCTTACTGTCCTGGTTTTGGAGATAATTCTGTATCCATTTCATTTCCCCTTTTTAAAGTTGCATGAAAAAGGAACCAAGCTATTCCTTACTTATTTTTGCTGCTTGCTTTTTATAGTTTACTGAAAACTATAGGTTTGCTTTTGAAACCACCTGGGGAACCAATGAATTCATTCATAGAAGCAGTGAAGCATTTTGCCTGGAATTATCTTACCTGAGAACAGCCGGTTAAAGTAATTTCAGAACAAGTTTGTTAGCTTTGTGGAGCTGATAACCATGGCGGCTTCATAATTCGGATGGTAACTTTGCTCCAAGTAAGCGCGTCACATTTTCGTCTTGGAAGCCAGGGAGGGGTGTGATTGTTGAGGAATGGCATCAGATGTCCGGTCCTGCCAGGCAGGAGTGGCACACCTGCCCACTTTCGTCCCTTGCCAGCATGCCCGACGTGCTGCTGGACGGAGCAGGCGGGCCCAGCGGCCTTTCCCCTCTGGACTTGCCCGTGAGCGCACACAGCCCTCGGGAAGCTGGAGGAAGGTGCTTTGCTGGTTCTGTCCAGCGTGGCTCCATGCAGGTATTGGCGGAGAGCTCCCAGATCCCAGCCCTGACAAGCACGGCCTGGCTTAGGTCACTCTTGAAATGTAGGATATGCAAAAAACATTGCTTTTTAAAAGGAACTAACAGCTAACAGTTTAGCAGTCAAATGCACCCCCTCCCCCCGGCCCCCAAGCCAGGCTTTTAGGTGAGTGTGAGCCTCAGCCCTCAGACAGGCTGGTCAGTCATTTCGGAGTTGGGCAGTTTTTCCTGACAGGAGGATGGCCCCCTGTTTTTGCTGCTATCAGCATGAGGGGGATCTGGTGCACACAGTGTGCCCTGTGCTATCCCATTGAGTTTCTGAGGTGCTTTAGCCTGGGACAGGGAGATGGCACCCTCTTTCACCCAGAATCACCCTTCGATTCTGATAGTGAATTTGGGGGAGCATTCCTTTCTGGAATCAAGGTTCCTAGTGGGGGCAGATTCTGGGTTGGGATTTGGGTCAGAGAATGACGGGGATCTTCCCTTGTGGGGAGCGTGGGTGTCTTTGGAGCAGGTGTGCAGATGAATGGTGTGACATCCCTCCTCCTTCTCATGGCCCCTGCAAGGTGCTCATAACAAGTGTCAGGGCTGAGAACTGAAAAAGTGATCCTCCCTCTCCATTCTGCAGGCTCTCGTGGCCTCCAGAAAGTGATGCAACTTTGTCCCAGGTACAGATGGGCAGGCCTCCAAACCAGCCGGCAAACCATGATCTCCCGATCCTGGTGTACCAGCACATCTTGGGCCCCACGGGTCAGACACAGCTGGAAAGGCTAGTTGAGATCAACCTAGATCTGCTTCTGTAAAGTGCCCAGGTGTCATTCTGCAGATGGGTGCCAGTTCTGTTGTCAGAGCACAGGTGTCTTCTTAACTGGCAGAAGGTTATCAGTGCTGATGCAGGGGTGTGTCCCTTAGAGTTCTCTTCTTCCTGGTGGTGCTTTGTATTTTTTGGCCTGCTGGGATTGAACCCAGGGCTCTGTGCATGCTGGGCAAGTGTTCTGCCACTGACCCTCCCAGCCCTCTGTATCTTTTTTGACTTAAAAAACAAAAACCAAAACCCAGGAAGCAGTGTGAAGAATAAAGAAGACAGCATAGCTCAGTAATTAAGAGCTAAGAATATAAAATTATCGTATTTTATTTTAAATGTGCTCAGTGTGTTGATTTTTTTAATTTAAGAGATAAATAATAATTGAAATTAAATGTTTGTAAGAGTCCCCAGGATCACTCTGAAGAAGCATTGTATTCTTTGAAATATGACTTTGAAGTGACTTTTGTGACGACCTCAGAAGTCCCAGCTGCCCCCAGGTGTTGCGACTTAGGAGAGTGTCTTATGTACTACACAGTTCAGTTCAAGGCGTTCCAGCTGCACAGGGTGTGCATTTTTGTAGCTCTGTGGACGAACAATTTTTTTTGTTCAGGAAATATTGTTGTGTGTCCACTGTGTGCCTGTGCCGAGCTAGCCACTTGAATCCCTGCAGGGAACAGAGCAGCACACGTGGCTCTTGTGGCACGTGGTCTGAGGGGAGCAGCCAGGTGTGTGCAAGGTTGTTCAAGGCAGAGCAGGCAGAGGGAGGGCGGGGGTTGCGTGAGGATCAGGAGGCCCGGATGGAAAGGTTTCAGCTGATTAAAAGATCAGCCAGTATTGCCAGAAATCCAAAGGACAGCCTGGGAATCTAATTAAAAAGGAATTTTGCTATATAAATTGCTCACTTAATCAGGCAGAGATTTTTGACAAACTTAAAAATTAACATACAACATGATTTTGAAAGAATGAGATGGCATGTTCAGTAACGTTTAGGCCAAGCTGCTGCCACCGTGGCTGCAGAAGAGGGTCTCCCACAAGGGACAGATGGCCGTCTCTCCCCGCAGGGGTCGCTGTGGCCTCTGTCCTCTCCAACTGCCAGTGTTTGGGGTGGGGGTGGGGGCACATGTCACATCTGTTCTGTGTTGAGAACTGAGTCACAAGCCACACATTGCTGCACGGCCTGGGAGTGTGCTTTGAGTTGGGTGCCTGTGTGCCGGGCTGATGGTCCTCATGGAGGAGGAAGAGGGGAGGACATGTGGAGGGAGGGGAATTAGGAGTCACCTAAAGATGGGATGGAGCCCAGTTTCTTCCCTGGCAGTCTTTGTTATTACTTCTTACTTGAAAAGCTCACAGTGCTCTTACTGATAGAGTGCTGATGTGTCTTTCGAAGACTGTACGGCAGTGGAGAGTGCTGGTGCGAGACTCGGAGAACTCGGCTCAGCCTGGTCCGACCACTCATGGGAACTCTGGGCTGTGGAGAGCCCTGAGTGACTTCAGGGAGAATTTGACAGTGTGCCAGTCAAGGTTCTCCGGGTCCGAGGCAGCGGGAGGTGGATGTGAGGGGCTTGCCAGGGCCATGCCGTGTGGCTGCTGAGCTGAGTAGTCCACCACAGGCCGCCTGCCTGCTGGGGACCAGGGGGTTGGTGTGGCCCAGTCTAAGTCCACAGGCCGAGCACCTGGAGCTCTGGAGTCCAAGGGCAGGAGAAGAAAGGGGACTTCGCCTGCCCTCTGCCTTTTCGTTTCTTGGGGCCTCAGCCAGTTGGATCATCCCCACCCAGGACTGGATGAGGGTGGACTGCCCCTAGGCCCATTCCAGGGCCTGCTGATCCTCTGGAAGTGCCCCATAGACACTGCAGGGGTCATGCTTCACCTGTCTCTGCATCCCTCAGCCCAGCCACGTTGACACCTAAAATAGACCATGTGGAGGCCAAGAAGGATTTTACCCCTGAATTAATAGAACGCATCTGGTGCCCTCTCCCTCTGCCCCGTGAAGGGTGGAGTCAGGGTGAAGAGGGGGAGGCGGGCCTGGGTCGGGCTCATGGCCAGCTGCTCCCTCTCCCTCTCATGTCCTTGGCTCTTGGCTGACCTCCCGTGGTACCGGCAGTGGGCTGGCTGTTCTGCCCCTTCTGGCCAGAGACTGATGGGAGGAGGGCATGGGCGAAGTCTTGGAGGAGGAAGTAGACCTGGACCCTGATGTCCTGCTTGGGTTCCCCTCCGTGTCCTGCTGTTGAGAAAGGAGCAAAATACAGCATCTCTCTTCTCCTTTCTTCCCTCAGCTGATGAGAGACTTCTTATGTTTTCCTCATCTGGAAAATAAAAATTCATAAATTCTGCAAACACTAAGTAGTAGGGAGGGAAGACTGGCCATGAGGCAGGGGTTCTACCTCAAGGTCTTTGTTAATTTCTTGAAAATGCAACTTTTGGTCAAATAACTTTGGAGAAAATCAGGTTCTGTGCCGACAGTCTGAGTTGGTGGCAGTTCCTGGCAGGCTAGTGGACACAAGCAGTTCTACCTTCTCTAAGCAGAAATAAAATGAAGACTAACTGGAAGCCACCAGCCCTCCTCTTCACCTGTGTTCTGAATGGCAGAAAGCCAGGAGCAGATTGACCCGGCCGTGTCTGGCTGCCAGACAGGCCAGACTGCAGGACCTCTGTGTGTGTGTGTGTGTGTGTGTGTGTGTGTGTGTGTGTGTGTGTGTGGCGCAGCCCTGAGAACCCCCGACCTGGGGACGTAGCGTAGGCCCCAGGGCCTGGGAGATAACCAGAAGGCCGTGCCAGGCGGAAGGGGCTGCAGTGCAGTGGCTGGGGGCGGTCTCTGGTGCACCCACACTGGCCCACAAACCCTTCGTGGGGTCACGTAGGACATCCACTGAAGGCCTGGGACTCGCCAGGAGCATTGTGGCTTTCATTCCCTTTGGCGTAAAGCACGTTTGTAGTAATGAAACTTGGTGATCACCAGGGGCTGTTTGCCGGGTGGTGAGGTGCGCAAGCTTGGGCCAAGTTGGAAAGCTCGACGGAGCCTTGTGGCGGGGAATTGGGTCCAGCTCTCTAGACCTCTGCCCCTCCAACCACTCCTGTTAGGCCATTAGGGAGCGTCAGGTTGTTTGGGTGGTGGCATTTAAGTAATTGGGAGCTGTAACTGAGTCCCTGCTTTGCAAGTGATGGTGGACACGCTACCTGACATGAGCTCTTTGACCTGACTTCCTTATAAATGGGGACATGTACACGTGACGTTGCTTCTTTATGTCTTTCTACAAGAATGGATATTAAGGAGTGAACACTTTTTGAGTAGGAATAAAAGTTTGCAGAGGCAGTAGTAATTTTTTATTTGATAACATGCATTTATGCAAGATCTTGAAGAATTGAGCTCTTTGAGCTATATCCCCAAAGCTGGGCCTCCCAGCTCATATCTAAGGCGTTCTGGTGCAGGGGTGGTCTTAGGGGAGGGGTGGGCTCCCAGGCCTCGTTTTTTCTGCCGGTTGCTTTTGGTTGCAAATAACCAAGTTCATTAGAGCAGATCCTGGTGCCATGTAAGTTCCTGGGCTTTTGTTCCCAGGCTGTGGGACCCTGCCCTTGACCCCCCACCACTGTGGGCCAGAGGAACAACCCTAAGTCACAGGCCAACTTGGTGACCCGGCCTTTCTCATCGGCCCCTACTTCATTCAGTAAAGTCATTTTTTTCTAGTTCTATGCTCTTTTAAAGGATCCTTTAATAGATTTTAATTGTGTAGGCAAAATATCTGCTTTAAGTGAATATGTTTTTCAATTTTAATTATCCTTGTCCATTTAACATGGGCATTCTCTCTTATCTCAGATTAAGCAACTGTGATACTCCTTTTTTCTTAGTTAGAACCTGGCCCTTTAGATGAAACTCAGATTGCCACCATATTAAGAGAAATTCTGAAAGGACTTGATTATCTTCATTCAGAGAAGAAAATCCACAGAGACATCAAAGGTAAGGGCCATCTCCTTCTTGGTGCTTGGAAACGCCTGAGGTGGTGGGCTCAGCTGCACTTCTCTGCTCTGGGGAGGCTGCTCTGAGCCTTCAGCCTGCCTGGACGGGGTTGGTCCGGGGGTCTGGAGAGATGCACAGCCCCCTGGGCCTGCCTGTAGGCACGCAAGCTGGCTGGGGAGAGATCGCGTGCCACCAGGTGACCATAAGTGGAGCGTTGCGTGTCAGACGCCTGCCTTGGTTTTCTCTTGCAGCCGCCAATGTTCTGCTGTCGGAGCATGGAGAGGTGAAGCTGGCCGACTTTGGAGTGGCGGGCCAGCTGACAGATACCCAGATAAAGCGGAACACCTTCGTGGGCACCCCCTTCTGGATGGCGCCCGAGGTCATTAAACAGTCAGCTTACGACTCGAAGGTGAGAGCCAAGGATTTGTCCTTGTGGGGTGCCAGGTCTCTCCCCTCAGGCCTGCAGCCTTGCAGCATTCCCCACCGTAACTCTGCGTCTCTGACCTCTGCTGAACCAGTTTTCTCCTGTCTCCTGGGCACCCTTGAGCACCTTTGTTGTCTGTTCATCCAGCCACGGTCACTGTGGTTTTTAGCTTAGCGTATGGTTTGGTGGGGACACAAGGAGGGTGTGCAGTTAACGGAGGACCATGGGGTGAGGTAGCATCCAGGTAGCGAGCAGTGGAGGGTGGGCTTGTGTGCAGAGAGGAAGGGACTCTGCACTGGCGGGGGCTGAAGCCATGCGGAGTGGCTGAGGGACAGGGCCTGCTCAGAGCTCTGTCCAGTCTTCACAGGGCCTGTAGAGAAAGGAGTGGAGAGAGGCCCCAGACATCCCAGGCAGGATAGGGAGAGAGCATCTTGCAGTGGTGCTACGGATTCTTCCTACGTATTTGGCTCTCAGTTACTGTAGTCTCCTCATCAGCACAAAGTGCCACCGCCTCTCCCAGCTCCTCTTACCAGCCAGGTTATCTTCTCCTGGTCTCTCCTTGTTCTTCCCACCCTTTGCCTCCTTCCCTTTCATTTCGTGGTACTGGGGATTAAACCCAGGGCTCCACACGTGCCAGGCAAGTGCTCCACCATTGAGCCACACCTCCAGCCCTTTTTATTTTGAGACATAGTCTCCCTGAATTGCCCAGACTGCCCTCGAACTTGTGATCCTTCTGCCTCAGCAACCTCCCAAGTCACTAAGATTATAGGCGTGTGCCACCGTGCCCAGCTCCAGTCAACTCTTAAAACTTTTGGACTTTCAGGTTTGAGGGCTCAGGTGTCCAAGTGCAGATTAGGGTGATGTCAGTGTCTTAGTGTTCAGATTATCAGGGATGGGCGTTGGGGGACCCTTCCCCCAGCCTCGGGTGCCTCTGTGCCAACAGCTCTTGTCCTGCACAGGCTGCTTCAAGCTTGCCTTGTGGCTCTGTGGCTGTCCTGCTGGGCCTGGGGCCTTGGACCTGCCAGGTAGCAGGGCTCCTGAGGTACGCGGCTACAGCTGAGGCCTCCTGATGCTTACTCCCTCCCCCTTGCCAGTGCCTCTTCCATGCATCCTTGTGGGTACCTGGAAGCATCTCTGGGCTGGATCAGCATCACAGGCGCAGAGAGTCTTTCTCATAGAAATCCCAGGCTTCTGTTCTGGTGGTTGCAAGTACATGCAGCCCGCAGCTTCCTCTTAGGTGCACATGCTGATGTCAGAGGCCGGGCGGGCTGGAGAGGAAGGCACGCACCTCCTCACGGCATCTTCCCCTTGCTGAACTGGAAGGATGTGCACCTTGGCTTCCTGAAGACGTCTAGACCTAGAATCTCATTTACACAATAACCTCCTGCAGGGTCTGTGACCCTTGTCATTTGGGCTGTTGGGTTGCTCTCAAAAGTGTCTACACACACAGCTTCTCTTATGCCAGTCTTTTTTTTTTTTGGTTACCAGGGATTGAACTCAGGGGCACTCGAATTCTGAGCCACATCCCCAGCCCTATTTTGTATTTTATTTAGAGACAGGGTCTCACTGAGTTGCTTAGCACTCACTGTTGCTGAGGCTGGCTTTGAACTTGAGATCCTCCTCCTTCAGCCTCCCGCCAGTCTCAGTTCCTACTCTTTGCACAGTCCTGACTGCTCATTGGCCTTAATAACCTTCATTATTACTAATATTTTTAAAAGGGATTAGGTAAGCTTTGCTGGTTTCCAGCTGTCCCCATATCTTGGAGACAGTGCTGAGCGAGAGAACTTGTTTCCTACAAAGGAGCCTTGGTCTAGGGCAAAGGAAATTTAATCTTTTTATCTTTTTAAGATTGTTGGGATGGTCTGTTAGCAAGTAGTTGAACTTGGTGAGGATGCTGCCCCTCCCTGTTCACAGCCCTTCTCTGCATCCTCTGTTTGGTCAGTCAGCTGCTACGCTGTGGTTGTCCAGGGCTGGGTACTTCAGTGGTGGGGGTGCCCAGCTCCTCCAGGTAAGCAGCAGCCCAGGAGAGAAGTTGGGGAGTGGAGGATGGCCTCACACGAGCACTCCTTCCCTCTGAGGCAAGGGGATGGCACTCTGGGAAGGAGAGCCCTTGTGCTTGGGCTGTGGATGCCTTGAAGAGGGTAGAGGGGCTGGGCAGAGACCCTGGCCTGCGGGGACTGCAACAGCATCCTGGAGACACCGAGACTGGGGTCAGCAGTCCCCTGTAAATAGCTTTTCCCGGTTTTGGTCTCAGAAGCAGCACGTGTGTGTTTTCTTTTGTGATGACCTGGAAAATTCTGAAAAATGAAATGGAAAGAAAGGAAAAATATCTGTAGATCTGCCACCCAGGCCAAGTTATTCCACCATCCAGGCATCTCTGAAATAACCGTTTGCAATCTCATTGTGGTGAAAAACGGAAACAGGTGATGCGATGATGGAAGAAATAATGTTATTCAAGCTGAGTGCAGACAGTGGGTTGTCCAGGGGGGACTGGGTGGGAACAGGCAGGCAGCCTGCCTCTTCCCTACCGACACTCCCACAATGAGCCTTACACCCTGGTCCCTCTCCCAGGGCCAGGAATCACCCACGGTCCTGGGTGGGAGCAAGGAGCCCTGCAGGTGGGGAAGCCTGCGGGCTAGGAGACAGGTGGCATCGGGTTTCATTCTGGTGTGTATACTGTTGAGACCTTTAGGTCAAGCACACGTTGCTATTGAGTGCTCGTAAATATTTTCACACCTAGATCCCAAGTATAAACATGTTCCTGAATGTTGCATCTGAGTATATAAGTAGCTGTGTTAAATCCATTTTCTTTTGCTTAGTTTAGTTATAACTGTGACTTGGAGTTACACATGGTTTTTCTTCTTGATTATGGAGAGGTGATTAGGGTTCCTTTGAGAATTATTTTTTATGCATAATTTTAAAATATCACTTAAATTGTTAAGTATCTTCAGATTTGTAGCCAGCTTGTTTATTGCACATTGTGTGGTGTTGTGAGGACCTGGATGTTGTTCTGTGTCATTCCCCACTCCCTGCTATGTGGAGAAAGTCGTCAACCCTCAGGGACAGGTGATTCTGAGTGGTCATTCGGGAACATGCTACCTAGAAGGGTCTGTGTAGGAAGTGATCGGTTCACAGCTAGTATCTATATTTCAGAGCATCGACCCTTGTAGTTTTTGACTTGGGCTTGTATTAAAAACCACTGTTTGCTCTACCAGTGGTGTCTTAGTATCTAATTTCATATATTTCCCAAATGTCAGAAAAATGGATTCCTCGTTACGCCTCATTTTTTTCTGCTTTGGAAGGTGAGTGCCCTTTCCTGTGTGACTTTATTTTAACACATTCTAAATCAGATGCCGTTTCTTGAATGTAGTAATAGATAGATGCAGTCATATTTGTTAAGGTTCTCTGTAAATGCCGTGTTGTTGGAATATCATGAGATACTTCAGTAAGTTAATGGGCCATAGCAACTTAATCATTCTTCTAAGGTCGAATGTAAATAATGCTGCTCTTGAATGTTTGGGTGGCATATACATCTTCCAGATCTTACATTTATCTAGATTAGATTCACAGAAGTCAGATTAGTTGGTTTTAATAACTTTGGATATTTTCATGGCTTTTGATTGGTTTGCCAGTGTCTTCAGCATTTCTTGATGCTGGTCCAGCTTTCCAGGTTTGTTAGTAGGGTGTTGGGTATTTGGAGGACCTGCCAAAGGACCCTGCAGAAGTCCTGGGTATGGGGCAGCTTTGAACCCAGCCAGGAGTAGAAGGTGGGTGGGGACCAAGGGCATGAGGAGCTCAGGACCACAGGACCACACCCTGGTGCCTGCATGGGTGTAGGAGGATCCAAAGAGGAGCACCGAGGAGCTGGGCGGCCCTTGGCTTCTTCCTGGGAGGATGGCCCACATTTTGTCTTGTGGTGCTGTCCTGGCCACCCTCTTGGGGAGGCTAGGATGAATGGTGCCTGGGCTGGGTGTGGATAGGGCGGAAGGGTTTCCCCCCAGTTAGCTTCAGTTGGTGCACATTGGCACTGGGGAGCAGGGGCGGCCTCTTGCGGGCTTGCTGTCTGCTTATCATCCAGCGCCACACAAAAGCAAGTCCTCAGTCCTGTGAGGGAAATCGGCGCAGGCACCCTCTGACAGCCCGACGCAGAGACCATCATCCGCTTTCCAGTTACTGGATTGTGAGATGCTTGGGGATGCATTGGCAGAGGCCATGTGGGCAGAGCCCTGGATCTGTGTGGCCCGAGGTGGCCAGTTTGCTGGTGGCAGCAGTTCTAAGGAGACCTGAGGGGGGCCAGGGGCAGGGACAGACACACACTGAGATTTCAGGCGGAGCCACGTGTGGAGAACCGCTGCCACAGGAGAGTGGCCACCTGTGCCCCCTAGCTCATCTCCTCCTCTTGTGCAGCTCACTTCCTTAGGCCCTCCAGCCATAGCACGGGCTTGGGGGCCTCCCTGCCCGTGGGCACTGTGTCCCCAGTTCCCCTCCTGCAGCTGAGGGACTCAAGTAAATCACTTTTCTACCAATGCATAAAAAAAAGTACACATGCAAAGTAAACCAAGGATTCTGAGTTGTAGAGTGAAGGAAAATGGAGACATTACTGTAACACCAATTCTTCTAGATTGATCCTTTCAGGGTAAAATTTTAAATATAAAATACAGTGAGTAGCAAATGCATGGACACACACAGTCCCCCGGACGCTCTGGAGTGCTGGTGGTTCTCCCCTGCATCGTGGGAGTGACTGGACGCCGTGACTCGCACTGCTGTTCATGAGAGACAATTGCATGACATGCCACTAACCAGGAAAAGAGCCAGAATCAAAGTATGGTTTTTTCCCGAATGTGAATCACTTCTGCACCATTATAATGTTGAACCTTTGTAAGCAAATCATTGCAAGTCAGGGACTATCTGTATTGTTGATTTTAGGCCAGTTTGTAGTTAAATGTTGACACACTGGAGTACTGTGGATTGGGGATTGTTAGGATGGCTGATTGACTTCAAAATACGCCATGGCACCAGACAGAAACCTGTATGGCAAAATGATTCATGTGGTAGGTGCGTAGGGGTGCTGTGTATCAGTGTTTTTCACCTCTATGAGTGTTTGAACATTTATAAACATTTTTTTCAAGTGCTGGACAGTGGTGGGAACCTTGCACATTGCATACACTTCCCCGTCCCCTCTCACAGATGAGGAAGGAAGCAAGGCTCAGACAGTAGCTCTTGGGTCTAACACCACAGGACTTTGTAGAGCTGCCATTTGACCTGGAGGGGCGGCTGGCTGCATATCTTCCTGCCCCTGCTCCTCCCCACTCATCTGGCACCCGTGTCCCTGACTCGGGCACTCTGCCTGAGCCCCTCCTATAACAAGAGTACCTGCCCTGCCAGTGGCCACACCGCCGTCTTCAGTGTGGCGTGGAGGACGTTCAGTGGAGCACATTTTCCACTTGTTGCCTATGTTGAAGTTATATCAAGGGCTTATGAAAATACACTTTTATCAAAAACTCGAGAGGCTGCTTCTTCTAAGTGTGTTTATTTGAATGTCTTCCTGCTCTGTGTCTCTAAAGATGCTCTTGCTGTTGCAGGCGGACATCTGGTCACTGGGTATAACAGCTATAGAACTGGCGAAAGGGGAGCCCCCTCATTCCGAGCTGCATCCCATGAAGGTTTTATTCCTGATTCCAAAGAACAACCCCCCGACGCTGGAAGGGAACTACAGCAAACCCCTCAAGGAGTTCGTGGAGGCCTGTCTGAACAAGGAGCCGAGCTTTGTAAGTCTGCATCCCTCGGTGCAGCTGTGTGTGGCCCTGCCGGGCCCGCTGGCAGTCCCCCCTCTCCCCCGTCCCTGGCCTTCTCAGCCCTTATCAGCTGTCTGCAGGATCTCATGCATTTCTCTGTCTCTCTCTCTCTCTCTCTTCATTTTTCTTTTTCTAAATGAGTGTGATTGATTTATTTGAATTGCAAATATGCTCTTATAGCCATTTTATCTTTTAAGGATTAAAAACTATTTTCTTTCACATTCTAGCATCTCATGCCTCCCTCCTTGAGCCTGAGGAATATTTCTCCTTCATACGATAGGTGGAATCCCAAGTTTTTAATATTTAGAGAGGAGGATCCGGCTGTCAACTATAAAACTGCCTTTAGTAATGGCAGAGGGTAGCCTGAAAAGTAATGGTAATAGGTCTTCAGAGTCAGTGTGTTCTCTCTTGAGTTGTTAGTGCTGGGAAGCAAAAGATAAGGTGAAGAGGAGCCACGCACCTCTTTCTCCTCCTCCTTCCTTCTCTTTTTACATTTAATCAATAATAGCCCGTAGCAGAAACGACTACCTAGTTTTACCTCATTTTTCTCTCAGAATTAGGGCAGTTCTTTGAAAGTGGTGTATTTTTGTGTTGCACGAAGTATCATGTCCTTGTTTTGAGTTTTCCAATGGAGTTAGCTGAAGGCTAAGCTGGATCCCGCCTCCCCATTGCCACTGAACTCTTATTAGTGAAGACTGATTTTACAAGAGCATCGTGGTTTCTTCATTGGTGCCAGTTCTGGAGAAGGAATTACACAGGGGACAGCATTTCCTAAGCACTCTAGGTGACGCTGGTTCGTGTTGTTCTGTATACAGTGGTGTTGGGTTTTGTATCGTGGTGGTTCTAGGCCCAACACAGCACTCTCACATGGGGAAGGCGTGTCCATGTGTGCATATCTTCCATTAAACACTCCTCTAGTTAGCACACACCCCTTGGCTCTCCCCCATCCTTTGGAGGAGAAGGACCTGAAGCTGTGACTATGAGCTGAGACTATTATGTCTGGAGTTCTCCACTGGGGCTGGGGTACCTGAGGCCATCCGGGTTTCTCACCTTCAAGTTTGAAAGAGCACTGGCTCTTGTTGACAAGGCCTTAGTAATTTGGAGGGAGTGGAAACAGCCCGAGTTGCTGATGTTTTGTGTTCCTGGTGTCAGGTCCAGGTCGGGCACACTGGGCTTCTTGGGAATTTTGCTCTTTTCAGTAACTAGGTGTGCCGTCCTGCAGGGTGGAGCCCTTGGTCGGATCGTGGTGTGCCATGAGTCTGGGGTGTGGACGAAGCCCTTAGCTCAGTCGCAAGGAGCCGGGAACACCATCTTTCTAAATCGGGGGGGTGGATGACAGTGCCAGGCGCCTTTCAGAAATGCAGGACAGGTTCTCTCCTGGCTCCCTTCCAGTTTCTTTTAGTGTTTTTATTTTATGATATTTTGGGGTTTTCACCACACAGTACAGAATGTTAATAGTAACACAGAACATGTTTTTCCATCAGTGTCTGCCTTCGAGTGCTGAGTGAAAGTGGGAGAGGAGATGCGCTCTCGGGTGGTTCAGATTATTTGGGGGAAGTTCTCTTGCTTTAATTGGACGTCGAGGACACCATTGGAAATGTCATGTCCACACTGTGCCTGCGAGTCCCAGCCATGGGTACAGAGTGACCCATCTTTGAATAAACCTAAGGGGAAAACTTTGAAACCCTGTCTCGCCGTGTCAGCGTGGTCGCCTGACATTTCCAGGCGTGAGCCCTTCCTCTGGGATTGGATACAGAGACTGAAAGTGCACGGGACTTCATGCTGTTTTGGGTGTCTTTCCAGAGACCCACGGCTAAGGAGCTGCTGAAGCACAAATTCATAATGCGCAATGCAAAGAAGACGTCCTACCTGACGGAGCTCATCGACAGGTACAAGCGGTGGAAGGCCGAGCAGAGCCAGGACGACTCCAGCTCTGAGGACTCGGACGCGTAGGTTGCCGCCCGAGCTGTGCCGCAGATGGGCCGCGGGCTCCTGGGGGGCGGTTCTGGGTGTTTCTTAGGTAACCCGCGGGTGGTTTTTGTGGTGGGCACCACATGGACCCGGCAGGGAGTCTCTTAGCCTCGTCTTTTAGCCTCCTGTCCGCATGGAGTCTCCGAGTAGCATCCGTGTGAGGGCTCTGGGTGCAGGGAACGTGACCTAGCTTCCTTTCCTGTTCTTAAAGTTCTGACCAGAGGACATTGCCTTAAATACATCTTGAAAGGCTGTGAAGGCCTGTTTTAGTGCCCGCTTGCTGTGTTCTAAGAGAAGCTCAGCCTTGCAAAGCTCTGTGTGGGCAGTGCCTGACCGAGAACCCGTGTCCGGCTTGGCACCCAGGGTTCCATTGGCTGGAGACGTGGCCTGGAGCTTCCAGCTGGGAAGCGGGGGAAGTTGGCTTGGCTGCCCTGACCTCAGGGAAGGAAGTGGCTAGGTAGAACTGGGCCTGTAAGCCGAGCCTGGAGCTGACCTGCTGACCTGCACCCCCTGGCCAGAAGACAGCACCCTCCCCATGCCGGGCCAGTGGGACAAGGGTTCTCAATACCCCTGGTGATTCTGGTTCATAGCCAAGGCCAAGTCCATTGATCTTGGAGGCTGTTGAGGTGTTGCTGCCGGCGACTAGGGCAGTAGCAATGGAGGTGAACAGTGGGGAGAGAGAGAGAGGAGAGGGTTTGGAGAGCCAGGATGTGGTGATGGACTTGGGTAAAGGGGGCAGATGTGCCAGGATTTGGCAGCATGGCGTGTGATGTTCCCAGGTGGCCAGGAGATGTGCATCTTGAAGTGACACTGAGGTGTGGCCCTCAGGGAAAGAGAGCTAGGCAGACCACGCAGACTTAAGGGTCGCTGCTGTATGAAAGGTCATCCGAACCCTGAGAACCGGTGGTGTCACTCGGGGTGTGCATTTGCCATATGAGAAGAGCTCAAGTTCTGGAGGCGGGGGACCAGGCCCTAGGAAGCCAGCGTGGGGATGAGCATCGAGTGAGAAGGACTTCGTGGGTGGGAGGAGACCAGGCACAGCAGAGCCAGCACCTGGGGCTGATTGGCAAGATCATTGGGACCATTGCTGTTGAGGTTCCAACAGGCCAGGACTGCATAGACCCCCTTACCAAGCGGTGCTTGGAGGCTGGGGACCTTGGAGGTAGCATGTGGGGATGGGGTGGAAGGTGACAGGTGGAAGCAGTGAGTACAGATGCACATCCGTGATCTGTGGCTGAGACCAGATGTGGCCATCCACCCGAGGGCGTGATCAGGGGAAGCTGCTTGGAGGGGAGGAAGAGAGAGTGCTTCTGGGTTGGCGGGAGGGAGGCACACAGGAGAGAAGGCAGGCCTAGAGGGGGACTTGTAGGGGACGGGACGTTTCCTCCTCCAAGTTGGGAGCCACCTCTTTTGCTGTGGGAGGCTAAGGAAGAAGGATGGCGAGAAGTTCAGGAGCCGCCTTCTGCTCAGTGATGTAGCAGGCCGTGTGACTGGAGGATCCCAGGGGGTAAGGTGGTGGTGTGGGGGCGTGGAGTGTAGATGGTGGGAGAGGGTGGCAGCTGCGGTGGAGCATGGGCTGTGGGTGGCTGAGGGCCTGAAGCCAGGGTGTCCACGCTGACCGACTCCGCGGGGTCTTTGTGTCAAGGGAAACAGATGGCCAGGCATCTGGAGGTAGTGACTCTGGGGACTGGATCTTCACAATCCGAGAGAAGGATCCCAAGAATCTTGAGAACGGAGCTCTTCAGCTGTCGGATTTGGAGAGAAACAAGGTACAGTTGCTCATTCTCGAGTGCTAGCACCTGTTGTCCACCAGCAGGCGCCTGCCATTCTGTAAGGCCTTCCCTGGGAGTGGGCGGAGTCCTTGAAGCAGTCCTTGGTGGGGCTTTGCCCTCAGAATTGGCAGAGCAAGAGCTGAAGTCGTGTCTGATCATGCAAAGATTGGGACCTGAGAGTCCGCATGTGGCTGTGCTGTGGCGCTCTGGTCTCCCCTCTGCTCTGGGCCACACTGGGACTCCTGACCTCCTGACCCTGGGCCGTGCTGTGGAGTTGGAGTGAGGGGTCAGGTTTCGTGTACAGAACAACTTTATGGTTCTCTTTAGGGGACTGTGTCCGCATGCTGGGATGACTCATATAATGTACCATAATTTTATTTAAGACCATATAATTGAATGTGATCTTTTTGTGTTTAATTGATTAATTGGTTTTATGCCTATTTAAACTTGTGAAAAGCTATATTTTCAGGTCTTTTAAAAGTGTAGTGGAGGATTCGTCAGGCAGGTGGACCAGTGGCTGTCCCTGTGGTCCCAGCCTGCTTGGATGAGTCAGGCAGGTGTTAAGTGTTGTCCAGGTAGAGGTGGTAACTCCAGAGAGGCCAGTCGCTGCAGCAGCTCCACCTGGCTCCCCTCTACGAGCTTCGGCAGAGAGCACTCCCCATAGAGTGCTGGGCCATCCAGCGTGGCCGCCCATCCAGCGTGGCCACCAGGGAGTCTTTCTTCCCTTGTGGATTCAGATACTGGGTCCCGAGTGTCATGGGTTTTGCCTGTGACTGCAAACTTTGTAGCCTAGTTGAAGACGGTAAGACAGTCTTACCCAGAGTGACGGGGGCAGAGAGCATCCGCTCAGCGCGTAGAGCCAGCATGGGCTTTGGTGGGCGGTCTGCTGCGTACTGAATCGCTGCCGGTGCCTGTTCCTGTTCCTTATGATCTCTCTTTTCTTCCTCAAGATGAAAGACATCCCAAAGAGGCCTTTCTCTCAGTGTTTATCGACAATTATTTCTCCTCTGTTTGCGGAGGTAAGAACCTGGTTGGCTTCCTGGAGCAGGGTGCTGCTCCTGTGGGGAAGTGGTCCGTACGAGGTGGGGCGTTGAGATAGCTGGTGTGGGCACGCTTGACACGTCTGTGTGGCGCCCGAGGCAGGCACTGGGTTCCTTGGTGCCAGCGGCTCCTGCTCCGCCTGGGCAGAGCTCCTTGTCGCCTCCCCTGGGAGGTGGTGTGTGGCAGCCTGCGGTGGTCCAGTCCGGGCCTGTTATCACCGTCCGGTTCAGCAGCTTTCTACACCATCTGCTGGCGCCGCCCAGTCTCTGCCCCGTCTCTGCCCCAGCAAGTGTGCGGCAGTGCAAGTGGGCTTCTAACATTTGAGAGGACGGACTCCCTGTAGGCCCTGTTCTCCCCTGGGCTGCCCCCATCTCTGGGACCCTGCCTGTGCCCTGGGTGAGCCGGGTCTCAGCCTGACCCTCCTGCGTCCCGTCCTCATCGTCTATGTGGCCCTCCTTGGCTTGGATGCCTCGGAGCTAGCTGACTCCCACACTCTGGGTGGTGAGCCAGGTTTCTCGGGTGGCAGCTGAATCGGGGTCCTCACACTTGAGGCTGGTGGTCTGGAGGACGGAAGTGGCCACCCAAGCTCGTCCCCCCGCCCACAGTTGGCCTGCTGTAGAGTCCAGTGCGCCTGTCCACCCACAGTGCTGCCAGAGCCCATCCCAGCTCCATCCTTGTGGTCTTCTGATGGCCCTGCTGTGGCCCTGGCAAGGTCTGGGCCATGTGGGAGGACGGCTGTGCCTAGGGCATCAGTGCCACCTGAAACACCTGAGCACCCCGGGTTCGAGGGAAAGCAGTGTGGCCGGGCAGGTGGGAGCCCCTGCTGCTTGCCCTTTGACTCCAGCCAGACACCGCTGTGCTCCGGAGTGGGCTGTGTGGGCACTTGGGGTTCTGCTCGCTTGCTCCTTGTGACCTGCCATCATCAGCCATCGTAATAGAATCAGTGGCTGACTAGGAAAAAACAAAGGTTTTTCTCTGGACTTTATTTTATACCGAGTTTAAGAAGGAACCATGCCAATCATTATTCAGTATCTCCCATCAGATTAACCCTAAATGCAGCAGTGTCCTAGATTTTTGGGGGGCTAATCCACAGGAGTCTTTTCTTATGTGTTTTTTTATTATGATATTTAATAACCTAAAGTTCAAAGTGCTTAGTGTGCATTATTTTAGATAATACTAAAGTTCACATGTGTGAACGAGGACGGTAGGGAGATGGAGGTGCTGGTGTCTCCGTTACTGTCACTCGGCCTGTGCCAGGTTGCTCACTCAGTGGTGATGGCCCACGTCTGGTACAGCCCTCTGGTGGGGGCCCATTCCCAGGGCTGCCCCACTGCCTGTCCTTGTTCCTGCTTTGAGTCAGAGGTGTGGCTTCAGAGCAGGGAGCGGCATGGTGGGCTGTAAGTCGCTCTCCTGGGACTCACAGTTACTGTCCTGTGAAGTCGTGGGGAGTGCCAGAGAGACACAAGCCACCTCCCGGGGGCTCCTCTGTGCTGTAGCCTGTGACCAGAAATGTTCCTGACGCTGTGGGCCCTTCCAAGGTCCTGCCCAGTCCCTGTATAGACCCTGTTGGGAGAGGAGAAGCCATTGCTTTTTTGGGTGCTGCAGTTCTGGCAGTGACATGTTCACCGTACCCTGGAGAGCCAGAGCTGAGTGTTTTATGAAATATTCATAAAGACGGAAAGGGTCTCCAGGAGTTGCATTGGTGTCTGTCACCTCTGCAGTGCCATCTAGAGCCTCCCCTGGGAGCCTTTGGTCCCAGACTGTGCTAGATCTTCGTAGTCTCATGCTCGTGTTTCATTACTTGGTCGCATTTTGGGAAGAGACTTGGAACTAGCCATTAGGCAAGGGGGGTGCCTGAAGACACTGTTACCGTTTCTCACGGGAGCAGAGGAGGGGCACTGTGGATCCCCAGAATTTAGGGCTGCCACGCATTTACCTGAAGGAGAACATTTGACAGCATCTGGATCAAAACGGTTTCTGCTGAAGGGTGTTTTTTTTATTTTTTGAGGGGGTGGGATTTTTGGGCATTGAACCCAGCTGAGGACACTGACAACTGAGCTACATTTCCAGTCCTTTTCATCGATTTTTAAAAAAATTTTTAATATTTAGATAGTGTCTCACTAAGTTGCCGAGGCTGGCTTCAAACTGGTAACTGGATGCTCAGCCTCCCAAGTAACTGGGGTCCAGGTGTGGGCAACACCTGGCAGGTCTCGTTGGAGTTTCAGATCTACCCGTTAAACTTGGAATCCAAGCCTGCGACCCATACCACAGCCGCAGTGTTGAGGCCAGAGTAACTTCTGGTGGCTGTGAAACTGCTTCTCTGGGACATGATTAAGGTTGTAATAGAAAAACAAAACAGAGGACACCACCTTTCTCTGGAGGAGGGCTCTGCATGGTGGCCCTTGAAGGGAGTGCTGCTTGGCTTGTGTGCACGTGTCACGCTGCTCTCCGTGTGTTTCAGCTGAAGGAGAAGAGCCAAGCATGTGGAGGGAACCTGGGGTCCATAGAGGAGCTGCGAGGGGCCATCTACCTGGCAGAAGAGGCCTGCCCCGGGATCTCGGACACCATGGTGGCCCAGCTGGTGCAGCGGCTGCAGAGGTAACTGACCGACTGTGGAGGAGCGCCCTAGGGCATTGGCGCTGGGCTTTCCTCCTGGAGCTCGGTGCCACTGTGGTACTGTGTTTTGGGGGTTTGTCCCCATTGTCCCCCAGCCACAGGGTTACAGCAGAGTCCAGTCAGAGGAGGCTCATTCTGAATCAGTAGGAGAGAACCATGTGAGTCCCAAGCCACTGGAAAGAGCCACAGAACTTTGTGCCTTTGTCTCCTTTGCAACAGCTAAAGGATGATTTTTAAATGTCTGTTCTTAACTACGCAGCCTGCTCCTGAGCCGGATTGGCCAGAGGAGTACAGGCCTCAGTCAGACTCCTGTGGCTGCCTGTGGGTTTGGGGCTTTAGAGTTTGGTGTCCAGATGCCGGAAGGTGGGGCACAGTGACTTCTGTGAGAACAGGTGTGGGTGGGTCCTTTTCCTTAGTGGCTAGTACCCAGGCCCTGATGCCTTGTGGACAGTGGCTGTGCCTGTCCCTACCTGGTGTCTTTGGCTACACGTTTCAGACTGAGGAACCCTCCCTGCTTTTGCTTAGGGAATATCTACGTGAAAGTCACCCCAGGCGGCCCTCCTGGCCTGGAGAGGTGTGTGGGCGGCTGCTCCGGGAAGGAGCGTGGGTGCTGGGTCCCTGGCTGACTCCCAGCTGCTCGGGTCATGTTCCTCACTCCTGCAGTTCCAGGCCTGTTGTTGGCCTGATGTTTGTCTTCAGGAGTCCAGAAGATGGCTGAGCCTCCGTGACGACCCGGAGCATTGCTAGGCCTCTTCTGAGATGGCCTCTTGACGGAAAGTACTTAGGAAGGTATATGAGGACATGTGGGGTCACTTTGGCCATTTGCAAGTGACACCTGATGGGGCCACCCACTGTCCTTGAAGAGTCCTTTTGTCTGAAGGCATCCAAAAAAAAGCAGTCTGACATTCAGCCTCATTCTTCCCAGCTCAGCCTCCTTAGTACATGACACTGCGACTGCCAAGTGAGGATAGAAAGTAAAAATGGTTTCCTTGGCTGAGACGGTCGAAGGAGTCACTGATCTGTTTAAATGATCTCTGTCCTACTGCCCCCACTTCTGCCACATTAAAAGCAATGAAACAAGTTACAGAAATAAAGCAAAAGAGAATACAGAAGTCACCCACATGCTTGCCTCTACACAAGCCTTTTTGATTTTTCTAGCTTGGTATCTTCACTTCCTTCTAATGGCATGTATTTCTTATTAAAAAGAAACTTATGCTGGGTGCAGTGGTGCAGGCCTGTAATCCCAGCAGCTTGGGAGGCTGAGGCAGGAGGATCATGAGTTCAAAGCCAGCCTCTGCAACTCAGTGAGGCACTTAGCAACACGGTGAGACCCTGCCTCTAAATAAAATATAAAAAGGGCTGGGGGTGTGGCTCAGTAGTTAAGCACCCCTGGGTTCAATTGTTCCTCCCTCCCCCCAAATAAAGAATGAAACTCATAAAGCAAATAGAACTAAACCCAGAAACTGGGTATATCATTAGTGTCTTGCTTTGGACTTTTTTTCTGCTTGTGTAGTGTCACTTCTGAGCTGGTATTTTATACGAGGTCCCCATTGCCTGAACGTGTGGCGTGATCTGTGTGTGTGCCTGGACTTCCCCAGCAGTCCAGCACTGTGCTGTGTCCTGAGCACATGGGTCGGTCCATGTTTTCCACTTCACAACCCCCTTCTCCCCGTCCCCTTTCTTTTATTGTTGATGCAAACCCATCTGCCAGCTCCATCCAGTGGGAGTGTAACACGGGCTTCACGTAGATTTAGGAATATTTTTTAATCTGCTACACTTCAAACATTATCATTTCAATATATAATCAATAGAAACAATTACAGTGTAAGATAGTTTTACTTTCTTTTTTGTACTGAGTCTTTGAAATCCGGTGTGTTTACGCTTGGGCTTGAATCCACACTTACAGTTGGGTGCTTAGTAGCCACCTGTGGCCTTCAGTGACAAGTGGACCCTCCTCCTTGGTCATCAGATGGCCTGGCTTTGGGGAGTCCTCATCTTGTCCCTGCAGGCTTGCTGTGGCAGTCTGTTTTTTACCCCAAAGTCCTCCGTGATTGGATGCCGGCCACAGTGGCTGAAGCTTAGGCTTCTTTGCAATTTGGCTCCCAAACCCGTTACCTTGGCAAGTCGCTCAGAAAGAAAACTGTCACCTAAAGCATTTTCTGAGCCTTTCTGTCTTAGTTTTTTGAATTAATGTTTAGACTGTTCTGTGCAACATCAACTCGATATTGAAATTCAAGTATAGGGGGTTGTGGCTAATGCCTGCTTTCATGGGGACCTTGACACTCCTACTGATAATGCCTTCTAGTTCCAGGCATTATCAGTGCCTGCAGAGAGGAGCTGTGGGTAGGAATGTTTGAGACAAGTCTTCTTAAAGATGTCCTTGGCCATCTCCTGACCTGTGCCTTAGAGTTGGTTCTGATGATGTTTGACCACGAGGCAGCCTCAGCCCCGTTGTTTTATATTCTGAAGCAAGAAAATACTATAAAATTTTTCGAAAACAAGAAGTGATTCATGGTCCCACTATTGTAGCCTGGTGGTTACCACCATCACCACCACCACCATTACCATCTTTTAATGCATTACCTTCCAATGCACAAGTGTGAACTTACTCCATTTCTCACATACTTGCAAATTACATTGCTCCTGGGACTTTATTCCATGGTATTTATGATACAGAACTTGCAAACACACAGGTATTATATGTGTATAGTCACAGAAAACTTTATTTTTCAGATTGCGTAAACACAGATGATCATAATTTAAAATCTTGATTTCTTCTGGTTTGCATATTTTGCTTAACTGCTTTTCTGTTAGTCTTCAAAGTTGTTACAAATTATTCTGGTGTTTAAAAAATCCGGAGAGGTTTCTCTGTGCAGATACCCATTTCCTCCTGTGAACTTTGTTTCTGAGGCCCTGCTGGGAAGCTGGTGACTTGGACCATGTCAGTATGTTGGTGGCCTAAAAGGACTGCCTGCAGTCCTCTTCCATCAGCTGTGGGAGGGCATCCCTGGGCTCTTGCTCTGTTACTGGACAATGTCATTTTTCCAAAGTTGATCCTCAGTAAGTCTCATCCGCTGCTTGACATCTGTCCAGAAGGCTGGACACATCATTTTTCCTCTTGATCGTGTGCTATGAAGTTTTTGTGTCAGAACCATGATTTTCTTAAATGACTTAAGACTTCCTATCAAAACTAAGATTTTTATTATTTTAAATTTTTGCACAAGGGTTAGAAAAATGACATTTACTTCTGTTTCTTTTTCTTTTTTCTTAGATATTCTCTAAGTGGTGGAGGAACTTCGTCCCACTGAAACCCTTTGGCCTCTGGGGTTTTGTTTTCCCTCCTTTCTTCTGCATCCTCCTTTTGAAAGTCGAGGAGAACCTTTGCCGGCTCTGCTGGAGGCGCCACGGAGGGCCACCCCCAAGGCCGCGACGTCCAGGGACACACTTAGCCCTCGCTGTGCCCAGCCTGATGAAGTCTCTCGCATGGGGTGGGGAGGGCCAGCTCCTTCAAGCAATTATTTTATTTTTTTATTGTTTTTAATTTTAACCATAGTGCACATATTCAAGGAAAATGTCTTTGAAAACAAAACCCCTGAAGTGTATATTTGGGATTGTGATAAGGCAACTAAAGACATGAAACCTCAGGTATCCTGCTTTAAGTCGATAACTCCCCCGGGAGATGGAGAATCGCTGGTGGATCTGTGTACAGACTGTATATAGCGTCATTTTTACAGAAACCCCTTTGGCGTGCATAAGGAATCACTGTGTACAAATCGGCCAAGTGCTTCTGTAGATAATGTCCGTGGAGTAAATATTTGACAGGCCATAACTTGAGTCTATTGCCTTGCCTTTATTACATGTAAATTTTGAATCATGTGACCAGTGATTTGGGTTTTATTTTGTATTTGCAGGGTTTGCCATTAATAATAATTAACGCCCCTCGATGGAACACTCCCATTTGTACCTCGACAGATGCAAATGTCCCTCTTGTTTGTCCTTCACCCCTTTTGGTACACTTAGAAGTTGATTTCCTTTTTCATCGATGGTACTATTTCTTAGTGTTTTAAATTGGAACATATCTTGCCTCATGAAGCTTTAAATTATTATTCTGAGTTTCCCAGAGGAAGCACTCTCGTCTAACCTTTGTTTGGAGTCGTGCACCAGGCGTACTGTCCTGCCCACACGATTTTCTGTTGCACCTCGTAGCAGAATCTGCATATCATCATCTTTCCCACCTGGAAGTGTCTGGATGCTTACACCAATAAATTTTATAACACACTTATTTTGCATACTCTTCTTGAAACATGACTGCAGAGTGGACAGGGCACCTGCTTGTGTGTGTGTGGTTGTGTAAGCGTGTGGCTGGCTGAGTGTGTGTGCTGAGACAGTTCAGAAAACTCCAGGGAAAAGTGCCCAGGTGGGAAAATGCTGATGAGCAGCATTTTCAGCTTTGCAACTGTGTGAGTGGTCACTGAGATGTGGCTGGACATTGCAGATTTGTGAAACTGCTCTACCTCTTGCCAGGGACTTTAAGGATGGTTTTAGTTCTTCTGAAGGAGACCACGGCTGCCAGTGCTGTCACCCAGGATGTCTGGTTTTCTTGGTTTGCTATCAGGTGTTGTTCAGCAAGGTGGGAAATTTCTGGGTTTTCTGCAATGAGGGAGGGTTGTGTAGCAATTTTGGGGTGTTTTATTTTGGTACAGGTAGTATACTTTTATATTTGTTGATGCTAATTATTGTCATCTTTTATTGGGGTAGTAGCTTGGTCCTTTAGTAATATGTTGCCAGGATTAAGACAATGGAATTTTGGGGAGGCAACGAAGTCGCTGGGTGGACTTGGGAAGTTCATTGCCGCCGTGGCCTGGAGGTTGCGGGGACAGAGAACATGCCTGAGCTCGAGGTGTTGCGGAGGGGTATCGGTTTGTTTGGATTTGATGTGGGAGTTTAGACTATGGAACCATGATGTTTTATCACAAGTGGATTTCGGTTGAATTACTAATTTTTAAAAGGGATACACGAGGCTAAAGGAACTCAGACTGCATTGCTGATTCCTTTTGTAAGGGTACAAGACTCTGAGCGGTATGTGTTTCCCTATACAAGGCCAAAGGTCAGTTTTATCCATCATGGGGTGTCTGGGTACCTCAAGTGTGCTATGTGTTAGGTTTTAAGAGCACCAATGTAGATGGCAGCTTTTCTGGAAGACAGAGTTCATCGGGTTTCCAGGCAGTGACATCATGACTTGATGTCAGGGCCTCATGCACGCAAGGCAGGTGCTCTACCACTGAACAATTCTGCACTGAACCACTGAACAATTCCTGCAGCCAACTTCAAATACTATAACTGTGGTGAAGTTGCTAGGTAGACTTGGATCCTAATCAAGAATATTGGTCTTGATTAGGAAGATTCCCTGCAGTCATGAGCATACAATACCGTAAAGCTCCATCTCCTGGTAAAAGCAACAAATGATTCTTTGGGTATTTGCTGGAAACTTCCTGGGGCGTGTGTTTAGACTGGAGGTTTAAACGTGGACTACCTCACTGTACTCTCTCCTGGATTGTGACTCTGTAGACACAGTCGGCTGAAATGTTGAGGGCACCTCGTTTAGCCACAGTCTAGCCTTTGTCCCCACATTTCCAGTCTTTCACTGAAGAGGAGCCAGGTGCCAGAGCTCCGATTGGAACCTGCCTCAGTAGTGCCGACGGCTGCTGGTCTTCAGCCGAGTCTGTGAGCTCAGCGTTTGGGGGTTTGCAGTCACTTGAAGTCTCCTGATGCCAAACCTGACCTGTTCCTGGCTCCTCAGCCCAGGGCCTGTGGGTCATGTAACTGTGGCCACCATGAAGCGGTGGCTGTGAGCTGACTGCTCAGCCATGGCTTCTGCCTTTTTGAAGTTGTTTCTCTGCGTCCTGCTGGCTGCACCCGGGAGGTGGAGCCCAGGGTGGTTCCAGATGTCTCGACCACCTAACAGCTGGGCCCTCGCTTTCTTGACGAACTGAGTGCCACCTGTCTTCCAAGTGGACAGTTCTGTTCTTGAGTTGCTCTTGTGAAGTGTCTGGCTTGGTCCTTTAGTCATGAGTTGCCAGTTGATAAGTATTTGATACTTTCTTCCTTCAGGAACAGGGCTGCATTTCTACCATGAAATATGGCAGTGAAGGCAGAGGCCCCATAGTGTGTTCTTGAGCACCCACTGGGTCATGCAAGGGTTAGCAAAGGGCTCAGCAAACGATGGTCTTTGTCTTGCGTGTAGAGGGGTCTCTGGAACGCCACCTCCCCTGGCAGCCCATCGGGAGTGGACTTGGTGCCTATGTTATTTTCCGTTTTTCTCTGAAGCCACACGGGGAACAGGAGCTGGTCACAGATGGGAACCACAGGTGTCCGGCAGGTGGTTTGGAACCATTCAGAAATGCTGAGGTAGGGAACCACCCCAGGTGTTCCTGAATGAGTTGGGGATGTCACTCAGTTCAGGTAAGTTCTAGAGGAAGTATGTTCCTGATACTGCTCTGCCCCTTGGCCCCTTAGCATCTCCCTGACACCCCCCCCCCCCCCCGTTGGGAGAAGCCTGCTGGGAACTTGTTCTCCAGGCTGTTCATCAGGGGCTTCTTCCAAGGGAAAGTGGAAGGTCCTCCCAGTCTGTCCTCCTCCCTCTCACGTCCACCCACCCTGCCCCTGCCGAGGTGGCATTGTAGGCCCTTGGTCCCTGTTCCCGCCACATGTGCACAATAAAGACAAGAGACAGTGCTGGTCTGTTTTGCCTTAAAACTTCAATATGCTGGATTTTGGCGTGAGGTATTTTTATTCCCTTTGTTAGTGCTTGCAACCATCTGGTACATATTGTAAGGCAAAGGATGACACGTCTTGAGCTCTTGTCCGCCTGTCACTCGTGGACACCAGCCACAGCTCCGTGACGGTGTGCCCACTGTTCAGGGAAGTGGCCTCCCTGTGAGGACATGGGACAGAACTGTGCTGAATTGGCCGACTAACGTCAGGCAGGGCTCAAGAGTGCTAAGGGAATGGCAGCCACCTGGTCGCCACAGGGAACGGGTCGACACTGCCCACCTGTGGGCACTGGGACACCAGGTTCCCAGCGAAGCGTGACTGTCCAGGGGGTGCAGTGTCACTCTGCCGGTACCCCATGCCCGGGGGATGAGTCTAAAGAGTGAAGACAGGCACGGTAGATAACTACTAGAGAACGCGTGGTTTCCAACCACGGAGGCGGGAGGGGATGGGTCTGGTCACGGGGGCTGGGACTACGTACCATTACTGTACAGGCTCCTGCATCCATGAAGCTCACATGACACCCCAGAACGGAACAGCACAAATGGCCCTGGTCAGTGACACACAGGTTCTCATGCTTGTGAAACACAGCAAACACCATCGTACACACCACTCACAGTACAGCAGCAGTCAGGGGCGCACTGGGTCCCTGCTCCTCCAAACAGAAAACAACCCGCTATGTTTTGTAAAGAGGAATCGATTTGGTCAACTTCGCCAAGAAGTAGGCCAGGTAACAAGTGTGTGTCACTGGAGCATGGACCCCTCAGCGGAGCGGAGTGCGCTGGGAACTGCTTATTAGTCAAGGAAAGTGAGTCCTGTGGACCTCCTGTTATAAAAGTAGAAAGATTGGGGGGGGGAAATGAAACCTGAAAACGATCTCATTTGCTTAAGACCGCCACACTGGAAAAATCCATTTTTAAAACAGCAGCCCGCAGGTGGAATACTAAAAGTCCTTTTCTAAGAAAAAGAAGAGCACTTGCCCTGTCCTCGGTTGAACGGATGTGTGTGCACCGTGTTAGAGGTGCAGTCGTGGGGAAGGAATGTCGTTTGGCACTCTTTAATGACAATGCTGCAATACTGGCACAAGCCCAAGAACAGTCCCCATGAGAATGACGGCGGAAGGCCCCGTTCCAAGGAGAAATCAGCAGTGGAGAAGACAAGGTGAGGAGATGGCCGCGGAGGGAGACGGGCGAGAGTCACTGTGAAACCATGTTCGGACAGGTGACAGTGTGGCTGGCTTCGTCACAGACGGTGAGCCAGCCATGGAGTGCGTCCAGCCATCAATACATGTGAGATTCTTTGTGACTTGAAACATGGGCCCGAGAGGCAGAGCTGGTGGCACTTCGGATCACTTCCATCCACCTGAAACAGAAGAAGGTGACAGGGCTATTTGGGGCCACTTTATTCAGTTTCATGGTTCTGTGCTGCCATTGGCAGAAACACGATGTCATGGAAGCCCAACTGGTTTGTCATTGGTCATTTTGGCAGCAGGGTTTGGAAATTAGAACAGAAGGTTCCTCTAGGGGTCCCCAAGGAGTGCAGTTTGAGAACCATAGGACCCAGAGGCACGGGAGGCCACAGGCTCACTTTGACCAGTTTAGGATGAGGCGGCTTTGGCTGTGCGGGAGAGCGCTACCTCCTGGTCTTTTCTGAGGATACTGAATGTTTCCCAACCTGCTTGGTGGGGAATCCATTTTATGCTGTAGTAACATGTCCCCAGGGGTCATTTGGCAAAGTCTGGAGGATCGGCAGCCAGGGCAGCTTCCCCCTCCCCGGTCCCTCTGGTTCAAAGTGTCCGTAGGACTGAGGTCGGGGAGCTGGGCTGAACCAAGCTTCCTCCTTGACTGAGGACCTTCATGCAGCTCCCAAGTTAGACGGATCCAGCTCAGCTCCTTGATCCCAAGTCCAGGATCAAGTGTGAGAATCACTGTCCTGTGGGCTCGGTGGCAAACTGTTGCCCAAGAACTGTTGGGTCTCCTGGACATTACAAGGCATTGGGTACCGTTCATGATCGGCCCATTTAGCAGTCCTTGTGGACCTGAGCACCCATAGAACTCACTGTCTTAACACCGTGGCCGGGAGACCAGCTGCTCCCTAGGAGGGGCACTGACCTGGCCCGAGTGGTAACTACTGCCCTGTCCAGCCTGAGGGCTCTGTCACCAAGGACAGCAATGACAGCTACATCAGAGGTGTGCTATGGAGTGCATTTCCCAGAGGCTCAGAATTTCTATCTAAAAATGTGAATTTCAGGACGAGCCTCAAGGTGTAGCTCAGGCCCAGTGGCCTGGCTCCTTTGTCCACTCATTTCTTGGCTAAATAGCAGACAGCGGCAGAGAGGAGAGCCCTAAGGCATGTAAGCTCTTCCTGCTTCCTGTGGCCCTTTGACGACGGGGACATTCTTGGTCATCGCCCAGTTAGGCGTACTGTGACAGCTGAGCCTAGCAAGGGAGGGTGGCAGTCCCCGAGCCCGCTCCCCGCCACGGGCCTCAGCTTCGCTTCCTGACAACGCGCACACGTTAAGAAACCTAAAGGCGCAGGGTTGGTGGCATGAGCAGGGTAGCACCCAGGAAGCCAAGACTGCACTGGCCTCCCAGGAGCAAGGGCGCGTGGGCACCAGGCAGGGAGGGGAGCCAGCTCTAGGGAGTAAATGCAGGCCCACCCGGGGGTGTCCCCTGCCTGCCCAGGACCCAGTGTCGGACGTTTACCTTTCGAACGTGTATTCGCTTTCAGCCCTGAAGTAGTACACGTGGGACTTGAAGTGCAGCTTGAACACATAGTCCTTGTGGATGTTCTCAGCCTCGGAGGGGATGGTGAGCGAGTACCCGAGCAGAGGCAGGCTGGCGAGGGGATGATTGTCCTGGGAAGGGCACAAAGGTGGCTTGGGGAGGAGGCTGCGCCTGGCTATTGCCCCCCACCTGAAGCAGCTCTGGAGCCCAGGCAGTTCCACCCCAGGACATGGGTCTGCAGGGAAGGGACTAGAGGCCACGGTCTTGGCCAGTGCAGCGAGGTCCAGCTCATGACTCCAGGAGGACACGAGCCCCACACGATCCCCTTTCCTTGTCCAAGCAGCAGCCAGACTCTCCTTTAGCCAACAGTTAACATCAGCCTTCGCTGAGCCGCGGCCCCCCTACAGGCCCAGTGCAGGACCCCGAGCACCTGCTTCTCCACGCCCAGCAGGGGCTGAGCAGGGGAGCCCTATCTGTCTCCCCAGGGGAGGCCGCCTGCCTGCAGGGAGGGTGCTGTAGGAAGCCCCGAGTTGCCGCCACTCTTCCCAGGCCAGGCACACTTCACTCGGTCCCCATCCCTAAGGTCCCAGGGCCACCTGACCTGGGCAAGGTACCTACCTGGTGTGACTTGTAGAAGAACAGGCAGAAGTTCGTGAACACCACCCACAGCTTCTGCCATCCATTGCTGTTTTTGAATTTCCTCAGCAGGTTCCCAGACAGCTGGTTCTGCAAGACAAGCGGCCAGTCAGGGGCACAGGGAATGGCCCCGGCAAGACAGCGCGGCCTCGACGCCCATCGTGCTGTGTGGTGGTCATGGGAGGTGCCCAGGTTCTAAGAACAGGCTTCCTGTGACCTAGGCGTGCCCTGACTAGGAAAAGGCCCACCACTCCCTGGCAGGTGGAGAAGCCCTTGGGTCGAGTGGGCTGGGCCTGAGTAATTCTCCTTGTCACCTGTTACAGGTTAAGTCGTATCCTCCCACGAGAAATGCCCGGGCTTCACCTGCAGTGTCTCAGAATGTGACCTTAGTAAAGTAGGTGGGCTCAGGTATAAGTTAAAATGAGGTCCCAGTGGGGAAGAGGGACTTGAAATGTGAGTGCTGTCCCTAGGGGGAGGGACACACAGGAAGGACTCCTTGTGCAGTGGGGCAGGGGCCCACAGCAACATCACACTCTGCCAACAAACAATATGAAAGAGGCGAGGAAGGGTCCCTTGGCTTCCAGGGTCTTGGCCCCACTGACAGCTTGATTTTGACCTTGTGGCCCCCAGAAACCATGGGAGAACAAATTTCTGCTCTAAGCCACTCACTGTCTTTGTGGTCCTTCCTTTCCTAGGAAACAGATCCATCCGGCCACCAAGGCTTGAAGGACACCCTCACCTGTAGCTCCTGACCGCCACCTAGTGGGCCAGGGCCAGAAGCTGCACTCAGCCAGGCAGGGCGGGTCCAGGCCCTGTCTCCAGTGTCCTGGGATAATCCCACAGGTCCTGTGGTCACCTTGAGACCTGGGTCAGCTGCTGCTAAAGACACACAGGCAGCCCCGATGGGAGCAAAGGACGGACACCTCACTGGGCCAGAGAATGCTGAGGCGACCGGGGGACTTTCTGACAAGCCAGGTCTCCTTGGTTTCCTTTGTCAGGGTGACACCACCAGGGGAGACTCAGGTGGGGAAGGTGGTAATGGGGGCACAACCTTTAAAGAAGATGAGTGCCACTCACCTGTCCACTTAAAAATGGCTAATTTGCCAAACTTTAAATTTTACCAGTTTTAAAAAGCAAAAGCTATTTACTCCATTCCTCTAAGTACCCACACAAGCAAGTAAAGGCCTGGGCCAGGAGCTGAGATGGAAGATGTTTGACGTCTCTCTCCAGCTGCTCACAGTCTGATGGGGGAGGGGCGGAATGAACAGTGAGCTGAGAGGGTGCAGGAAAGACGGGGCCCCTGCCTGGGGACCACAGCTACAGTGGAGAGGGTGTCCCAGGCCAGCGGGCAGCTCCAACATTCTGTCCCCTTGTCTGACTGCCATCCCCTCTCAGGGACAAGGGAGTGCAGGGCTCCCAGCAGATGGTGACACCCAGGGCTGAGCTGGGGATTTGGTGACCTAGCAGTATCACACCATGGCACACCAGAGGTAAGGACCCCATGTTAGACAGGAGGACTTCTCCCATGTCCTCTCACGCGTCCTCTTACACCCAAGCCAGCCCACCCAGGGGTCAGACACTGCGTCCATCCGCCCCATTCCAGGCCCATATTCTGAGGCAGGCTCCTCGGGATGCCCTGCTTCTACCAGCCACCTGAAGCCTTGCTCTGTCCTCGCAGCCTCTACAGCTGCTGCCCCAATGGACTCTCGGTGAAGTTCCCTGTCCCTTCTGCTCTTGTGGGCTGAACCCTGTGAGTGCATGTCTTGGGCGTCTCCGTGTCTGGGTCTCCACTTGCTTCTCCCAGAACCAGCCAATGCCCCGTTTCCTTGATGCTGTCCCCAGAGACCCCTCTCATCTTCCTGACTGACAGAGGCCTCCTTGCTCTGCCCCCTCTTGCCATCCATCTCAGCCCATTGTGGGTGGGCTGAACGGTATGTCCCCAAAGACATGTCCAAGTCCAAACCCCTAATACTTGTGAACGTGACGTCTTACAAGTAGGATCGATGCGGACGGTGCTCCTATAAAGAGAGATTTGTACCCAGACGCAGGGAGCAGACCATGTGGCTGCAGACTAGTGATGTGACATGACTGAGCCAAGGACTGTCGGTGCCCTAGCAGTATCACACCGGCAAGAAGCCAGCAGAGAGGCAGGGAATAGATTTCCCCCGCGCGCCTCCAGCAGGAACCAGCCCCACCACCTCCCTGATGCCGGGGCTTCCTGTGCTGTGGGAGAGCGAGCTGCGTTTGGATGGGTGTGCGGTCCTGTCACAGCAACCACAGGAAGTAAACCGTCCTGTCCCCCTCTCTGCATTGCACTCTCACTGTCCTCCAAGTCAGTGTCTATCTGCCAAAGAACTTCCCAGAGGGACACTGTCCCCAGTACAATCTTAAAAGACAACTATGATCTTTCAAAGCCCTTGCTGGCTCCGCCAGCTGCACGGCTTCCCTCAGTTGGCAGTCCTACCCTACGACCTGTTGTCTGGACCCCTACGACTGGCCGAGGGGACCCCCGTGCCACAGCCAGCTCATCTTCATGCCGTCCCCAAGCCTCCCGGTGCTCACTTCTACCTGCACGAATCACAGCAGACAGAAGCCGGGCACAGGCTGAGGAAGGGTCATGGCTGGGAGGACAGGAGCCGCCCCTTCCTCTCAGGGGAGGCCCGAGGCTCACCAGCTGGTCCAGGAGCATTTTGGCACCTGGCACATGAGGCCACCCACCTCAGAGGCCAGACTGAAGTGCTGTGCCTTGGGAGGGACTTTCATATGGAGGGGACGTGTGGGAGACACCCTGGCCAGTCCCACAAAATTTTAATCTGCATTATTGCCCCCCAAAGCCACCCACGGGCACTCATGCTGGCTCCTGAGGGTGGCCAGCTTCTCCTTGGGGCCGCAGTAAGTGTCACAGGCTGTGCAGGCAAAATCGGAGCGAGTACCCAGAAACCACTGGGAAACATGGGCCCACTCCTAGTTCAGGGCGGGAAGCGGCCAGGTGTCGCTGGATCTGGCCCGCGTGCGGGCCAGGTTGCTTGTCTGGCTCTCCCGACCCTGAAGACACCCGCCATTCTGTAGATGGTGCGTGAAGGAGTGCGGGGCTTGTAGAGGTGCCCCCAGGCTGCCTGCCCCTCACTGCACGCTTGAGTGGCTTCCTGCTCCCAGCAAGTTTCACACACACCCAGAGGGAGGGTGCAGTGGAGGTGGAGTGCGGAGCATGTGGCCTATGAGCGGGAGGGAGAGGGGACAGTGCCCACTGACTAGGCACAGCGGCCTCCATGGGCAGAGCCCAGTGGGAGTGGCCAGGAAGAAACTGCCTGGGGCAGGGACAGTGAGTGCCTGGCCTCGCCATGTCCACAGAGAGTATCTTCCCAACACAGGGTAGAGCAGGAAGCTCAGAAAGGTGGGTAGGACCATGAAGGGCACTTCCAGAGAACACCTCTCCCAGCCTGCCTGATCGGAGCCAGCGAACCCTCACGTGATGCTGTGGCCCAGGCACGTTTGGGAACGAGAACTTCCTGTGTTTTAGAAGCTGAGTCCAGCCTCTACCTCAGTGGGGGCCAGGGGGCCAGCCACAGTCACACACAGTGACGATTTCATACGAGACCGAGCGTGCACACAGCTTGAGAGACACCGATGGCCGCGTACAGCCAGGTAGGTGCTGCTGGCCAGGGGAGATGAGAAAGCCCCTGTTTTCAGTTTTCTGGGCTTGGAAGGTTCTTAAAGTCACTTCAGACCTGAGCTGGAAAAGGGGGTTTGGAAAGGTCTGGAAGCCTTCACAGTTGTGATCAAGGAGGCCTACGTTCAGGGTGAGTCCCAGACAGCCCCTGGAGGGCCCCGCCCTGCTGGCACCAGCTTGCCGATTGTCAGACCCTACAACCTCCTCATACACCCGATTTCCAGGTGACAGCTCCAGGACATGGCCCTGGACTCACGGCTGCACACGTGAACAGACGCTGCCCTGTGACCCAGTCCCCTAGAGGAAAGAAACTGGAGAACGAAAGAAAACCAAGACTCCTGTAGGTGGCAGTGAAGACTGACGGACAGCAGGAGCCGCAGCTGCAGTGGCAGAGGACAACGCCCACTCCTCTGCCCCCGTGGGGATGACCACAGCAGACTCAAGCCCCGGGCTCCGTCCTCCCTGCTCAGCTGCCAATGGCCAGGCACAGGGCCGGGCTCACTGCAGACCCCCGGGCCGGAGGCTGCACGTGCCTGGGCAGGTGCAAGGTAGGGATGAGAGCCACCCAGCCGCCACCCCCGCACTCCACGGGTACCTCCACGGCGACGCTGAAGTCCACCATGGAGACGCTGGTGTTGCGGTGCCAGCACACGTGCACCATCGTGTTGCCGCGGTGAGGGGCCTGGCGCTCCAGCGAGGTGCGTGAGGCACTCAGGTCGTCCTCCGACTCCTGGTCGGCCGTGGTGGCTTCGTCGGGGGACTCTGAAGGATGACAGGAAGCCACACTGGTGTCTCCCCATGTGAAGCCTTTTCCTGATGCCCTCCAAAGCACTGGGGGAGGCTCGGAAGGCTGGGGGACTCAGCGTGGTCCCCAGGGCACCCACTAAGCAGGGGTCTAGTGAGGCCTCCATGGAGGGGAGCATGCCCTGGCCCACCTGCCTCTGCCAGGGAGCCCCTGCACATCTGGGTGCCTGGCCTGTGGCCCTACACAGCAGCCTGCCCTTCTCCTTGGACACCAACTGCCGGGCAGCAGTGCCGGCCCAGAGCGGGTGACTTCCCTGCCCCTTTGCATGTTTCCACGGTTTAACTTTCAGAAAAAGAGCTTTTGTTGATTTCTAGCCTTAAACTCAAACACAGACTGTGGCTGAGGGACCACCTGCCAGGGGTGCAGAGCCAGGCCACCCCTCCACGGTGAGCCCTATGGCCATGGGCTTGGGTGCTGCCCCAGGAAGCTTCCCCACCACTCACTGTTGTCCGGGGGGCTGCTGGCCAGGAACTCAGGTGTGGGGCCACTGCTCTTCTCTGCCAGGTCAATGGCCATCTGGATGTCCTCAATCCACTTTTCCATCTCGGACCGAGAACTGAGGATAGAGATGGGTGTCAGCTTCTCAGACACAGCAGGTCAAAGGTAGATGGTAAGCGGTCAGATTCCAGAGTTACCTGGCGGCCACGATGATGGATTGCCGCTGGCCTCGGAGGGTCAGGCAGTGGGGCACCCCCCACTCGTCCTCGCTCTCCTCGATCTGTGGGGCAGGAGTTCACTATGTTACCGTGAAGCAGTAGGCGAGATACCTGGTATGTTTTCAGATGCTTCCTAAAGGTGACCAGGCCACTGAAAGCCGAAAACAGCTCAGGGCCCAGAGGAACGCAGAGCCCATGCACCTCTCTGTCCACCTCCTAAGGAGGCCACCATAAGCCAAGATCACAATCCTGCAGCGAGGTGTCTCATGTGCACCTGCTTGACCAGGGGTTGGGGCCCTGGCCACTGGCTCTTCTTGCGGGGGACAAGCTGGTCTAGCCCCAACTCCACCATTCCTTGTGTGTGGTGAAGCTGCCCGCCAGGCTGGGAGGGGCAGAGTCACACAGAGGCAGGCAGCAGGCCTCTACTTGGTTCCAGAAGGAAGCACTGGTGGCATCCCACAAGCAGGAGGAGGGGCAGTGTTCCTACCAGGAGGGCCCTAGAAGGCCGTTCTTTCAGGGGACGGGGCAGGACTGGAGAGCCACTGGTCTTCAGGGCCCAGTCTTCCCACCCGGGAGGGCCCTGTCCTCCACTTCCTGCCCAGCCTCGCCCTTTGGCTCCTCCCATCAGAGGTGTGCTCCCTCCCGCCTGGCAGGGAGAGCACCAGCTGCTGCCCGCATAGCGCACTCACCGTCATGCCATAGAGCGGGAGCTGCCCGTGGACTTTAAACTGGTTGGAGGCGGTCAGTCCCCGGCTGGTGTACAGCAAGACGTCGTTGAACTAGAGGAACAAGCGGAGTGGCGGGTGAGTGGGCTCCGCTGGATACCATCAGGGCAGTCAGTGCATTTCCCCAAGTCTCTAGGAAACCCAGGGAGCTGCTCTTCCTGCCTGCCAGGGTCCCTTGGGTGGCCATGGCCTTATGATCTCTAGCCCTGTGACAACATGGGTCCGGGGGCCATCAAGAGGATACATCGCTCTCACCACTTACCAGGAAAAACATGCGCTGCTGGAGCCCCTTCCCCGAGAGCTTGCTGAGGCTGCCCAGGCGGATGAACTCCTGCGGAGCAGACACAGCCAGATGTACCAAGAGCGCAAGGCCCCCTGCACCCGCGGCCCCGTCCTGCTGAGTGAGGCCTTCAGTTACTGCATCCCAGGGCCAGGCTAGGCTGCCACTAAGCACCGCTGTCTTTCCCAGGGGCCTTCACGGCAGGTGCCCCATTGGAGGCACCTCACAGGAAACTGGGGTTCAGGCTAGCAGGAAGCATGTGCTCACAGGCAGGGAGCCACAGCCCCTCTGAGGATGAGGGCCATCCCCAGCTCCATGCTCCTCACCATGAAGGAGAGGACAGGGACCCCAACTGCACAAAGTGGTGGCCAGGGACTGGGAAGATAGTGCAGAAGACAGAGAATCTTGTCTGTGAGTTCCGACTCCGGGTCTTAGAAACCAGAGGAACCAAGGCGCTCGGCATCCCCAGTCACATTTTCCCCCAGATCCATGAGGACGGAGGTTGTGCTATGTAGGGCAGGGACTTTGAAAACCAAACAGCAACCTTTTCTTTCTTTTGGGACGGGGGCCAGGTTGCCCTGGCTGTCCTTGAACCCCGGGGTTCAAGCCGTCCTCCCACCTTGGCCTCCTGAGCAGCTGTACGGCACCATTTCCAGCTAATGGTCATTTTTACGTTGGGATAGAGCACACTTGGACTGTCCCGTGCGCATCAGGAGTGTCTTCAGTGCCGTGCCACCCTCACTGCTGTCTATCCTGGAACTCGCTCCCTCTGAGAGCCCGTGACGCTGCTCCCATTTTGTTTGGGGTTGACTTGAAGCAACGAGGAAGGCAGGTGGCTGGGGGGACAGAGCCTAGGAAAGTGAGGTGGCGCTGAAGCCGGTAAGCAGCACCCCAACTGCAGCTTCACCTCTGTCAGCAAACACGACCTCCCCTTGCTGAGTGCACGGTATGTCTGACATGTCCCGGGTGGGCGTAGTGGCCCCTCACGCCAGCCTGACGTTCAACAGTATTATCCCCACTTCCAGATAAGGAAACTGAGGAGCAAAGTAAGGAAGAAATGAGCCCAAGACCGCCTGGTCAGCCAGGGGTGACTGAGCACCACCCATGAAAGGCTCATGATGCTTGGGGTGCTGTGGCACCGTCCATAACGCAGGAAGGGTATGCTTGGTCCCCTTTGTAAGTGGGAGGGGAGACGGAAGGTAAGATGTACTGCATCTTCTTATATAATAAACCTCCTGATCTTCCTGACCCATGACGGGGAGGATAAGATCCCCCTTCCAGTTCCATTGTCCCGGCTCTGGTAGAGCCAGAATTTGAACCTGTGGCTGCCTATTCCAATCCAGTGCTCTCTTCACTCGCTGGAAACCGTTCCCTCAAAATGAGAAATCCTTACAAATGGCCTGTTCACCTCAGCCTAATGCATTAATGTCTTGTAGAGTTCTGTTTAAATAAAATTACATCGATTCCATGGAAGGCAGACGAGGCTGCTACGTGTTGGGACCAGGCAGAACTCTCTCGCCAGAGGAGCTGGGGCGAACCCCAGCCTTCATCTCCACCCAGTACCCACCACAGAACTCGGACGAGTCTCCCAAAGCTTGTTTGCCCTTTCCCGTCAGTTTTGTGATTAGGCTTCTGGCGGTGACGCCCGGGGAACCTCCCCATGTGCTCCCCCAGTGCCGAGGCCGCTACCTGTTAGATGAGCCTGCAAGGCCCGACGTTCAGGGGGCTTGTCCTAAGGGGAAGGCTGGCATGCAGCAGAGCCGAGGCCTGAATCTGGGAGGCACAGAGTTTGAAGAGGGAGAGGCAGCCGGACCAAGATTCCAGAGGAATTTGATAGATATGGCAAAGAATGATCATATTTGGTTCCTGAGCAATGATTGCTTCCTGAGAAGGGAACTGGAAAAAGCAGGCTTTTCCCCATCTTGTCTGTTCCTCTACCTGGTGGGAGTGGGTGTGTGTGTGTGTGTGTGTGAGTGTGTGTGTGAATGTGTGTGTGTGTGTGTGTGTACTGGAAGTCCCACCCATTGCTAATGACCTGCTTCTCATGGAGGGTGCTGGGTAGGTACAAGTTGATACCATAAGTGAACCTGTATCTCCCAGAATTGTTTCAAATGTCATTTTGATTTTAAATGAAACTTATGTATTAAAATTTTGCATCTTTAAAAAAAAGTACCGAACTTGAATGGGATCTTATAGACACTTTCATGCACTAACAACTTCTCTGCTTTTAGATCACCATTTTATCTAGTCCTTTTCTTTCTCTTTCTCTTCCATTTTCATTAAATTTCATTTTTTTGTTTTGTGCTGGGATTGAATGGAGGGCCTCAGGCATGTTAGGTAACTGCTCTACCACTAAGATGCAGCCTCAGCCACTCATTTACCTAAGTTTTAAAAAACAAAACAAGCTGTCTTAAATCCTCCCTGGAATGCAATAGGGAAAAGAAAATAATCAACAAATAAGGAGAAGAAACAGAATGTGAGGTCAGAGGATTTCCCTTTCCCCTCCCTACACAGATTCTGAATGACACTGTCATGTTCAAAGGGTTTTCCCAGTGGCCTCCCGGGGGGCAGGGGGAGGGCCCTTGAACTTGAGAGTGTCCGTGGTCCACAAGCTCTAAGCCCCGAGGCCTCTCTCTGACTCTACATCCTGCTCCCTCCGCTTACCCTCCCGGGAACCACGAGATTGTCAATGCCAATCAAGTCTTTCTTGAGTTCATGCAGCTTCTGGAAGTTCTCCATCTTGATCATCGTACCGTGCAACTGCGCCACCATTTCAGTCATCTCTGCCAACGCGGCTGGTGAAGGAGACACAAGTGCCGAGGTTAGTGCAGGCCAGAGCCTCTCCCCGGGCTCTCAGCTAGACTCTCCAGAACTGTGCATTTCAGGGCCTGTCCTGTGGGGACGCGCGGCTGCTGCTCAATCAGAGAAACCGCGGGATTTGCTTTAAGGCCAGATTTGCTGACCCGGTTTCCCTGCAGCACCTCGAGGAGGCAGGGGACTCGGCATGGCCTCATGGTGCATGGCTGCCCCTCAGGTAAAAGGACTCGTGGGCATCGAGGGAAAGACATGGGAATGAGGGCGCCCTGAATTCTGCCTCTTTCCTGGAGAGAGCAGGGCCCGGTGAGTACAGAGAGGCCACAGAAGTGTGGGGACCGCCAGCCAGTGTTGGAGGGGCTTGTACTGCGACACTCGGGGACTAGCATCAGTGCACCTGCTCTTCCTCCTGTGGACATTACCCTGCTTACCAAGAGGGTGCAAAGAGCGACTGAGACATGCCAAAGGAGCTGCCCAGAGCCAGCAACCAGGCATCAGGGGGCATACAAGCCCGCAGTGGCTGGGCATGTGACAATTCTGTCCAGAAACATGTGCCACTGATTTTCAGTCTTCAGGACACCAAATTCCTCCTGCCCATCCTCCGGTTCCAGAAGGCAAGTGTTAGCAGTCTTGATTTCTCCTCGGATGCAAAGTAAGCACTTCCTGGCTTACCACAGACGGCTTCCCCTCAGCCACAGTGACAAACCCTAGAGTTTTCCTCTGTCTTCGGACATTACCACCCACTTGGTCCAATAAACCTCTACTGGGCACCAGTACTCAGTGGGTTGGGAGTGAGGAGGCTGGGAGAGGAGAGGAGGGCACCTGGCCTCCCTCAGCTCAGGCCTTCTGTGCTCAGGCCTACCTGCGTGCACCCTCTCTACAGTGGGGCCACTGTGCTTGAGCTAGGAAACAAGCACATCTTTCTATTTAATTGTCAAAGATAAACTATTCCAACATCAGGGATTGCTTTAAAAAAACAGAACAAAGTGGCCAAGTCTGCCAGTGATGGCAAGTGCAAGTCCCAGTGTCCCCTCTCCCTCCCGAGTGACACACCTGTGGGGTCCTCAGAGTTGGGAGAGGCCTTCGGTCACCTTGTCCTGGCACAGCAATTGGCAATGCCAGGACACCAGGACAAGGGGGGCGAGGCCACCCAACGTTGAGTTCAGGTGCCAGCTGAGGCTTCGGGACGAGGACGGGTTTTCAGGGAAGGCCGAGGAGGTGCTGGCAGTGATGCGGGAGGCAGGGACACAAGGCACCACGCCGTGGCAGTGGCTGGTTTCACAGGCTTTTGATGGTCTAGAGAAACCTTGACATCTAAAGCAGCTCTGCCCGTCGGGCATGAGCCGCCACCGTCTTCATCGACTTTGCCAAGTCTTCTATTGAGCTGTGTTTTAAAAGACGATCTGAAGGAGATCCCGTATGTTCTAGATACCGAGAGCCACCGTCGGGACCCCCGCCACGAGAACCCTTCCTGCCCTCCCTCTGCCGCCAGGTCAGCTCGCCACATCTACAAGACCCTGTGGTTCCGGGCCCTGTTCACTCTTCCAGGCTTCTGGTCGGCCTACTTCTCTGCACTCCACACAGAGGGCACCCAGCACTTCTGCTTTCTGGAATGTTCCATGAGTTCTCTCCCCTTTGGACCTGTGCATACCTGTATTTGTGCTGCTCCCTATTCTCCGACCCTCCCCTCATCCTGCAAAGCTCCCACTTACACTGTATCCTCACCGTGGACATCCCTTCCCCCGCTCCTGCCCACCCTGCGTTTACAGCAGGTCCTCTCAGGGCCAGGACCCCAGCGTTCCACCTCCCAGGCACCCACAGCAGTGTGGATCTGGTGCATGAGGAACGGGGTGCAGGTCAGAACGGGTTTAGATTTTAGTTGGAGGCAGGGGCCGCCTGGGTTTCAAGCAAAGGAGGAGGGAAAAGACGCGTCTGGAGAACAGTAACAGGTAGCCCAGGAGACGGGAGGGTGTCTGAGCCTTCAGACAAGAGCAGGGGGCCTGACATGCAAGGGACACACAGACTCCATGCAGTGTGTTCAAGAGGCACCTCCAAAGGGCCCACTCTGGAGGCAGCCCTGGCTGGAGAGGGGAGGGGACTGACTCAGCAACAGCCCTGACTCGCAAGGGACTTGGGGCTGAGGCCAGGGAGCATAAATGCCAACAGAGTACATGTAACACGGGACAGAAGGAGCCAGGCTCAAAACAAGGTGTGGCTCAGTGGGACAAGAGTACACTCCTGGATCCCTTCCACCTCTGACCTCTGCTTCCTTGTCTATAAAATGGGACTGTTGAAGGAGTAAAGGTGACAAAGTAGGCCCTGTGCCTGGCCTGGGCACTTTGAGGGAGTACATCATCTTGAGACCGTAGGGAAGCGTGATCCAGGTTCCATACCATTTACTTGCCAGCTGCGTAGCTCTGGACAGATTCCTTAACCTCTCTGATGTCAGTAGTCTCCATAGGTAAAATGAGCTCACTCATGCCTCAGGCTGGTGAGGAAGGTGGACTTAACTCAGGGGAAAGGCTTATTAAGGTGACTGGCACATCACAAATGCCCAGTGGTACTGAGCACGAGGATCAGGGACCAGCCCCCTTCTGTGGCAGGTAGGAGTATGGAGTTTCACCCACACAGGTGGAAGCCGTTCTAAGTGGGCGCCTCCAGGGTTCTTCGCCCCCAGCCTCCCAGGCTCAAAGGAAGGAATGCGTGCAAGAGGTGAAGGAGGAGTAGCACCTTTCCACGCAGGGACCAAGAGGGGACAGGGGACTGTGGAAACCTGCCGTCGGCATTCGCTGGCCGTCCCGGGCTCACCTCGGCAGTCCCTGAAGTCTGCGTGGCTGGGTGCGTGGTGCTTGCACAGACGCTCCAGGACCTGCTGGTAGTGCATGAGCCGGTGCAGCGGGCGCAGGAGGAAGGTGTTGAGCGGCAGGTAACACACCTTCTGCAGCTCGAAGTCTCTGCAGAGGAGCTCCAGGCGCCGCGAGCTCCTGATAGCGTTCTCCAGCGCCTCCAGTGCCTCGCCATGCTTCCAGAGGTGCGCTGCCAGGGGCTTGTGGGGTGAGAGGGGGAGTCCTGAGCCACGGACCAGCACGCTCTGGTGCCCAGTTGGGCTTATGGACGTGCATTGCACCCATTACATCATCACGTTTATTTAATCTCTTTAAATTTCAGTTTTCCTACTTCACTACTTAATTCATTATTTTAATGATGTTCTGAGCACGAAATAAAAAGCTCCATTAAGGCATTAAGCAATTTAAAATGCACATGCAGCTAGTGGCAATCTCAGCTGAGGCAGCAGGGTCCCAAGTTCAAGGCCAGCATGGGCAACTTAGACCCTGTCTCAAAATAAATTAAAAAGGGCTGGGGTCTAGTTTAGTGGTAAAGTGCCCCTGGTTCAATCCCCAGTGAACACCGCCCATGCAAAATGCACAAAACACAGGAACTATCAAACGGGAGGCCCTTGAGGGGTGGGGCTGTGGCTTTCTTCCTAGTATTTTAAGACGACAACTGACCAGGGCCATTCACTAAGCACCAAACAGTTTGGCAAATATATTCCGTTTGTCTCACCCCATTCATTCATGAAACAGCCGAGCACCTACCAAAGCCACTTCCTCTGCTACAGGCTTACTCTCCTGGGGGTGACGGACACGCCCACATCTCCATTTCTAGTCCAGGGCACAGTCCTATCTCAGTGACACACCACTGCCACGCTCCTAAGGAGCTGAAAAGCATGCGTCCACACACAAGCCTACTCGCCCTGCCTCCCCCTGGCTGCCTGTTTACCCTCTGACTCTAGGATCTGTGCTACCAATACGTAGCTCCTCTGGACAGAAAACCCTGTGGAACACTCTAGACTTCTTCTTTCTTTGAACACTGTCCATAGTTCTATCAATCGATCCAAACACGTCAGAGCTGCCATCTGCCCCATCCCTCAGCACACAGCCCTCCTCTGGTCAGTGTCACCCACTCCACTTCCTTGCCCCTTTCTGAAGTGCCTCTGAATGCGCGGTGCTCAGGATGTGATCCTCTGACCTGTCCAGCCTCGACCTGCTGCTCACCCCCGGTTACCCACCCTCCAACTGCACAGGAAAGTGCCAGGCACTGCACATGATGCCCCTGCTCAGGAGTCCCTACCCAGCTCCTGTTCTAGAACCTTCCCTGATGTCTACTCCTTTGTCCTCCTGTCCTTAATGCTGCACCTGCCTGTGTTGGCCCTTTCCCCAGGGACTCCCCTGCAAGGGTTATTTTCAGATCTTCTGTTTTGAAGTAGAAACTCTACAGAAGGTTGCAAAGAAGCAGGGAGGCACTGTGAGCCACACTCCCCTCCTCCCCTAAGGGTGACGTCCCACATGACTGGCACACATCAGCACCAGCAAACTGGCTTGGTATAGTCCACAAAGCTTATCTGGACTGCACCTATCACACATGCCTTCGTGTGTGTGTGCATGAGTGTGCGTGTGTGTGCGTGTGTGCATAGCAAGAAAGTCACAGACTCTAAGCACCTAACAGCACCCTAAGCATTTTGGACACAAGTGCTAACCCGAGCTTCTACCTCTCTACAACCGTCTGATGCGCCTTCTACACTTTATGAAAATTCTTTAAAATCAACAAGAGCAACCACAATTTGGAAAAAAAAAAAAAAAGAAGAAGCCAACCCATTATTTTTATTTTTGGCGTGGAGGGTGCTGGGATTGAAGCCAGGGCTCAATGCATGCAAGCTGAGGACTCTACCTCTGGCCACGCCCTCGGCCCTCCCACCCATTCCTTAAAAAGGTTGTTGGTGGCTTCACCGCCCCATCTATTTTTATTTCACTGCACAGAGCTCCAGCCGTAAACACGTGGTGCCAGCACAGTGCTGAGATGCCAGCTCAGCTGAGGAGCCCCAGAGAGCGCCAGGCACAGCTCCTTAGACCCAGCAGGAGAGGCCAGGTGGTGCTGGTCAGCAGAGAGGAGGGCGGGGAAGCGGTGGTGGGCACCTGCAAACAGTCTGAGAAGGCCACAAAGGACACCTGGAGAAAGCAAGGTGCTGGGGACTGTCCCCACGGGTGCGGGAAGAGCCAGGCAGGCCCTGCTGCTGCCCAGAGGCCTGTGGCCGAGTCTAGGCCTGCGGAGGGGGCCTCGCCTGGCAGGCTCGGGACCTCAGGTAAGAGGAACACGATGAGGGACAAGTGGACAAAGCCAGCCTGAGAGCCACTTCTGCAGGGTTCCCGCTCCAGGACCTTCTCAGGGAAGAGCCACGGAGACTGCAGGAGGCCGGCAGGGAGGGGGCGTGAGTGGGAGGAGCACAGGGGCTGTCAGGGGAGTGAAGCCACCTGTCACTGCCATGGCGGGTGCCCGTCACCATACACTTGTCCACACTTAGAATGTACAACACGGGGCGCTCAGGCCCACCGCCTCTCCGAGGCTGCCCACAACTGCAGCAGGTTGCTCTCTGAGCAGGTTGGAAAAGCGAACCTCGGAGGAGCTGGTAAGAACATCTCCATCTTTGTTAAGAGAAAGAGACTTCGGGGAACGCTGAGGTGAAGTCTGGTGGTGGAGCGCTTGCCCTGTGTGGACCTGGCCCTGGTTCAACCCCAGCACCTCAGCAACCCAGACAGACAGACAGACAGACAGGAAATATCTTGGAGCTTTTGACCCTTTCAAAACAACTTAGCCAAATGACTTGGAAATCAATTCAAGCCCCAACCATAACTTCTCTATGAGGGTATTGTATGTAGTAGGTGCTCAGTTAGCACTAGATGGATGCTGTTGGACCAACAGATAAACAAAGGCTGAAGTGACCACCTGCCTTCTTAGGGGGGTCATTGCTTTCTCTTGAGCAGTTATTAGTTACTAAAGTTATTAGGCTCTAGGCAGTTGAGATACAGGAAGATTGCTTTTAAAATGCAAATAGAGTTGTGTTCAATAGTTAAGTGACGTGAACAAAAACATTCTATAGTAAAGGAATTATTAATGGGTCAAAATGAAAATGAAAACATAAAAATTCCAGATATACGAGAAGGGGCAGATTTCAAATATATGGTAGAGTACTGGTTTAATATTTATTGACTTCTTCAAGTATACTTTCATTGTAAATACTACTGGATGATTAAAAGTATACATTGGCTTAGCTGGGCATGGTGGTGCACTATAAACTCAGCTACTCAGGAGGCTGAGGCAGGAGGATGGCAAATTCAAGGCCAGCCTCAGCAACTTAGTGAGACTTTTGACTCAAAATAAAATAAAAAAGCTGGAGGTGAAGCTCAGAGGTAGGAGATGCTTGCCTAGCATGTACAAAGCCTAGGTTTAATCCCCAGCACCACAAAACACAACAAACTAAAGCACCCACACGCACACACACGTGCACACACCCACACTCTTCCATGCTGATCTAAAGTCATGGGATTTCCTGGAATTCCTACACAGCTAATATTTTGTCATGCTTAGAAGAAACCACAACCACCAACTGGAAATGAGCTACGTAGTCAACCAATGTTTTGTCTGCCATTTAAAAAAATGTTTTGAATGATCTATTCAGTAAAAAAAAAGTACCTGTTTTTCTGGGTGCAAATACAAAGACTTTGAAACAACAGCAGCAACAACAACAAAAAAACTACTAAAAATGTTTCCTCCAAGTAACACCTAGAAAGCCTGGAGGAAAATTCACGCAGACTGTCACCCTCGCTGCTCTGCGTCGGGTGTCTGCAGGGGGTCGGCAATGTGCCTGTGAAGGGCTGAAAGCCGGGGCCTGGGCGGCCCAGCTTCCTCTTCTGGGGTCCTGCCCACCCCAGGCCACCCCTCTCACCTTCATGCCCTGAATGTTCCTCAGCATGACGTCTCCGATTCTTTGGTGATCTCCTCTGAGGTGGGCGTTTGAGCGGCCTTCCCTGAGAGCAAAGTTCCAAAGGCAAATGTTAACAGTGGACAGATGACCGGAAAGGCCACCTCCCGTTTGTACCCCTCCCGGGGCGTCCCCTGCACTTTCTCCGGGGTCACGGCATGTCAGGGCTGGAAGGAGACTGAAATTACCCTCCTCACTCTGCAGACAAGAATCCCACTTGTGCTTTGGAGGAGGGCAGAACCAATTTCCGATCTTTTAGTTTCATCTCACATTAATTGTTTTCCATCCACGTCCTGAGCCTGAAGGACACTTACCTTAACTGACTCGGGAGCCGACTGCATCCCGTAGATGGGACTAACACTTGCGGGAAGCAAGACAGCCCCCGAATTGATGTTTCTGTTCCCAAGGGCCCTTAGCTGAAGCCAAGAACTGTCTGGAAAGCCCTTGGGAAGGGAAAGACAAAATTGGGAAAATGCAGGAGGCCCAATTCCTGGAGGGGGCAGGATGGGTGGCCAAGTAGAGAGGGACATGGGGAGGGACCGGGCCCTCCAGATGCACAGCAAAGCTGTGTGCACGTGGAAGGAGTGTGTGCACATATTGTCATGTTTCCTATAGCTCAGTGCCAAAGCTGACGTTGATAATTCAGGGACTTCGATAGCCACAAGGAAAATAACAATATTAGTGACTATTTACTGAGTCCTTCATGTACCAGACGATCTACCAATAAGGACATTAGAGGCATCGAGTCTTCTAACCCTCAGAGCAGCTTCATGAAGCGGGTCTACTGTAGCTTTCATTGTATAGCTAGGGAAACTGAGGCACAGAGAAACTCTGCAGTCCAATGCCTGTTAACTCGAGGCAGGGAACTTGTCCTTGAGCCCGGGCAGTCGAGCTTCTGAGTTTGCAGTGGCTTTGGGAAAAGAATTTCCCAGATTAAAACAACAATCGACCTGGTGGATATCTTCAGACGACGGTTCCAGATCGCCAGAAGCCAACTGGTAGGAGCGGGGTGAATTAAAGAAACTAAAAGCCAACGAGACTCGGGTACTGGACTTTAGAGGTGTCCACAGGGAACAGAGGAGGCGGCGGCTCAGGTGAGGTGGCTCTGGGGGTGCAGACATGTGCAGTAGCTGGTAACCCCCAGTGTGAGAACAGACGTTGGCAGGGTGCTGGAGGCCCCATCTGTGCCTCCATCTCTGGTTCACTGAGGACCTTCAGGGGACCAGCGGAGGCAGGGGGCACACACGGGCATCATCAAGCGAGGCCAGGAGGCAGACAGGCCGGTGCAGTGAAGACGGGGACAGCCCCCACTCCGCCCCTGGCTCCACCCACCCGCCATCGACAGCACCCTTTCTGCTGCTGGCCAAGGCCAGGCACCGTGCGCACCCCCCCACAGGAGCCAGGGGGCGCCCACCGCTGGAGCCACTAGAGCCCCCCTGAAACAGAAGGGAGGCCCAGCCCTGGGCCTCCGCTTCCTCGGCCTTCTCCAGCCTGGCCCACCCTCTGTCCCACGTGGAACTCCCTGTCTTTGCTTCCCCCTGGCCGCCCGTCACCGTCCTCCTCTCCACGGACATGGATTCTATCCTCTACGCTCCCTGACGTGGTTCATGGGACATTTGCCATTAGCCTCTCAACCATTGTGCCAAGCCCTCTCCCTGCCACCGAGTCCCCCACTGAGGCCGCCGTGTCCCCACCAGCCTTTCCCTGCCATAACCCTCAGCAGCCTCCAGGTCTGCTCTTAGCCCCTCGCCCCCTCCTCCTCTCTGTACTACTTCCGAGATGTCTGTGTCCTTTGGAACCCATTGGTGGCCATCATTCCTTTGTCCTTCGCAGAGGAAAGATGTCCTCCTGTGCTCTCTAGTTTCAGGTCAAGATCCCAATCTACACCCAAACGTTCTCTACACAGCTATCGACCCAGGTTCTCAGACCTTCCAGAGAGCTCAACGCAAATGACCCCACAAATAGACCCAGACGTTCCCCCGTCCATGGTCTGGTTCCCAGGCCCAACCCTCTTCCTACATTTTCTTAATGGTCTCACTATTCTGCCCCAAGCTAGGAACCTCCATTATCTCCCACTTGTCCCTCTCCCTCGTCCCCGACAGCAGATCAAATTCTCTCCTGGAACAGGGTTGCCAAGGGCTGCTCCAGCATCTTCCATAGACTCCAGTCTCCCCTGGTGACAATCCACAGCCCACTGCTGAGCCCTGTGGATCCACCCCTTGGGCTCGAGGCACCTGTGGAGTGGTGGGTCTTAGCCAAGCCACCATGGAGCCCTTCATCATCTGGCTGTTTTGCTGACCCTTGCATGTGACTGAGCTTAGCTGATAACTGACCGGCGGCCCTTCAGCTTCAACCCCGGAACAGAGGGTAGACCAGTCGATGGGAAGCTCTTGCTGGCGACGCCCTCCACCCACACAGCACACCACGCTCTCCTAAAGGCCAGCATGTTCTCGTTTCCTCTCCCCGTGGCCTTCCGTTCCTGAACACAGTAGGTCTTCCCTTCAAAGAACCCGAGGGGGCCAGAATGACAGGACTAAATGGCACACAGCCAGAAAAGGAGGCACAACTGAAACCTGGTTTGTGGACACGGAGCGATGATCTGGAACTTCAATAACTGACCCAGGAATTTCCCAATGGGCCTGCCAGGTGACATCACCAGAAGAAGGGTCTGCAGTTCAAAGCATGGGATTTGGTTATTCACCGCGAGTAGCCTGGACTGAGCTGGCTGGGGAGAGAGGGGCGGGCTCCTGGTTGCCATTAGCAACAAGTGCCTCCCCTCCACAGCCAGCACCGCCCAGGAGAGCCCAGGAGAGCAGAGGACGCTGGGAGAGTGGCGCAGAGCGGAGAGTGGAGGCCAGACTCCATTTCTCTCACTCCCTCTGTTCTTTTGCCAGCTATTTATTAAAGGGAAATCTATTGATGTAAAAACCCCTCAACGCAACTCAACTTCCTGTATCTGCTGCTATCCCAGCCGTGTCTGTGTCCCCAGGTCCTCAGCGCCTGGACTTGCCCTGTGCCGGTGGCATCTGTCCCCTGGGCCACGGAGACAACAGCACTAAATTTAAAGGGGCTTGGCTCCATGCTGAGAGCAGGCTGGGGGCTCTGAAGTTTCTGCAAATAGTGTAGCAAATCTGTCCCCGCCACGGGTCACACTGCCCCGTGTGGTCCAAACATGAGACTTGTCCTGCGGGGCCGGGGCCAAACCCAAACTCCGCTGCCCCCGTGTGGAAATACCTTCGAGTCTGACTTCCTCTACGTCCCTGCTACCAAGTCCACAAATGCAAGGCGTTCATTTTATTATAAGTAGCTGAAAGGTCATTTTATTATCAGGAACATGAACAAGTAATTATGACTCTTCCACAACATCCTGCGGATGTTAATCCCATAAGAAAGGGGTCCTTGTTCAGAAGGCAGGGCCACATATTTGTTGTCTGGGTAATTACCACGCAGCACAAAGATGGAAATTCTTTTGACAATTTTACTTAGGAAAACCGCACCCAGATGCTACCCTCTGACCCTTGCAATGTGATTAACGCACGCCCAGGAGTAACTCCACTGACCCCAGCAAAGGACTGAACACACACACGCACGGGCACACCGTGAACTCTCGAGTCTTCCCAACCTTGTTCGAACACTTCACTCGCTGAGCTGGTCAGCACGTAGCAGCCGACTGACCGACCAACAGGAAGAAGGAAAAAAGAGGAAGGTAACCTTGGGTGAGCTTGACCTGTGTGTGCCATCTAGGAGGGGGGCTGTGGGTCTGGCCCCCGTCAGCCCCTCAGGAGACAGGAGGGGCCTTGACCTGGGTTTTTTTCTCTGACAGCCAAGAATTCTACTTTCACAGGCCGCAGGTAGGCAAAGCCAGCCAGGATAAACCCACACTGTGCTATCCAGGTCACGTTCCCAGCCCCAGGTCAACACAGAACCCAAAGGGGACCGAGTTCACAGTGGGCTGTGGACCTCACTGACCATGCCATCTCCCACCTGTCCCTCAAGTCTGACTGCCCTGTGAGGTGGTCTCCCTGTGGGGGGAGGGAGAACTTTCCAGAACACAGAAGCCGGGGGCCATCCTTGGGGATGGGTCCAAGGCAATCCAGCCAGCGAAAGGCAGTAATGCCCATGCTGGGCTTCCCAAGTAGCCCAAGAGAAATCCCCGCCCTCCCTTCTCCGCCTTCTTCACCCTGCTCCGTGTCCTGGTGCCCTCTGACCCCTAACACACAGATCCAGTTTTTTGAAGCCTCTGAGTCTGCATTGGCAAAACAAACATCACATTCTTAACCTTACTACTCCCTGCAGCGTCTGATTCTAAATGGAAAAAAAAAATGTATGTTATTATGTGTGTCTGTGTGTCTAAGTAAGTAAAAGCATGGGAGTGAGCAGATGGGGGAGACAAAGCTCATGCTGGTACGTGGGGTGGGCGGTGTGGCTAGTTCAAAAAGCTACTGAGGTAGCCAGAGCAACGCGCTGTATTAATATGCACGTAACATATGACACACTGGCCACAGGTAACACATGAGGTTCTCGGGACCTTTGGATGGGTCTCCGTATCCTCTGAATCCACAGAGAGGAAAATCTATTAATTTTAACATTATTTGCAGCCCCACTGATCAAGTCCAGCTGGGGCCTGGCATCTCCCTGGCCAGGCCTTATGGAGTCTGCCAGCCATGGGTATTGGGGCACGGGGCCCTTTGCGCTCTTGGCCTCTCATGTACACTACCCGGCTGTTGAGAGCTCCGGCTTCTTCCTTCTGAGGTCTAACTCTAGGTCAGACTGAGGAAGAAGGACAAAAGTTACCACCCAGCCACCTTACGGCAGGTGTGACGTGTCCAGCAAGCCCTGTGTACTCACCTGTGTTTAATCTGTGGTTAGCGGGGTGCGTGTTAAAACAGCAGAAGAGCCAGGGCAATGGGTCCAATGACCTGGATACTGTGTGCTCTCAGGTGGCTTCTGGCAGGAACCCCCCTGTCATTTGGGCAACTGGAAGTGTCTTTGTTTTTCTAAGGAAAGCAGCCTGCTGTCAAAGCACCCAGGCTACATAGTCAGGGGTAAGGCAGAAAATCCACGAGAAATGAGCTCTTGGCTGTGCTTGGGGACGTGTGACGTTTACTCCTGCTTTAAAAGGAAATGTCACTGGGCGTGGGGGTGCTCGCCTGTAATCATAATGGCTCGGGAGGCTGAGGCAGGAGGATCACGAGTTCAAAGCCAGCCTCAGCAAAAGTGAGGCACTAAGCAACTCGGTGAGGCCCTGAGTCTAAATAAAATGTAAAATAGGGCTGGGGATGTGGCTCAGTGGTCGAGTGCCCCTGAGTGCAATCCCTGGTACCCCCTTCAATAAACACATAAACACAAATAAATGGCAATGTTACCGACAACCACAGTCCCTGTCCCTCTAGCCAGGCGGTGGAAAGCCTGTTCAGGCAGCTCCATGCCCCTAACATGTCTTTCTTGCCTTTAAAACAAGCAACACACAGACACGAAATTTAAAATAAATCCACACCTGCACAAGCCACTCACCCACAGTGTCCCCGGCACAGTGAGCCTAGCTTCCCCAGCTCCCAGGCTGCCTTGGCTCAAGCCGTTTCCGGGCTGCCTCACCTCTGACCAGTGAAAGCCACCTCAAAGAGCAGGAGCCGCGACCCAGCGGAAGCAGGTGGGAAGGAGCCGGGGACTGTCCCCGAGGGTTACTTCCGACAACTGCCTCGCAGACTGGAACACCAGGACGGCGGACGGTCCAGGTGTCACGTGAGGGACACTCAGGCACAAGGGGCAGGGAAATCATACCCACAAGCCTAACTTTACCCAAACGCAAGGCAAGCGTCACATTCAGTTCCTCAGTCACCCTGGCCACGTTTCCAGTGCTCGACAGCCCGTGTGGCCAGTGGCTGCTCTAGACAGAATATTTCCTCCATACCAAAATTCTGCCAGCCGGGCGCAGGTAGAGCCAGGAGTGGTACAGCTCACCGCTGCCTCCCTACCCCCGGCTTACAGCCTCCAGGAGAGGGAGAGACGGCTCTTCCTGGCCTCTGCCCCTGGGGAGGTCCCCCGTTCTGATCCTCACTTTCTGCAGGGAGAGAGAGGAGGGACTCCCCAGGATGCTGGATGGTCAAAGAGAACTTAGAGAAAGGCACAGTAGACGATGCCGAGGAAACCAAGGCACGGCAGGGGACACGGCGGTGGTTCATTGGCGGACACCTCCAGGACACTGTTGATGATTCCTGCTCTGGGGAAGGGCTTGGATGCTCACCATCTCTCGAGGGGCACGTGTAGGACGCGGGGTGGGCCCCTGAACACTCCCTGGACTTCCCTTCTAAGTCTTACCAGGATGCTCCTTGTTATGGGGCAGAGAGTGGAACTAGAGAGCAATTCTGGACAGAGAAGTGGCTCAGTGAACCCCGAGGAGTAATGACGTGTGGCAGGCCCACAGTACAGACTTGTCCGAATATGTAGTGAAAGAAGGTTCTGGAAGGTTTTGCTGACTTGAGAGTTTGTCCCATCCTGCCACTTTCCTGCTGAACAAAGGAAAACAGAAGAACGCGCCCTCCTGTGGGCTGACGGGGTCAGCACAGGGAGGCTGTGACGGCAGCACAGCACCCGATGCAGGGGGCGAGGGCAGAGATGGCCCCTGCCTCCAGCTGCCCCGTGTACAACCAGGCAGAGAGCTGCATCCCGGCCCTGTCCCCACGGCCTGGAGCCTGTGAGTGTGTCAGGACGGCAGGAGCAGCACACAACAGCAGGCAGTGGCTATTTTAGATTCTGTTCCGGGCTCAGGTCTCCGAAGAGCTGGGAATTAGTTCTCATGTTACAGCCGTGTTACAGAGTTACAGAGTGACGAAGCTGCTTCCTGGAGTCCTTCCCCTCTAAATGTCAAGCCTAAAGCACCTGCAGCCAAAGGCACAGTGGTAGCCAGATTGCCTGGGTCACAACCCAGGCCTGCCCTTACCAGCTGCGTGACTTTCACGAAATTACTGACCCTCTCTGAGTCTCCCTGATTCGGATGTGATGTGAGGGAATAACAACAGCATCTACTTAACAGGGTTCTGGTAAATCTGCGAGGACCTGATCTATGAGCGGTGCTTAATACTGTCTGGAACTCAGGAAGTAAAACCCATCACCCATAAACATTTATAGCAGCCCTTTTCCTCCATTCTAAGGCATAAAATAAACAGCCTGCTTGCCTCCACCCTAGGAGGAGCCTTGTGTGGAAATCACGGCACCTCTGTAGACCTCAGTCACAATCAGATGGGACGTGAGCAGTTCTGTCCCCCAGGTCCCCACAGCAGGGTGGGTAGAGATGCAGAGGACCATAACACAAGTCCTCAGAGGTCCCTAGGTGCCAGGGACCAGGCGGCCTTGGCGGGGAGGGAGGGGGAGCTGTGGCCCACATTCTTAGAGGAGAACCCACAGAACCCAGCACCCACAGGGCACGGCGAGGTGGAGTGGGGGTGACCTTGCCTTCTCCTGGTGGCTCCTTCAGTGAGGCTGGAGCCTGTGGCCGCAAAGCTAAGGCCTCAAAAGTGGGAAGGAGGCCCAGCCAGAAAGCAGAGGCCAGCAGAGGGAGGGGAGGACTCAGCCTGCCTGGACGCAGGGCCACTGCTGTGCGTCCCTTCCTCTGGCCGAGCCGCGGATTCCTCCCCCGACCACTGCTCAGCATCTCTGGGGCACGGCTTGAGGTGTCTGTAATGCCCTCGTGGGGCACTGTCTGTGCTGCAGTCCTTGGGGTGGAGAGAGCCCCGAGGGCAGGGAGCCACCCTTGAAGGTCCCCTCCCTGCTGGGACTGTTTGCCTAAGATGTCCCCAGGCCAATGAGAACAAACCCCGGGCTGTCTTCTCAGGCTCAGACCCACCCAGGTCCTCCTGCAGACAGGGCAGGGCCAGGGCAGAGACTGGCACTGAGTGCCCGGTGGGGACTTCCAAAGAGGGCACTGCTGGCAAGCCCTCTGTGTGAAGGGCCAGGTGACACATGCACCTGGCTTTGAGGTCCTACGGTCACCGTGGCAACTCAAGTCTGCCCATGCAGTATAAATGCCACCACAGACAGCGAGGACAACTATGTTTCTGTAAAACTCTGTTAACAAAACAGGAAGCAGGTCAGATCTGTCCTTGGACCATGGCTCGCCATCCTGCTTTTGAAGACCAAGAGGAAAATTATATATTGATGGCTTCATTTTGATCAGTTAATGCCAACTTGCATTGGTGCCATGTCAATGCAGAGTGTGCACACAGTAGTTGCTCATTAGTTGTAGTTTCTTAGAATTAAGGCCACAAACTCTGCACTTGAATATGATTTATAAGTTTAAAAGCCCTGTCCATCCTCACTTGCCACGTCCCCTTTGATATAAAGGTCCATCCTGGAGCCTTGGGGGCATGACATAGCAATTCATTACTGTGGAAGGGACCCCAGAGGAAACCAAGTCACTGTCACCCATGGGGCTGTAACTAAGTGCCTGGAGCACCAGGCCTTGAGTTCCTCGGGCCAATGAGAGGGAACCTGGTTCCCCCTTTCATTCTTTTCTTCCCTAGGGATGGAACCCGGGTCTCTACCCCGAGTGAAGCCCCAGCCCACCCTGCTCCTTCAGACACATTCGGTCCAAGAAAGTCTTCTGTGGGAAGGAAGTGTTCTTTCTGTCTGCTACCCAACACAGGGACCGCCAGCCACTGTGGCTAATGAGCACTTGGAATGTGACTAATGTCACTCAGAAGCTAAATTTTCTTTGATTACATTTAATCTGCTCCATGTGACTAGTGGCCACTGCTGTGGACAACTGCGGATGTCTTTATCTTTTTCTTCTGTTGTTTTCCATTTGTAAATGGTCTAAAAATATTTCCAGGGAAGATGAGGCAGGAAAGGATTAAAAACACAATGAAAATGAGCCTTAGCAAGAGGCTCAATGCAGTTTATGTGGGAGAAGCCATTTGTTCATCTGTCTGTCCATCCAGGTGAGCAAATGTCATACTGAATTCCAGACTGGAACGGCTTCCCCAGAGGCACCCCCAGCCTTGGCAGAGCAGTCGGACAAGTGCTTAAGTAACGGAGATCCCAGGTGCTAAGTGACCGGTGATATACAAAGGCCAAGGACCGTCACGGGAATTCACGGAAGGGGAGAGGGGGAGTCGCAGCTCCCGAAATGGGCTAAATCGATTTTACGGTGGGAAAATCAATGTGGTTAAGTGACTGCCGGGTTCAGGCGTGACTCAGGTTTCCTGGGCCGCGGCAGCGATGCCCCAAGTCCCTGCTCCCCACGGAACGCACATCGCTGGAAGGCGGGGGCACGGGGAGCCTGGGAGGCGGTGGATACGACACCCACTGGATACTAGCCACTGCTGGCTAAGTCTACTCTAAAGGAGAGCAAGTGGTCCCTGCCCCTAGTACGTGTGCCACGGCATGCCCAGACACCTTTGCATCGCCCCATGTCTGGTAAGACTTGTCCAAACCTCGAGCAAAGCTGTGGGACAGGGATGATCACCGTTAACAATGAAAGGGACCCTCTACAGTCAACCTGCACAGCTGTCCTGACCTTGGGCTACAAAATAACACAGAAACCAGACCCGTTCCTCAGGTAGCTGTGGGAATAGTCCACAGATGCTTCCTGGGTGGGGGCCAGCTTACGCCTGGGGAGTACCTGCACACACAGCCAGCTGCTGCCTTGCTGGGCAGAGGCCACCTGCAGCTGCTGGCACCAGCAGGGTGCGGGGTCTGTCCACCCTTCTGCTGTCCTGGAGATGGAGCGTGGTGGTGGCCGGCCTCGGGGTTGGGCAGGGGGTGTATGCATGTGTGACTGGGTGGGGTGGAACATGGTGTGGACCCAGGCCCGGCACCTGCTTTGACCCCAGGGGACATTTGCCTCTTCTGGGACAAGGTGTGAAGAGGAGCTGGCTGCTTCTGAGTTAGGGGAGAGCTCCCGTTTGGAGGGGTGGCGAGGCCCCCAGAGACCTGCAGGAAAAGCACCTGCTTACGGGACCTCCGTGTGTGGTGGGGGTGCTCAGGCTCCCTTCTAATGCCATCCCTGGCAGACCCCACCTTCAAACACAGGCCAGAGAGGACAGTAAGTCTGGACATCACCTCAGGAGAAGTGGGCAACATCTGGGACGCTCACTGCCACGCCCTTCCTGTGTCACCAAGGAGAAATGGCACTGCTGAGAACCAAGCCCCTGGGCCTGCTGGGCAGCAAAGGGACAGCAGTGGGAGACGCAAAGGGCCTCCACAGTCAGGGACAGGAGGCCTTCAAGCCTCCTGAGGTCCGCATTCAGATTAAAATGCTCCTGGGAAGAGCCTGGCCCCCAATCAGTGTGAGGGCCCAGGAGGCTCTCAGGATTTAACCCCTCAAGGCCTGGCACGTAGGCTGATGGGGACAGAAAGGAGGCGATTCCTCCTGCAATCCCACTTGCCTCCTGAGGCTGAGCATGGGTCATAGGGATGAGCCCCGGAAGGCCCCGGGCAGCAGGACACGGCGAACACGCAGGCGCAGCAGCCGTGTGCAAAGCAGTTCTGAAGGCTCCATCTCATGGGGCGCTGGGCACCCTATGAGTCCTACCCTTTGTAAATCTGCGAGGAACTGTGCGTAACACCACACTCACCATCGTGACCACCTATAAGTGTGCAGCTATCCCCACGTCCACCTCCTCTTCTTCCATTCTTTCTTCTTCCCAAAGGGAAGCTTGTCCCCATTCAACACGGCTCCCCATTCCTCCCCTGGAGCCATTCCACTCTCTGTCTCTGTGAACCTCACTGTGTTCCAGGGATTTTTAAAAGGGGAACTTACCCCCTGTGTTCGCTCGTGGCCTGGCTTATGGCACACGTATCAATGTCTACACGACATTACTGTATGCAGGGACCACGAGGTGCCTATCCATTCCTGTGTCAAAGGACACGGGTTGTCTCCTCCTCCTGGCTATTGTGAATGACGCTCCTGTGAAGCCTGATGTACAAATTACCTGTCCGAGTCCCTTCCTTCAATTTTTGGGGCATATTCCTAGGAGTGGAACTGCTGGATTTCATGGCAATTTTGCTTATTTTTTTTGAGAAATCCCCACGATTATCTTTAACGATATGAAGGCAAAGACTCTAAGCTTCTAAGGGCATAGAGATTGAAGAGGAAAAGATGAACCTCTGTTCTCTTTGTTCCCTGGGGCTTCTATGAACACGGAACATCCTCGGGACGGTGAAACAATTTCTGACCCTCTCAGCCATGGCCACTCTGCCTCAGCCAGCGAACGTCACCGGGAGGAAAGCTGCTCGGCCTGTGGAACTCCTGCCTACAGCCGGAGTGGGTCCCACCCTGAAGAGCCTCCTCTCTGCCCCGGCATCTCTCCCCCCTGCAGACCCCTCTTCTGCGGGCTCCTGAACACCAGGAACCCTCATCAGCCCGCCCTGGCCTCATGGTGACCACCTGCTCTCCCCTGGGACCCTCCACCCTCGGGCTTTCTTTTCCTGAATTCTGGTGGCTTCTCAGGGCTCCTTTGCTGACTGGCTCACACTCTCCACCTAGGGAAGGAAAGCTGCCTCACAGCTAGGATCAGGAAGATCCCGTCTCTGACTCTGTTGCTCTCCATGTTCTCTTCCTTCAGTGTTTGATTCTCATTTCCAAACCCACACTTCTGTGCCCCATTTCTTTCCCAGCCCTAGGACTCTCATTTCCCACCACTGGAGGACTTCGTTATCAACTCCTCAGAATTATGGTGCCCGGACCAAGCTCACCTCCCCTTGCTCCTTCTCTGCTTCCTGAGTCTCTCTCTTAATTTCATGAGCACTGTCCCAGTTAGCCACAGTTGAAGGTGATCGTCCCTTGCCTTCCCTTTGTCTGAGTCCTACTGCTCAGGGACATGGCGCCGTCCAGGCTGTCTGGCCTCCTGGATAGAGCTCTGCAGCACTTCCCCAGTGCGCCTGGCCCAGCTTGTGTGTGGTTGATTCCACCCTGAAAACTCTGTGTGCCCCACAGCCTATTCCAAGTGCCTCCGTATGACTGTCCACTGTCCCTAGTGCCTTATGACCGGTGGTGAAGACCTGCACACTGTGGAGATGACCAAAGCATTCTGGACCACAGCAGGCCTCAGTCTACCTTGGGTCACCACCTGGCCAGCCTGTGCCCAACGTCTGCCCGTCACCCCAGGGATGGAGTCTGAAGTCTGCCCAGAATGCCCGAGGTTGGTGGTAAGTGGCCTTCTCCAAAGCAGTGGGGCAGCTGAGTAAATGGCTCTTTGCTTTCAAAAGGAAAAGGTCTCTTCCGGTTTTCAGAACTCACCAAACCAGCTTTCCTTGTTTCTGAAGAAATGGGGAAGCTGGCCTTTGCCAGCATGCAGCAGGCTTTGGGCATCCACGCTCCCTGCTCAGGTGTGTTTACCCAGCAGAAGGTGACATTTGGAGAGGGCAGGTGTGTTTACCAAACCGGGGTTGGGCCTGATCACGCTGGAAAGCTCCCTGATCTTGTTCCCCCTACACTCCCTGGCTGCGGATGGAGGCCAACTACAGCCTCCCAGAGGACTGAAGGGACACGTGTGACGACTGTATCAACCGTATCGTTTATGTGTCTGGTTCTGGGGGATTCCTGGTGCAGGGTGCGTTCCAGATGCATTTCCACTAACAGGAACCACTGAAAAATCTCATCGCTGAATAAGACCTAGAGTTTAGCTAATAGTGATGCACAAACGCCGGCTCCTCCCTTCCACTGGATCTGCCAGGGTGACGGTGCGAGGAGTGGACAGAATCTCTACCATCTTGGCGACTTTCCCCAGTTTAAAATTATTTCAAAATTTACAAAAGTGTATTTTAAAACGGCCAGCTTCCTCCCTCTCCATGTGGGGAGGGGGCAGCCTGCCAAGCCTTCCCAAACACTGTCCTGTTGAGTTGGCGAAACAGCCCTGACACATTTTACAGATGAGGAAATGAGGCTCTGCCAGGCCCATGGACAGCTGCACACAGGCCTGAGGTGGACTGAACCTAAGTCCTAGTCATTGCATCTGGGGCGAGCCAAGCCATGTCCCCATACCACCACAACACGAAAGTCTAGACATACACCTGCATACACACAAGACACACAGGAAATCACACACAGGTGCCCACGCACAGCTTGCCAATCAGCGACTCAGGGTGAACTCCTTCCTTAAGAAACTTGCTGTGAGTAGTTCTTCTCACTGGCCATATTCAGCTGAGGTGGCCTGTCCTGTGTAGGCATTAAGAGCCCACGTGTCCTCCAAGGCCAAACTGGCAGAAGTGCTTTGTGTCTAACCCAGACGTAGCCCCTCATCTACAAGAAGCCAGACCCTCTTGTCTCTGTGCCTGCCTCCTGCTCTAAGAGTTCAAGTCCCTATGGGCAAATCCAGACACACACTCACCTTCCTTATTAGTTAGCTTCACATTCCTGTAACAAAATACCTGAGACAGGCTAATTATGAAGAAAGGGTTTATTCATAGTTTGGGAGGTTCATGTTCAAGATCAGAAGGTCTGACCTTGGCCTCTTTTTGGTGGATAGTGGACGGGAGTGCTTGTCGGAGCAAGTGCCACATTTTAAGTCAGGAAGCAGAGAGAGAAAGGTCCATGGCACCTCCCGAAAGTACCACCCTGGAGACTATGTCTGCCACATATGGAACTTTGAGGGACACTAACCATGTTTAAACCACAGCACTAACCCACTCATTCATTTATTCATTCATCTGTTCCTTCAGGCTTATAGAATAAAGAAACAAGACTTATACCCAGTCTGTGAAATGCAAACCAAAGAACCACAGACTCTAAAATTAGCTGGAGGAATTGCAGGGTCAATTCTTCCAAAAAAGATATTCATCTTAACTACCCCAAGGAGTACTTTAAAACACAAATTTCTGGGTCTCACCCTCAAAGTACTGCTTCTGGAGGGCTGAGCATGGCCAGGCAATCTGCATTTCTCAACCCCTCGGCCCCCTATGACCTGGATGCCCTCCTGGGTCTGAGGTTTCATTTAATAAACACCTCTGGAAAGGCACAGTGCCCTCTGCAGGAGGACCCCAGACGGCGGCGCTCGCTGCCACAGCCCCAGGAGCCCTTTCCTGTTTACAGACATAAGGTGCTTCTTTGAAATTTCACTCCTTTATTTCTGTTCTGTTCCCTGGTACAAAATGACACTTACTCCTCACTCAGGACCAGCCTGCAGGTGTTTGAAGGGTGTTGGGTTTTCTAAAGTCTTCTCTACACTAGGCCAAATTACCCTTCTTCCTCTCTTTTCCTTCTTTTTTAAAGAGGAATGCAACCTCCTTATCCTATTTCAAACGTGAACCTCAGAGATGGGGTAGAATCCGCACGAGCTTTGGGCCTGAAGTCTGAAGGGACGAATTGTTTTTCATGCTCTGGGCTCTTTATAATGGGTCCAGGGCAAAGGTTCTGTACACATGAGAATCACCTGGGAAGCTGCAGAAAAGATCTGCTTAGTTCTACCCTCCAGAGAGCCTGATGTCATTGGTCTGGGTTCTGCCTGGTGGAGGTTTTTTAAGGTTCCGGGTAACTTTAACAAGTAGCCTCCATCCTACAGGTGTGGAGGGTCAGGGGCTTCCCCCGAGCCCACGCACACCCTGCCTTTTCCCTCCCAGTCCCTGCCAAGCCTGGCCTCCCTCATCATGCACTTGAGAAATCGACCAGCTGACCCTGATTGCTGAGCTTTACATTCACCCCTGAGGAGCATCGGCTATTTGGTTTGGCCTGCTATTGCAAGGTCAATGAAGGTCATGTCAACTGAGCTACACATTGACTAGTTTTGAGTCTGTCACATGCTTCTGGTGTCTTCAGGTAGAACACAGGTAGAAGTATGGCCCCTTGGAAGACCATTCAGGAAGACCCTTTGGAAATCAAATGACATTAGCTACTATTTAAGCAACTGGATGTTCTTTTGCAGGCAAGCGCCAGATGCTAAAGATTTATAGTCACAGACCCATTAACACGGCATTTGTTCCTAAAATGCCATGTGTCAGGCAATGCTTCAACGTTCTCTGGCTGTGCGCATTAACGTAGGAGCCTGCCGAAGCCACTGCGGTAGGATGTCAGGGGACCACCTACTGGCATTTCCTACATGTGACCTCTACAACATGATTCAAACCAACTGCCACACGTGACTCTGCCTCAGTGTCCGGAAGGTCTGTACTGATACACGTCTGGCCAGAAGACAGCAATGGAAAGGTCTCTGACCCCTTACAAGAGCGTCATTCACCTTTGTCCAGTGACGAAGCAACATGGCAGAATGTGAAAGTTCCAGGTAAAGTTTGGGAAGTTCAATTTTGTAGATTTTTTTTTTAATTTTTGAAAAGTGGTGTTTCTTTTACATGCACAAGATTCTTGAAGTGATATTTCTGCTTTTTCCCAATTTCAGTGAGCTGACTTTGTCGTACCTGTGACTTCTCAATTCTGTGCTCCTCCCGCCACCCCCCGCAGGGCCTCTGAGTAAAATGCTTCCTCCTTGTTCTTGCAAAGGATGGAAAAGTGCACACAAATTATCCTCCAGGTATAAAAAAAGGTTCAAAGTTGGGCTCCTCTGAGGGGATCAGACACTCACACCCGCCTCACAGAGCAGGAGAGCAGCTCTATGAAGTGAGAATTGAAGGCCACAGTCGGGGGTCACCTGAGGCCAGACTACCCCAGACAAGGCCCTGCAGGCCCCATAGTCATTAAGTGTCCCCAAGGCCACTTTCAACCAGATTCTTACCCATTGCGAGGACATGGCCCCCAAGGGGTTGACAGCTATCCAAAGCAGAGAAGGGCTTGCTAGCTTTTTCCTGCAATCCACTTCCCATGTGTCTACTACACCTGGCTTTAAAAAATCCCATAGAAATTGTTTTTGATAGAAGGTTCTATTTTAGGTAAAGGTGCCTCAGATTTTTCCTTCTACACCATTCAGAGTTTTTTCAGATGTTTCTGTATCTCCCTTTCATCTCTCAGGTACTGAGTGTATTTGGTCTTTAGTGGGCAGGTTTAACATCATTCTTAACCAGTCTTCTGTTGATGGACATTTGGGTACTTTCTAGTGTTTTATTTATGCACTGCATGTCTGTCCATTCACTTATATAGCAAAATACACCCTTACGATAAATCAAGGTAAAAGTGTATGTGTGTGTGTGTGTTTGTGTTGCACAGAGCTTTGTAGATGTCAAAATGCTGTTAAACAAAAAAACTGTCATAAGACACACAGGTACTTCACAAATAACTACAAAGCAAGCAGCAGTGAAATATTGCCAACACCTCTCAAAGCCTCCATGGGCTTCTACTCTTAAGGATCCCCGCCATCCCTCCAAAAGCAATTACCTTTATTTTTTGGTAATTATCATAAGAAAAAAAATGCAGTTTGAAGAATTATAAATCAAAGGGGAGAAAAAATGAAGATGAGATTTAAATAGGTGTAGAATTTAACTAAAAATCTTGTTAGGGAGCTGGGCATCATGGTGCACTCCTGATATCCCAGAGAAGTGGGAGGCTAAGGCAGGAGGATCACAAGTTTGGGGCTGACCTCAGCAACTTAGTGAGGTCATAATTATCTTAGTGAGACTCTTTTTGGAAATAAAAAGGCTGGCATTGCAGCTCAGTGTTAAAGCACCCCTGGGTTCAATCCCCAGTACCTTTTTATTTTTTAAAATCTTTTTAGGGCTGACTTGTCTTAAGCCAGTTTCTTGCCCTTGACCTCTGCTCTGGGCTGCAGTGTCAAACGGCACGGAGGTGCCGTTAAATATCAGTGTACTCACCACAGAGCCAGTCGTTGCTCGATTTCCTTGAGAAAATTGGTATGAAATTTGTGCAAAGGTTCAAAATTCGGGAATATGAGACTTTTCAATGTTTCGGGCATGGAGTCCTCTGTGCTCATGGTGCTATGAAACCACTGGGAACGAAAGAAGGACGAGTTAGAGGTGAGAAGGTGGACGATGGCGCCTGTCTCCAGGAGCCACACCTGTGCAGCCCTGTGTGTCCGGAGGCCAGGGCCTCCCACCTCCCCCAGATGTTCAGCCTGCCAGGGGCAGCAGGGGACCAGGCCCTGATGCTTTCCCTTTCCTGTCTGACGGAGAACGCCCTTCTCTACATAATCGCTTTCTAAAATCTGTCACCCAAGGACTGTTGAAGCCAGGACAAGTCTCTTAAATGGGCCATGCCTGCATGAAAACCTCCATTCCGGTCTACTCCTGGACAGTCACCCCGTAGCAGCTGCCACCTCTGTTCCTACATCAAGATGCTGAGCGTGCAGCTGGCCAACCCGGGGACAGAGCAGCTGCCTGCACAGTCACTCTGGTTGTAGAGGTACGTGGGGACAGGATTCCACAGTGTGTACGGGGCACCTGCTGAGGCCGAACACAAGATGCATCTCAGGATATACAAACTCAGTACCACGTACCTCCCAAAGGGGAAGTTTTCCCAGAATCCAAAGGTCAGAAGGTCATCTGGAATGCCTAGATTTTGTTTCCAGGACTAAACAGGACTGATTACCATAATGAAAGGCAGCCTCTGGCAGATTTTGCTGACATAACTTCACTTTTTATCACAGATAAAATGAGGCTCCTGTTCATTCTGAGGTCGCCCTTGAGCTCAAGAATAATCAGTTACGCTTGACAATCGGCAAACCCCAAATGTTCCAGATTGGTGCACGCACACAGCAAAACGTTCAATTTTAATTTTCTCTATTTTAGGAGTGTCTTTCCTTTACATTTAAAAACCACAATTACAAAAATTTTTATGGAGAATATTCCTCATTTAATATACTATTAGCATTTAATTTTCTATAACTCAGAATTGAAATCCTCCAATCGAAGTCAGAGACCCTAACGTTTAATGAGCTCCAGCTTCTCTCCAAGCTGAGTATTAGTTTAGATAAGTCATGTAATTTAATGCTATGGGGAAATACTGCACATACCGAAGTGATGACTTCAAGATCCTTCAGATACGTCCGCTCAGTGGTGGACACCTCTTTAGCGATGAAGTATGCCTTGTCGGTTGGGAATCTCTGCAAAATCCATCAACGGAAACAAGACACAATGATGGTTTTTGAGTGAAAGTCTCTGAGAATGTCCTGATTATTAGAAAGTCCTAGTTAAAGCTGTGTTATTAACTTATAATCTTTGGTTGGCCAGCATCAAGACTAAACACCCTCTTATTTTTGTATTTAAAAGAACTAGAAAAAAATAATGGATCTCTCCATTGAGAATATGGTCAATGTTGGAACGTTTCCTTCCACGTAAAGATTACCATCCGCTAAAGGAATCAGATAAGTAAAATGTCAGTCATTCAGCCTTTCAAGGAAACTAGGGTCCATTTCCGGTGCCATGGCTAGCAGCGTCAATGCTTGTTAAGTTTCAAAAAATGGGAGTTCTACACTTGTGGAAATAGCAAGGATGGCTGGATTGAAAGGGACCAGGGTGCCATCAGCTTGTGATATGGTGACGGGATTCCCTGGAGTCGATCAGTGAGCACCTGGGAGCCGATTGGCCATTGGGTTTTCTTTCTCTTTAAATAGCAAGTAAAAGGAAGTCCCCACAGCCTGCCATGGGACTCCACATCATCCTACCTCTGGGTATGTACGCAAAGAAACTGAAACAGAGACTCAACAAATCCAGGCACACCCGTGTTCATGTTCAGAAAGGCACTATTCATACCAGCAAGAGGTGGGAATAGCACGTTTGCCCCGTGGCGGACAAATGGAGAAACTAAATGTGGCACATACAGGGGACTATTACTCCGCCTTAAAGAGGAAGGAAATTCTGACCAGCTACAACATGGATGACCCTTGAGGACATTATGCCGAATGGAACAAGCCAATGACAAAAGACAAATACCTATGATTCCACTCATATGAGGTCCCAAGAGTCACCAAACTCATTGAGACAGAAGGTAGAATGGTGATTGCTAGGGCCCTAGAGAGGGTGAATTATTATTTAATAAGGATAGTCTTTGTTAGGGAAAAGTTTTGAAGATGGACATGGCATTGAGAATGTATGAATGCCACTGAATTTAAACCAGTACATTTTATGTTATTTCACTTTACTGCAATAAAAACACACGGGTACCTTTCTCCGGCCCTCCTCCTCGTCGTCCGTCCTGGGACACGCCTGGTCGTTCAGCAGTGGGCTGATCAGGGGAGAGGCCTGCTTGGTGTCAGGGCTCAGGTTGGGAGACAAGGTCACGTTGGCGGGGGCCGTCCCTCCCTGTGAGTTGATGGACAGCTCTGAAAGGTGAGGGCTACCAGTCAGGGAGCCTGTTTGGGGATGAAAAGTTTTAAAGAAAAAAAAAAAGTAATTTCTTCTGGGACTTGATTTCCATTTACAACTTTTCACTTTTTCCGATCTTTAGAACCTTGGCTACCACGTGGCAAACAATGCATTCATTATTTTCTAGTTTTTTCCCTAAATTGTGGCTGTCTTAATAGTATGCATAATTCAATGGTGCCTCAGTTATGTCATTAAGGATAAGACAGAACTCTGCACAATAACAATTAAAATAGCTTAAAAGCAAAGGGCATCCCACCATCACATTTTCATCTCTTAACTACTGCTTTTATTTTTAAGAATTACCCAAGAAAGACAAAGTATCTCTATTACAAGAAGACATGGAAAAATGAGCAGAAAATAGAACTAAACTAACAGGCAACTAAAGGACTGGTGTACCAAGGACAGACTACGTCTTGTAACAATGGGCACAGCTAACAGAGAGGTCAAGCAACTAACTCCCCATTCTACGAAGAACAGAGCAAGCTTGTTATACCTGGTGATGTCATTCCATGTCTGTCACTGTTTGGGACAGAAACACTAGCATCATGTTACATGCAATAATGGTCATTTAAAAATGCAAGCTGGAGGTCATTATATTATCACAGTTCCTCTTTATGAGTCAAAAGCAACAGGTAGGAAATCAGTCCTTGAAAAAGGATACCACATTAAATCATATGAAAATGCACACATTACCCATTATATGTCAGCCGGGGACGATGGTGTGTACAGGGCGCTCTGCCAATGTAATTTTGCCAACATCTATACCTCAATCCACTGAGGCTACATGGGGTATTTCAAAATATATTTCTAACCTGTTTGTTTTGACCTAACATGTACATTTATAATTCTAGTGCAGATGAGCTAGTTAGTGTTGAACAAAGTTACCATTCTAAGGAAAGACAAGGTCAATGCTTCCTCCATTTTCAGTATACAGTCCCAGGCTCATCGCTACTCAGCACACTGTTGAAGATCTCCAAGGGAAAAGAGCAATTTTCTGGCCTACCCCCATTTTTCTGACATCTCTTCTCCTCTGGAGTTATTAGTCTATTATTTGGAAATTACAAGACAGAGCAGCCTAGGAAGGAGCTGATGGAGTAGGGGCAATAAGTTTGACCCCAGTAGAAATGAACTGTAGGGGAGTCCCCCTCCCCCCACACCCTGCTCCCAGGCTGACCAGTTAGCTGTGTCACTGCATCTGGAAAACAACAAAGAGTAGATGTCCTACCCCACTGACAAGCGGTCAGTCCAATGATCCTTGGATAACAAGATTAGAAAATGTAAGGAAAAGGCAGATTTAAGAAGTCTGCGTTAAAAAAATTTTTTAAAAACCCTCCCATTTTAAACAAACCTCACTGAAATGAAGTCCTGGTGTTAGTAGAGACCCCGTCACCCCGCACACCACCAGACCCAGTAAACCCCGGAGAAAAAGGCCAGAAATCGCTTCACAAATGTCAATTTTATTGACACTAGTGCACAACTGAATACAATAATTGTGAAAGAATTGGAACCTGTCAAATAGAAAGAGTGACAACATATTAAAACTGCATCGTTGCAAGGTACTACACTATTCTCTTTTTTTAAAAAAAATCACAAGAAGGAAAATGTTATCACTACAAATAGGAATAGAAAAGAGAAATCCTGGCAGTTTTGTCTAGAGATCAGAACATTTCATGCATTTGTGAGATGCCGTTTGAGTCCCTTTTTAGTAATCCACCAGTCACCGAGCAGAACCTGGGGCTTACCGTCAGCGCTCGCACTGTGCGTGAGACCCGGTGAGGCGGCTGTAAGTGAGAGCATGCTGGGCCGGGAGTTGGCAGTGACGTGGAACAGAAAAGCATTCGTCTCATCATTGAAAGAGTTGGAGCAAGAATAAAAAGTGGTTAGGAGGCTAGCTTGAAGGGGGAGCGGGCTGCGAGGGAGCAGGAACCACGGGCCCCGGATAGCACCCGCGACAGAGAGAAAGCAAAGTGCCACACGGCAACCCGGAAAACCAAGTCACACATCCAGATACAACCTCTTCCACCCTCCGAAGGACAAGTGCAAACACCCTGGCCAAGTCCCACCCGAGAGCCTGGTACGGAGTAGGCTGAGCCGGAAAGCTTAAGGCGACAGACTGGTTCCAGGAGAGGTCACCTGCCCGGAAGGCACGACACCTTTCAAAGAAGAGTCGGTTAGATTGGGAAGAACCCTCTCTCACTAACTGGAGGCAGGAAGTGGAAGGCTGAATGTGAGTGTCACGGTCACCTCTGGGCCTTGGCAGGTAGGGGACAGCTCAGGACCGGCCCACAGACAGGGTGACCGATCATTGCATATCACTCCTGTAGCCTAAAGATGCGTGCAACCACTTACATTATATGTGAAATATGCACACTACGGGAAGGACCAAATTAGGGTGGTCAATTTCCTGAGAGGGGTTTGTGTCTATTCACAGGGTCTACAAAAGGAGAGGCAGTGGATGTACTTAAACTGTAAGACCAATAAATCAATAAACATCCAATAGTCTGAACTAGAAATCTATCAGCAAGACTAAGGAAGGCAAAGGTCCGAATCTCTGACATTCAATTTTGCAAATTTGAGCTTGGGTCATGGCGAAGAGGCCCCCTCCCCTCCTTGTAACAGAAAATTACTCAAGGCTTTGTAATTTTACAGGTGACATAGTAAAAAAAAAAAATCGCTCATTAATATTCAATAATGAATGAAATGTGCTGACAAGGTCAATTAGTAGAATTTGGCAGCTTGATGAGTAATTAAAATTCTCTTTTGACTTTGAGCCAGGGTGTGGAGAATAGTCTGTACAAACTGGTGTCCACACGGGGCGGTTGTGAAGAGGGTGCTAAAGAAAGCCAATGTCCAAGGTCACAGAGTTATTGGAACTACATGGAATCAATGTTCACTGAAGTAGTCCATTTAATAAAAAAGTCAATGCACGTGGTCCTATCGTTAGATAAGACACACCCGAGCCGATCTGTACAGGACTACAAAGCTTGTTCAGATCTTGTAGTCTGTCACCTGCTTTGAAGGCACAGCCCCAGGCAACCTGGGGAGGAAACCGTGGTGCTACTAAATGAAATGACGAACGCCTTTCAATGTTCATCACTTCTCCTTTACAACGAATTAACACAAGGTAATTTCTTTCTTCAGGGAGCTCTAGGCAAATAATTTAGGGGGAACTCTGGAAGGAAGCACCTGGATTTTAAGGCAATAGGTAGAAAGTTTAAAATGAGTTGGAAAAGATCAGGTATGCCCTGAACCTCTAGAAGTTTCTAATGTGTCAAAAAATATTTTTCCTACTTCCAGAAAGTGCCCTGCTTTTATTTTTTAGGCATTCAGTTCCATTTCAGGTTAATAACTCCAAAATCCTTCGCCTCTTCCCCCTAATTTCATGACCACTCCTCCCCCACTGATCTCTAGGAAAGGATTTGAGCTTATGTTGCCCCAGGGTGGCCAACACCTCCACTGTGGATGCTCTCAAGGGAGGCATTTGCGGTAATTGCTTTTTAAAAATCCTTTTTAATATACACTTTCCTGTCGCACAAACAATTATAGAACTTCAAATTAGCACTGCTATATTTATGGATTTCAGTTTATCACCCAGCCTGGAAACTGCCTTTGCTCTTCTCTCTCTTTTAGTTTAAAATGCATTCATCATTCTTCCTCCCAGGTCCTGGGGAGGCTGGACTGGCAGATCGTCTTTCCCAGCTCCTCAGCAGGGGTATTGAAATGCCCTGGGAGGACAGCAGGGTACCAGTCAGCCAACTGCCAGCCTTGGGGCCCCTGGGGACCGAGCACAGCTTCCTATTGACCATCTACCTCCTGGGCTCCTGCTGAATGTTTAAAAACAAATGCAGAGTTCTGGGAAAGGAAAAAAGTTTCTAATCTATTTTTCAAGTAGTAAAAATGACATTTCAAACACTTAGTTATGCCCTGTTTTGTAAATTGGTCAAAACATTGGTAATCTCTAATTTTTAACTAGGTAAGCGGTCTGTTTCTTGTAAAAGAGGGAAATAGAAAAATCTGGTAATTTAAAAAATGGTAATCCAGCCAGTTTGTTAAATATTTAAATATTTGAGAATAAGAATATTGATAAAAAATGAGGACATTGTTTTCCCAATTTCTCTTTTCAAAACTTCTCCAGTATTCCCTCAAGTAAAATGACTTCCTCTGCAAGCTTCTAGATGCCACTCATTTATCATGATTTGCCTCCTGTTATTTGGGTTGAAACCAGAGCTTTAATCTATGTACCCAGAATATGTTCCCAAGGCACATGTAGGAAATCCATTAGGAATGTAGGTTTTCATCAATTTTTTAAAAGGCTCTTTTAAAATCCACAACCTCTCTCTAAAAGAGGGGACAATAAATCTCTAGAGATGATCTATTTTGAAAGCTGGTCATCCAAAGAGATTGGTATCATACTAAGTCAGAGGTGGTCTGATTTAGGTGGCTGGATGGAATCTAAAATTTAAAAAGCTGGCAGTGTTTGGTGGAAGTTACAAGGTCCCCTTGAAACCAGGTGACGGGATTACCAAGGTCGGTGGTGGTGTCCTCTTCTCAATACCTTAGGCTGTCCAGGGTCATGTATATGTGCTTCTCAGACCCAGTTCCTTTAAGAAAAGTTTTATAGGCCGCTAAGCATCCACTCCACGGCTCATCATCAAGCAATTCAGAAAAGCAACCGGGAGGCGAGGTGCGGGAAAATAAAGAGACAGACGTCACTAATGGAGAAATGGCAGGGAACAACCACAAGCTCGTTCTTGCAGATGGGAAAGAAGGAAAGGAGAATCCTCCTGATTGAAGATGGTGGTGGTCGGGTGGCGGTGAGGTGTTTGGGTTGGGGAACGTGGTGCTTCGCAGCAATGAGAAATACCATCTTGTGCTCGGGACACAACTTCAGCCATCAGTGGGAAAGAACAGTTACAATGGACAGTTCTTACAGCAAGACACCTGACAGAACAAGTGAAAGCCTCTTCAGTTTAGGTTAACAGGAGACATTAATAGCGTGCACACACTGTTACATGAGTTTGGGGTTCCATGCTTAAAGAGCCACCAAGCCCATTGTTACTGGAAAAGCCAGAAATCTTGGTGGTGGTAGAAATCCATGCTTTATCGAGGTTCTGCACTTGTATGCAGTGGAGAGAAAATAGAAGCAGACAGCATCTGTGGGAGCGTACATCTTGGGTACTCATCAAAAGGTGAAATAGCTACTGGCCCCAAGAAGCCAACTGGGGCTGAGCTCTGTGTGTGTGTGTTGGGGGGCAGTTCTCTATCTCCTACCAAAACAAACTCATGGCTCAATTCTGATAGATACAGTCTAGGTGAAATTTTCTTTTTGGTACTGGAGATTGTACCCAGGGGTGTTTTGCCACTGAGCCCCATCCCTAGCCCTTTTTATTTTTAAGACAGGGTTTTGGTAAGTTGCTGAGGGCCTAAGTTGCTGAGGCTGGCCTTGAATTTAAGATCCTCCTGCCTCAGCCTCCCAAAGTTGCTAGGGTTACAGGTGTGCATCACCACACCCGGCTAGGTGAAGTTCCCTATCCCCATTTAAATCCATGTTCTCATTCAGGATGCGGAGGACCATCTCTTGGTCAGCTGTCGGAGCTCCCTATGTAAGCTGCCGGCACAGATGCGCTCTGTTTCCATGAGCTCTTTCCCCCAGCTACAGTGATCCTGTACACCTGCATGGGCCTTCCATCAAGCACTGCCCACAGTATAAAGTGCAGTCCTCATCAGAAGATGAAGCCAGAAAATTCACATCTTCATCCCCTTCCTCCCCACCTTAGAGAAACACGGCCCACCTGGGAGGACCCTGGGAGGTTCCTGTGAGACAGCGAGCTGTTGAGCGGACAGGATCACTGCGTCCTGGAGGAAACGCCGTTACAATACAAACCGGGCTTAGGTCGTGTTAAACAACAACAAAAAGACATCAGACAGCGCTCCAACAATGCAGGGGACGGGGGACGCGCCATGCTCCAGGATAAAGGCGGAATGCTGAAAACAAAGCTTTTTCCCCCATAGGTCCATGCCGACAAAACACTGCGCACAATGGAGCAACAGAAAATGTTCCTCGAATTTATTAAACAAATGACAAAAATGAGAATGAAGTTCCCAGCCTTTTCTAGTTGAAAATTAATTTGGTGTATTAGAAATTTTTAATAAAACACATCACCTACAGTATTAAGTAGTAATACAGTATTAACACAGAGGAACAGGAGGGAATTGGGTTAATAGCAGAGGCCAAGCTGGTGAGACTGGGTTAGTGAGGCTCCACAGAAACCTTCCAAGCAGGAAGGGGTAAGAGCGAGGGATTCAATCCGCCAGCCACTCGAGGTGCTTCTGGAGAGAGCTGGAAGACCTATCTTTGGCCTTTCTCTAAGTCCCTGCAGGCAGAGTGGCAAACACTTTGTTCCTTACAAAGGGACCTGGAAGCCCAGGAGAAAGGAGTTGGTCGCTTGGTTTCATGAGCCAGAAAAGCTTGTCTGTGAGTAATGACAGGTTGCCACTCTACCACAGGCTCCTAAATGACCCTGATGCTCTTTCCTATTCTCAAGCCAACTAGCAACTCTGATCCCTAATCATGCAGACTGATGACCTCGGAGTCCCCTCTCCGCCACCCACACCCGGTGGTCCTGGCTCACTCCTTAGTCTGTGGACTTTGCATTTTGCATGTTCTGCAATCACAGCACCGAGCTCTAGCAACACACTCCCAGGTCCTCCAGTGCCATTGTCCCTGGTCACAGAAGCAACACTAGCTCTGCAGAGTGAGCCTCTCAGACCAGCTTGCAATTGATCAGGTGTCCCATGTTCACCACTGGTTTTGATTCCTCCTGCCTCCCCCAAGGCAGAGCAGAGTAACCTGACCCAGGGTCCTCACTAAGAAGCAAATGAGCCGACTTCCACTGGAAATCATAATCCAAGGCCAGAGGCCTCGACACCTCGGGGTCCCTTTCCGGGTATGCTTCGATGCCCATGGCATCAGTCAATCTGCGCTGCAGTTATCCTGAGCAAATCAGACTCTCTGCAATTTTGAAAGCTGTCAGGAAAAGATTTTCTGGCTCTTTCCTAGCTTCCACTGAGGCGTTTACTAGCTTTCATGAGAAAAAAAAAAAAATCTCCTGTGTGGAAGGTGTCATCTACAGTTTTCTGGGAGTAAGGTGCTATTTATTTTATGAAGATCTCTTTTGAAAACAAAACTCCCCCCATGCCAAAGGATATGATATACAACTCTACATTACAGCCTTTGTCCACAGGGGAAACGCTTGGAAACCTCTCTCTAGGTTACAAGGAAACAGGTGGCCCTGCTCAGGTAGACATCCAATGAATGGGTGGCAACCGGGACACTGTTAATCTTTGTTGTCGGTGACTCTAGGCCAACTCCATGTCCAATCCATCATGGAGATCATTGCTTTTGATGATCTTTTTTTATCCTTTTTTTTTTTTTAATGAAAGAAAACTGTTAACATCAAGTGCCATGCTAATATTGGTCTAGGAGCCTGGACTCTGGTTTAAACACCAGCAGCTGGTATTTGAGGTATGCACAAGTGTTCCCTGGAGACCCCCATTTCCCTGTCTTAAAGCCAATCATACCGAAATAGATGGAATTAGATTAACAGGAAAAAAATTGTGCCAATCAATTCTTTGCTGTCACCAGAGTAAATTTCTTTAATCACTCATGGCTCATAAAATTCATTCTACCTTTCCTTCCAAATGTTCTTTTATTTTTTTTTCCTCCACATTTTTCCTTCTTATGGGTTTGGCCAACAACATTGACTATAAAACTCAAAGAGCTACCAGCAATGGATTATTTAAAAATGTTTGCCTAAGGTTCAAAGAAGCTGTCTCTATTATAAAGATTGCCTACCAAGACTCTTTTGTAATTCCCTTGACAAACTTTAGGTGCAGTAGGACAGACTGATGCCATGAACCATAATGAAGGCCACTCTCGGATGGTTAGTTCATGACTACCAGAGGAGTTATGCATGTGCACAAGAGAGGGGTCCAGAAAAAAGGAGCCCTTTTTGGGAATGAGACTGAGAGAGGTCTTGAAAGTCTAGCTAATTAGAATAAGGGCCCAGGCAAAGCCAAGTGATTGAATTTGAAGCAAATAAGACAAAATAAACCTGATGGTTAAGGGACTCCTAATTTCTTGGTTTTAAGCTCAATCGACTTGGAACCCCATGGCTCCCTGGCTGACAGCTACAGTTCTAACCCCATTCTATGTTAAAATGTGAGATAGTATTTTCAATGGAAAAAATTGATTACAAGCATGTTGATCACTGTTTCTACATATGAAAAAGGGATCTCTATGAACATTCAGAACAATTCTACCAACATGTAAAATTACAGTTGAATATCTAGACTTTCCTCCTTTAGAAACTGATTGACAACATGATGAGAAAGGGTGCCAGGTCTAACACCCAGTGCATCTTCAGGACAGACTGGACTATATGTGCTCAGTGGAAACTGAGGGGCTGGTGCCCTCATTTCATTTTGCAAACCTGACTTTTAAGCATTACTTGGTTTGAATCTTCAAAGAAGTCCTTGAGAAGAAAAATTGTTATCATTCACATTTTAAGTGCAGGCCACGTGGAGCAACTTGGTGAGATAAATCTGTGAGAAATTCTCAAAGATGAATCCCACGTGGAGGGAAGAATCTGGCCCACAGACTTCCTCTAATTAAATGCCTGTCTAATAAAATGCCATCGATGGCATCCAGATGACTATTAGAGGGCTGAGGCGATTCATTTTAAGTTTCTGGAACTCATTAAGTGCATTTCTTCATGCTAAAAGAATTTCTTGCCTTTTTAGTTTGCCCTTAACAAGCAACAGCCAAAGCAACCACAAAAGGGTCTATAATTTACATATTTTGAAATCATATCTAACAAAAGACATTAAAGCCAGGAGGTCTGGTATAACCGGGGGTGGCTTCAAGATCTGTTTCTATGTCGGGTTTGTTTTCCATCCATGGCCTTTGAGATCATGTCACAGAGCAGCAGAGAGCTGCCTGTGTCTGAAGGCCTGGGGTCCTCGTTGATCCTGGTGACCTGTGCGACAGCTATTATATTGTAAAGATCAGCCGACAGGTCTTAGAAAACCCTCTGGGAACCCGAATGACCTGACCCAGCCTCTGATCATCTCTGGCCTCCCCTCATCCGTGTTCTGGAATCTTCCTGAGTGGATACTCTCAGCAAATCAGGATATATGGCCTTGAAACAAAGGATACCCCCACTGGGTGGTTATTGTTTTGGGTATCAGAGATTGAACCCGGGGGCACTTAACCACTGAGCCACAGCCCCAGGCCTTTTTAAAAATTTTTATTTTGAGACAGGATCTCACTAAGTTGCTTAGGGCCTCACTAAGTTGTTGAGACTGGCTTTCAACTTGCCATCCTCTGGTCTCAGCCTCTTGAGCTGCTCGAATTACGGGTGTGTACTATGGTAGCCAGCTACCCGCATTGTTTTAAGCACTATTAATTACACCAGGATTGATGCTTAAGTAAATACTGGCCAAGAAGCAGAAACTGAGTTGCTTGGCTGGTACAAGACCAGTAAGAGAAGAGCCCATGTGCAACTCTAAAATCGGAAATGCTCCTCACTATAAAACAGGTCACAAGGCATGACTGACTGCTTTCAAAACCCTTTACATAAAATTGCTTCTGTAGGAAAAAGCAAAACACAACAGCTGCTGGAGCATGTTTACATTTGATGATTTGTGTTCTATCTGCATTATAAGTTAATAAGTAGTGCTCATTCACATTTCATCATCAGACTGCTATATAATTAGAGGTAAAAATAAAATTCATTTGAACAAAATCACCTTCACAGTTAAACAATATGATCCCAAACTCGACTCTGCTCAACTCACATTTGACAAAGCTTTCATATAGGAAATTGATGTCTTTTTCTAAGTCTAAATACAAAACATAAAAACGTGTCTTAACTGCAAAACCCCACGATGCGAAAAGCAGTTCTTTCTACCTATTATGGCCTGTAACTGCGTAACTCAAGTTGATATGATTCCTAATGGTCACATCTAATTTTAATTATTAAACCATACAAGATTCTCCAAAATTAAAATATAGATTCTAAAAAGTCGTATGCACCAGTATATCACACGGAGTAAAATGTCGAAATCTAGCGACCAAGGTCTAGTTTCAGCTCAGCTGTGTGATAGCTATATTATTATGTGAAACCACTTAACTTCATCAGATCAGTTTTCTCATTCAAAAAAGAAGGTTTGCCTAGATGATTTCTAAGGTCTCCTGCTAGTTTTAAAATTCTGTGATTCTGTTGAATATAAAAGTCGAAAGCAAGATGTAAATAGACTACTTCAATGAACAACTTTCAAAAACTATTCAGTAATCAGTTTGATTCATCAATCATGCACTGAATCAAATGATTAGGAAAATGAAATAAAAATATTTGCATAAAATTGGATTAAGTCATCAAAATCTTTAAAACAGACCTCTTGACATTCATGTGGACAGAGGATCATTCATGAACCACAAGGTGATTGATACTTCTGTTTGTTCTAGGCTGCTGCCAAATTCTACTCTGTTTCGTAAATATGCCTAGTTCCTCCCCTACGAAGAGGCCACAGGATGAGTTCTGTAAGGCCGCTGGAAGGATGGCACATCAGAGATGTATCATGGTTACAACTCTTTCCCATAATTTTGCAGTTACTTTGTATCTAAAAATCTTATTCTATGATTTAAACTGTCCCAAAGACTGAAAAATACAAATAACAGGCATTAAAAAAAAAAGAATTTCATTTATAATGCTTTTTTTACTATGCAAGCAAGCAAAAAATTTAGCTAACACTTTCAAATGTGTTCTGGTAGATTCTACAAGGCAATCAGCTCTGGTTGAGAAGTGACCCTGGCTTGTCCAGTAGAACCATCTGGGGAGCCCAAGCTGGAACCTGGACCAATAGGTCACAATGGTGAGGGTCAGGGCCAGGCATCACTGACTTACATGGCTCAGATGTGCAGCTAATGCAGACACACAGTGTACGTTAAAACCAGGCTCCCTGATCTACAGCGGGGGAATGCTGGGTGAGGGGTGCCTGACAGAGGGGAGCAAGGCTTAGAAAACGTCAACTCTTGCTACTCAGCACTTTTTGTTCCTGCCCAAAGAAACATCCAGTGTCACTGTTCCCAGTAGAAGACACTGTTCGTAAGAATGTGCATGAAAACCAACCAAGGGCAGCGATGCTGGAGAGTGGTCTCTCTGGGCTGCGTGTGATTGACAGGCACACATCTAGCTGGCTGACCCACTGGAGACCTGGAGCCTACTGGGAGGCGTTACCTTCCCCTGCGTCACTTCTCGATAGCATTTCTGTTTCACCGACAGATTCTGAGAGCCAGAACGATGACTTCTTACAATCTAACCAGCAATTTGACCTGCCAATACAAGCCCAAACCAAACCAGCAATTCCAAGTTGGTCAGGATTCAAGGGGGATCTGATGACCTTTATAGCATTTCATATGAAGCCTAGAAAGCAGAGACAACCCCACATTCTTCCCATTAAAATATTCATTATTCTTGACTAAAATTTCACTGATACAATCTCAATTAGCAATCAACTCTGGACACTGGGCCTTGAATTTTGTCCACTCCTCATTTTATGAAGCAGAGAAAAGCCGCCTTCCTTTTACAAAAGGGAAGAGAGAGGTAGCCAGTGCCTTACCTGTGACCTCAAAAACACTTCAGACACTCAACCAACAGGAGGGGGATCTGCACACAGAGCTGAACACATGGAAAACTGCCATATAAATATAACACACTATGCACGTTACCAGATCCGTCATGAAGTGTTTCTTCCTAGCCTTCAACCAGTAAGACACATAAGCTCCTGGTACCTTGTCATGAGGACACCGTCCACCTCGTCTGGAAATAAGCCACTTGTGTGAAGTTTTGTCTTTCTTAAAGATTTTAGAAGTCGTATGCCTGTCCAAACCTGTGCCTGTCCAAAACTTCCTCTAACAAATGTTGTCTAAAAATTAGCAAGTCACTAGAATGGATCATCTCTGTTGCAACCCTGGACTCATGACCCCCGCTAACCAACAGCTGGCCACTTGCCTTCCAGCGTCCTCACTCCTCCTCCTCCTCCTCCTTCTCCTCACTTGGAGGCAGCCCACCTGAGGCCATCTGACTTCTCCGCACAGAAGAAGAACTCACAACTTCGGGGCGGCCAAACACCAGGGGCTGGCCCAGGGGGCTCACCAGAGCAGAGTCCGAATCGCTGGATTCAGTCTCACTGCTGGTGGGGCCCTCTGTCATGTGCAAGGGTGCCTGCTGGCCCACCACGCCACTGGTGTGCACTGACCGCACGAGGGGCACCTTGGAGGGGGGACCCCTGAGAGGTGCACCGTTGGCCAGCATTCTAGCTTCAGCAGTGGCCGTGTGGGCTAGGCCTCCCTTTTGGTGGTCATCAAGCCTATCCCCGTCCTCTGCGGCAGACGCTACCTGGCTGAGGATGAGCGGATCTGTCTCTGACTTGTTGTACCTACTGGGGAGGTTCCGTAAGTATGGCCTCTGCAGGGTGGGGGAACAGTTTTCATCCTGAGGACCCCTCTTTGGGAGAGCGTCTTCTCCCGTGTCTCTCTCTCTAAGCTCATGTCCGTTTTCAGAAACATAGCCCTGGGACCCGGTTCTGTCCCAACTCATTTCTGGACTTGGACTTCTGCTGCCGGGGGACAATTGGGTGGCCAGGGGGCTGTGACCAGTTGAGGCCCTGAACATTTCATCTATCAGGGAGCTATGTCTTGGGAGTCCAGGACTCCCACTCAGGTCAAAGGTTATGTCTGCTGAATCGTCATCAAGGAACTGTCTGGAAGGAGGCCGGGAGGACTTCACAGAGGGAGGGGAAGCCCTGCGCCTAGCCTCTGAATGCCTCTCATCCCTGGAGAGCAGATAAACACCGCTGGTCAAATCACCCTCATAGTTGTCATTTGTTTGGGACCGTGACTGGGACGCTTGTTCTCTGAGGAGGTCGTATTCACTATCTACATCACTGCAGTCAATGAAAGGGATGGAAGTGCTGCTGCCTCTGGCAGCCCGGGATGCGGGACCTGTGCTAGGCTGCGGGGGCTGAGGTTTACTCTGCTGGACGCGCTCCTTGACGCCCTCCTCCTCCTCCTCTTCCTCGGCTGGCGCCTTGGTGGCTCTGTCGGCCGGCTTGCTCCCCGCGGGGCTCTTCTTCAGAGCGGGGCTTTGCTGTGGCCCTGACTCTGGGGTGGACACTTTCAGTTCCTTTCCTTGCTGGCAGCTCTGGCCACCCGGGGAGTCGGCACCTTCTCCGAATGTAAGGCTGGTGCTCTGCGGAGACGTGGGGGGGGGGGGGGGGTCGGGCCGGGGGCAGGACAGAAGAG
>NW_025999932.1:12161380-12181855 GCF_001458135.2 Marmota marmota marmota
GGAAGAGAAAGGGGACTGTTAGTCCGGAGCTACGGGAATAGAAGTCAGAGTCTGATAACCGCTCCTCGGGCTCCAGGGGCTGAAAGGTCTGCCACTCAGAGCCTGCCTGGCCCTCCCCAGGGCTCCACGATGCTCTGATGAGGAGCAGGTGCTTGGAAGGGCGTCGTGACCTGGAAGGTTCTTTCAGGGTAGGAAGCTGAGGCTGGGTCCCAGCAGCACTTAGTCACTGTCCCTGCTGTCTAGGACCCACGGTGTCAGGCTGGGTTTCTGTGGAAAAGCCCTTCCAGCCCACGAGAAGCTTCTGAAGCAAGGGTGGGTAGGGACAGAAGGAAAGCCCGTCCTGGACCCCCCGCCTGTCCCTCGGGAACACCATGTCCTCTCAGCTACACCTCCCAGGGGCGAGGCAGGTTGAGAGCTCTCTTTGGACTGGCACAATGAAACCTCCTGCACGTTCCTTCTCAACAAAGGTCTCATTCTCCTCAAGAGAAAACCCTGAAAATGTACCCAGAGGCCAACTCCGGGGAAAATAAGCTCTCGCCACCCTCCGCACAAGAGCAAGAACGTCTTCTGGTGCCAGTGTGGTCACTGCCCTGTAACACGAGTCCTGGGAACCTGCTGCCCAGCTCTGAGCCGGCTGAGGCCCCCAACCCTGGCACCACTTGGCAGCAAAGAGGGTCCTACCTCTTCATGCAGGTGACTCTGTGCCTGTCTCTGCCTCCGAGTTCCAGCCAATAGAGAGAACTTTCCAGAGGCCTAGACATGGACAGTTAGCCAAAAATAGGCCCCACTCCTGCTGTGCCCACAGAGCACAAAGCCTCTGCTGGTCAGAGGTACTGCACAACCTTATTCCCATTTGTAACACCCCAAGGGACAAAGGACTAGAAAGCACTCTGCCTGGCCCAGAGCTCGGCGGAGGAATTCGGTGATCAGTTAGAACGATCACTGACCTGTTTTGGCACTTCTGAATTTGGTTCTGTGGGCTGCGTAGCAAGGCTCCGGATGGAATGAATCTTGCTGTGTTTTCTGGGAGAGATCACAGGAGACAGCTAACATTAGAAGAATTTTGTTTTTAAATAAAACAGAAAGGCCTTCCACTGAAGCAGCACCAGGTCCTCTCTTGATAAGGAAATCCAAGCTGCTTGCAGGAGCAGGACTTGGAAACCCTCACTTGGTCCTGTTTCTCCAACACCTGCGTGGCACTGGGAAAGGCACACTCTGAGGACGTTCTGCCATCCCTGTGCAGCTGCAGCCGGCCTGACAGACAGGCACCTCCGCTCACTGGGGAGGACTCAAGGCTAGAAGAACCGCTGGGCCTCGGAGGCTCTGAATTGCGAGCCGTGGTCTAACAACAGGAAATCAATTCGGGTATTACATAGAACTGATTTTTACATCCGTTCTATAGTAGAGCGCATCACCACTATCAACTTACTCTCTTAGGGACAGAGGGCTACATGAATTATAGACCTGGAAGTAGAAAGAAGGGACTTCAAGACCAGTAACATGGCTCCTTTATCTTTTCCCCTCCTTGGTTCACCTGTATCCCTACTCCCACTGAAGAAGGCATCAGGAAAAATTTTCAGGTACTCAGATTCAGGAAACAGTATAAATATATCCTGTGGAACAGCTACATTTGGATGTTTGTATGACAAGAGTGAATGGGGCCACCTCTTATGTGGTCCTCAAAATATAAATTGCTACTTGTTCAAGAAAATTACAGGGTTTGTTATCTCCAGATATGCAGGCAAAACCCTCCTTCCTGCGCATGGCATTTCTGGATAAAGGACATGAAAAACCATCAGAGATTGGCATAAGGTTTGTTTCAGCAAAATCAAAACACAACACTGAAATAACTCGAATGTTTATCAACAAGGAATGAAAACAAACACTATAATACTACAGGACACTTCAGATGGATCTTAAAAACAGGACACTGTTAAAAAGTGGGATGCATAATTAGATTTCTTCAGGTTGGGGAACATATGCACATACATAATGAGTTGTCCCGGGGATGGAGCCCGACATGAAGTTCATGAAGGTTGTGTGTCCACCTTATGTACATAGCCTGAAGGCAATTTTACATGATAATTTTGGTTTGCTGACCCCGCCCTCAGCAAGCCACCCCATCTTCCTCATTGTCACTGTATTCTTCTCATTTCACCTTACTCTGGAGTGTGTGCCCAGGGTCAAAAAATGCTCCTCTCATACCAAAGTTGCTGAGGGTAACTGTGGGGCAGGAATCGTGACACTACCCAACCCCAAGCCTGGTGAAGAAACGCTCAGGAGTAACAGACTGTTGCCTGATGAGTATGGACCAGCATCAGAGCTCCTCTTACCTTTCTTTTTTTTTTTTTAAGAAATTAAATATTTATTTTTTAGTTTTCGGCGGACACAACATCTTTGTGTGTGGTGCTGAGAATCGAACCCGGGGCTCACGCATGCCAGGCGAGCGCGCTACCGCTTGAGCCACATCCCCAGCCCCTCCTCTTACCTTTCAAACTGCACTTTTTTGTGTCCTCCTTCCTTAACATAGTCGAGAACCTGCTTCTGAGTCCGACCGCTAAAATGCAGACCATGGAAGGAAAGGGAAAGACACCGAGGTGATCTCATTTAAATACACATACACAGAGCTCCGCCATCTCTGCTTCCCTGCCTTCCCTAACTGGGGGACACGCAGGTGTCTGTGGCAGCTAGGAGTAGAGCAATCCCGAAGAGAACCTGAGCTGCTATGTCCATTCACTCTCTCCACAGTATAATAGACACGGTCTTCCATTAACTTAACCCACTAATGAGTGTGTTTGGCTGTGAAGCAACCATCCACAGACAGATCATGACAGGAGGGACAGTGCGGTCCATTGTTGGACTTCCACTAGCTCCAACAGGATTCAACACATGGTAGACACGCAGATACTTGTTAAGAACTCAAATGTGAACCAAAGATGGGCAAGTCTGCATAGGGTTCTAAATGTAAATAAGATACTTTGCTGCTACAGAGAAAGGAAATTATTTCTGGATTAGAGAATTATGTGTTTACTGGGGCTGGGTAACTGCCACGTGGCTCTCTAAGGATGACACTCTGAGCCAAGCCAAGGTCCCCATCAACCACAGCTCCTGCAGCCCAGTAAGTGTTCCTCCTAACTCCTTGCTCTGTGTCACAACAGCTGTGACAGGTCTTAGGAAACGTCTCAGTCACACTTCCATGGCAAACGAACAGGTAGGAAGTGGCGTTATTACCTGAAGCGAAATGATGACCCTCGACTAAAGAGAACAGGCTTTGGCTTTGGTTTGGGCTCTTCGAAAAGTCTAAAAAAGGCGTGATGTTCCACACAGATTTTCCAAAAGGACTTGCAAAAATCCCGACTGGCCATTAGGAATTCCAAGGTGTCCTGGTATGAGCTCTGAAAGAACAAAAAAGAGCTTTGGTTTTTCCGATGTTCACAGTCATTCTGTTGAAACATGAGAAAAGGAATAGAAATGAATTTGTCCAATAAATTTTCAATTGTGCATTTTAATCGCAGCAAGATCATTAATTCAAAGACTCATTCAAATATAGTTGTTCCAAGGACATCTTCTTCCCCACAGAATTCCTTTTAGGAACCAACACAAACCAGCGGCACAGACTGAGCAGAAATGGTATCCTGCTTTGACAGAATCCATACACAAACCGCAATCACTTGGCTTACATTTTCTTCTTTAAAAAAGAAAAATCCAAGTATTAAAATTCCTCTTTTGCCTCTTTAAAATGACTAAAACACCAGTCTTCCTCCTGCTTTCTTCCTCATGGTTCCTGTTAACACTGACTTTTATCTCGAGTCATTTTCTACTAAGCAGCACATAGAGAGGTTTCAAGGTGGTGGAATAATAGGGCAGGCCACTTTCCTGGCTGCTCTGTGGCATAAAACCAAGAGAGCAGACAGGCAGCTTCTCAGGTGAGTGAAGAAAAAAGAGGTGGGATACCTTACCGGAATTTAATACTGGACACTCAAAATAGATTGGGGACTTAGGAGGTTGGATATAATAACATAAGGAAGAAATCTCTAGTGCCATAGCCACTACCATGGCTGGGACACCAACCAGAGAGGTCCCTCCACGAGCACAGAGGAGGGATGATAAGGGGATTAAAGGAACCGGAATTTTAAGGGGGACTGAGGCCTGTCTGGGTATAGAGAGTTTAGAGATCAAAGATGCTGCCTGACTAAACCACAAGGCAAATAGCCCTAATAGGAAAGAAACTGGTGTAGAGGACAGAGGAAGGAATCATTTTGCATCTACAGCACTGGGACTGCAGCTGAGGGAGCCGAGTCCTGGGAAACCCGAGTCTGGCCTCAAATACAGGCCTGGGCAACCCACCGACATAGAGTGTGCCTAAGTGACCAGGAGAAAATCAAACATGGAGAGAGGTTTATACAGGGGTCAGTGGTCACAGAAACCCACTGAGCTCTCCCCCTCCTCCTTTAATCTGGCTGCTTGCAGGACTGGCTGGGAGAGATGCTCCTGGCTGGGAATTTGAAAGGGCAGGAGCAGGAGAGTGAGTTTGGAGACTGAACCCAAGACCAGGAACCTTGGGGTCTGCAGGTGATGGAGTGGACTAGAGTTGGTTCCTCCACCACCTGAGTGGCACTCAGGGGAGATCCTGGGAGCAGTCTTCCAGCGTGCACTGGCAATTGCTGGGCTTTGGAAGTGTGTGGATTTAGAACCTCCAGACAACTGGCATCCAGTGACGAGCCTGGAGTCAATCTAAACCTAAACCCCCACTCCAGGGGTTCCCCCTACAGGATCACCTCTCTTACCCAGCACACCCACTCGGAGGGTGGAGCAAGCATCATACTCCAGACAACCCTACCTAACTGCTGAGAAGGGAGGCCGAGAATCTTTTGAACTCCAAAGGAAACAATTCTTTTCAGAGACTTTTTTTTCTCATTTTTTTTCTTTTCTCTGCTTAATTGTGGCCTTAATGATTCATGGACATTTATACTATTCATATTTTTTTTCTTCTCTCATCTTCATTTTTGAAACCATATTTTTCATGGATAAGTTTTCGAGGACTAGGAAGTTTAATTAGTATATTTCAGTTTTGTTCTGTATACTCTTTTATTTTTAATTTTTTAAATTATTACTATATATTTTTTCTCTCACTTGCCTGTTTCTCTTGAATCTCTTTCTTTTCTCTTGCTAAGACAATCTATTGTTCCTTCTTTCACTCTTCCTTTAATTTTACTTTTTTCTTCTTTTCTCCTCCCTCATAATTATCACATCCTACATCACTTCTCTTCTCTATATGTCCACCATTTGAAATTGTAAAGTTACTGTTTTGCAAACTTACTGTTTTTATTGTAGGCAATAACTGATCATATCATTTCTGTTTGTTGTGACAACATTGTAGATGTCATAGCAGGGACAATTTGGTTTAATGCTGTATACTGTTTGCATTGGTAGTTGTTATTATTTGTCTTCCCTTAAAAGGTGAGGTACTGGAAATCTTCAGGTACTCTATAAGTCTCTGGGGTAGAAACTCTACTGCCTCACATCCATACTCTTCGATGGGGAGACACACAAACATGAAAAATCAAGGGAACAAATTGACCCAAACAAACCAACATACTTCAAAAATAGAATGTATTGCCACCACAGTGGAAGAAATGTCAGAGTAGGAGTTTAGAATGTCATAATTAAACTAATCTATGAGGCAAAAGACAATTTAAGGAGCAATATCAGAGAGAAAATACAGGAAGCAAAAGATCACTTCAATAAAAATAGATTTTGGGGAAAAAATGTAGCAGAAATCCTTGAAATGAAAGAATCAATAAACCAAATTAAAAATTTAATGGAAAGCATCAGCAACAGACTAGACTACTTGGAGGACAGAGTTTCAGGCAATGAAACTACATACACAAAACATATAATCTTGCAAATAAAATTGACCATGAAGAAAAGATGTAAAGAGACCATGAACAGAACTTTCAAGAAATATGGGATAACCTGAAAAGACCAAATTTAAATTTTATTGGGATAGATGAAGGGTCAGAGATACAAACCAAAGGAATGCACAATCTTTTCAATGAAATAGTATCAGAAAATTTCTCAAACCAAAGAATGAAATGGAAAATCAGATACAAGAGGCTTACAAGATCCCAAATATACAAAATTACAACAGATCCATTACCATGAAAATGTCTACAGAATAAGAATAGCGTTTTGAAGGCTGCCAGAGAAAAATGACAAGTCATAATCAAAGGGAAACCAATTCAGATTTCTCAATCCAGATCCCCAAAGCTAGGAGGTCTTGGAACAATATATATGTATCAAGCTCTGAAAAAAAAAAATGGACGCCAGGGCTGGGGTTTTGGCTTAGTGGTGTAGTGCTCATCTAGCACATGTAAGGTATGGGGTTCTGTACTCACCACCACATAAAAATAAGTGAAGTTATTGAGTCCATCTACAACAGAAAAAATTAAAAAATTAAAAAAAAGCAATGTAAATGGATGCCAGCTAAAAATACTGTAACCAGAAAAATTAAGCTTCAGAAATGATGATGAAATAAAAACTTACCATGATAAACAAAAGTTAAGATAGTCAAAACTAGAAGCCTGCTCTGCAAAACATATTAAAAATATTTCATGAAGAAGAAATGAAAAATAAGAGTGAAAATCAGCAAAAGGAGGAATTACACTAGAAGAATAGTCAATCACAGGAGAAACTAATTCAAACGGAAACCCCAAAATAAAGCAAAATGACAGGGAATAAAAACCATATCTCAATAATAACAATGAATGTAAATGACCTACACTCATCAATCAAAAGATATAGACTAGCAGACTGGATTAAAAAATCAAGACCCAACAATATGCTGTTTCCAAGAGACTCACCTCATAGCAAAGACATTCACAGAGTGAAGAAAAAAGGATGGGAAAAAAACATATTATTCACATGGATCTCATAAACAAGCAGGGGATTCTGTCCTCATATCAATTAAAGTGGATTTTCAGCCAAAAAATATCAGAAGGGATAAAGAAGGACATTTCATACTGCTTAAGGGAATTATATGTCAAGATGAAACCACAATTGTAAATATTATTCCCCAAACAATGGAGCACCTATATATATCAAACAAACCCTTCTTAATTTCAAGAATCAAATAGACCACAACACAATAAGACTTAATGACTTTAACACATTTCTCTCACCACTGGGTAGATCCTCCAAACAAAAACTAAATATAGAAGCCATAGAACTAAAAACTACAATTAATAATTTAGACTTAACAGACATATATAGAATATTTCATTTATCAGTGATTGAATATACTTCCTTATCAGCAGCACATGGATCCTTCTCTAAAATATCCATGTGCTGCTGATAAGGAAGTATATTCTTAGGCCACAGAGCAACTCTTAGCAAATACCAAAAAATAAAAAAGAGATAATATTTTGCATTCTAGCAGACCATAATGAAATGAACTTAGATATCAATAATAAAATAAAAAACAGAAGCTACTGTGACACCTGAAGACTAAATAATATGCTACTGAATGACCAATGGATAGCAGAAGAAATCAGGGATGAAGTGAAAAAAAATTCTTAGAGGTAAATGAGAATAGTGATACAACATATGAAAATCTCTGGGATACTATTTAGGCAGTGCTAAGAAGTTCATTGCATTGAGCTCATTCATTAAAAGAATAGAAATCCAACAAATAAATAACCAATATTACATCTTAAAGCCCTTGGAAAAGAACAAATCAACATCAAAAGCAGTAGAATATAGGGAATAATTAAAATCAGAGCTGAAATCAATGAAATTGAAACAAAAGTAACAATCCCTCAAAATCAACAAATAGAAAGTTGGTTCTTTGAAAAAATAAATAAAATTGATGAATCGTTAGCTAAGCTAATAAAAAGAAAGAGAGAAAACTCGAATTACTAAAATTATCAATGAAAAGGAAAATACCACAAGGGACACTACTGGAATACAAATGATAATCAGAAACTATTTTGGGGCTGGGGATGTGGCTCAAGCGGTAGCGCGCTCGCCTGGCATGGGTGCGGCCCGGTTCAATCCTCAGCACCACATACAAACAAAGATGTTGTGTCTGCCGAAAACTAAAATGTAAATAAAAATATTTAAAAAAAGAAACTATTTTGAAAATTATACTCTAATAAAATAGAAAAATTTTAAGATATCAATAAATTTCTAGACATATGACTTACCCACATGGAATCAGGAGGACACGGAAAATTTAAACAGATGGATTTCAAGCAAAGAAATTGAAGATGCCATCAAAAGCCTACCAAGAAAGAAAAGCCTGGGACCAGATGGATTCTCAGCCAAGTTCTACCAGACCTTCAAAGAAGAACTAACCCAATCTTCCTGAAATTATTCAATGAAATAGAAAAAGAGAGAACCCTTTTAAACTTACTGTATGAATCCATCATGGAAAGAAAATTTCAGACCAACATATCCGATAACGTAAATGTAAAAATTCGTAATAAAATATTGACAAATAGCATACAAAAATGTATTAAAAAGATAGTGCACCATGATCAAGTGGGTTCATCCAGGGATGCAAGGATAGTTCAACATATAGAAATCAATAAACGTAATTCATCACATCAGTTGACTTAAAGACAAGAATCACATGATTATCTCAATAGATGCAGAAGAACATTTGATAAAATACAGCATTCATTCATGTTCAAAACACTGGAAAAACTAGAAATAGTAGGAACATACCTTCACACTGTAAAAGCTATAAATACACTAAACCCAAGGTCAACATCATTCTAAATGGAGAAAACTGAAAGCATTCCTTTTAAAAACTGGAATAAGACAGGGATGCCCTCTTTAACCACTTCTATTCAAAACAGTCCTGAAAACTCTAGCCAGAGCAATTAGAAGAAAGAAATTCAAGGGATATGAATAGGAAAAGAAGAACTCAAACTATCTCTATTATCCAACAACTTGATTCTATATTTAGAAGACTCAAAAATTCCACTAGAAAACATACTATTAGGGCTAGGCATATAGCTCAGTTGGTAGAGTGCTTGCCTCACATGCACAAGGCCATGTGTTCAATCCCCAGCACCACACACACACACACACACAAAAAAAAAAAAAAAAAAAAAAGAAAATGTCTAAAACTCATAAACAAATTCAGCAAAGTAGAAGGATATAAAATTAACACCCATAAATCAATTGCATTACTATACATCAGTTATCAATCAACTGAAAGAGAAATTAGGAAAACTATCTCATTCATAATAGCCTCTAACAAAAGAGGTAAAAGACCTCTATGATGAAAACTATAGAACTCTAAAGAAAAAAATTGAAGAAAACCTTAGAAGATGGAAAGATCCCCCATGTTCTTGGATAGGCAGAATTAGTATTGTCAAAATGGCCACACTACCAAAAGTACTACACAGATGTAATGCAATTCTGTTAAGGTTCCAATGATGTTCTTTATAGAAATAGAAAAAAGCAGTCATGAAATTCATTTGGAAAAATAAGAGGCCAAGAAGAGCCAAAGCAATCCTCAGTGAGAAAAGTGAAGCAGGAGGCACCCCTATACCAGACCTTAAGTTATACTACAGAGCTACAGTAGCAAAAATGGCAAGGTATGGGCACCAAAACATGACATGTAGACCAACGGTACTGAAGAGAAGACACAGAGACAAACTCACATAAATACAGCCATCTCATACTAGACAAAGGCACCATAAACATACATTGGAGAAAATTTTAGCCTCTTCAACAAATGATCATGGGAAAACCAGAAATCCATATGTAGCAAAATGAAATTAGAACCCTATCTCTCACTTTGCACAAAACTCAACTCAAAATGGATCAAAGACCTAGAAGATGAAAAGATCCCCCATGTTCTTGGATAGACAGAATATGTATTGTCAAAATGGCCAGAGATACTACTCTTACTAGAAGAAAATGTAGACCCAACTCTTCATCATGTCGGCTTAGGAACCAAATTCCTCCACAAGACTCCTAAAGTGCAAGAGGTAAAATCGAGAATCAATAACCGGGATGGTGTCAAACTAAAAAGCTTCTTCAAAACAAAGGAACAATCAAGAATGTGAAGAAAGATCCTACAGAAGGGGAGAAAATATTTGCCACCTTCACCTCAGATCGAGCATTAATCTCCAGGATATATAAAGAACTCAAAAAATTCAACATCAAAAAAACCAAATAACCCAATCAATAAATGGGTAAAGGAACTGGACAGTTGATAGAAGAAATACAAATGGTTAAAAAATATATGAAAAAATGTTCAACATCTCTAGCACAATTAGGGAAGCGCAAATTAAAACTACACTGAGAGGGCGGGGGTTGTGGCTCAGTGGTAGAGCGCTTGCCTTGAACGTGTGAGGCCCTAGGTTCGATCCTTACACATTTAAAAAAAAATAAACAAAAAGATTAAAAAAAGAATAAAGGTCCATTGACAACTTAAAAAAAAAACCCCACACACTGAGATTCCATCTCACTCCCGTCAGAATGGCAATTACCAAGAATACAAGTAACAGTAAATGTTGGTGAGGATGTTGGGAAAAAGTTAAAACCATACATAGCTGGTGGGACCGCAAATTGGCACAACCACTTTGGGAAACAGTATGGAGATTCCTCAGAAAACTTGGAATGGAACCACCATTTGTCCTGGTTATCCTACTCCTTAGCATATACCCAAAGGACTTAAAATCAGCAAACTATAGTGATAGGCCACATCAATGTTTATAGCAGCTCAATTCACGATAGTTAAAATATGGAACCACCTAGGTGCCCTTCAGCAGATGAATGGATAAAGAAAATGTGCTACACATATACAATGAAATATCACTCAGCCACGAAGAATGAAATTATGGCGTTTGTCGGTAAACAGATGGAACTGGAGACCATAGTGCTAAGTGAAATAAGCGAATCCCAAAAAACCAAACACTGAATGTTCTCTCTGATATGTGGATGCTCACTCATAATAGGTGGCAGGGAGGGAAGAGGGGAAGTTCACCAGATTTCACAGGGGGAAATGGGGAAGTGTATAGGAAAGACAGTAAAATGAATTGGATGTAACTTTCCTATGTTCATATATGAATACACGACCAATGTAACTCAACATTATGTAGAACCACAAGAGTGGGAAGCTATATTCCATGTATGTATGATATGTCAAAATATATCCTTCTGTCATGTGTAACTAAAAAGGACAACTCAAAAAGCATAAAACTCCAGCCTCCAGGCAACCCCAGGAAATATACAGGAAATGAAACTATGTTTTTTTAGAGTACAACAGTATTACTCTCAGCTGAAAAATTTGTGTTCTTTGATTCTAGAAAGAAAATACGGTAATTTTCTATTCCACATTGAACACTACCAATTACAGTGGCCATGTTACATAAACAAAATGGACCACAGTCCTTCCCATTCCCAGCAGTTTCAGCTACTTTGGGGGATCTCATGGCTTTAGGCAGCCTCTGCTTACAGGCAACATGTGCTGTGGTTCTGAAGCTTTCTGGAACTCAAAGAGCATTTTCCCCCAGAGAACCATCCACAGTGGACGCTTGCTTACCCAGTCAGGCCTCGGAAGTCTGCCTCGTCCATAAACCACAAACCTAGTCCATAGGCCATAAGCCTAGACTGCCATTGGCCATCTTTTTCCAGAGGAAGGACCCTTAAGCCCTGGGTGGGGACAGACTTGAGGGATGTATCATCTTATCTCCTCCATAGTTGTTTCAGGCAGATGAAGAAGAGGCTGCCTCCCCTTTCCTGACCCTGGCCTGGTGTGGCCTGTGGGAAGTAGGGGGGCTCTGTAGCAGGGCAATGGGGAGTGGGGACCTCTTCTGGGGCGCAGGGCAATGCCTACACTATGGGAGAACGCTCACTGGGGTCTGGAAGCTGGGTAGGGCTGACACACAGTGGAGCATAGTGCCGGTTGTTAGTTAGGAGGCGGCTACCTGTATTGTACAGGGAAATGACCCTCTCCCCAGGGGCACATCTGTACCTACCCGAACCTAGCTCTGCACACCACGACGACAACACAGAATCATGGAGCACTTTGGCATGGCTATCTGTACAGCCACCCAAGAGTTCCTTATAAGTTGGGTGTGGAGGTCCATGCCTCCCAGTACAAAACAAATAAATAAATAAATATTTAAAAAATATGTATGTATAAATACATGTATTTTAAAAAATATTTATATAAATATAAATAAATAAATGTGTGTGTGTGTGTGTGTGTACACACACACACACACACACACACACCTATATATTTAAATTTCTTTACCAAAGCACCTGGGCAGCAGCTGGCCAAAGCTTCAGGGTAGGCCCGTGAGTGCAGACTCAACCCCTGGCTCCGGCCATGGCTCCGCTGGCCCCCTCTCACCTCTGAGCCACTTACATTCGCATCTGGACGGAGCTTGACCAGAAAGCGCTTCCTCTTGAAGCTCAGCTTCCGCACCTTGGCCCAGTTGAAGGCATTGATCTTGGTGAAACCCTAAGAAGAAAGAGCAGCGCGTGAGCCAGGACATGCGTGAGAGCAACGTGGGGCCGAAGGCAGGGCTGACATCAGACTGCCCAGGAAAGATGCCTTTCGTTGTGGATTCGCGGCGTGTGTGGCTATCGGACGATACGCATCCAGGATCATTATTTCCTACTGATTATACGAGCTCTCAAACTAGGTCTGCCTCCAGGGAGAGAAGGAGCTGGTCAAGGTAATGATAAAAAGATAAATAAAAATAAAACCATGACAACCACCACAATAACTAGCAGCTGTCACTGTGGAGTGCCAGGTCTGTCCTAGGCTGTGCACACCTTATCTTATCAAGCGTCATACAAAACCCAGCAAGATGGACTTATCTTTGTTTTATAGACATGGAAACTGCAAGTGAATATATTCTAATTTGCCTAAAACCACTTGGTAGCTATTGTTAGTACAACCAACCCTGCTCACCCTGGTCCAGGTTCCTGCTCACCAATCTTCCTCCCCTGGGGGAGCAGGAGGCCTGAGGGTGTCTTCCAGGCGGCATGTGGTCTCTGGGGGAGACTCACAACCCAGGTAGCTCTGGTCAGGTGAGATATGATAGACAAGGGGGAGCTGCCAGATACAAACATCCCCCCAACCCTGACTCTACCGAAATTAGGGTTCCTCTTGAGCTCCCATCCACATCCGTCCCATCTACTCCAAGTGGTAGGAATGAAGCATTCAGGTACTGGCAAGATTAATCCTGAGGCACAGCCTTTGTCCATAATTAAATTATCCAGCGATTCTCAATATCTAGATTGTATCAAACACTATCAAAGCCAAGTAATTCAATTGTGGAATTCTTCTTTCCCTTCTTATGATTTTGAGACATGTTTAAGGACTGTGATTTTGGAATTTAATGGTAGTAATGAAACCACATTTCTTAATAGATGCTCAGGGATCATTTAGGCAGGTCAGAAACTGTTAGGAGCCGCTACCTCCGCAAATGCCACCTTGCCCTCAGAACCTATCGCTCCTTATCACTAGATGGGAAACCCCGCTTTTCCTGGGATGTGATTCCCCCAGGGTGTAAAAATTAGCACCTGTCATAAACTTCTGATGCATTAGCAGAGAACTGCTGTAACTTTAATAAAATACCAAGGGGAACGCAAGTAAAAACCAGCTGAGCTTTAGGTCATGAAAGGCTTTAGGTCAAGCACACAGTTGCAACTTCAAAACTGGGTGAAATGTGAGCCCATTCACAAGAAAGGCAGAGGCTTTCTACATACACATTTAAAACTAAACACAGATTACCTGCTGGTGTTTCAAACCAATGTACTATGGAAACTCTGGAGGGTTGTTGTGGTTTGCTGTGCCCTGGCTTCGTTCCCAGGGCAGCACTGATATAGGAGGTCCTTAGGTCACTAAGGGCATGGTCTTGGGAAGGAGAAATGTAGTTCTCCAGAGACCTTGCGGCTTTGGCTTCCTGTCTGGTGATGTGATCTCTGCCTCTTACATGCGATCCTGCCCCTGTGATGTCGTCCACCATGAGGTGATACGGCCAAGGGGGCCCATTCCAAGGACCAATGCAATGCTGTTTGGATTCTTAACCTCCCAAATGAAAAGCTAAATAAATCTCTTTATGTTATCCAGCCTCAAGCATTCCATGTAACAGAAAAGGCACTCATGCAGGGGTGGTGTTGAACCTATATACAGAAGGAATCTACCAAACTGCTCACTTTAAATATGTGCAGGTAAGTCAATAACACTTTAATGAAGCTATTAAGAGAAAAGCACAGATCAATACAATGGTCCAATAGCTGGATGATTAAGAGCACACATTTTAGAGAGCAGAGAATCGTTATACCTTTAGATAAAATACAGGTAAGATTTCAAGTACAGTGGTTTTTCTTTTCCCCCTGCAAAATGACTACAGTGCCAGGATATGGTTTTTATGAACTTATAAGACTACTCCATCTCAAAAGTACACATTACACATTTTAATTTAGGTATATTTGAAGTCCTAATTAAGCTTCCTAAACCCAAATTGGGTTAAAAAAAAAAAAGTCACTATAACAAATGTCCTTTCTTCATGGGAAAAAGTGCTTATTCTGGGGTCTAAATTGTGATTCCAGTGTACTATGTTCTAAGCACAGGTCTCTAGACAGACAGGTTTCTGCAATCCTACAAGATCAATAAACCTAAAGAAGCCTACAATATGGATTTCTCAACCAGCACAAGGGAGAATGAAAAAGAATCTAGAAATCAGGTCCCTGGAGAGCAGAAACATGAGATGAGGTTACCTTTTCCAGTTCTCTAGAAAACAGCGGTCAGAGGTCACACCTGGGCCACCCACATGTACCAGGGTGGCAGGCCCGCGCTCCTCCCTGTCTCTGGAAGGGAGACAGCTGTGTTCTCAACCCTCTCACCTGAAACACTAGGATTCCCGTGTTGGCCACGGCCAAGTTGATCTTAGTGCCTTCCCTGTCCTTGGCCGGGTGCAACCGGATCCCGTACATCTCCAGTCGACGGGCCACCTCCAGGAGCTGGAAATCGGACTCTGCTGGTGTTTGTCCACTGACAAAAGAAAAAGGACAGAGGAAGGTCAGGAGGTCTGCACTCCCTGGGCATATTCACTTGAGATTAAGCAGCTTCTCGGGGGAAATAAAAGGTGTTTCATGGCAAAAAGTGGGGCTGTGCGATCAGATGACACCCAGTCTCCCATTGGCCAGAACCCAAGCCTCACAACTAGGACAGAAGCTCTATTGCCTGGGGAACAAAGCTCCAAAAGTCTGTCTCGCACTCGGACAGCTTTTTGGAGACTCAAAGAGTTTCCTCCAAGGTCGCATAAAAGATCATGGTGTTAAACAAGCTTTTAGTTGCTTGCAAATAATCTCAACTCACAGGCATGGTTCAAAGCAACACGGTCTCCTACTGTCACCAGGCTCAAATGCCTATTTTGGTGCAATAAGAAAAAGCCCAGGGAACGACTAATCCAAGGAAAAAGCAACAAAGAAACAAACAAAAAATGGAGACATTACAAGGGTTCTCAATTTTTATATATTCTTACATTGTGCTACTTCCCCACCTCCCCTCCCAATTTCCTGTCATGATGAAAACCAGCTGGTCCTTGGGTCTAACACTCTCCCTTTTATTCCAATGCCTGGGATGTCCTAAAATGTCACAGACTTACTCAGGTCTCACAGGAAAGCAAGCCAGGGCCTTGAGCCCCTGTCTTAATTAAGGGGTGACCTGCGTGGCACTTGGCCTCTGTGATCTTTTCCCCAGGATTTGTGTGTTTCGTCAAAACTGTGTGTTTGTGCACACACCCATGCCATGAGAGACACGCTGCCACTGTCATCGGTTGCCTTGACAATGGTGGCCCTGACTTTTCTGCAATTCCTTCTTTCTGGGAGGCAGGGAGCTCCAAGGACATAGGAAGCCATGCACGGGACTCACATGTGGTTGTGGTGAAATTCCACGATTTTGTCTTCTAGCGCATCTTGCTGAGGTATGTACTTGTTTTTTGCTAAGTGCTCTCTGTCCAATGCTTCATCAAAATCCCCAATCTCAGCTAAAAAGAAACAGGAAGAAAGAAAAAAAAAAGAGAGAGAGAGAGACCATGTAGGATGAGCACTTCACAGTCTGCTGAATCGCCCAGCTGGCAAGCCAGAGCTAACAGACAATACCAGGGAACAGCTGGGAGGGACGAGCTCAGGATGAACGTCAGAGGCGGGGACGCGAGGCGTACTCAACAGTTGTGGCAGCATAAGAAGACAGCCACACTCGTTCTCACCACTGACAGGTGGAAAGAGGACTTAGAATTACCCCTCCTTATACCCCCATGTGTACCTGGTATCTTTTTGTATTATTTTAGTGTACATTTTTTAAATTGACACAAAAATTGTACATATTGATGGGGTACAGCGTGGGCCTTTTGGTCCATGTACACTATGTGCAAAATCACATCAAGGTGACTGGCATATTTATCATCTCAACATACATCATTTCTTTGTGTTGGGAACATTCAAAATCCTCCCTGTACCATCTTTTTTGAAATATTCAATTACTTGTTGGGAAGCACAGGTATCCCAGTGTTCTCTAGAACACCGGAAGTAATTTCTCCTTTCTTCTCCCCCCCACCGGGGGTCACTTCCCTTCTTGGCAATCAATTCTGTTATGCGGAAGAGCATGTATGATTCTAAACAGGCCCTGGAGTTTTGGGACTTGGCAAAATCAACGTTTGAAACTCATATATATAACAATTATTAGTGCAAAACTCAAATCCTTTACCCCGGGGAGTAAGGAGAACTATAAATGGGGTGTAAGAGTAGAAATCTAATGTTTCCTCAAAAAAATTTCTTTTTAGAGTTTATTACACTTCTTGTATTCCTGTTGTCAGAGATAATGGGTCAGATTGCAAAGCCTTACAGATTTTTCATCCATAACAAATACAATTCATTGTCTCATACAACCTCAACTTAGTCCTCAAAATTGATGGAATGGGGACAGGGGTTGTGGCTCAGCAACAGAGCGCTCGCCTAGCACGTGCGAGGCCCTGGGTTCGATCTTCGGCACCACATTAAAAAAATAATAAATAAAATAAAGGTATTGTGTCCAACTACAACTAAAAACAATAAATATTTTTAAAAATTGTCGGAATGGGCAAATTTACAACATGGAACTTCAAGTAACAGGTGCGCTTGTAGCAGCGCTAGCTGTAAGGCCCCTGGGACAGCCTGCCCTTCTCTTAGTTTCCTGTTCTCTAGGCAAGAAGCTGAATAACAAGTAGCCTCAGGACCAGAGCCCGGCTATTTTGAGGAAATGCCAGTGAGTGGTTGCTACAAAACCCACCTGTCGCCTTGCTCCATGAAGCAGCCTGTCACCCTTTGGGCATGTACCTGCAGTCATCAGGCAGGGACTGGCCTGCAGGCTGCCGTGAATCCCACCCACCGGGAACACTTCTCTGCACAGAACGGTGCCGGCTCACCTGGCAACGTCTGGTCACTGATGAGGCCACCCTCCCACTAGTTTCCTGCTACCACGACCAGTAACAGTGTCCTGACTGCCCTCTGGACTTGAACTGCCCTCCCTAATCAGAGCAAAAGTGCTGCCCTCCATCACAGAGAGGTGACCTGGCATCCTGCCACTGTCATCAGCTGCCTTGACAATGGTGGCCCTGATTTTCCTGCAATTCCTTCTATCTGGGCTTTAAGAAAGTCCAGTTGACACTTGTTATTCAAGGTGGTCACGATTTAAGAGTCTCCACAAACACTGAATTTGTGGCTGCTGAAATGTTGTCCTTACGTGAAATATAGGATTGGGTTCCTGCAAAACTCCTGAGAAAACGTTTTCATTAAGTGAGACCCTGTTTTACGCCTTTCTGTTGAAGCACATCTTGTTCCATTGCTGATTCGTTCACACTGAACTCACAGCCAATAGAAGACCTCATGCTTGAGTGAAGTTCATCTAACACATGTGTTTTCTCCATAAGGCACGTCACACTACGCAAAGGGACCCTAGACGGCACTTTGGACTGTGCTTGGGACCCATGTGAACAATGAAATCACTGACAGTAGCACAAAAACTTGAAAAGCGTGGCACTAAATAGACCGCGGAAGGGACACTTGTTATCATTACGAGAGCTGAAATGTGAAGGCAGAGCTCAGCCCTGCTGATCCAGCGGGGAACGTGCGCATCAGGTGGTGGGAATGGTTCACCGTCCCAGGTATTTCTGCAAATAACCAGGGAAGTGCACACGTCGTGGTTTGGGGTCGATTTTAGTGAGTAGGTAGGCAGACTTGCAATTCACAGAATCTGAGGGCAACAAGGACCGACTGGATATGCGGACATCACCTCAATTCTTAGCTGCTTATGGGCTGTAAGTCTGGCATTATTATTTAGATGTGGAATGTCCCCCAGAGGGTCACATGTTGATGGCTTGGTCCCCAATGCCAATGTTCAGAGGTGGGGCTTGTGGAAATTGGATGGGGAGGGGTCCATCATGGATTAATCCATTGGGGTATTTGCAGCTGAAAGGAAACTGCAGGAAGTTGGACCTGGCTGAAGGGAGTGGGTTCTTGGGGGCACACTCTGGGGGACTATCTCTGTCCCTGCACTGGCTCTGCTTGCTCTCTGCTTTCCAGGCGCCATGAGGTGACGACTCTGTTGTCATGTGCTCCCTGCCATGATATTCTGCCTCACCACAGCCCACGAAGATGGGGGTCAAACAACTATGGATTGAAAGCTCTGAAACTGTGAGCCATTATACATCTTTCCTCCTCTAATTGATTTTCTCAGGGATTCTGTCACAGCAATGCAAAGCTACACAGCTGGGCTTCCTCGGTGACCGCATGGCACACTATTTTCCACGAGTCGGTATGAAGGAGGTTTGAGCCCCAGGTTTTCCTCTTGCACCAGGGCCGACACACCCAAGCTAGCTTTCCTTGTGGTCATTTGCCTTTTGTTGTCCTCTAAAATGCAATGGCAGTCTATGACCATGACATTCACTTGCTCCCCAAGTGTCCTCTGTGAAACAACTTGAGAGAGAAGTGAATTCCACAAAGTTTTATATCTTAAGGCCAAAGAGCCATATTCCATGACGGATATTAAACTCAGGGACAGGTCAGTACAAGTTTGGCATCTTTGGCCACATTATCCATCTTTTCCTTTGAGACAACTGACACATCAATCACGTAAGCATCCTGGGAAAGGCGGACGAACACCAGGACACACAAGTCCTGGCTAATGAACACTAAATGGAGCTAGGAGGGCCTTTCTCTTCCAGGCATTCAAGCCAAGAGCAAAAAGGACACAAAGACGTTCTCACTGCTGTTTATGTCGGTGTGTGGATGTGACGTCCCCTGTCAATCAGATTTCTGTGTGGTCTCCAGCGTGACTTCCAAAGGAAGCCAACAGAACTTACATTGTACGATGTGTGAGATCAAGAGAGCAGCGCTGGTGTCATTGCACGTCAGCCTGCCTTGGGCCAGGTCCTGCTTCACCTGCAGAGCAAACAGGTACCTGCAAAGGTCAACAGAGATGAGTGTCACACAAAGGGAGAAGGAGGGACAGAATCAAAGGCAGACCCACTCCTGGCCACCTGTGCACACTGTGGGACACTAAAGAAAGGCATGGATGTCTGCAGGGCCAGGGGGCTCGTGGCCACTCACTGGGTGATCCAGTCCCCGCCTCCCTACAAAGACAAAGGAACAGGAGACACGCTGCAATCGCTACACGTGATGAGCAAGGCTTCATTTTATATGGAGAGAATGCGAATCCATAGCCTACTACCCCACATATGCGTGCATGTGTATGAAACATTTACAATTTTTTTATAGGATCAGTCAACATACTCCAGAGTGGCTTATGGCTCAGATAACAACAGCAGTTCACTGCCAATGAATCAGAAAGACAGGTGTCTCTTCCAAGGTGTGGTCTTTATTTGCTTCTTCCATAAGCCTTACTTTCCACATCTGTAAAATTCAACTTAAGTTATTGTAAGATTCTTTTCTTTAGGTTCTTGGTAAAGCAAGGCATCATTTTTGGTATAAAAGAGGTATTTGAACATAAGAGAAATGAAGTAAAAACTGCTTAGTTTAAATGACTTGAAAATACCAACTCTGACATTTTTTGAAGGGTACTGACCACAGGGCCATCTCGCCACTGCCTGCAACAGCATCTTCTCCATAGCAACCCTTAGCAACCAGATTCTGTCCTTCACACAATTACCAGGACACGGAGGTCCTGGGGAGCAAAGAGCCTGGACTGTGCAGTTACTCTGGGAAGCAAGGCAGTGAGTGAGTTAAATCAAAAGAGTAAAAGAAGTCTCCTCACTCTCCTCCTATGGCCAAAGTTGTGATGACCTGAACAGCACGAAGACGATTAAAGTGCATTAATGTGTTCACTGAGTTAATGAAGATTCACGGGTCTATGATGACAGTTGGGGGTGGGGGGGAAGGGGGGGGTAAAGAGAGAGAGAGAGAGAGGAGAGAGAGAGAGAGAGAGAGAGAGAGAGA
>NW_025999932.1:12181880-12236022 GCF_001458135.2 Marmota marmota marmota
GGGAGAGAGAGAGAGAGAGAGAGAGAGAGAGAGAGAGAGAGAGAGAGAGCAGAAATGGAATACGTCACTACTTGAAGACACCATTAAAGCAGCTCCTTATTCAAAAACTGGTCATCCAAGGCAAGGCCAAGAACTGCGAACGTCGCCTGCCTCTCCAGTGGGGTGTCCCTGTGGCTGAGGCACAGATTCACTCTTAGATGCCAACCTATAACATGGCAGGAATGAGACCTCATTCCACACCCCCGGGGAGATGACCAACCGTGGCTCAGGAAACTGGACTTTCACGAAGGAACACAAGTTCACTTCACAGTGGAAGGTTCAGAATGTCACCACCAAAGTCACTGAATGATCTGAGATCATGGGGATGGGACAGGAAGCACACAGTGCCCCCATGACAGGGTCTAGCCAAAGAAGGGTCCGGGCATCCAGCAAGCCTTGAAAACCAATTTCTAGTTTTCTGGAATATACAAGAGTTTGAAGGATAAAGGTAAGGAACATCAGAAGGAAGCAACGTGGCCAGCTCAGGACAGAAGATATTTTGCAGTACAACAGGACAGACCGTGAAGGGAAAAACCGAGGGACCAGTCTAGATTAAAAGAGGCCCACAGGAAATGGCAAGCAGCTGTGACGTGTGGTCAGACAGTGAATCTGACTTCAGAATCAACAGACATAAATGACAGTTGGGGAGAAGCAGGGAGGTTGGAGCATGAGGTCATCACTGAGATTTAAAGTACACTATATATGCAGAGAAAAAAATTAGAAAGGTTGTCATTCTAGTATGATGGGCCACAGGAAAGCAGTATTTTTGCTTTCTTAGTCCTGTTAAAGTACACATTCTAACGTTCCACGATGTATAGTGAAGACTTTTATAATCACAACAGGTTATTTTAAATTCTAAACAAAAGCCTTCAACAATAGTAACCAGAGGTTTCCACAAAGAATTAAATGAGATGATACGTGGAAATCTGACTAGAACAAAGACTTTCATTAAATGTAGCAAGTTTTTTTTCATAAAAGAATAATTAGTCCGCTTTAAGTCATTAAAGGAAGTTCCATCACTAAGAACTAAAAAAAGCCATAGGGACAATTGTGTAAACAGCAAACAAGAACAAAAAGAACAGAAAAACACCTCAGCCCCACCAGGTGACGACAGCTGACCTTTACCCCAGCTCCCCATGTCTGCTCCTTCCTCCCCCCGCAACGCCATCTCCCCCTCTCTGGAGAGTCAAAAGGAGGAGAAGACGAGGTGGAGCAACCGCGTCAGCAGCACAGGGTCTGTACGGGAGGTGGCTGAAGGGTCCTTCTGGACGGGGCAGTGGCCACTGTCCTATGAACCCCTCACTTCCCTGTGCTGCAGGATTTGATTCTAACACACAAGGCTGACTTTTCAAGTAGCGGGGCTGGGGTTTTACAAGCATCACATTTTGGACCCAGTTCAAACCCGGGGTCCAGTGTTCACGGACAGATTCATGCTCAGAGTCCAACAGGCTTTGGGGCCCCTGGTGACTGACCCTCTCACAGGGGCTGTGAGGTGGCACTGGGCGCCGACAGCACACACGTTTATTTATGCTGACTCTTCCTGTTCTGCGCCCTGTAACCCGAGAAACACCTTCCTGGGATGGACTCTGTCACCTTTCTTAGGACATGGGCTGTAAACGGAGCGTCCAGCTGTGACGCTGGCTTCAGAGACTTAGGGACACCCTGGTGCTACGCATGGAGGGGATTCCAATCCGACCCATAAGAGCCAGAGGGAACTTCTACTCCAGGTGCTCAAACGGAACCAACGCTCGCTTCCTGTGGGGAAGGACCCATGGGGAGGGCTTCTACTTGACGGAGAACAGAAGTCACATGTCACACCCTCGGAGGCCTTATTTGCAATATGACTATTTTAACTTATTTCATTTGAAGGTATTAATCATGTTTCATTAAGTGAATGTAATTGACATTGCCCTGCCAGTCTGAGGGAATGCCACAAACACTGGCAGTGTCCCTCCACCGCGACAAGAACAGCCAGGCAGAGAGGCACTCTGGAAGATGGCACCCGGGGAAGCAAGGAGCAAGTGTGGATCTACTGTTGGCACCAGGAAAGTGACCCTGGGCTGCACCAGAAGAAACCCTGGTAACGTCTCCAAAGGACCCCCGACCTGGCTGCTGTCCCCAATCTGTGCCTAAGTGAGGACTTTGCTCCTCTGGAAGCCTGGGCGCTGGTGTCAAGGTGCCGGAGTCCACCGCATGTGCAGTTCAATAAATAGAAAGGAATTCAGCTTCCTGAGGAACAGCGAAGTGCAATTTAATCTCTCTCCATATAAATGGGAAGCTGGAAACTGTTCCTGGAGGCCCACGCGCTAACGGCAGAGCTACAGGGATGTTCGCCGTGCCAACTGCAGGCCACCCCTGTCTCCGGGCCCTGGTCTACACCTCTTTCTCCCAAACACCGCTGACACCAAGCTTCTCCTGAGACCCCCTTGCTCACCCCCCACCCCTCTGAAATCTCAATGGCCTCAGCGTCACATCCTGCTCGTACAGGAACTGCAGTGTGGGAGTCTCCATGTGGTGGGTCCCCGAGGTTCCCTAGATGTGACACCTTGTGCCAAAGTGGATGGTGGCGGAGTTGATCAATACGGTAGGACCTTCACATCAATTTGATTCAACACTGAGCCAAGAGAATTGTCTTCTTGAGAAATGTTTCTAAAATTACCAGCTGACATTGGGAGTCAAAAAAACCAAAAAACAATAAAAACAAAACCCCCACCAGGCCCAGGGGAGCTCGTGGGACTAGGAGTTCACCCACATCGAGAAAGAAGCTGGCAAAATACTCGGCACGCCTGGCTTACTGGTAACCGGTTGTACGGAGTTTTGGAACAAGAAACACGGGGGCAGAACACTGCAAAGCTCCAAGCTCCACAAAAATTAAAGAGGTGCGAATTATTTGGGAAAGAAAAAGTTTGTGCTTCCAATTTTCTAAATAGGAAAGAGGACCAGTGACTTATAGGAGGAGAAAGCCCATTGCTGACCAACAGGCTGGACTTGTCCTGAGGCTGATTTCAGTGCGCTGAGCTCCGAGCAAAGCACACGCCCACAGCAAGAAAGCCAGCTCCAGGGACAGTGGCACAGTAGCCCAGTGAAGAACCTGCATGGGCACCTCGGCTCTCTGTTGTCACCCCAGTTCTTGCAATTTGGTTTTGCGACTCTGGTCAACCCTCCTCTACACTAAAGTCTATTAATTGTGTGGTCCCCAGAGGCTGATGGCTTCTGCCAATTCCTGCTGCAGTGACCCTCTTCACTGGTCCGAGGGTCGGGAGTGGCGTCGACAGTGGCGACTCATTCGTCTGCCCCTGTCCCTGGAACTCTGCCATCATGCATCTGGTGGCTTCCGGAAGCGGGCATGGGATGACTAATAGGCATCTCAACCCAGCTGGTGGGAACCAGTCCCCAACTTCTGCCCTCCCCATCCGCTGTCCCCTCCACCCCTCTCGCATCTGAGTTATTACCACCCCGTCGCCCAAGTCAAAAACCTAAGTGTCTCCCTCTGTTGTCTCAGACTCCACCTCCAGCCATCACCAAGACAGACGGTCCCACTCCCACTGTATAATCTAAACACACCGCTCTTCTCCATCGCCACCCTGCCGCCATCATGGTCTGGACCGGTGGTCAGCATGCCCACCGCTGGCCCTCTTTTAAGCATAAAGGATTGGGGCTTGTGTGTGCCTTGGGCTTTGATTGCTTGCTCCTTCTTCACCCCAGAAAATGACTGACAGATACTTATCACATCCTCAAGAGTCATCCCAGCCGCAGCAACCTAACATGGTCGCCTAGGCCCTTTCTATCTCATCAGCCTACTTCACTTAGCTAAAGAGCTCTGGTCATGATCTGACATTATTTTTGTTTAATTACTCGTTCTCTGTTTCCACAGGGTCAAGACTCATCTTTTCAACACCGTGTTTCCAGGGTCTGGCACAATGCTTGCACGCAGTTGTGTCAATAAATGCTGGTAACTGAACAAGCGGCTTTACCCCTTGATAAATACAGGTCAGCTACCCCAGACCTTGTGCCGAGGGGAAGAGGAAGAGGTGATGGCCGTGGTGGGTTTTATTTAGTTTTTTTTTTTTTTTTTGCCTTGGTCTTCATAAGCCATAGCTAGAAAGGTGCTGGTGGGACTAGGGCACCTGCCTTGTCTCACATGATAGAATGAGAGGCAGTGGGACGATGGTGACAGAGGTGACGATGGTAAGGCTGAGGGTGGTGGTGACAGTGACTGTGGATGGCGTCTCCCCTGGATCCCAGCCACTCTACCCAGAAATAGTGTTTATCCTCAAAACAGCTCTAGCCAAGCAAGCACTGCCATCGGCATTAGGAGCAGTGAATTAATGGTGGCACAGAAGACACAAGCAAGTGGCAGGACAGACGGCTAAAGCCAGGCCTGACCCGATTCCTAATTCTTCCACTTGTTCCCACTTTCAAAAGACACTGACCTAAAGTTCAAGTCCAATTCACCCATCCACGGCAGCAATAAGCTGAGTTAACATGTTGGTTTTCTAAACCTCATTTCCTAAAACGGTCTCAGGATGAGGTAGATACAAGAAGGAAAACAGGACATGAACAGGTTAGAAGCCCGGTGACTTCCCCATCGCGGTCTTAAGGACACCAGGCTGTAGGGAAACATGGTGTTCTCTTTACCACATTTTTCTAGGCAGAGAGGGATTAGACTGTTGAGCACAGAACAGATGCTAGTCAAGTAAACATTACCAAATGTTTAATCAATTTAGTCTTCATGTTCTCTTTTCCTCTGGACACTAGAGCAAAAAAGTACCAGTTGCCAAGCCACTGACCTGGTGAGTTCCTCCTGGAGTTGTGTGTGGTCAGGTGGAAAGAATTTCACCACAAACTTAACAACAACATGTTTCGGCCCTGAAGAAGAAGAAGAAGAAGAACATCAGTACAAAACTTGACATGTGTTATATACGAAACTGAAAAAATGACTCTTAGGCATATTATGCACCAAATTCTGCACTTTACTCCAAGCTCCCAGAATGCGCCCTCCAAGCCACCCAGCAATGGTCAAGTTTGGCTGCTAGTTTCACTCTTTCATATTGTGGAGAGACAGATGTCTGAGTTTTTAAAAAGCTGGCACTGGGGCTCCGTGGCAGAGCACTTGCCTAGCCCGTGTGAGGCACTGGGCTCCATCCTCAGCACCACATTAAAAAATAAATAAATAAAATAAAGGTTTTTAAAAAAAAACTATGAAAAAAGTATTACATTCAACTATTGAACTTTTTCTCTGAAGACAAATGATACTCAGACTCAGGTTTTTTGTTGTTTTTTTTAAAATAGGGTATAAGGGGTACAGTCGTTTGGCCATATACACAAAATGGAGAAAAAGACAAGACAGGGAAATGCTAAGGCCAAGAGAGGCTGGATTTCTTTCCCAAGTGACTCTAACAATAAGCAGGAACCTTGCACCTCGGCCAGGGGCACAGAGTGATGGTGCAAAGTGCGGAGGAAGGAGGCTGCGCCGTTTCCTGCCTGTCATTTTCACAGACAGAATGAAACGAGGCTGCTCAGATCTCTGGAAACCCTGAAGCGAGGAAGAGCCTGGCGCTCAATGTGAAGTGACAGCTTTGTCACACAGGGCAGTCACAGCACACAGAGGAGACAGAAGCTAACACCCCTGCTCCGGTTCCGACCTGACAACCATGGTGGCTGCCTTCGGGTGTGCACCTGGAGACCCCAGGACACACGCCTCCCCACCACCACTGTACCCCTCGGTGACTGCTGGGGGAGGAATGTCCCATGGCTTCCAGGCTCTGCACAGCACCTTAGCAACACCCCCACCATCACTTAGTAGATGCCAGCCAGGGCCAGCTCCCTGAGGACACTCGGTAAACATCAGATAAATGATGGCCCTTTCATTTTCAGCGTTAATAATTTAAATGATAGACGATCAACATCAATTTCAATGGCATGAGGGCCACATAGACATCGTGTTGCATGTTTATTACATCCACATAAATTGCTGCGAGTGGCCCGCTAGGGTTTCTTAAACAGAAAAATAATCCCACAGGGACTGTGAGCTCAACTGAAGGCATGCAGCTTCGGTACCATCCCCGACCTGCCCAGGTTCTGGCTGCAGGGGGTCCTTCAGGGAGGACTTTGAGAACAGAGCCTAACCTCAAAGAAAAGACAGAAGGACAGTCCAGTGCTGCAGGGCAGTGAAAAGGGAGAAAGAGTCCTCTCCTAGTCCTTTGCCCAGCCCTCCCGAATCTTTTCTTTCCAATACACAGTCTACACACCCACCTTTGGGGCTGTTTGCCTATCAAACAACACACCCATATATCCCCACTCTGAGCACCCCACCACCCCAAACAGCACTGTACTCTGATTTTGGCTTTGAAGAGGGAGAACAAAAACCGGGAAATCAATGATATGAACAGATAGCTCCACCTTCCCCTTAGAAAGTGACGGTAAGAAACAGCAGCATAGACCAGACAAGCTCCATTACTCTGCGGCTTAATAGCAAGATTCAGTTGTTAATCAAAATGCTATTTGATTTCCCAAGCAAGGTTTTGATTGACAACTGTTATATATTAAAATTGCAGAAGATACACAATTTAATAGTATGTGGATTAGTGGATGACAACAAGCAATTGAGGGGAAAAAAAATAAAAGAATTCGTATCACTAGCACCTCACGCCCCCAGACAAAAGCCTCCTTGACAATGAACACACGTGGCTTTGTATTTATCTCCACTGTTCAACATGCAGGATATACTTACTTCGAATCTGCTTCACAATAGGTTTTAAGAGATCCAGCCACACCTACAGGGGAGAAAAGAACAGATTGAGACATAACTTCTCAATGAAAGTGTGCAAATATTTCAATACTATATTTAAAGCTATTTAAAATCCACATAGTTTCAAGGATTTGAAATCGTCTGTCCCCCTCCCCTCCGGAATGTTCTATCTTATGTTGTTTGCCACTTGTATAGCATGGATCCTAATTTGCTAACACTATCCCTGAGCTTGAAAGTTAATCTCCCCTAGGCTCAGATGCATCATTAACAGGCGGTAAGGGTGCATGAGTGGTGGACAGTGTGCCTAGCACACGCGGGGCCCTGGGTTCCACCCCTAGCATGGCAGCGGTGGTGGGGCAAGAGTTAACTAAGAATTTTTCTATTTTCATTTGCACTCTGATCATATTTATCTATTTGGAAAATATCAATGAAGGGCTGCAATTCTGACTCCAAGTGGGATGAATGAAATACAGTTGCTCCTACTTAGACAAAAATATCTGGTGGCGTGAGCATACACAGAACAGCACATCTTTGAGGGATTGGGAAAGGGAAAAAATATTTACAGACTATCATGTCTGCATTGCACACCGTCTAACGCTATTTACCTCTCAAAACAAGCCGAGGAATTCCTTTTGCCCAGGGAGAAACCCGAGTCTTGCAGAGGCTACATAATCTGTCCCTGGTCCTCCAGCAACAGAGTGCCAGAACTAAGACGGAGTCAAGTTTGCCCAAGCTCCAGTCCAGACTCTTTTTCACACGTATATTCCCTGCAGTTTGGCAAAATTTTCAAAATACAGCGAAACCAACTGCCCTTATTAATAAAGCGAGAGCTAACCATACCGCACCATGTCACATGTTCTTGTCTTTAAAGTCCACTTGCATGTCAGGTCATTAGAAAAAGGTCCTATGGATGCCATGTGTATACACAGGACAAAAACAAAGTCAATGTGTTTACTACGAAGAGGGTTTTATAAATAAATAGGAAAAAGAGAAACAGCCCTGTAGAAAGCTAGGCACAGAACCCCAGGTAACTGACGAAGGGCCAAGAACCAAGTGGAATGTGTTGGTGTTTGGGAATAACTGGCACTGGAACTGCAAATTAAAACCACGAATTAACCCTTCCTACCCATCGAACAGGCATCTACATGTGCCTATTTACATGTGTATTTTATAATCTCCAAAGGTCTCGGGGAAGCAGGCACCTCTCCTCTACTGGTAGGACTTTCAGGAGACTTATTAGGGAAAAATGATTGAAAGTCTTCCTAGAAAATATTCCTGGCCATACTCTTCCATCCAGCCACTCACTTTTATAAATTAGGCAAAAATTTACATACAAAGAGTGCTCATCGTAACATTTTTATGATAGTGAATTTTTTTTACAGTAGCCCAAATTAAATAAATAAGTAAATAACAAAAATTATGCTGTTAATAAATATTTAAGAATGTGGGAAGTGGGTTGGAGAGGGCTGGATTTCTTTTCTGCCTTCTTTCATTACTCCAGTTACTTTACATGAACACTCATTTCTCATAATAAAAAGACTATAAAGTTGCTAAATGTCTACTTCTTCAATCTCATTCCCTCCATCACCTTTTCAAGTAAGAATCTACATAATCAAATCCTCATTTCTACATTCCCCATCCCACACTGCTCTCCCGTCAGAGGGAAGAGAACGGCGCTCATCTGTCCTCTCCACTGTAACACTCGTGAGCCTCAACCTGAAAAAGGGAAAGAAAATCCAAAACAGCAAGCGTTGAGCTATCTCCCTCTCCTCCCAGGAATTCGGAAAGATGGAGAGTTTAAAAAGAATCTCCATCTGGTACTGATCGGAAAACGGCCCCAACCTGGAACCTAGGCCCCCCAACCTGGAACCTAGGCCCCCAGTCTTCAAACTCATTCATTCATCCAACCAAAACCTCCCGTGTCCCTCTGTGTGGCTCTGCCGTTGCACCTGTGAGAGAACAATCATCAGGTCCCTGCTTCACGGAGCTCACAGCCCAGTGAAGATGAAGGGCAGACCAACAAAGCCTTCCTAATAACCACAGTAAACAAGGACCAGAGACGTGATGGAGGAGGGAGTCCAGGGGCTCCGAGGGCCCGGGGAGGACATCTGGCCCCGTCATGGAGTTCTGTTGTTCTTATGTTACGGTCACCCAGAGACAGGAGGTGTGGCACATCATGCAGAGCCCTGGGGGAAGCACCAGGTTGGTTGGGAGGCAGAGGGGCCAGGAGAGAAGGAGCCTAGGCCACCTTTATTGGAATTTCTGGGGAAAGGCAGGGTTGGTGAGCAGGTCAGGGTTGGCGAATCGAATGATCCTGGCCGCTCTGAGCCATCTGTGCAGTCCCTGGACACCTGGTACTTGGCCCTGGATGACTCAGGCAGAGGATCACTGCTGCCAGCGCTGGACAGGCCAGAGGGAGGAGGCCTGGCTCTGCAGGGGTTGGTCTGTGTGCATTTCAAAGGCCTGGCTCAGCCGGACCTCACTATCTCTCAGAACTCCTACAGGCAGTCTCTCCCCAGCCAGAAAGATGTTAAACACCACACTACACACACACACACACACACACACACACACACACACACACACACAGTGACAGCTGGGGGACAGGCTTCCCTGAAAAGGACACTGCACTGAAAGGAAGTGACAGGAACAACTGAAGCCGAGCAGTGGGAGTCCTTGCCTAGATGCCCAAGGGAAGGGCGTAGGCTTTGGTGTAAAAGCACGTCCCCTCCTCCAAAACACGCACTGAAATGTGCCATTGTGACTGGGCCCTGAGAGCTCCGCCCTTATGAACAGGTTAATATCATTATTGCTGAAGTGGGTTATGAGAGGGTGAGGGGCAGGCAGGCAGGCTCTCCTGATGCCTGGTGTGCACCTGAGTATGTCAGTGCACGCACATTCCCCACTTCCTGAGGAGAGGTGTCGGAACACCAACACCATGAGCTACACTTCCCGCCTCCACAGCTGTGAGCCTATACATTTCTTTTCATTATAAATTATCTAGTCTCAGGTATTTTTGTTACAGTAATGTCAAAAGAACCAAGATGATTGATAGGGCTAGAGAGCAAGGCTGGTGGGTCTGGAAGTGTCAGACCCCACTAAGGTCACGATAAGATATTTTGTTCTCATTCTAAACACAATAGGAAGAATTTTACGCAAAGGATTCGACTTGTACGTTAAATACTCTGGTGGGGCAGTGAGAATACTTTGGAGGAAATCAGAATGGACGCGAGATGATGTGTTGTGATTGTCTTGCAAGATCAAATGGCATTTTGGCTCAGGAAGGCAGAAGTAAGATTGGGGAAAGTGGGTAGATTTGGGGAAAATTTAAGAGGTAAAAAGGAGTGGAATTTATTGGTAGACCGGACATGATGGCTGAAGGAGGAGACAATGTCCAGAGGGACACTGAGATTTCTGGCAGAGGCCTCTAGTTAGGTGCTGGTGCGAGTCTTACAGGCACCCGGAGGATGACAAGGCTGAAAGGCCATAACTAGGCCAATTTTCCAGGTGTTTCTGGATCACCCAGCAAGAGCTAGTATGGAAACGGTGGGACACATTTTTCTGGACTCAGAGGAGAAGCCTGGCTGGGAGCTCTCACTCTGACCCCATGAAGACAAGGCCTGCTGTGTCATGAATCCCTGCCCCATCCTAGGCCACTCGAGCTGCTGTAACAAAATGCCCCGGACTGGATGGTTCATAAACAACAGAAAGTGATTTCTCACAACTCTAGAGGCTGGGAAGTCTGAGATCAAACAGCCAGCAAATTCTGCTTCCTGGTTCAAGACAGTGCCTTCTTGCCGTGACCTCACATGGTGGCCGGGGACTTCTGAGGGACTCTTTGGAAAGGGCACTAATCTTACTCAGGAGGCTCCACCCCATGTCTTAATCCACTCGCAAAGTCCACTCCTCCTGCTGCTGTTATCCTAGAGGCCAGGATTTGTACCTGTGAGTTTCGTGGTGAATTAAATATTGAGGTCCCACCCACCGCAGAACAGCGGGAAGGAACAGGAGCGCACGATGTCTCAGAAGCCACGGGGAGAAAACAGATCTGGAAGGAGGACAATGAGAGCTACTCAGAGGTCCCACGAGACCAGCCATGCCACCTGCTGGCCACGTGGTTCTGCCATGGGGCTGAGAGGCTGGTGCGAGGGTGGTGAAACGGAAGTGTGGCTGTCTGGCGAGGCTTGGCTGCGAAGCAAGAGCCATTGGAACAGAAGGAGACGGAGTGAGGCACCGAGTAAAGGAGCCGTCGACCTGGGTGCATTTAAGAAGGGGAGGGGCTGAGCGCTGGAGCAAGAGGATATAAGAGATGGTAGAGGTGGAGCCCCGGGCTTGGGACAGGGGGGACAGGCTCACAGCGGGCAGGAGGAGGGTGGCATACTCTGCGTCGGGAGGCAGGATGGCTCCTACGGGACATCCTCGTCCTCTCCTGTAAAGTCAGCAGGCTGAGTGCAGAAGGTTTGACATAGTTGCTGTACCAGAGAGGGAGGTGCAGGAGGCTTCCCAGGGGAATGCCAGGCTGCTGCGAGCCCACCCTGTGACACTTGCTTTTTGGGTCTTCACAGCTGCTTCTGGGGACCAGTCAGTCCCTGAGACCTCTCACGGCCACCAGTGCTGCCACAAAACCCAACTCAACTGCAGACTTTCCAGGACAGATGCACTGTGCGTTGGCAATGTATTTGCCAATTTTATGAATTGTTTTTAAACATCCCTCCCCTGTTTTTGGCATTTCTGGAGAAAGCATCAAATACAAGCACCAGCTTGAGCCAAGTGAGCATGTCTCTGCTCCCTGCAGGTCTGGGAACACAAGGCCAGCCTGAGTCAGCCGCCTGCTAGGCAGCGCTCCGCAGCGATAACGCTACAAGGCATCAATCACCCGCGACAGAACCAGCCTGGGAAGAGAGCCCGGGGCCTGTGAGATCCTGGCCATGTGGACGTCTGCAGAGCTGAGGGAGAGGACTCAGGAGGGAAAGGCTCATCCATGTGGGATCCGAACTGTGATAAGCCAGGAGCAGGGAGAAGGAAGAGACGGTGCTCCTCGGCCGGAGTTACGTGGGGAGGGCTGCGGGAATGACCTGGACTGCATTAGGTCAGCCTGGACAAGTGCCACCAACCGAGGCAGAGCAGAAACCAGGCCCAGGTGGGTCAAAGGGCAACAAAAGGACCATACTCTTTCCCCAGCAGTGGCCCTCCAGAGGGTCACATCTGTAACCCCCCATCTTCCCCTCAAACCACCTCTCTGCACCCCGCACCTGGTCCTCCCTGAAATCAGGGCTGGTTCCCGAGGACACTTGCACATTGAACAGCCGGGGGAAGGGATCTGGTTTAAATGATGAATGTCTGGTCTGCAGTGTGCTCCCAGTCGGTGGGATGCAAGGATACTGACTCTGCGCGGCACCTGCTGAGGCTTTCAGGCCTGCTACGTCCATTCACTGGCTTCCTTACAAGTCCACAGGTGGGCGGAGCAACGGCAGAAACTGCAGGTGTGGAGGTTCAAGGTGTGGGCAGGTTTGGCTTCCCTGACGCCTCAGCAGATAGCTGCCATCTCACCTTGTCCTCATTCACCTTTCCTCTGTGTGCACGTTGTGGAGTCTGCGTCCAAATCACCCCTTAGGAGGACACAGAGCTGCTTAGGACCTGCCCTAATGGCTTCATTTAACTTGGTCATCTTGCTAAAGACCCTCCAAACACACTCACATCCTGAGCCACTGGGAGATGGGGCTTCAAAGGTGAATTCTGGGGTCCACACAGCCACGGCGCTGGCCTCCTACAATCCGGTGTCAGTGCAGAGTTCTAGGCCGTCCTTCACGCGCACCTGCATCTGCTGTCAGCGTCCGTGTTTCCTCCCATCCCTCAGGAATGCTCTCCCCCCGACATGGGATGTGAGCTGGGAAGAAATGCTCTCGTGCCTGTGTATCCAAGGCAGGGCACGACGAATCGCTGTCCCTGAACGGTTCTATTCTTTCCCTAAATACCTTCTCGCCCCCTCCATTATTTTGGTGGGTGACATCTTAGGTGGATGTTGTAGGCAACTGAATGTTCGAGGTGTTTTGGAAAGGGTCTTATTAAAAGAGTCAGCCATGTGAACTCAGATTGGGGGCGGGATAGGGACCAACATTTCTTGAGCACCTACTGTGTGCTAGTCACTGAATAGATGCTTTGCATATTCTCTTTTGATATCCACAACAGTGTGGTCCCTTTGCTTATAAAGTAAGTCAAATTCAGAGAGTTTATGTCAGTTGCTCAAGGTCACACAGCTGGAATTTGGTCACACAGCTAGAATCTGACATTGAGTTCAGCTGAATTAAAAAATGTGCCTTTTCTACAACATAATAGGCAAAGGTACAGGACTCAACAAATGCTGGGCTCTCCTCTTCTTATTTGGTTCTCACTTAAAATTAAAAACTTTTCTTTTTTTACAGAAAGCTCTCCTCCCTTAAAACTCTTCTTGTTAAAAAAAAAAAAAAAACATATTCAACTAAAAATTCCCATCAATAACTACAAATTGGTTATAGAAGATCATTCAATGTTTAGAATTCATTGGAACCAATTAGTATTTCTTCAGGCTATGCCCTAGAAGAAGAAATGGCTTTACTTTGAATTTTTTTGTTTGTAATGATATGTTCAAATGTAGGATTTTACATTATTTTATTAATTGTACATTTGGTTACATGTAGAAGACATGTTAAATGTGACTTTAAAAACAAAACAAAACAAAACCTATTACTTTGTAGAGATTTTTGTTTTCTGTTTTAGTTCCAGGGATTGAATCTAGGCACACTTAAACACTGAGCCATATCACCAGTCCTTTTTATTTTATTTTACTTTTTTAGAGACAGGAGTTTGCTAAGTTGCTTAGAGCCTCACTAAGTTGTCAAGGTTGGCCTTGAACTAGTGATCCTCCTATTTCGGCCTCCCGAGCCACTAGGATTACAGGCATGCACCTCCAACCCCTGCAGAGATTTCTACTTCTGGTCAAAAGAGTAATAAAGACCAGATTTATTTTCCAACATGAAACAATAAAAAAAAAAAAAAAAAACATAACACAACAGACCCGATGATATGAGACACCAGATCAGGAGAATCCGCGATCTCTGAGACAGGAAAATAACGCCAGGATCCCACCATGGCCCCACCCGCTTCCTGGCTGTGCGTGGGGAGGAGCAAGGCCTGGCAAAGCCTGGGAGCTGCTGGGCGGGAGCTGAGAACTCTTCGGGGCCAAGGCTGCATGAAGTCACAGGACAGAGAACCAGAAAGCAGGGAGGTGCCCTGAGAGAGAAGTTAGGGTGGCCACAGTCAGGGCTCGGAAAAACTCACACGAAACTGTTGGAGGTAACAGCGTCTGGTGCTCATGGAGAGCAGGAATGCCACCTATTCCCAACATCCAGACAGGAAAACCTGTGACTCATGGGCCGTCAGAGTGCTGAAGAGTCCTGCTCTCCCAGCCAGGAAACAGTGAGCCCTGGACGGTGCAGTGGCGTCCTACCTAACACGTCTTAAAAGCCAAATCGTTTTTAAATAACTTAATTGCATCCTGGAACACAAGCAATGAAATGTGGAGGATGCAACCAACAACACAAAGTTCATATTTATCATCTAATTAAAAAAAAAAACCAGCTACAAACAAGAAATATGACCTATAATAAGACCAAAAAAAGAGTCAATCAAAACTCACACAGATGGCAGAATCAGCAGAGAAGGACACTGAAAGAAGTATTATAACCGTATTCCGTATATTTAAAAATTTGAGATCTGGGAGATAAAGGCAAGACACAAGCTAACCTTCTAGAATGAACAGCAGGCGTGTGAGGTGAGCAGTACACAGAGCGATCAGCAGCAGACCAGGCATCGCAGAAGAAAATGAAGCAGCCCAGAAAGGATCCACAATGAAACCCTGAGCATCAGAGAGGGAAGAACAAGCCAGCACCCCACGGGAGGCCTGACCGGGCACGTGGAGCGCCCCAAGGAGAGGAGACACGGCGAGAGAAAAGGAGAGAAACACAGCAGAAGAGACACTGGTAAGTTCTTTTCCAAATGTGATTTAAACTAGACCTCACAGGATCAGGGAGCCTGGCAAACCCAAGCAGAAGAGCCACAAAGAAAACTGCACAGAGGCTTATCAGATGCAAACTGCTCAAAACCAGTGACGAAATCCTAAGATCATCCAGAGGGGGAGAAAAGGGACACTTGACGTACCAAGGACCAAAGATAACAGGAGATCTACTGTAGAAACAACACCAGGGAGAACACACTAGTGGTAAGTTTTTTAAGGTACTGAAGGGAAGAAAAGAGCCCAATGCGACAACCTCAGCCTACGATTTTATACCCATCAAAACTGTCTTTCAAAACAGAAGCAGATAAAAAGACTTTCAAACACACCAAAGCTGAGAGAACTCACCACCAGCAGACGCCACGTAATAAGAAATGTTAGCCTCTCAAACAGGAAGAAAGTAATCCCAGATGGAAATCTGTGCCCACATAGAGGAAAGGAAAGCACTAGAAATGGAAACCATGTGGGTAGATACACAAGAGGTTTGGAAGATTGTTTTTATTATTTAAACCTCTATAAAACATAATTGACTGATACACAAAAATAATACCAATGTAGTATGGGTTCACATAAAACCAAAATGCATGACAATAATAGCCAAAAGATCAGGGGGTGGTGAAGTAGAGCTATACTCTGGTTTTTATGCTACATGTAGGGTGGAATGATATTCATTGTAAACACGTTGTGATAAGTCAAAGATGTGCACTATAAACTGTAAAGCAGCCACAAAAATGATAATCAACGATTCATAGCAAATAAAACAACAGAGAAAATAAAATGGAATCATCAAAAATTTCCAGTTAATTCTAGATGCAGTGGTGAACGCTACTCAGCTACTCAGGAGGCTGAGCAGGAGGATCACAAGTTTGAGTCGAGCCTGGACAACTTAACAACACCTTGTCTCAAAATAAAAAGGACTGGGCATGTAGCTTGGTGGCCCACTGCTTGCCTGGTATGTGCAAAGTCACTGGGTTCAGTTCTCAGAACCACAAACAATCAAAAGGTGAGAAAATGGATAGACAAAAAGAAAGATCAGTCTGAACCCTACCACAGTCACATTGTGAATGTGATCTAAACACCCCTCAAAAGACATGGACTGTCAGATTGGATTAAAACAACAAAAAGGCAAGACCCGACTCTGCACTGCCTATAAGAACATTGCAAATGTAAAGACACAAATATGGGGCTGGGGCAGGGGCTGGGGCTGTAACACAGTGTAGAGAGTGTGCTTAGCGTGCATGACAACCCGGGTTAAAACCCTAGGATCAAAATAAATACATACGGCCATAAAGGCACAAGTAGGTTAAACAAAAAAGAGTAGGAAAAGGTGTACCATGCTAACGTTAGTGGCAAACTGAAGTGGCTGTATTAGTGTTACACACAGTAGAACCAGAACAAAGACTACTGCTAGGGTTAATGATAAAGGAGTCAATTAGTTGAGAAACCGACAAATCTAAATATTTATACTCTGAAGAGAATTTCAAATATATGACGGAGAAACCTATCAAAATGCAAGAAGAAAGAGACAAATTCATAATTATGGTAGAGATTTTTAATACCCTCTCTTACTATTTGATAGCACCAGTAGGCAGAAACTGAGCAAGGACAGAGAAGCTCTGACTCTGTCAGACACCGTGATCCAATCGACACACGTGGAATCCTCTATCCAACGCAGCGCGGTACACAGTCATGCACTGATTGACAGTGGGGATCTGCTCTGTGAAGTGCCCTGCTGCAGGAAAATCAGAGTGTACCTAAACAGACCCGGACTGCACAGATCCGTCACTCACCACACCCTTGACCCAACCAAGACGCGTGGTAAACAAGAGACCAACAGGCTGTTGCTGGGGTAACAGGGCTCACTGTTTTACTGTTTTTTTTTCCTGTTAAGAGGGAGGATACTTTAAAATAATGATTAAAAATATAGTAAGTAAACCAATAACAGCTGCTTATTACCATTGTCAAGCATCAGGCTCTGTTGATAAAACTACATGTTATACTTTATTTTTGCAGCACTCAGAATTTACCACCAAGGTGTCTTCCCAGTCCTGTTTTATTTTTTATTTTAAAATAGGGTTTCACTAAGTTGCTGAGGCTGGCCTTGAACTTGTGATCCTTCAGCCTCAGGCCCAGGACACCAGGATTACAGACCCACTGTGCCACTGTGCCCGACTGCTGCTTCTTCCTCTGTCTTTTTCTCCTTCTCCTTTTCTCTTTCCCTGCTTCTTCTCCTCCTCTTCTTTTTTTGTAATACTGGGTACGGGGATCAAACCTGTGGCTTCATGCATGTTAGTTAGGACAGTGCTCCAACACTGAGTTACACCCCCAGCCCCTTTCTCTACTTTGAGACAGAGTTTCACTAGGTTGCCCACTGGCCTTGAGACCTTCCTGCCTCGGGTGCCCAAGTGGCTGGGATTGTAGGTGTGAGCCACTGTGCCTGGGTGTGCTCTCCCTTAACACCACTGGCAGTGCAGTAGGCTTGTTTATACCGGCATCGCCATGAACACGTGAGGAACGCACTATACACCACACGGGAATCTTTGGCTTCACTATAATCTTAAGGAACAACTTGTATACACAGTCCATCATTATGGAAACGTCTTCACATGGTACAAGTCTGTAATTCTTCTCAGGTATACATAAACTACTTGCCAAACTTGTCACACACTAGGCTGTTAGATAAAGAGCAGCAAAATATTTTAAAAGCTTCCCATCATACCAAGTGCCATTGCATTAAATAAAAAATCCATAATAGAAAGATTTGTGGAAAATCCTCAGATATTTGGAAATGAAATAACGTTCACCCAGATAAAGAATACAGCAAAGGGAAATTTGGAATTATCTTAAACTGAATGAAAATGAAAAAAACAGAAATTTGCAGAATGCCGTGAAAACCCTATTAATTTAGAAATGGTCTTCTCTTAGTCTAGAATTTATATGTACTCCACCACGAAGAGATCACTGTGAGCACCTCAGTGAAGTGATTGAACTTGTGATCCTTGAAAACCTCCCCTGAGGGCTTATGGAACCACCCCGGGGTCCTGCTCCCAAAGCTCCTAGTGGGGAGGGGCCTGAGGATGGGCACTCCTAGCCAGCTCCCTGCCCATGCTGGTGCTGCTTGCTGCTCCAGGGACCACACTGAAGAACTGGCACCTCTGGGCACATATGTCCTGACCTCTTCTTAGGTGTGAAGTGGGAGTGGGGTGTAATGTACAGATAGTTCTTAAAAAATTTTTTTATTTATATATGACAGCGGAATGCATTACAATTCTTATTACACATATAGAGCACAATTTTTCCAACCTCTGGTTGTATACAAAGGATATTCACACCAATTCGTGTCTTCATTCCTGTACTTTGGATAATAATGATCATCACAACAGATACTTTTTAAAAACCAAAATGAGAAGGCGTGCAGCTCAGTGGTACAGCATTTGCTTTGCATGCTCGAGGTTCTAGGTTCCATTCCCAGCACTGGGGTGGTGGGGGAACCCCAAAATGAGTTCAGATTGTTTTATAATCTTCTTCCCACACCAATGATGTTTACCTTTCCATTTTGTAAACTTTCTTCACATCAAATACTCAGACTATATTCAAATTCCTCCCATTGACTGAAGAATGTCCTTCCTGATAGTCTGTCAAAACTAGTGTCCATCCAGGACCATGCCCGACATAACAGCTCATTATGCTCCTAAGTCCCTTTCAAACCAGCCGAGAACCCACACTTCCCCTGCCCCTGCTGCCAACGACACTGGCATGTAAAAGAATCCGTGAACAAAACTTGAACTAAAAAATTAGATGATATATTTTTATTTACAAGGAAAGTCTTAAGTACAAGAGAAATTAAAGACAGATCTGTAAACTAAAGCACAAAATCAAATAAGGTACAAACTATGCCTAGGTATTTGCGTATCAATTTGTTAAGCAGGATTGGATATCCCAGATGTATGCACAGGAAAGTTCTGGAAGAAAGCTTAGACTTAATATTACAAGCTGTGTCTGGGGTCTGAGGGAGCCATCACCTGCAGGGAAATGTTAACCCTGTGCTCTCTGTTTTAAGAAGGGCTCAGACAAGGACCTCAGGCATTGCAGGAGTAAAACAGGAACTACCCAGTTTTACCTATTTTTAAATCATTTGTTAACATTCATTACCTTTGAAAAATACATTTCAAAGGATGTCACTTGGCTATCACGGCTACTTATTTTTTTTCTTTTTTGTATGGCGTAAGAAGACTTAACAGGAGATCTACCCTCCTAACAGATTTTAAAGTGTGTGGTACTTGTTTGAGGGGAGCTCTGCCTTTCTGGGGATCTGCCTCATCAACTCAGCCACCGTCACATGATGCTGATCTGCATGGTGACCAACACCCGACACCCTCACTTCTGCTAGCTTCCAGAATGTTCCCGCTGCCCCTGGTCCTGCAATATTCTTCATCTTTACACCTGGGCCATTCCTCAGAGCCTCTTCTCCCCTCATATGTCCTCAGTTAGACCCCAGGGAGGAAGTGAGGTCAGAGATTGTGAGTGTGCATAAATTAAGAGAACAGCAAGGGACACCAGTCACCAAGTAGCCACAGCTTCCATGACCTTGAAAGCACACCTGCAGCTGGTAACACTTTCCTCTCTGCCCAAAGGAGCACAGAAAATGAATGACTCTTTCCGAGTTTGCCTGTATTTATTTATAAGAAACCAGAGTTATCTTATCAGACCCATGAGCAATGCTGTTAATTAAAAATTGGATTGCCAGGCACGGTGGTGCACACCTGTAATCCCAGTGGCTCGGAAGGCTCAGGCAGAAAGATTACAAGTTCAAAGCCAGCCTCTGCAACTTAGCGAGGCCCTGTGCAAAACCCTGTGTTAAAATAAAAAATAAAAGGGTTGGGGATGTGACTCAGTGGTTAAGTGCCCCAGGGTTCAATCCCCAACACTGCCCCCCACCAAATTGGTGGGCTGGCCTTAGGGGCTTCTGAGTTGGAACACAAGAATCTAATAATGGAATTAAGGAGGTATCTACCATGTACCACGAGTCCCGCTCAGATCATCATTGTAAAGCACTTGAATGAATCCTTATGATAACCATGTAAATTGGTCATTTATTACTCTCATTTTCAGATAAAGTGAAAAATCAAGAAAGTTAGGAATCTGCCTGGCTGCTCAGTGACTAAGTGAATGTGAAGACACAGTCACAGGTCACAATGCAGAACTCTTCCAGTCTCCTCGCCAGGCAGGCGAGATGAATGCTTCTCTCGTGGCTGAGATGATCTCGGCGGGGAATGTCTGCGTGGCTCTTGGAGATGCAGACATTGATGGAAAGGTGGCAGAGAACATATGCTTTGGCTGAGATAGCCTGAGTGTCCATCAAGGCCACACACTTCATTATTAAGGGTGGGCGGGTGCTTCTCTGAAGTTGCTCTCTGCAAAATGTGGACATCAGGATGCCTCCCTCAGAGGAATACCATCAGGCAGATTGGCAAACCAGGCCACAGGAGCCAAACCTGTTTTGGTAATGCTTAGAAATAAAGGTTGGCTTTCACATTTGTAAGTGTTTTTTAAAAAATCCAAAGAATAACATTTTGTGACATATAAAAACTATATGAAATCCAATTTTCTGCGGCCCTAAATGAAGTCTTATTAGAATGCAGCCCACTCCTTCCCTTCCACCTTGTCTCTAGCTGCTATTGTCCTACGAGGGCAGAGGTGTCCTGAGGCCTCTCCCCTTGGCTACACTCTAGTCTGGCTCCACGGAGCTCTCTCTCCTCTCCTCGGACTCAACTTCAGGCTTCTGTGTCTGGTTTTCATCAAGAATCCCACCAGGTCGGTTTAGACAGAATTCTCTGATTTGTTCCCTGAGTTCATCCCTAAAACAACTCAATGGGTTTCTGGCCCTCAGCCCTTTCACCAATTAGCTGGTGTATTAAATACAGGTCTTGATTCCTAGGATCAATAGCATTTCTGGCACAAAAAGCCCAATCCATTAAAGAAAAAAAACAAAAAGAGCTGATTAAAAGACTTTTCTGCTCTGTGGAGTAATTCCGTAGGGACAGCTTCCTGGACCCAAGGACAACAGCAGGCCCAACTTTCTGTAGACACAGCAACACCCTCTGCAGCCTGGCAAGGCACAGGATGAGTCTAATCAGGGCAGAGCACAATTGATTATCTAATAATCACCACTGGCTTACTGCAACCTTGAGAAACACATCTTAGACTGGAAAGTGCTTATATTTTCCTTAAACTTCCTCAGATCCTTCTTAGGAAAAATGCTCTGGGTAGGGGTGTGGCTCAGTGGCAGGGTGCATGCCAGGCAAAGCAGGAAGACCCTGGTTTTGAACCCAGCACTGCCAACAAAGCAGGGCTGGGGGTGGGGATGCTCTGACTTCAGTTCTTCTAGGAACAGAAAGGATGAGGCGAGGGAGAGAGGCTGAGCCAGAAGTCAAGTTGCCCAATTCAACAATGTACCACCTGGGACTCGTTCGCACCTATCACACTCACAGAAATGGGCAGAACCTGCAAGGTGGCCTCACACCTGGGCAGCACAGGAGCAGCCCCTGCATGGAGCCTGGCAAAGATAACGGTCACATGGTGTTACACATCAGGGTGACGGCACACACATGGTCCCTGCAGCACTGCCCACAGGGGAGAAGCAGGCAAGTGTCCATCAACAGATGACTGGGCACACACGTGCAGTGTGTGCATAGTGGAAATATCACTCAGTGTTAAAGAGAGTGGAAGCCTGTCATATAAACAAACCTCGAGGCACCCCGCTGAGTAAAATGTGCCAGTCATAGAAGGGCAGATACTGCAAGACTCCAGGGACATGAGGGGTTAAATTCTTAGAAATAGAGTGGTGGGTGCCGGGGATGGAGGGAGGGAAACGGGGAGCTCAGCGGGTGCAGAGTGGCAGGTCGCGTGATGGACAGGTTCTGGAGACGGGCTCACAGCACTGTGCTCTTGGCCAACACCACTGCCCTGTATGCGTGAAGCGGCAAGATGGCAGAGTTCCTGTGGTCTGGATAACCATGAGGATGGATAACTCATGCTTTCTGAACTCCTTACCAAGCCCCATACACCGGGCTCCCAGGCGAACAGATACTATTGCATGCGATCCTTCCAGAAGCTGCCCGAGCCGGGCACTGTTTCTCCCATTTTACTAAGTGAGGCTCAGTGGGCTGAAGCAATACAGCCCAGTTGCCTGCTACTAAGAGGCTCCCAGCGAGGTCAGCACCAGCAATCTGACCACAGTGTAATTTCAACTGCTTTGTTATATCACCTGGCTAAAAGGTGGCACTTCCCAGCATCCCGGGTGGAGGTGCAAATATCGCATTCCCAAGCAAATTTGTCTGGGCAGAGGGAAAACACAACTAGTGTTTGTTACTCCCACACGTGAGCTGTTCTTCCTCAGTTTATCTGGTCAAGACTGGTCATGAGAAACTCCCAACCAGATCCCATCAGCCCACCTCTGCATTTGGCCGTGGGGTCTGCTGTGGTGTGCATTTTGGGGTAAATTTTCATGGAAGACACACCTATATCCCCACACATGGCACACGTTACAACTGCAAAGCTCACTGAATTTTCACAAATGGATTGCACCCACAGAACAGCACCCAGGTCAGGAAACACAGATAGGACCCCAGCTGTACCCCTTCTAGTAAGTACACTGTCCCCTCTAATGTCACAGATCCATTCTCCAAAAACAACTTGTTTTTCCAATTAAGTGAAATCAGCTCTCAGGTTGGGATTCCAGAGTTGACACACAGTAAAACACAGAGACCAGGTCAAAACATGGAATGGCAACCAAGAGCACAGGCCTGTGCCTAAACAGAACCTGAACCCCTCGACCAGGGAATGTAGACTTCGTAAAGACTTAACCCCTTAAAGAATGGGATTCCTCATAAAAATTAAAAAAAAAAAAAGAGAGAGAGAGAGAGAGAGAGAGGAAGAGAGAGAAAAGGGCTTTGAATTTCACCAGTGAAACACCAAGAGTAACCTAGTTAATGGCCATTCACTCTCTCAGACAGTGTTGACAAACTACAGCTTCCCACTTGATCAAGTTTGGAACATAGCTATGCCCAATCCTTTCCACATTGCCTATGGTTGCTCGTACTCTACGGCAACAGATTTAAATAGCTACTGCTGAGATCTTGTGGCTGCAGAGCCCATAGATTATTATATATATGGTATTTTCTATGTGGCTCTTTCTAAAAAGTTTATTGATGCCCATTCTAGAATATAAACTCCATGAGAAGAGGGACTGGGTCATGTTTGAGACCCTGGGACTAGACCACTCTGGCATGTGGTAAATGGCCATGGGTTGGCTCACAGATTCAAAAAAAATTTTTTTAGTTGTAGATGGATATAATACCTTTATTTTACTTATTTTTATGTGGTTCCAAGGATCAAACCCAGGGTTTCACACATGCTAGGCAAGCGCTCTCTCACTGAACTATAACCCCAGCACTGGCTCACATATTTTTTATTATTGGTATAAATTTTTTGGTGGGAAGTGATGCTGGGGATTGAACCCAGGGCCTGCACGTGTTCTACCACTGAGCTACATCCCCAGTCCTGCATTTTTATTTATAGTACATGTGAAAAATAAACACCTCTTCCTTTAAGTCATTAATGGGGTTTTCTTTATTCTACAGTTAAGCCCATTCCTAAGCAATATCATAAATCATAAAAATCAACTCTGATAAAAACTTGATAAAAGTCAGCCTAGGAAAAGAGAAGCACCCGCCGTGGCTGGCAGAAAAGGGCCTGAACCTGGAGTCAGGAGAACACAGTTAGAGCCCAGGTCTGCCCACTCGAGGCCCAGGTGGGGAACAATCCCTAGACTCAGAACCCTGAGCTGCAAAGTGCAGATGTCAGTAGAGACTTCGGGTTGGAAAGGCAGCGTCCCCTGGATGGGACAGACAGACTGGAACAGGAAAGCCCTCGGAGCTGGAGTGACACCGGCAGGCATGTAGCAGGCTTGTCGGAAATAAGCAGATAACATGGCTTCGGAAGTTTTGAAAACTATTATTACAATATAAAATAAGCTTATGAAGCAATGTTCTGAATGACATGCACCTGCCACGTGGTGACGGTTTGTTTCTGTGGCCCTCTCTTCCTAATGAATGGAAACTGCGCTCCTCTTGCCACCTGACACATCAGCTCACGTTTCTCCCACAGCGTCACGTGGTGAAGCCCAGATCAGCTGTCAGGTGAAGGGGGGAACGCAGACTTAGATCTGACAGGTCTGCTGCGGCCATCTGCGGCTTCAGGAGAAGACGGGGTGGGAGTCAGGCAAGCTAAGATTTATGGAACACGCTGGAAAGCGACGGAGCGTTTGGAGGTGATCACAGTAGAGAAGACACAACCTGCAGTTGCTTTTAGATGCATGAGACTGGCTCTGCCCCGCTGGCTCCGGGCAAACTTGGGGCAGGAGTCAGCGCCTTCCTCTGCCTGCTCCGTCCTTGGAGGCTCTCTCCCCCACATCTGGACCCTTCCCCCTCTACTGTCTGCACCTCCTTTGAGGGCTGTGCCTTCTCCTCCCTCGGCCCCTTCTCCTCACCGTCCCTCCCATCCAGTTTCAGAGTATCGATCGATATTCACAACGATCCCAAGATTCCAGAGCCTGACTTCTGCTCGGTTTCTTTCCTGTCCTCTACCAGGAGACCGCCTTCTGGTCCCGCCCATCAGACACCGCCACCAGCCAGCCTCCCGCTGCCCGTATCTGACAAGGCTCGTCATCTTCCCCTGGGCAGGGTCTTCCCTCCAGCTCTCCTTCTCCAGCAAGGGCCACTGTGATCCAGACAGTGAAGGCCACAGCCGAGTTGCCCTGAGCCCAATCACCCAACCAGTGGTGCCCTCAACCACATCCTCCCTCGGCCTCGGCCTCTGGAACCCATCCCCCACCCTCCGTGCTCCCTGCCTCTGGCCAGTCCACCTCCTGCCTAATCGCGGTGTGTCCTGCAGGTCTCTGGGCTGCAGTCTCGTCCTATTCCAATCTGGCTACTGTGGTCTTTCTAGAGCAAATCAGACCACACCACTTCCCTCTGGAGTACAGGGACAGCTTCACGGGCCTGTTACCTGGGTGGCCCCTGACTACAGGCAACCACTGTCCAGTACAAAGGCCCCTCTACACGCGGCTACCGAGCACCGCAAATCCTACCAGGCTGAAGGGAGGGGCTGAAGTGTCGAATGCACACCAGACTTAATAGGAAGACACCTTACTCGTAGTTATACTGATTACGGATAAAATGGTATATGCTGTTAGATATGTTTTAAAATTAATTTCAACTGATTTGTTTAAGCCTTTTTGAATATAGCTACCAGAAAAGTTAAAATTATGTAGGTGGCTCCTGTCCTATTGGACAGTAATGGCACAGAAAGCCCTTGCCCCCTGGCCCCCTGCCCACCTTTCCATGTCACCATCTTTGCCATTGCCCGTTCCCAACCCCTCAACTCTGCCTTGTCTGCAGGTTCCTGAAGAGGCCACTTGATTTCTGGTATTTGTCCATGAGGTGCTCCTCTCCCTGGAACATTCTGGTAGGTCAGGCCCTCGGGCTCCTGGACCTCGGTTTGGTAATACTGGGAAGGATTTCCTGAACACAATGTCTGCTGCCCCCACTGCCCAGCAGCCCTCCATGACACCTGTCACAGCCTGGAGCACAGGTTCCCTGCACCTTGCTCATCACTGGATGCCAGGAGGGTGACTGGGACCAGGTCCCTGCACCTTGCTCATCACTGGATGCCAGGAGGGTGACTGGGACCAGGTCCCCGCACCTTGCTCATCACTGGATGCCAGGAGGGTGACTGAGACCAGGTCCTCGGTGCGTGGGAAAGAATCACCAGAAGCAGAGCCAGGGACCTTACAGCCTGCAAAGGAAGGTGACTGACAAACAGTGGACCAGGACACAGCCTCCAGAAAGTGCCGTCACACAAGGCAGGTAAAAATAGGAGGAAACCGTACTCTAAATGTTGGACTCAGAACAGTGAGATTTGTTTTCCGAAGGACAATCTGATTTACTTAGCAACTTTAAAATGGTTGGACCTATAGGTTGGGCAATGCCAGGCCTTTGGACTTGAACTATAGAAATCTTGCAATAATATGTTCCCTGTGGCTTCATTTTTAATAGCTTCAAAAAAAAGAAGGAAAGAAAAAGAAAAAAAAAAAAAAGCAAAGCTGTGAATCCCTGACACTGGAAGTTGCAAATTATATGTGCAGCTGTGAAAAAGAAGGAAGGGCGCTGGATATGCTGAGAAGGAAGTCTCCCCTGCCAGTGAGGGGAGTGCAGGTCACTGTCGATTGTTTCCTCACATCTGTGCATTGTAAAGATAAGGATGTTCCCAGGCGGGAGGGACAGCTCACCTCGTGTCCTCCTTGAACTCGCTGACCATGTGCATGGGTTACTTTCATCATGCATTTGAAATTATATTTTGGTGATACACGCGCTCGCGCGTGCACACATACACACACACACACACACACACAGACATATGTATGCATTCAAACATTACTGAGGGCCTTCTGGTGTTTTTCCTGTTTACTTCTGCGTGGCCGAGGAGAGGTACCGTCACTCACCCCTTGCAAAATGGACAGACAGTAAAATAGCAACGTTAACTGGCGTCTCCTACCGTGATCTTTTTGTGATCAGGAAACTCGAGGCCAAAGTAGTCGCCCTCCACGAGGTTGAGGTGGCTGCACACGGCGTCCAGCAACACCTTCCCTGGAGCTCTTTGCTGGGAACAGAAACAACAGGTGTTAACCCTCGAGTCGGGCAGCAGCCAAATCCCACCAGGGCTCCTCCATTAAGGAGCCCTCTCAGTTCCCGGATCTGCAGGTCTGTGCAGCTAGCCACCATCCACCACCACGCCACCCTGAGAGCCAGGCCCAGCCACACCTCTGTGGCCTGCTCCTGCCATCCCCAAACTTAAAGGTGAATCTCTGCCACCTTCTCTCCACCCCAATCCCGGGCACCCCTCTTTCCCTTTTCCAATAGTAGACTGATTTTAGAGCAGGTTTTTGTTTGTTTTTGGTGCTGGGCATTGAACCCAGGGCCTTGTGCATTCGAGACAAGCACTCTACCAACTGAGCGATATCCCCAGCCCTTAGAGCAGTTTTATAGAAAATAGAGTCCCCTTCCATGCCACCCACAGTGACCCTGTTGCTAATGTCTCACAGCAGTATGGCACATCTGTTCTAACTGCTGAGCCAATATTGAGACATTACTGTCACCCAAAGTCTGTAGCTCTTCCTGCGGTTCACTCTTCGTGCTGTGAAGTTCTACGGGCGTTGACCAACGTATAGACAAGTCTCCACCATTATGGGGTCGCACAGAACAGGTCCACTGAATGAAACCAGCTTCCCCTAAAGATCCTCTGTGCTCTTCCTTTTCATCCCTCCACATTCCGGGCAAGCACGGATCTTCCTCCTGGCTCTACAGTTACCTTCATGTAGTCATGTAGCTGGGATGGTACAACGCAAAGGCTTTTCATCCTGGTTTTGTTTACCTAGTAACACTCATTTAATGTTCCCCTGTGTCTCTAGGTGGCTTGATGGCTCATTCCTTTTTATTGCTGAATAATATTCCGTGGCCTGAATGTTCCAATTTGTCTCTACATTCACTTACTTAAGAGCACCTTTGGTTGTGTCCATGTTTTGGTAATTATGAATAAAGCTGCTATAAATACTTGTGGGCAGGTTTTACGTGAACGTAAATTTTTAAGTCTTGTCCAAGACTTTTTTGGTAACAGTTGAAATCACATCCCCGAGCCTCTCTTCTCCTCCACAGCATTTATGCTTTCTGGCTTTGTCTTGTGTGTTAACTAGATTGTACTCACGCTGGAGGGAAATGCCGTATTTTAATCATCCTGGGATCCACAATGCCCAAAGACCAACCGGTTTGGTTGAAATCAGTGAATGCACAAATGAATGAAAGTTACCTTTTCCCAACTGAGTCTGTGTCCTCAATGAATTTGGGGCTACTTTATGCACCTCTATATTCCCACGGCCGAGCAGAGTACTGGCACTCCACCAGTGCCTGCTATTCATGCAGATCAATGTCAATTCTACTCACAGGAATAAGGAGCATTAAATATAAGAACCCAATTTCTACCTTAAAGAGCTTAGAATCCTAAGAAAAATGAAGAAAAATGTTTTAAAGTCATTGTTGTCCACAGTTCCTGGTTTCATACTTTCTCTGAGAAGAGCAGAGCCTTTTAGGAGCCATTTAGCAACCCGGGAGACTGACAGACGGCAAGTGTGGAGGATGGGGCGGCCAGAGAGGCCAATATAATAAAAATGCTTTCGCGATCAATACCATGCACTATTTATTTTATTTTTAAGCAGATGCCACTTCGTAATCCCACCCACTGAAACCTGGAAGGTTCTTGAGGGTGGGTAATCTCCACTCAGGCTGTAGAGCTCGACGGTAGAGTCCTTTCCCATGTGCAGGTGGCAGGAGTAACTCGTGGGTGCCTGTGACCCCCATTCTTCCCTGTCAAACTCTCTCCCAAGCCCAGGCTCACTTATCCAGGGAATGGACACAGAGCACCATGGATTACTGGTCGCTGATCTTATTTCCCACCACTTTGGTGTACCATCTGTCCTGTTGCAGACATACTATGTTCAGGCACTTCCCAGTAAGGCTGACACAGCGGGAAAGCTGCCCCACACTAGTCCCTGGTGCTGGGTTCAAGTTCTCACACCTGCCTCCAAAGACCTACATGACTAACTTACGCACAGCTATTTATTCTAGGACCTCCTCTCATCCCAGCAACCCCAGTAAAATCTGTAGATGTGAATAAGAACATTATAAAAATAGGCCCCCAAATAAAAAAATGATAGAAGAACTCCTATACTATATAAGATTATTTTTCCACTCTCACGCTCTTCCTCACAATTCTCGACATTGTCTATTTGTTAACAAAAATGAGGCACCAATATCTGCCCAGCTGGCAGGCACCACATTTCCCAGAGAATTCCTGGAACTAAGGGAAATTGATAACTTCATCTCGATTTACAGAGTCTGAGAAATGAGACATTTCACAGTTCAACACTGGAAATCTAAACAAGCAGGAAAAAATCAATACACAATGGATGTCTTTATGCACAGGGTGTTAAACCAAGCCCTTCACAGGAGACGGAGGAGAGTTACCATCGAAACTGGGTCCCTTACTGAGCCGGCAGAGATTCGTGAAGGTGTGGAGCAGACCCTGGTCATCACACAGGCTGTGCTGAGACTGGACCTGCTCATTCCTTTAGCACTGTGAATGCTACTTCTGTCCTGCCAGAGACAAGCACCACAGTGACGGTTCCCTGCACAAGGAAGGGTTTGAAACGGATGCTTGGCATCTACCTAATAGATGACAAAGCTGGTCTTGATCCTTAAAACTTTTCTTCAGATTTATTATTTTGTATGAATGGATATAGAAAATGATTTTTTATGGTACTGAATTTATTTTTAAACATGGGGATGTTAACTTAGAATTTGAATGGTAGCTTTATAGTCCCTAAATTTTATCTATAAAATAGATGCCTATAAAGTATTCTATGAGTTGTCCTGTGAATGTCAGCTATATTCAGAGATAAGAAAAGCCAGTACATAGGATCACTAGAAAGCATTTCTAAGGCTTAAATGCATCCGGACTTGACAGTTTTCTAGGTAAATGTCACCGGAATGGACTTGGCATTAATATCTCAAAGTGTCCCGAGCTGCTACAACCTAAAATGCCTCTGGATATCATGATACCATGATGTGATCAGGACCCCATTTCCCTTTCCTTTAGGAACTGACACAAAACTATCTGGGTGTATCAACGTACCCAGGCAACATTCGGCTTTGGAGAAGGCATCTCAGAGGAGGGAGGCTTGGAATGGGCTTCTTCCGCGTCCTTTAAGAAGAGCTATTCTTGCCTTTAATGAGTCCTTGAACTTCACTCTGAAAGTTATTCTGTACAAATCACACCATAGACTGTAAAAATGATGCAGCCGCGACGGAAAACAGTATGGTGGCTTCTCAAAAAATTAAACATGGAATCAATCATCCTATGATTCAGCAATTCTGCTCCTGGGTATAGTATCAAAAGAGCTGCCAGCACTGTACTGAAAGATACTCACACACCCATATACAGAGCAGCATTATTCAAAAGAGCCCAAAGATGGAAAAACCCAAATATGCACTGGTGGATTAATAACTGATGAGCGAGAGGTAGTAGATGCATATTTATTACCGAGTTCTCCATTACTCTCATGAAGTATTTGTGGCTGGGTGGCTTAAAGAAAAGAGGCATTTTTAGCGCACAGTCCTAGAGGCACAGCGGGCACCGACAAAGCCTCATGGCAGAAGACATCCAACAGGTGAGAGGAACAGAGGACAAGAGAGCACACTGTGAGACAGGGACCCGAGCAGGCTGGGGAGTGGCAGGCTTGCTCTTGCACAGCAACCCTTTCATGAGAACTAAGTCAGGGGTTCCACAAAATTCCTCGATCCCTTCCAAGGGCACACCCCTAATGACCTGAGCACCTCCCCCTGACCCCATCTCTCAAAGTCCCCACCACTTCAACACCACCACCTGAGGACCGACCTCCAACAAAGGAGCCCTCGGGGGACAAACCACATCAACGTATAGCAACACGTGCCCGGTGGCATGTTCCTCAGCCTTAAAAAGTCAGGAAGCTGTGGTGCATGTGACTCATAGATGAACCCTGAAGACACTGCACTAAGTGAACTAAGCCAGCTCAAAGGGTCACTTAAATGCAGTGACTGAGTGTGACATCCATAGAGGCAGAAAGCAGAATGGGGTTCCCAGGGGCTGCAGGGGGGATGTTAGCGTTTAATGGTGCGGTGGGGGTGGGAGTGCTGGAGACAGACAGTGGTGACGGCTGCCCAGCAGTGTCCATGTATGAATGCCACCGAGCTGCACACTTCCAGATGGTCACAATGGGTCGTGTTTATGTTCTGTATGTTTAACTACAATAGAAAATACCTAGGGAAAGTGGGAAACAGTAACTAAATGCCAGGGCTCACACTGAGAAACGACCAGAGGCTACTCACGACGTTAGCCTTCTAAGAATAAGAAAACAGCCCGGTGTGGTGGCACAGGCCTGTGATCCCAATGACCTGGAAGGCAGAGGTAGGAGAATCGCAAGTTCAAGGCCAGCCTCAGGAACTTAGTGAGGCCCTAAGCAAGTTAAGGAGACCCTGTTTCAAAATAAGAAATAGAAAGGGCCGGGGATGTGGCTCAGCGGTTAAGCACCCCTGGCTGCAATCCTTAGTGCAAAAAAAAAAAAAAAAAATGAAGAAGCAAAGAAAGAATCCATTTTCTTTGCATCAGATCTTAGAAAAATACTGAGATAGAACCTCATTACGGAGGGAGAAAGCATGCGTCCTGCCTATTTGCTAATATTTCTTGGGATAAAGACCTTCTTTACACGTGTCTGGCAAAAAAGGCATGAGATGAACATTCTGGGAAGTGACCACAATCACACCTCGGGGCAGGCTTTGCCCTGGACGCCAGTGACGGCATCAAAAGCGACCCATTGACTAGCTGTTTGCGGCCTTCAACAAGAAAAAAGGCCTGTAACAGGTTAATAAACTTGGGTGGGGAAAGGGTGGCAGAACACAGAGCAGACCCCCTGAAGAGCTTCTGCAAGCGCATGTCTCAGAGTGACTTTCTACAGCACACAAGCCTGCACCCACAGACCTTCTGGTGCTCAGACTCTCATACGTGAGGAAGGGACACCAGTTACACAGGCATCATGTGAAAACCTGAATATGACAGTGATGATCTGACATGACAGAGATCCGATAGCAAATGTGTGTTTTCTCACATGTCCCCATCTTCTTGGGTGTTTGTACTGGGGGGCAGGGCGGATCCTTAAGGCTCACGCTGCCTCCAAGAAACCAAGTCCAGCAGGCTCCGCAGGCTGCCCGTCCTGATCGTGAGATTCCAGGTGCACATTCCTTACCGGAGGTCAACAATATTCGCAGTGTTTTATTTTGGAGAACAAACCAGTCATTAGTGAGACTATGTGATCAGATGTTTTATCGCTTTATTCTTATTGGCTTTTAATCATGCTCCCAGAAGCATCTGAATTTTAATCTACGATGCAAACAAGGCTGCTGACTCCGAGCTGTGTGTCTGTACAGCTTTCTCTGCTTCAGGGTGGTTTTTTGCAGGGGTCCTATAAAGCTGAACTTAGGCGGAGGTTGGCTCTCCTGGGGAAGGCCAGGAACTGCGCTCTGCATACCAAGTGGGGTGTCGCGACCCCTCACCGGCAAGGGAAAACACGACACAGGATTCTTCTTTCAGCAGTTTATTCAGGCCTTGAGTCATGTATCATCTTCTAGCGCCCGCGCCGACACGCCCAAGCACAGCCTAATAAAGCTCCCCGCATCCCAATCCCAAGCCGCCACGTGGATCTCTCTCATAGGGTGGTAAGGGATTGCGCGCCAACTCTCCATAAAAGGAGTTGTTTATCACAGGCCACAGTGGAAGCCGGCGCCATCTTCTAATGGCGGCCACGGTCTATAAGAATGGCTTACCACAGTGGGGTGCACGGCCAAGGCCAGCTTCCAGCCGGTACGAACCCTGGGTCAGAGTTGCTTTAGTTCATTGGACCTTTGAGCCATTCCTATGCCTTTAAGTTATTTCTACGGCATCAAGTTTCATGCAGGAACATATTTTTTTTCACTTCTAAAAGAATGTGGACATATTCTCCTGTAGACTGGGGGTCTATTCTCCCTCCCCTTGCCCCACTGCCTCAAAGAGCTAAATAATTAATAGCCTCTTGGTAAAGCTGAAGCTCTGCCTTTCAGAAATTACCCCATAGACAGAAAACTGGACGTTTACAAAATGTGCCTCTGCTGAGGTTCAGGAGGGCCATCTCTAGAAGTGCTTTTTTCTGTTTGGGGATCCACATCACCATGACAACCACTCATCCAGCCGAAGGAACGGCTTCTTGCAAGTGCCTTGCCCTCTTTTCCTACTCACACATTTAGAAGGCAGTGCTATAATCCACTGACCCTCAACCCGTCTGATCTTAGGGCATTACTATGTCATAGATTTTCTTACAGCTTGTGACAGTTTGAGTCTGGAATGTCCCCCAAGGTTCCCGTGTTGAAGGCTAGCTGAGGACACTCTTGGGAGGTGGTGGAGAGTAGTATAGCTGGGGCCTAGTTGGAGGAAGCAGGTCACTGGGGGTGTGCCTGAAGGGGACATCTTGTCCCCACAGCCCCCTTCTTCTTCCTGGCTACATGGGCCCTGGCACATGGGCCCTTGGCAGGCCGTGATGCTGGTGTCCCTGTGGTCTCTCGCTTTGGTTTCCATCCCGGGTTCACACAAGCCTGAACCTCAACAGGAGCAGCCGTGAAGAGCGGACACTGTGTCCCTCCCAGGACATGTGTCCCTCGTCACCCCAGGAGCTGTGGCTGAGACCTCATTTGGAAAGATGGTCTTTACAGGGGTCATGGGATTAAGGACCCCAGGAGGTGAGCCCTCAACCAACGTGAGTGGTGTCCTTCTAAGATGATGAAGGGCACACCGGGAGGATATCATGTGACCAAGGAGACAAGGACAGTGTGACATAGCTGCAAGCCAAGGAACACCGAGGACCAACAGCCCTCCCAGAAGCTGGAGAGGCCAGGAGTTCCACCCGGAGCCTCGGAGGGAAGCGGCCTGCCGACATCTTGAGTTCAGACTTCCAGTCTCCAGAAAGGTGGGGTAACACGTCCCTGCTGGAAGCCCCCTGTGTGTGCTGCGTCACAGCCGTCCTAGGAAACTGTTCCCCAGCCCTCCACCATGCGGGGGCCAAACAGGGCGGTCACTTTCAGCACTGTCCCCTTCAAATAGATGACAACAAAACACCATTGGGACTGACAGGACAACCCTGGCCTTCCACTCCTGGGCCTCAATTACCAAACGCACCCACAAACGGCAGGCTCAGTAGGGGAGGTCACTTGTTGCCCTCCGCGACCAGGTCCCTCTTTTCACTGTGACAGTGTTCCACACGAGGTCCTTTCTAACCAAAGGTCGCCTCTGTTGAGACCCGCAGGGCCCAGGGAGGCAGCAAAGCTGGATCCCAGGCAGAGTGCATCCCTACCATGTGCCCGGCCTGCCTGCTGCTCAGCCAGACCCAGCTCACAGACCACAGCTGCTGAAGTCCGAGGGGAGCGGCTGGAGGAGCTCTCAGGACCCACACATCTGCTGGAAATGCCGCTCTCCTAGAAGAATCAGCACACGGCCATGGCCAGGCTTTGCAAATTCTGGAAAATGACAGAAGAGGAAGCCAAAATCTAATCAGGAGGGGAGAGGCTCAGCCATAGGAAGCAACCACATTATGCAGAACTCCCCAGAAGGCCAGAAGTGGGGGACTCCAGGTGTGTCTGATAACACAGGGTGTGGATAAAAAATAAATAAAACAAAACAAAGAAACATTGCAGTTTGTATCTCATGTAGCTAAGAGCTCATAACTTCAAATCCAGAAGACTATAAAGAGGAATATTTGGTTAATGAGGAGTAGTTTAGATTAAAAAAAAAGAGAGAGAGAGAGAGAGAGAGAGAGAGAAAGCATAGCAGAAATACAAATTTCACTGGAAAATGCAACAGCGAGGTTGGGAACTCCCTTCAAAACCAGAGCCACTGGGAAAGACGGGAACGCAGAGTGGCCCCTAGACATTCAGCCCCCCCTCGCCCTCGAGAGCCCCCAAAGATCCCAGAATTGGGATCCCCTGACTCCTGCCCAGAAAGACCCAGGAGAGGAAGCCCTACAAGTGGGGACACGGGGAAAATCTGCAAAACTCTTCAGACGGGAAAAGGCCCGACGTATGTCACAGAATTAATGAGTAAATCTCATCCCAAAGGAATTACTGGAAACTTTTGGAAAGCAGGAATGATTCTAAAAGTTAGGAGAGAAAGGAAGATTAAAACAGAAAAATCAGAACGTCACAGACTTCTTGAATGCAATCATCATGGCTCAATGAGAAGACGACATTCCGAGAAAGGTACTGTCCAGCGACTTCGTCACGGTCATGGAGACATCACAGAGCACACCCAGGCGTGTGTGTGTGTGTGTGTGTGTGTGTGTGTGTGTGTAGCCTGGGGCTCGGAGGGTCATGACGAACTATGTATCAGAAGGTTAACTCAAGACAAGAGAAATCGGGCCCAGCGTGGCATCTGGTCCTACGGTGAACTTTTTATAAGTATCGTCCTCTCAAGTGATAAACAGCACTGCACAGTAACACACAGGCCAGCACCGCAGCCGCTGCTGTCATCACCTACCGTACGTCCTGAGCAACATTGGGTCCCCTTTCACCGACTGCTGTGCAGTGAGTCCCTGACACCCACGTCACCAACACATGTGAGGAATGTGCTGTGGCTATGGTGCCACTGGCCCAGGTCTCCCGCTCCCGTGGAATCTTATGGTCCCCGAGTCCCAGCCCATTGCTGGCCTAAGCATGGTCACGGGGAGCTTGACCACATCAGGAGCCAGGCCGGGCCTCCCTGCCTCCTCCACTCTCTGGGAGGTCAGTGATACCGACTGCAAGTAAGGATACTTGAGGTCAGATGCGGTGACCGGGGTCTCACCCGTGGGCAGAGGGGACCCACCTACACCTCAACTGTCCACACCAGATGGGCCGTTCCACCCCTGGGGACAACAGTGTCCAAGGCCACTCTTGTTTGAGGCAAGCTACTCTTGGTGCCTTGGTTCCCTTAAGGATGGGACCCTTCACCACGCTACGGGGATTACGGGACTTGGTATTCACCAGGCCCTCGAAACGGTAACTGGGACTCAGTGATGACAATGACGACGATGACGACACTGACTGATGGAGAATGGGCAGAGGGAGGAGGAAGAGCAGGACTGCAGCACTGCCCAGCAGACGGGTGGCCCCCTCCACAGGAGACAGAGCGATCATCAGCAGGAACGGAACCCTCTACCCAGCTCTGGGGAGCCAGAAGAAGGCTGGCTTTCTGGAGGAGGTGGCTGAATGCTCAGGCCAGCCACGGCTCTGCCCACAGACCTGCGATTCTGTCTCCTCGCCGCGGCTCTAGGGACGGCCGGGCTGCCCGCAGGGACACACTGTCTCTTTGTTCCCCAGCACTAAGCCCCAGCGTTCAGAACCCTCATCAAACACACTTCAGATTGGATTTCAGAGTCCCCGACTCCAGGACGCGGAGAGAATGGGCCCTTTCATCTCCCTCGCTGTCATTCAGCAATGTCATAGCCGCGGTGGCAATGTCACAACCACGGTGTCTGGACACAGCTCCCTTCTTCCTCTTTCTTCATTCCAAGACTTTGCACAGACTGAGCGAGTGTGAGAGTGTGTGTGTGTGTGTGTTTGTGTGTGTGTGTGTGATTCCTCTTGCTTTCTTATAAACCCAGTAGGAAGTGAGCAAAAGAAAAAGAAAAAAGAAAGAAAAGAGAAACCCAACCCATGTATGGGAGAGTTCAGCTGCTCTCGGCGGTGGGCGTGCTGCCCCTGACTCATCATCTTTTGATAATGTGTATAAAAATGTATTTAAAAGTCTAAAATTTATCAGAATACCAAAAAATCTCACTCGACACTCTGGGACTGCGTCTAATAGGCAGCAAATAAAATATCTCACAAAGAATGACTAAGGCAAGTCTGACCCAGATTGGGGCAGCTCAGGGAGCCTTGCACCACGACCACACTAGGAAAGGGCCGGCTCCCTCCTGGGTCGTTTCTCCTCGGGCTCAATCCAAGTCACAGAAGTGCATTCAGTCCATGGAAAATGAATTTTCTGAAGAAAGGGAAAAAAAAGAAAAGAAAAAAGAACCCCCAAACAAAACAAAACTAAAACACCACCTGATATCACACACTTGGCCTCCAAAATTACTGTTCCACAGTAAGATGGGAAGTAGATATTTTGTTGATTTAGTGTTTGAACAGAAGGGTGAAAATTTTTATAGAGCAAAGTCAGTAAAATAACACTGTGGTTCCTGGCTCTCATCTTCCTTCAAGTGCTGGTGAGGTTTAGCTACCTTATCTTAGCAACACAGCTTTTCCTCAGAACCAATCTCTGCGAACATTGACTGAAAGAAAGATTATTCTGTTTAGACACTCCCTGCAGAAAACATCTTAAACATGTTTTCAATTAGTCAGCAGGGAAAATGGGAATATATTTTCAAATCTCAGAAGGAGCTTTTAAATTTTTTTTTTTTTATGCAAAAGGCTTTTAAATTCAAAATACATGAATCAAATCCAAAGCTGAGAAAACACAGCTTTCAGGGTCCTTTAAGAACGCTCAGCTCTGGCGTCAGAGAAAACCTGCCAAACAAATACTTTCTTGCTCTGGTTGGACCATGACTCATCCCCTCCGAAGCTCATGTTGAAATCTGATTGCCATGTGGCAGTGTTGGGGTGGGGGGGGCCTTGAAGAGGTGATTAGGTCCTTGAAACACATTGATGTCAAAAAACAAAAACAAAAAACCACATCAGTGCCTTTGAGAGAGCAGATTGTCATAAAGCCAATCCCCCACTCATGTTTTGTCTCTACAGCAAGGGCCCACTTGACCTGCTTCTCTGCCATGTTATGACACTGTACAAGGTCCTCACCAGAAGCTAAGCAGAAGCTGGCACCGTGTTCTTGGGCTTCCCAGTCTCCAGAACCTTGAGTCAGATTAATTAACTCCTTCTCTTCATAAGTGTACCCAGTCTCAGTTATTTTACTACAGCAACAGAAAATGGACAAAGACATCTTTATTTTTCATGTCTTTTCAGGTTCAATACACTGTTAACCATGGAAGTGAGGGAAAGAGGAGGTGGGCACCAGCCTAAGGTTTGTGCATCTACAAAAAAGTCAGAGTTCTAACCAAAAACTTAGCACTTACCTTTCTTTGAGAAACTAGAAAGCTCAAATTAATCTAAGCACAAACTCTGGCCTTAGAGAAAAGAAATATACAAAGAAGCACAGAATGAAAGTACAACAAGCAGATCCAACAGAGACAGAAGGTAGCAGCCTGGGACTAGGGGAGTGGAAAACGGGGACAGAGCTGTGTTTGGGAAGATGAAGAGAGGTCTGCAGATGGAAAGTAGTGATGGTTAATGGCAATGTGCACTAATACCACACTGAAGAACGGTGGAGATGGGAAATCCATGTTACGTCTATTTTATCACAACAAAAACTGGAGGAAAGCACATCCAAAAATATGGAAAAATCTGCTAAAAGGAACGGTCAATTGTGGGGTGAGGGAAAACCAAGCACAACATAAATATTTCCATCATAAAGAAAGATGAATGGACGCTAACCTTTACATCCTTTCAATGTAGGAAGCTATTACTCCTGAGTATGAAGGCGCATACGGTTATGTTTGGGAGCAGCACTGAATGGGGAAGCCTGGCTTCCTACCCACCAACTACACAGCCGAGGAAAGATAAATGGCCTTACCTAGGTACGATTTTCCCATATTAACAGCAGAATAAGGATAAATCTCTAAAAGAGTGGTTGTCAGAATTGAATGAGGTAAATACCCAAGTGTCAAGCACACATGTCACCATCTTGCTCAATCAATGTTAAATCTCTAACTCTCAATAACTATGAAAACTCCTGAGTATTTTTAAACATCCCTACATTTTAAAACCACTATAAAATAAAGCTTGTACCTTCTCTTATTGTCACCATCTCCTGATGAGGGATTGGGGAGTAAGAAAATGGATACAGAAGAGGGAAGGGGAGGGAAAGTGGAGTCCATTCAGTCTACAAGCTGGAAAAACACTAAAAACTCTTAAGTGTTAACACCACTGTTCTGTAAAATAAGATGGCCTGCCGTCGAGCACTATGGTTTCCATGCCAGGATTTAATTAGAGAATTAATTCCAGGATAATAATGATTCCAATAGGACTCTATAAATCAGGTTCACCTGGAAACTTCAAAGCACCCACATCCTGTGTCCCCCATACGTAAAAAGCCTTGCAGGCCTATGTGAATAGTCACACCCACACCCACAAACATTCATGGCACTTGGGAACTGGGACTCTGTGCTTCTGACCTTCAATGCCATTCTTCTCAAATTCACTTTGAGTACCTGGATGGATGGTTTTTTGTTCCTTTATTTTCTCTGCCTATGTTCGACCCATCACTTACGATTACCCTGTGTGTGACTTATTACATCAACAATTTCCAAATACTTCTCAAGTTTCCTCTATCAGAAACAGTCACCTTCACTAAATCAGATATGTCAACTCCTCTACTCAGATCCTGCTTTCTATGCAGCCTTTATACAGGCTGAAACTCTCTGCCCAGAAATACTCATGGGCAATTTTCTCACCTCTTCTTCATCTTGGCTCAAATTTCAGTTTCTTGATAGGCCTGACCCTAAGTTGCAATCTGGGCCCACACTTCCATCCCTCTTATTCCACAATATTTCCGTTTTTCCTTTCTCCTACATTTTCTAACACTCAGAACAATACATTTCCTAATACTCCTTGCCCACCTCTGTCCTTCCCTGCTGGGACGCACTCTCCACCAGGACACCAATCCTCATCTGTTTTGTTACTAGAACAACATGAGACAGAGAAGGTTTTGCTATGTGGACAAATGAATAATTCTAAAGCCATAATTCCATAGTGAGAATAGCACAGTCTTCAACAAAAGCAAGTAGAAAGTGGGATCAAGATTCTAACGCCAGTGAGAGAATATATTTTTATTTCAAGAAATTGTTGAAATAAAGACTTGACATCTTCAAAATGCTACCAGTGCACACCACTAGCAAAAGGCCCACCACAGGGAAAAATGTTTAAAGGAAAAATGACAAAACCGAGGGTGACACTCTACTGACCAGGAGCCATGTTGAACTGCTGGTCACATGACAGCCACATTCGGAAAGGCCCATCTATAGGAAGATCCATCCTGCATAGTGAATGAGTCACATCACAGCAAGTGGCCGCGTGGCCTGTCTCACTCCGAGAAGGCTTCAGGGAACAGACCGAGTTTGTAAACATACAGACAAGGACAGGCTTTTTGTGACTCAGTACTTTTGAGTACCCAAAAGCTCAGGTCCTTTTGAGCTGGCTCACTGGCCACCTGGGTTGCTCCTGGGGGACTGTTTTGATGCCTGGTAAGCAGGATGCCTGGGATTCTGCACTCTCTGCTGTGAATTCATACAGGCTTTAGTTCCGGTGGTCAGGATCAGCCTGAGCCCCCTTGGTGCAGAGCTTATCTTGAAGCAGGACACACAGCAGCCATCACTTCCAGGACACCTCGCCTCTGCAGGGACACCGCCATGCTCACAGAGAGCAGCGGGAAGACCACGGCAAGTGTGAAGCGTAGGACGAGAGCCCGGCTGGAGATGATGCAGTGTCCGCGGGATCCCACCCAATTATAAAGTAAATTTAGTACCGTGGACAGCCTACAGTGACCTGGTAGCAACACGGATAGAAATGCCCTGTTGAAAAACTCAGAGATGTTTCTCAAAAAAACAGAGCCAAGCCATAAGGGCTACCTTTAAAAACACAAAGGCTTTCTACGTTGCCTGTAATTAAAGAGCATTCAAAATGCTAATCTGAAGGGGTGACGGACAGCAAGAAATGCACAAAATGAAAGCCCAGTGTGTCCCCTTCCCAAGAGTCAAGGTTCCTTGGAGTGACGGTATTCCACCAATAGTATGTACTCATTAAATACGTTTTTTTTCCAAATTTATAAACAATAGCAGTGGTGCTTAAAACAAACCCAATTAAAATACCAAAAGACAATGAGCCTGTTTTTCAAACACAGATTCAATCATCTGGCCAAAATTAAACATCCCTTCAAAGAAGAAGTAGAGTTCCCAGGTTTGCCTAGAAATTGGACAGTTAAGACTAAATTCTGACTGGCACAGACAACAAAAAGATCTAATTTTAAAAGCTTGGATCTGCTTCCCGCCGTCTAACTTCTTAGTTAACCATGCAAGACAGCTTGAACATATTTTAAATAGGGATGTCAAAAAAGAAGTTAATTAGAGCTTCATATACTATTGAGTGTACGCTGGGTACTCTATTTCACAAAAACCACTGCGAAAATTGCATATTGTTCTCTCCTCCTTAAATGCATGATTAGTCCAAATTGCACTGAATGAGGAGAAGCCTCAGGAACAAATATGTTTGTAAAAAAGAAAGCAGAAGACAATTCATAAAAACCACAGAAGGGCGGTCAGCGTGGTGGGGTGGGGGAAGCGGGAGTTAATAGGCCTTCAGATCTGCAGGATGGAAAGTTCTGGAACTCCATTTTCACAGCAGCATGAGCCTGAACACTGCTGAACTGTACGCTTCAAAATGGGGAAGGTGTGAAATCTTATTCTGGGTCGTTTTTTTAAATGCGGTTTTAGAAACAGGCAAGAATGTAGAGAGGATTCGGTTTCCAAGATGGAGCCTGTGGAAAAGAAGACGGCCCTGATGCTACGGCAGGCCAGGATGGCTTCTTAATTTGGGGGGACAAAAATTAGAAACGAGTGGCAAACCCTACAGACAGGCCATGCGCCTGCCATTGGATGGGATCCCTCATGAGTTTAGGCGTGAACAAGTAGCGCCACCGCTGGTGTCTTGATGCTTAAATTTTCACTCATTTTTCAAAGCAGTCTCCTACTGAGGGATCGCCCAGTGGAAAAATTTCAGAAGCATTTATTATGTCGTTAACAGCTCCGTTTTCACTCAGTGTGCCTCCCAGCCTGTCAGGGAAACCTATGAAGAGCAGGATAAACGCGCTCTGTTTTCTCTGCTGCAATGCCCTGTGGCTGTCTGGTATTGAGAGCACAGTGCAGATTTCAGGTTTGGGGTATGCTTTCTTTTTTTTTTTTAAACACATGAGGCATGACTCTCACCAACATGCTGCTTTTGCAAAATCCTCAGCCACAAATACTTTTTATGAGTGCTCTATGAAGATCTGAATGGAAAAGCTACCACATATTAAGATAAACGCTCTTGAGAAATCCCCGGAATGGGGACAAGAAGTTTGTGCCTCTCCAATTGATCAATGCCTTTTGACACATTCGTGTAATTTCGAATTAAGGAAGTTGATTCTGAGTACAAAATGGATTAGCAAGACAAGACAGGACCAGTATTTCTCCTGCAGTCGGTGACCTTTAACCCTGAAGTCACCACTGGTTCACCAATGAAGAAAGTGTGATAAGACTGTTTACTCCTAAAGGAATCAGCCCAGCCTGTGTTTAATTAATCAACAAGCTGATGGGATAGACAGGAGCCCTCATTTTTAAGTATTTATTCTCTAGATAAGTACCAAGGCCAGTACATACAGGACAGAGCCATTGACAAGGATAGGAAAAAACCCTACTGTTTGACGTGCCCCTGGGTTCAATCCCTTGTACAACAAACAAACAAACAACATAAACAAATATGTTATCCTAGAAGCACTGTTCTCAGTACTATTGGAGAGATGGGTTGTTGAAATACAGCAATGAAATAATTTCTGCTATTTCAACATCAAATGCCTAAACCTTGTCTGACTCGTGGTTTATTTCTACAAATCTTCTTCATGGATTATTTACCAGTGAACAAAAGAAATGTTGTAATGCACCAGTGGCTCCCAGCAGTGTCTAGAACTGCTTCAACAACATCTGCTTTTAATCCTTTATCCCATCTTGCTACAAAATTTCAATTATTTTATTAATGTCTGAGAGAGAGAGAGAGAGAGAGAGAGAGAGAGAGAGAGAGTGTTTCGTGGCTTGGCTAATCAACAGATCTCCAAATGCCCATCATAAATGATAGTTAGGGCAGAAGTGGGGGTCTTGGTGGCCAACAGGTACGTTAGTGTTGTCGTCACTGGATGGTTAAGGTCAGAAACAGTACCCCAAAGGCCCTGGGAAAGGAGGCTTTGTTCCAAATGGCCAGAGGCAAAGGGGAAAGGAAAGGAATTTGCACAGAACAGGGTTGTGAAGACAGAGGCTCCCTAAGGAAGCTTGGGCACACGGCAGGTATGGTCAGCGCGTTTTCATCACAGAAAATAGACCCGTGAGTGTCCCATCTTTCTTTTCAGAGAATTGTAGCCAACACTTTTTTCCTTCTGCAGACATTAGAAAAGGCTAAGAGGATCATTTCAAAAAGTAAAAAGTAAACTCTTTCCAGAAAATGTCAAATCACATTTCTATCAAGCTCTTCAGACTCAAATTGTGGATCATCAATTTCAGCGCAGCAAAGACTTGCAGACAGTTATAAATGAAATGCAAAAACTTTAAATACCAAGGTTACACACTACAAAATCAATCTTACATAAGGAGTCATGCACCGGTGCAGCAAGAGCTGGACTTGGCTTGTCCGTGTTGCCAAAACACACACCCTGCTTGGAGGTGCCAAGATTTCCTCATGAAAATGGGATTTCCTTCTTGAAAGGCTGCGTGATAAAGTGGGAGAGGAACTGGGACTTTTTTTTTTTCTTTCCAACCTACAAATGTAACCATGAAGGAAATCAAGTGAGAAGCCACTTTCTAAACCAGGCTTTTACAAAGACTCAGTCTTCAGATGAAATGAGGTAAGACTGTCTTAAGCCTGAAGTCAGACCTTAGGAGAAAAATTTCCTGGTGTATTCAATATATTAACCAAGTCATGAAACTCTTTAGACATAGTTCAGTGGTGCAGAAACTCAGAATGTACGTTTGTTATAAATATAAAGATGACTACATTCTATTCTGGTTCTCGAGGATTTAATTGCTCTGAAGCTAACTTCCTTATATGGGCTTAAGAAACTATTGACACTCAACAGGAAGGCAAAATTATGGGGCTCTGAGTTCTGGAAAAAGAAGTCAGTGTTTCCCTCTAAAGACTGAACAAAGTTAGCTGCAAATAGTATGTGAGAATCGAGATGTTTTGCTTATTTATATAACAGCAAAATTAATTAGACCTGCTTTTTAAGATCTGTTTTTCTTAAAAGTAAAGAGTTAATAATTAGGGATATGCCGATTTGAGATACCTTAAAAGGTATCCTTCAAGAACTTTCTTCTACAATGGAGCAACTGAGAAATAACAGACCTACAGATCAAAACAAGTATGTAATGTTTCCATATGCTAGGAATGATCTAGAAATATTTAATAGGCATACATTCAATGTATGACTTATTGATATCATAATAACAGAAGTCTCCAATGCCTAAAATAACCGTATCTCCAAAGCCAGCAAGAAAAGTGAAGCACTGTGTGTTTCCCATTTTGGAGACCATTTGGCCCACATTTTCTTTTCAGAGTGCTGAGGACTCAACTCAGGCAAGTGCTCTACCACTGAGCTACATCCCCAGCACTTTTTTTACTTTTTGAGACACAGTCTTGCCAAGTTGCTCAGGCCGCCTGGAACTTGTGATCCTCCTGCCTCAGCTGCCTGAGTAGCTGGATTACAGGTGTGTGCCACTGGGCCCCACTGAACCATATTTTAAATCTACTTGCCTAATTCCACTACCTTGGCACACCTGTTTAGACATAGCAATGAAAATCTAAAACTTCATTGTGAAACCTATGACTCCTAAGTGCCAACCAAAAATCAAGTTCCTCTCAAAAGTATTAAAAGAATAATGGATCATCTTACTTACTATAAGCAACAAATGCTTTCTGTCACCACAGATGATTAAAAATAAGATAAATTACATCCAGGGCTGCCATGCAAGGCAGTTTTAAGCCATGTTTAATGTGGGTAGCCCTACTGCTTCCTGAAGTTGTGTAGTGCCAGCAAACATCTAGCTATGTTACTGTTTTTTAAAATGTGGACTTACACCCATAAACTCTTCCTGTTGAGAATGCAAATATTTTTCTCACTCCCCCATGGCAAATAGCTACTCTGCCAAAAGTTTTGGAGAAACTAGCTTCTAGGACAATAATCTCTGTGTTGTAGACACTAATGTGTATGTGTGGCATTTAGGGCGTGGTGCGTGTGGGGTGTGTGTGTGTGTGTGTGTGTGTGTGTGTAGGTTTGTGTGTGCTCTCAGTTGGTTGGGTTTTGGCTACCACACCACACGGTAGCCAAAATGAAATGAAAAATGAAAAATTTACACAATCTTCAAGCACTTTACATCCAGGGTGCTCCCTGAGTGGTGCTTCTTGGACAATTCCCAGGCAACAGCCTGTCTTCCGTGACTCCACCTGAGCTCCTCAGTTCTCCTCTGGCTCCACCTGAGCCACATCCTGGTCTTGGTCACGTGGCATCAGGACCATATTCCACTACAGAGCACTGCTCATCAAAAGGAAGACAGCGCAGCCCTGCAGCCGTTGCCAAACAGGACAGTGATCTAAATCCTGATGTCCACGGAGCAGGTGGACTCGGGTCACAGTCAGGCTGGTGCTCCATCTGGGTGAGCCGCCTGTCACTGAGAATTCCTCAGAGTGGCAGGATCACACATGAAAGACCTTTCAGGTGTCGCTGAACATCCTGTCTCTATTGAACCCTCACAGAAGCCTGCTAGGAAGTACTGGAGGAAGAAACCAAGGGCACCTTGCGCCAGTTATTAAATGACAGACTTTAGATTGACACTCAGGTTTACCCAATTCCAAAGCCTCGGCTGGGCAGGTACTGAAATTCGGATCTCTAGATGACTAATTATGGCAAACATTCTTTGATTCCATATGACAATTTCCCAACGACAATGCTCAAGATAGCTGCAGTTTAATAAACGAGGAGCTAGAATATGGAGGCTGTGTGAGGCAGGGGGTTCCTGCACCAATTTCTGGAAAGGGTCAACAGTTCCTTGCACGTGGCTCCTTCTCGTCTCCCGGCTCCACCTCAACATCAGACCCTCGCTGCTTTGCAGCAGCCCTGCATCAACTCCCTGGAAAGGTCTCTGAGCATCGCTGTTTTTGTCCCCCTTCTAACAGCCCAGCCATCGCCTCAAGAGCACCACACCGCAAACCCCTGGAAGAACCCGATGGTGATTTTTTTTTCCCTGAGCTGCTTTCAATTCTTAGAAATTTTCCCCAGACACAACCGTTTTTCTAAGTGTAGCTGTGTCTTCCTGCTGACGGGGAACTCGGGTTGCTTCTGTTGCCTGTTACCTTCGACCGGTAACTGAACGGCCAGACTGAGAGGTGTGTGCCTTGATGACCCCACTGGGTCCCCAGTTTCCAGCCACAGGGAGCAGGCCAACAGGAATAAAATGATCCAGACAGAAGGGTTCCCCTACTGCATGAGGTCCGCGGAGACGGCGCTGCTCTCCTGGACACACAGCAGTCCTGGAGGGGCTGTCTGAACGCAATGGCTGGATAAGACCAAGAGCCTTTTATTGGTGTCCAAGGAGAGAACGCGCGACCGCAGTCACTCTGCTCTTCTGTGACCACCCACAAGCCACAACCAAACTGCCAACACCTTGATCTTGGACTTGCAGCCTTTAGAAGTGTGAGAAAATAGATCCCTGTTGTTTAAGTCGCCCTGTCTATGGCACATTGCTATGACAGCCCCAGGTGACCCAGATGCCACCTACTCCCAAAGTTAGAGGGGATCAACTAAAAACTCAAATTCCAACTCGACCATCTTCAGAAAACAAGTGAAGAGAAACCAATCCATCACCCCCATAGCTAAAAACGGCCTGAGACTCTGAAGAAGAGGAACGCATCTTACGGGCAACATGTTTGTAAATCAGCACCTCCAGGTCACAGCCCTGAAGGAGGCCACTCAGGAGGGGGCTCCGTTTACTAAATCCTGCTCGCACTCTTTCTGGTAGCGGCAATTTCCTTTTTACTCAGCTTTGTCAAAACTATAACCAACCATACTTATTTCCAAACGATACATTGTACACAATAAATAGAAGGGATTTTTGTTAATTAAAAAATAAGTGTAAAATATGACTATCCTTTCTTTCAGAAAGAAACAGTGGGGACAGGGAGAGGGAGGGGGAGGGAGCCAGAGGCAGACAGGAGGCCCTGCCTTCGACACATGTGCTCTCGCTTTCTGAGAGGAAGCCCCACACGTGCCCACAGTATCTGCTGTAAACTGTGATACGAGAGGTAATTTTAGAATCCGTCTTACAGGTTTTTCCTTCCTAGGTTTATTAAATAGGAAGTAAAGAAGACATCTATTTGCTTTCCAATGGGCTCTTGCTAAGCACGAGTTAATTTTTTATCGTGAAATTACCCATCCCACATGCTCAAATGTCAGGTCTAATTCTGTCCCTGCAGATATCACATCTGACCTCCCAAATGCACCTGAAGGAGAGAACACCATTCCCACTCAAGCTCCTCATGGTATAATCTTTGGGTGAAAGTATCAACGTGGCCTTTGGGCAGCTGCCTGTTATGAATGGAAGTTTAGCTGTGTGCCTCAACAGAACTGGCACTGGTGCAGGCTGCCACTTGGAGGTCCTTAGGTGGGAAGGGAAGACACAAGGACGAGGACAAGGGGAGTCTGGCCCAGGAGACCCAACCATGAGAGCACTCGGCGGCAGAGACCTGGGGTACTGGGCACTGACCTTTCCCAGTGATGGACCTCACGTGGGTGGGTGAATGTGGTGGGGCTCTGGGCCTCAGGGGTGAGTGGCACCAGGAAACAGGAGTCTGCTAAAGGTCAGGGTGTGTGCTGTGCGGTGCTGGCTGTGACCTTGGGCAGGTGCCTCATCTCCTGATCTGTGAAACTGGGGATGAAAGTCCCGGCCTAGTGGGGTTCTCGTGGTGATTCACACGTGCTTACACGGGAAACACTGAGAGCAGAGCTCCCCGAGTGGGAGCAGAGCTGGGAGCTGCTACTGCTCGTCAATGGGGGTATGACTGTTCTCTTAGGGAGTCCATCTGCTGTGAAGCAGGATGGTGACCAGAGGCCAGGAGAAGGGGGTGTGGGGTGTGAGACAACTGGTCCCAGCCAGGAAACTACAATACAGGCTTTGTCCTACAAACTAGACCCAAACAAGAAGGTTCAGGGTGGCCTCTGGACCTGGACACTGGCCAAACCCAAGACACAGCAGAATCCCAGGGGTGGGCCATAAGGAGGGAACAAATTAGAGCCTGATTCTCCTGCCTTGGGTTCAGGAGCCAAGTGGAGCTGCATCTGCAGGAAAGGGCTGAGTGGGGGTTGCACGTGGCCTCTATCTCTTGCCAGGCTGGGTCCCAAGCATGTGACCCGTCGCTACAGCATCTGCCCAGAGCAATTCACCTTCCTCCACTCATCCACCCAGAGGGTACCTTTTTGTATTTCTGTATAGGCCAGACAGCCCAGCACCTGCCTGAGATGGGCTGACACACACTCAGGGACTGAGAAGAACCTCCAGTCAGATGCTGGCACAAATGGCACTGGGTGACAGCGGTGAGAGCTGGCATAACCCAACTGACATCGTGGGATTTTTGCAGAGCCCCCACCTCCCCCAACCCGTTCCATACAACTGCGTCTTCACTTTATAGATGGAAAAGCAAAGCGTGGGCCACACTGTCCGTAGGAGGGATCGGCCTGAAGAGCTGAGACTGTTTAAGATTATTAATGACAATAAGATGCTGAAGAATGTAAAGCTGTAAGAGCTATTTTAATTGAGGGTTGTAATTATGACTCAGCCTTGAAACAAAGTCAGCTTGAGCTGCTTCCTGCCTGGCTGCTCACTCCACTGAGCTGGAACTCAGAAGCCACCAGGGAGTCCTCCCAACTATGGCGACTCAAACTTAATAACTATTCATGAAGTTTAATGTCCAAGGTGACCAGGGGAAGGAAGGAGGAGAGCAGGTGTGGATGACTGATCGCTTGTCATTCCACCGCCTTGGCCTTTGTAGTCATCTTGGTCTTCCCAAAGAAGCCTGATTTTTTTTGAAGAACAGCACGGGACTCTCCCGAGACCACCGTTCTCACATCTGTCCCCTCACACTCCCTTGTGGGGACAGACAGGCCCAGGTAATGAGTTGAGCAGGTCATGAATTCAAATCTGCGCAGCTTGACCCTCACTCGGCTGTGGGGACTGAATGCCTTTGCTTAGAGCATTTCACCCTTAATTAGCAGGGCATTGTCAAGGAGCAGCCGTCGGAAGAGCCCCAGGCAGCCTGCAGAGCTCCCTCCTTTTGGCCATCTGCTGCCGGGCCTCTCAGCTCTGGGGTCTCAGCCTCCCTCGTCCCCATGGGTCCTGGTGCCCTTCCAACCTTCTCCACTCAGAGCCTTTGAACCATCTGCTGTCCATGATCTAAATCCCCAGGAAAACAGACAGTCCCTCCCAAGGCAGATGTAAAACCCACCCCTCCTCCGGCTCCTCCCTTCCCTGATCAGCTCTCATTCTTCTTCCCCAGAGAGGCCCAGGAACGGCTACCCTGGGGGCCACTAGAGCCGGATTATTCACGAAGTCTAATGTCCTCAAGAGGAGGTCAGGAGTTGAAGGCCTGGAGGGCCTCATGAGAGCAAATTCCATCATCCTGTCGAGCCAGCTGGGTGGTGGATGCCAGGACACCTCCCCCTCCTTTCTCAAGTCTGTCTTGAAATTGTAAAAATCAACAATAATGTTGTGGAGGGCCTAACGCCACTTGGTCGGCACTGTCAAGCATCGAAAGAAACTTGCATTTATTGAGCACCACTGAATGCTGTGGATTGCGTGAGCCGTTTCATGCCCACGAATTCTCCTGGTCCTAACGGTTCCCTAGGAGACAGGGATGACCCAGGGGAAGCTTGATTATTATCAGGGCATTTCAGAAGCACTGGGATACAAACAGCAGTTCTAAAGCATTTTTAAAGATCAAATAATAACTTCTAGTGCCTGGTAGACTCCTGGTAAAACGTGTTCCTTGCTCTTTCTCACTGAGAAGAGTGGTTCCATATGCCACACATCCAGGGCTCCCTGCACACCCCCTCCATGTGTCCACAAGGTACTCAGGCCCAGAGCGTCCCTGTACACTCAGGGCACCCTGAGCTTCAGGCTCAATAACTTGCACAATGGTGGAGGGCCAGGATGGAACGCCAACCCTGAAGCCAGCGATTGCTGAGACCATGCGGACGCTCAAGGGAGTTTTTCCTTCTTTACTGAAAGTGAAACGTCACAGGAGCTCTGGGAGGGAGGGGGAGGCATAGTATGGGTATGGATAAGAGGGAGGCTGAGCGGGACCGTGCCTCTTGTCCCTCTTGGGTCACCTGTTTCACAAGTCTTGTTTTGAGGGCTCCTGTCCTCTTGCTTGACAGAACGACCTCAGATCCATGCTCAAGTTAGCAGGACAAGGTGTGAGGGAAGCATTAGGTATCTCAGGGGAGATGGTGCCCACAGTAGTGAACGGCATCAGCTCCCTAGGGCTGCAGTGACAAAGTGCCACCAACAGCAAGACCTCACACAGCAGATCCACCCTCTCACAGTTCAGGAGGTCAGGGGGTCAGTGGCTTCCTGGTGGAGACTCTAAAGGAGAGCACCCCTGCTTCTCCCCTGCTGGTGGCTGGCCGTCCTTGTCTGGTGGCCACATCACTCCACTGTCACATGGCCTTCTTCCTGTGTGTCTGTTTCATCGGGTTCCTCTTCTGGGTCTCTTTACACAGTAACCAGTGTCCTGGGCTGGGGACCCATCCATCCTCCTCCAGGGACCTCATCTTTACATGACTTCATTTCATCTGCAGAGACCCTACTTCCAAGTGAGATTAAATAATACCAGGGGTGAGGACTTTAATGTGTCTTTGGGGTGAGACCCAATCTGACCCAGGACAGCCTGTCTTCCTGAGCAACCCGTGAAAGGAAGAAGAAAGGAAAAAAGAAAAGTTGTGATGCGGGTTTTGTTTTTCCAAGTTTTTTCCTTATAAATAATGTTCCCATTTCCAAATCCACCCATTCACAAAACACCCCTGCCAGCTGGGCCACTCGGTATGCCTCTGAGTCAGGCTGACAACTCTTCTGAACGAGAGAGCACTGCGTGGCTTCTCCCCACATCATCACAATGAAAACTGAACCCCAGCAGAAACCTCCCTTCTCCATCTCAAACCTGAACCTTGGCCACGGAGCAGTAACCATCTTAAGGAGAGTGGTTTGTGTGCAAACCAGCAAACCTATCATTATAGGAGACCAGTCCGGCTCATTAAAGTTGATTTTTTCAAAGCAAAAGTTCTTTGTGTAAGAATTTCAAGGGCTTTTACTTTGAAATTTCTCTACAAAGAGATTTTTTAAATTAAAAAAAAAAAAAAAGTCGCCCAAGGAATTGCAACAAAACAGTCCCCACTTCGCCAATACACACACACCCCTTACCTGATGTGCCATCTGTCAATTTTCCTTGCTCTTGGCTGGCAGGAAAAGCTTGAGAGAGCTTGTCATGGAACGGAAAGATGCTGAATATCCAGAAGGCTTGGTGCAGAGCAGTGGGTGGGAGTGGAGGACACAGAGTCGTGGTGCTTTGGAGCCCAAGCTGGGCTGAGTCCCTGCATCCACTCCCTGGCCACAGGCCCTTGACACAGGGCCGAGCCTCCAGGGCTTCAGCCTCCTCCTCTGTAAAGTGAGACTACTGCTTCCCTTACAGGTTTGTGGTAAAGACGAAAAAATGTCACATGCAAAAGGGACATCTCAAGGTACCCGGCCCCCGGTGGAAGTTGAGTGGTGACGTCGCTGCTCTGTGTTCTATAGTTTCTGGTGTAACTATCATTAATAGTCTTACTAATTCCGAGGCCTCAGGCCTGTCTGCTGTGGAATTTCCTAGCTACCTCCTCCGCCTTCCACAGGCTGAGCACAAGCAGGGCCTGCCTCCTGCTCCAAGAACCCTGGCAGTCCCTGGGAATGTCTCTGCCGTGCCCTTTGACCTCTCCTGCTCAGGACCCGACATCCCCAAGGAGTTGAACTCCCTCTGCAGACAGAAAGTCGGATACATCAAGATTCTTCTCAAATGGAAAATTCAAAACAAACGAAATCTCAACAGACAATTTGGGTATACTGATAAATACTGCGTTTCTTAGGAGGTCAAGTTACCATGTGAAACCAATCTAGGTTGTGGCCACGTCACCCACCCCTGGCTGAGCCTCTGGGCCAATAGCTGCTGCAGCGAATGTGGCCTCCCAGCGTCTGAAATCTACCACGTTGCCAGGCTTGTCACTGACATTCCCCCATCCTCACATGTCCAGTGAGAACCTCTACCTCGTAGCCTCTGTGGAACAGCAAAATAAATTTTTTTAAATTCTTAGCTGTAAATTCCTCAATATAACCTGCTCAAGACCATGTTAGGGCGGTGGCGTCTGGGCCTGTGCACAGCTGTATGAGTGACAGGGAGGATTCCCTGATGAGCACCTGACTATCACCACTCAGGTTTATTCCAGTCTCTGGTGGCAGTCCTAAGAATCGGGGAGCGTTTGAGCAGTGGGTTTGAGGAAAGGCCGCTCCCTGGGCAATCCCAGGCAAGCCCAGACACCGCTGCTCAGAGTCAATGGGGGACGGAAAGGGGGTGCCATGCGCACTGTGTTACAGAATAATAATATTCACTTCAGATCTTTTTCTTCTGTATTCCATCAGTGACTATCTTACATTTAAACCTACAATGAAAAAAACTATTTCATCCATTAAGTGAAACAGAAAAGCGGATTACAAGGAAGGCCATTGGTGTAAAAAATTACACATACATGTACATAAATGCATACAAATGCGGAAGGAGACCAGAAAGAAGGTGAGTGTTCAAGGTTCAAGGGGATTAGTTCTGAAGACTAGAATTAGGGGTGATGAATACATCTTCTTTCTTCTTACTTTATTCTCTAATTATGCTACACGACACAGAAATGGCTTCAGAATAAGAGAAACAGCACCAGTTTTACCCACTGCTTAATGTTTGCGATTCAGGCAGGGGCTGCAGTCAGGGGCTAAGGTCCCCACTACCCAGCCTGTCGACAGCCTGCGCTGTTTGATGGCTTCCTTATAATCTTGCAGTTTCTGCTTTCCCTTGCTCCCACAGACAGCAGTCCTTCCTCCCTTCTTCCCACTTCTATTCCCTGTAGTTTTAAGTCTGGCTTTTGTGATGCTGGGGTTGAGCTCAGGGTCTCCTGCGTGCTGGGCAAGTGCTCTACCCTGGAGCCACACCCCAGCCCTCTCATTCCTCTTTAAGCACGTCCCCTTGTCCTCCTCTGCTCCCAACAGCGTCTCTCTAGCCCAGCTCTATCCAAGAGGACTGGAGTATGACCTGTAAATACGGTCTCAAATTGTCCAGTGGCCCTACTTTTTAAAAAGTTGAAATTAACTTTATTAATGTATTTTATTTAATGTAATAGCTCTAAGACATTGCCAATTCAACATACTAAATATTTTAGTAGCTACATTTGAGAGGTGGGTACCAGGGATTCAACCCAGTGGCACTTAACCACTGAATCATATCCCCAGCCCTTTTTATTTCGAGACAGGGTCTCGCTAAGTTGTTTAGGGCCTCGCTTGGTTGCTGAGGCTGGCTTTGAACTTGTGATCCTCCTGCCTCAGACTCTAGGCATGCACCATCACGCCTGGCTTAAATGTTTTTAAATTAAGATAAATTCACATACAATTACAATTTATAATAAACTTCTAAATATTGAAATGTATAATATAAAAAATTGAGTTTTTTACATTCTTTGTTGTTGCTGTTCTATATCTTTGAAATTGAGCGTGTCTTTCACGCTTGCAACACATTGGGTCAATTCAAGTGCTCAGTACAACATGTGGCCACCTGTGGATGGCACTGGGCGGTGACTATAGCCTTTCACCCAGTCACTGACCTTCCTCCATCAACCTTCCTGACTCCCTGGGGACCACGATTGTCCATCCCCTCAAGTCACAGTTCTCAACTGCTGGACCAACAATAGCCACCTGGATGACCTTGGCACTCAGGTACCACAGGCCCTGAAGCCCATGAGGAGAGCGATGACCCTGAAACCCTATCACTGAATGAGCACTTACTGAATGCCTGCTACGGGGCAAACACAGATTGGACAGTTATCGTCCCCAAGGTCCTGACATAATCCTTTGGGAAAGCCACGTAAACAAAAGCAAAGGCCACTCATGCTATTCTCGAGGACACCACGGGACAAAAACCGATTTACTCTGCAGGTTTCAGAACCCAGGAATGGAACTTTTGAGGGACACCTGCCAAAGGCCAGGGCAGCCTGAGCGAAGCCCGAGGGGTGTGAACCTCAGAGCCTTCGCCCATGACGACACGGAGCCGCAGAAGGGCAGAGCTGAGCGGGCAGCCAGACCCAGGGATGGCAACAGCCTTGCCGCCCTGCCAAGTAACTTCATCCAGACAGCAATGAAAGATCACCCAGAGGCGCGCTCCAGAAGTGTCACGTTATTGAAATCGAGCTTTAGGAAGTTGGCAGACGGCAAGGCCATACTGGAGAGGGAAAGACGGAACTGCTAGGAGCCCAGGGAGGCCCCATTACTTTGTTAGTTACTGTGAAGATCTAAACAAAGCTCCAGAGTCCAAAAGAAACAAGAATAAACACATGCAAAAAAAAAAAAAAATACG
>NW_025999932.1:12236045-12306529 GCF_001458135.2 Marmota marmota marmota
CATGCAAAAAAAAAAAAAAAATACGTGTTTAGCAGGAATCGCAGGGGGCCTGCCTGGGTACCGGCATGAAGGAAAGACGGCTGCGTGATAAAACATCACATGAGTACACCACGGGCCTGGCACGAGACCCGCACAGGTGGGAGGCCTGGGAGTGAGAGGGCACAAGGCGGGGTGGCACTCAGGACCCCACGCGGCCAGATGTCTGGGATAGGGGGTGCCCCCAGGCAGATGAGAGGGCCTCCTGCAAGGATGGGCTCCCCTGGGACCCACTTCTCGCCTGGTGTTATAGTTCTGTGACTTCTGTCCATAACTTGATCTAGGTGTGGTCTTAGCATTCAGGTTCTAGAAGTTCTGTAGAATTCCTGACCTTATTAAAAAATCAATGATGATATCTTGATTCAAGCTGCCTTCCAAGGAAAAGCCAATTAACTAACCATGCTCCACAGTGAGCGAGCTCTGTGACTAGGCTGGCGACAGCTTCTCCGAGTTCTGCGCTGCTACTTCACCTGTGACCTGGGACAACAGCAGGTTCCCTGGAGGGGGCTGGGAGGAACAGGGGTAACAACGGGGAAACCCAGAGGAAAAGTGGACACGGTGGGAAGCTGCCAGTCCCTTCCCACTTCATCCTCTCACAAAAAGGGAACTGGGGTGGATCAGGCAATCCCCCACATTTGTAAGAATACAGAGGTCCTTGCTTGGCATCATTGACATGCACCGATTTCAGCTGCCACCACAAGTAAACTGCACCAGTCTCCCAATAGCACGGTGTGAACTTCAGCGATCGTGATATAGTTAGCTGGCAGTAACTGCATGAAGTCTGACCTTTGCCTCGGGCTCGCCAGTCCCCAGAGCACTCTGCAAAACACAGGTGCACTGATGCCCAGGATCAGCGGCCACTCTCGACACTTCTTCAGAGTCTACTAAAGATGGTCCCTGCACGGTGATTACTCAGCTCCCACACAGACAGCAATGCAGGCAGCCATGTTGCTTCCTGGTTCCCCAGTGATGCACCCATGTCACACTCTACCCACATGGACACCTGAGAAGGGGAACTGGCCAACCAAAGTGAAAATGCAGTGAAGAAATGGGAAGCACCCATCCTAGCAGTGAAATCCAGGTCGGACATAACCGTTCCAGAAGCAACGGCAGATCGTAGGAATGCTGACCCTAGCTGACTGAGAACTTAACAGGCAGCTGGAGAAACTGGCGAAGGTGGCCGTGAGGAGAAGGAAGAGGCCACTGGAGGAAGTGAAGCAGCGGAAATGGTGCTCATTGCTGAAATTCCTGGGAAAAGTTCATGGCGTGTGAAGTGCAAAGGGAAAAAATGGACGCTGATCCAAACCCGTGGTCAGCACTGCTAGAAACAGAAGTCAGTCCCTGTTTGGTAGTGGGTGGGCAGGGCAAGCTTCCCTCCTGCCCCAGGGTGCTACCGAGCCTGGCTGGCGAGCGCAACTGGGCGACAGTCCACCGGCTTCCATCCCCAACCCTGCGCTGCCCTGGCCCTGGCAGGAGGAGCTGGGGGGTACAATCTATGCGATTAGCTAATTTTAAAATCGGGGCGGGCAAAGGGAAGGGCTGCAATGACGTGGCTGCAACCGGATCTTACATCCCAATTGAGGCTGAATACTCTATTTTGAATATGGACCACGGAGCTTCCTGTTTCCCATAGCCCCCAACAGTGGGGATACTTGATTACGTCCCTCCCCTAGAAACACAAGTTGTCGTCAGAGGATGAACAAAGGTTTCGACCTAAGAGAAAAAAGGGACATTTTTAAAGTCTTTATTGCACAAGTTATAAACACGTGTGCAATAAACACGAGGCCTGCCCCAAACGCTCCTGTGTGAGACAATGCGAGAAGGTTCAGAGGGGACACGATTGGGTGGTGAAAGCCCTAACCCAATCAGAGACTTGATCTCATGATGGGATTAACAGGGTGGGAGCTGAAGGTGGGTAGGGTGTGGCTGCAGGAGTGGGACCCTGGGAGCTGATCTTTGGGGGTATATAATTTGTCCCTGTTGAGCAGAGCCCTCTCTGCTTCCTGATCATGTCCTGAGCTGCCTTCCTCTGCCCCACACGTCCGCCATGATGCTCTGCCTCATCTCAGGCCCTGAGGAATGGAGTTAGTGGTCTGTGGACTGAGACCTCTGACACCTCTGCAATCGTGAGCCCCAAAGTCAACGTTTCCTCATCGAATTGTTCTTATCAGGTCTTTTGGTCATGGCAGCGAAAAAGCTGACTAAAACGTCCTTCCGTCTTCGAACTACAAATGACAGTGAACTTCGACTCCCCAGCTAAAAGCATATGGCCGTGCTTACTAGGTCCCCACTCAACAGGAAGAACATAGACCGTGGCCAGGCTTAAGGGGCTCAGGCAAAAACAGGGAGCATTTCTCCTGCACCTGCTGTGGGACTTGCAGGTTAAACTGAAAGATATGAACTCCACGCTCCAGGCTGAGGTAGAAGCCAACACACCAGCCTGTGACCCATGAACTATGGCCAGGCCAGTGAGGTCATGACCTTGTAGCACTTGGCGAGGGTCAGGGAGGGCTGAACAGTGAGACGGGTGAGGCCCCTCTGATGTGACAGAGAAGCACCACTGTCACAGCCCATCATTTACTCTGCGAGGGAGATGCCACTTAAAACCAAGGACACCCCCTGCTGCCCAGGAGGACCCACTGCACCTGGAGGCTTTCCGGGTCTCTGCACTCTGGGCTCCAGGCCCCACCCCTCAGCATCCCTCTTTCCCTCCCACCTGGAGCTGTTTCATGTTGGACCTGTCCTCCTGGGAGGAGGGGAAGTTGGTTGATGAATTAATAAATGAAGCCAAACCATGGGTCACTTCGAAACCTCATTAAAAATCTATAAACCATTTAAAAATAACCATCCTGCTTTTGGATGGATAAAAATCATGAAGGAAAAACTCCACAGGAATATGGGTGAAGACAAGAGCCTTCGACTAAGCACCACACGGCCTTACCCAGGGGTGTCCCTGGCTCCGTGTTCAGGTCTGGCAGGTTGGGAGCAGTTTCCGGGGGGGGTTGGGGACCTGCTGCACACCAAGACGAATGCACTGAGGGGCTCGGGGTGGGGGAGCTCACACCTGGCCAGGACTGACCCTCAGCAGCCTTCTAGAAACACAGCATTTCCCAAAGTAAACAGGGAGGACCATTAGGGACAGAGTGTTTTAGACACCAGGGAAAAAGGGGACTCACAATTAAATTCAAACCACCACTAGGGTCAATGAGTGAGTGAACTGCGAAGAATAAAACTTTCTAGTCAAAGGAAATAATTTAACTTTGATGTCTTTCAATGAGCTGGTCAAAAACAGTGCAGAGTCTGACTTTCATAGTTGTCAGATATTCTTCATGGTGCCGGTCCTCCAGCACGCGACCTCTAAAGTTCTTTCTGATGCAGACATTCTAGAATTTCACTTCTTTTTGCAAAACATGCCGATATATTACTAATTTGAACTAAACTCAAATGTCCCAATTAGTGAGATTTCCCTTTGTATATAAACCTATGACCTGCACGTGTGAACTATGAGCTCTTATACGTTAAACATTTTGGCAGACGAGACGAGGACCGTGCGGTACCCGCCTGTGAAGGCTAAGGGAGTAGTCAGAGAGGACTTTGTTCAAGAGCTCCACGTGTTAACAGCATCAGTCATGAGCTTGTTTGCCCAAACCAGAAGGAGAAAAGCATCCTGTATCAATCTTTCTGTGGGTCCTCAATCCCTCCCAGCAGCCCCCAAACAAAAGCCTATCAAAGAACGATTTAACAGTTTTATTGCCATATAATTTAGGTTCTATAAAACTCAACCACTGGAAGTATACAATTCAATGATTTTTTTTCTGGTAAGTTTATAGGATTCTGCAAATATTCCCACAACCCAGTTATAAAACATTGCCATCATCCTCATGCCTGTCTGTAGTCAATTTCCACCCCACTCCTGGACCCAACAAGGGTCATCGGCTTTTGCCTCTATGTGTGGACTCCCGGGGACCTTCCCCCATAATAGCAGTCAAACGACATGTAGTCCTTTATAACTGACTTCTTACACTTACTATGATGCTTTCGAGGCTCACTCAGTGTGTCCAATCCATGTACACGTTACTGGTATTCCCTTTACAATCAAAAAGACTTTGTGTGCTGGTGCATGCGTATAATCCCAGTGACTTGGGAGGCTGTGACAGGAGGATCATGAGTTTGAGGCCAGCCTGGGCAACTTTGTGAGACTCCATCTCAAAATATAAAATGAAAAGGGCTGGCAATATAGCTCAGTGGTTGAGCATTTCCATGTTCAGTACCCAGCACCACACACACACACACACACACAGACACACAAAGATCTGATGCCCACAGTGTGTGCCGATAAAAACTCTGCAAGGACCCACCGGCCACCTCAACCCAGTTCTCTGTCCTGGGACCTGTCTGACATCACATGTTCTCCACTTTAGCCAAATGGTGTTGCAAAGAACCCAGAGCTGATGAGAGCCACACTGGCCCCACTCCAGTGCTGAGGGGCAGAGCCAACCCGTTCCGCACTCTTCCATCTGACCCTTTCTCTGGCTGTCCAGGAAACTATGATATAGGGGGAAATTCTTCAAACACCCAGGCCATGGTCAGCATTTGGGCAGAAGGCTAACAGGGCCCACCTGTGCCTGCCCACAGAGGGCTATCTGCCCTGAGTGGAGAAGCGACCTGAAAGCCAAAGGGACAACCTCTGGCTGTTCATGTCTGCGATGGTTCAAAAAAGCCGGTGTTGAGGGTTGAAATTGGAACAACTGGAAAAGTGGAAGAGCAAAAGTGAAGTACAGATGAATTCCTCGGTGCAGCAGGAGGAGAAGCACCCAGGCACTTGGGAGAAATGAATTTCCTTAAGTACGCTTGCTGTGTTATTATGCAGGTCTGATTAGGGCTTGCCATGGAGGAGGAGAGGAACAGCTCACCAGCCAGCCCCCGGGTCGTGCCAAAATATGGCAACTGAACCCCAAGCCTGGAAAGTTCTATTTGCTGCTGCTTTTCTTCCTTGGGGAGTTCAGAAGGTGTATGGAAGGGCTCAAATTAAGGTGTGTCTGCAATAAGGATTCCTTTAAAAGAACCAGGCTTCTTTAGGGAAAAGGATACTTGTCTGTGAATTTCAAAGACTATGGCCACTGGGCTGTTTTGTTTGTGAAATCCCTTCCCCCTAATTAATGAGCTTGCTGGAGGCAACCCTCCTCCTCCCACATAGCTTAGCGTCTCTGGCTTCTGCTTTTAAAAAGAGGTGCAAGCCACACTCCCTGGTTACATGCATATTTTAGCAAATAATAAAAACATGTGTCTCCCAAGGCAAGTTAAGTATTGCAGTATGTGCTCTAACGCGCCATCATTGCTTGGCTTTGCCCCCGCCCCCGGCCCCAAAGCCAACCAAAAGGGTTAGACCATCACCTTAAATGTTTTGTTGAAATGTCTCTTCTCCAGGCATTGCCCCTAGAAAGATTAAATGATACAATATCATCTAGAAAACTCGAAGCTTTTAATCATCCAAGCCCAGGAATGTAGAAAGATACAGGTCAACCATGGAAAGTAAACAGAGGCCAAGCTTCTAAGGCACTGCCAGGAACACTTGCAGGAGAGAAGAAAACGAGCCACACACATCTCTAATGGCCCCAGCATGCAAGTGGACTCCAGCTTCTTCCAGGGGCAATAACCCCACATGGGAGAGCTGTGTCCCTAACGCAGGCCATCTGACAATCCATCTCCCACTCAGGGAGCTTTCAGTGGTAAATGGACATTGAAAGCGATGCCTGGTGGTGGGGCTGTCCTGTGCATTGTAGGATGACATCAGCATCCCTGGCCTCTACCAATCAGATGCCATTAGAAGACAACCAACAGTCCCCAGACCAGAGTAACCTGGTGGCAGAGTGGCCCCAAGTTGAGGATCATTGCTCTAGACCCCGTACAGAACCACGATTTCATGTTGGAGACACCGGAGAGGTCAGCTAGGCCAGTGCCCTGTCATTTAGGATGCATTAAAGTAGGCCATTGAAAGTTAATTCTCCAAAACCACAAAGCCCCTGTTTGGTGACAGCACAGAAACCAGAAACCTGACTAGGCCAATGTTTTTGGAGAAATCTTTCTGCAAAGAAATAACTGAATATTAAGAGCATTATATTAAAAAAAAAAAAGCTAGGTAGTAGAATAATATCAATGAAGCTACTCTTTTTTAGAAAAAAGTAGGGGGTGGGGACACAAAGGAAGGGTCCCCCCAGCTGTAAATAAGGGAGCTCTGACAGAGTGGCCCTGGCAAGAGGGAAGGCAAAGATACCTTATAATTATAGAACACTTTGTGCATGCATTTATAATTCCAACCTCATAGAACATAACATTTCCCTGGAAATTAACCCACTCAAAACACATTTGACACACACACACCCTGGGTGCTGCAGGAGTGTCCTGAAGCCTCTGCCCATCTCACTCCACTGTCATAGAACAGCCCATGGAAACTAAGACAGTGATGGGGTTTGGATGACCATGGGTCCAGACACCTGACAGTGGCCCAGGGGAAAGCCTGATGTCACACACATCACCAAAGCCAGCCCCGTAAGATGGCACAGGTGGTCCTCCTTCTCCAGCCCCTGCTAGCCTCAGAGCTCGGTGTCTGGAAGGAGGGAAGGGAAAAGCAAAGGAAGGAGGTTAGTTTCACGTGCGGTTCTTATAACATACAAATCCCAATTTCCAAGTCGATTGCAGGAGTGAAGGCTTTAATGTGGTCCTTTTGGCCCAGACCATACCTTTTTAAAATACTTTTTCTTCTTTAGCAATTCTGCTGCCCGCCCCCCTAGGAGCATAACTCTACACACAATGCTCAAGGCTTCTGCGTCTTCTGGGGAACAGGCAAGGAAAGAAATCATTTGAATGCATAATGACAACATCCTGACTTCAATAGGCAGCCCCTCCTTTCCCTCTCCCTCACCTGCTGGGAGCCATCTTTCAGATGGAGCCAGCCAGAGCACGCTTTTATGTCTCTTGGCTGGTGAGCGGCTTGTTCTCAGTGCATGGCAGAGATGGTGTAAAGATAGGGAGGCAAAGAAAAGCTGCATTCAGCAAAGGTCAATATTAATAGGTATCCTATATGGAAGAAAAACAGACACTCAACATTTATCATAATGGTTATCTCTGCAGGGTAGAATTTTTTTCCCTTCTTTTTAAATTTGTGTGGGCTCAACATTCCCCCACCACCACCACTACAGGGGCATGAATTACTTCCTTACCCAGAAATTAATTATTATCATTTTTAAGTAATGTGTCATTAACATTCTCTGGGTCACACATAGTGGGGCTGTAATGCCTGCAGCCTGCTCACCGCTCGCCCAGTGCAATCAACTGTCCCCCATTCCATCCCTCCAGCCCCATGGCTCTCAGAAGCACCCTCCTGCATCTGAGCCACTTTGCTCATGACGTTGTGCCTCCACCAGCACAAGGTCTGAAAACCCTTATGCACATGCACCTTTAGCATAGAACCACATGAATTCCCCGATCACAAGTATCTGGGAGGAGGGAAGAAACACACTACCCATTCATCAGCAGAGGTGACTCCCCCACTTTATCACACAGCCAACGTGTTGGAGACTCAAGTCTCCTTCACCAGCTCAAAACCCCTAGACGGCCAGGGACACCGACCTTCTCTGTACAGTGCACACACTCCAGAACTGAAGAACTCATGAACCTCCGTAGAAGCCTCAGCAGGAAGGGTCAACAGCAGACACACACAGATAAAAGCAAAACAAGGCCCTCACTATATTCCTGGGAACAGCTGGCAGAGCAAACACAAAATAATCGAGAACCAAGCGTAGCTGAGAAAAATTAAACTGACTGCTTGATCCTTACCAGGTCGGCACACCATGATGACAGAAAGGAAGGAACGTGACAAGCAGTTCCTACAGAGGTTAAGTCGTCCATTTTGGAAATGATATTTTCTGTGCTCATCAGGGAAAGTATGTATTCGCTAAGCCCATCTCTGTGCAAACTTGGGGCCATGCAGTCAGTGTCCATGTCAAACGGCGTGAATGAGGACACAGAAGAGGGAGGAACCCCAGGCAAGGTGTACAAAGGTCCTTGGTAAGTGGGGGATGACCACACCTCCTTTACAGTGCTGTTGTAAGGGCTAAAAATGGAGGGTACATGCAAAATGACAGGTATGTGACAGGTGCTTAAAAACACAGGGCACACCAGGGCCATCAGAGGCTCAGCTCAGGAGCCTGGGGGCGGGGATTCCTGGCATGGAAATTCTGGGTCACCTTCTGTCTTAGCATACTGCTTTCGTGGTTCATTTCATTCTCTACCTCTCTGTGGTTTCTCTTCCGAAATGTCAAGGTCAAAATGCAAATGTGTGGGACGACAGCAAAGGAGATGCATGGAGGGTGGATTAATATAGAAAATGACCAAGATCTGCTTCTGTCTCCTAGGACATGACAAATACCTCTTTCAAGGTGTATCTTTAATTCCTAGATTCAATTAAGAACTGTAAAGACATCTAAAACAACACTCAACAGTCTCATTCCTATGGGGGTGGCGGATGGGGCCCTTCTGAGAATCTGAAGAAAGACAGGCCTCTTCTCCCAACCATGTGCGTTTACCCAACTTTGGCTTACCCTGCACGGTTCACACGGGCATCCCCATCAAGCTCCCTCTGCCCCACAGCAGTGATACTGAAGACACAAATCAGGCAGACTTTCTCATAGCTCAGTTTAAAAATAGAGCCGGCTGGCATTTTAAAATTATTGTATACCGCTGGCTGCAGTTACAACAATTCCCTCCACCCCCTCTCCCTCCTCTCTTCCTCTCTCTCTCTCTCTCTCTCTCCCCCTTCCTCTCTCTCTCTCTAGGCTGTTAAAATTGCAAAAAAATGGCATGCACAAAGCCTGGAAGTTTGCAAAACCGATCCCCAGTCCACAACGCCTGCTGTTTCACCAAATAATTAAGCCATTACTTCATCTCCATCGCACACCTGCACCATAATTGCTTCACAAAAACCACGCGCACAGATGGCTTTGAGAGATGTAAGTCCACATAATAAAAGTTCACGGGTGGCTCAGCTATTTGGACAAGGGTTTGGACCTACAGAGCTGCTGCCCAAGGCAAACACATCAGCTAATTAGCTCCAGTTGGTGAGTCGCGTTGCACCGTGCACTTGGCCATGCAGGGCGATTCTGCGGCCCTCCCTCCTCGCGGTGAGGCTTCCTATCCACCTGCAGGGCCACCAGATGGTTCTCTGAATAATAAGTAAAGCACCCCTGCCCTCATCCTGACTCGACTTTATAGGAAGGTGACAAATGGATATTCATTTGTTGTCATTTAAAAACCACCACTCATTTAAAATCAGTGTCATTTAAAAAGTCATTTAAATCACTTTATCTTTGCAAAATGCTTTATTGTTTACAAGCATTTTAACAGGGCTCAGAACCACAGAAGGGAAGGCAGGTATTACCCCCAGTGCACTCGCTCATCAGCAAATGCTTCTGGAACGTCTCCTGCAGTAGGAGTGGTGGGCACACCTGAAGAGCGATGGCTCCAACAGCAGCGGCCATGGAAATGCAAAGGAAGGAAACACCTCTGCCCTGGGAAGGAAGGGCGTTTCTGCAGGAAGGAGCTGCTTCGGGGAAAGCCATTTTACCCAGAGAACTGGAACGGCAAGAGATGGGGAGATTGCAGAAAGGACAGAGAACAGTGTGGGCAAAGGTGACGGCACTGACACGGGTATGCTCTGGTGGGTGGGTGGGGTGCAGCCAGGGGGCCAGGGAAAAGGAAGAAATGAGGCAGGAGAAGGGGGAGGCCAAATCCAGGGTGACCCTACCAGTGGTAGATAATAGAGGAGTTCACTTTGAGGAAACCACAGACAGATCTCTGCTAGAATAGTTGTTCCCAAACGGGCATGCCTTTCTAAAGCTCCCCAGAGAGTGTCATGTACAGTCGGCCTGGAGAAGCAGTGGGCTGGAGGTGACCCGCGGCCTAAACGTATTCAAGTTCAAGGCTCTTTCTTGTGCTTTGAATTGTAGCTATTATGTCCCTTTCCACTTTATATCAATTTTAAGAATAAAAAAAAAATTTGAGAACACCCCACAGATACATATATACCCTAATCTTCTAACTTCAACTCTTTACTGCTGCATGAAGAATTTTGGCATTTATTATTTGATATGCCAAACATCCTAGTTAACAAATCTGAACTGACTTGTATTTCTGGAGCAGTTTTCAGACTGGAAGGAAGACATTTCTGACTATCTCTTAACGGCTGGAACTATTCTTTAAGGCCACGATGCCTTGTGGAACAAGATCAGCAAGTCAAATATGTTTAGCAAACTGACTCACCCAGCCACAGAGATGGACACCTGGGAGATTATTTTTATCTGAAGATTTTCAATGCTTTCAAAGGTGATCTTGTTTGCAAACCTGGAGTTCGTGAACAGAACAGGTGACTCAAAGGTAGTGACCCAGCAAGTGTCCTTAAATCTAAACCAATGGCCTCCCTCAGAGAAAGGATGGCAAATTTAGATCACATCAAACATCCCTTTTGTCCTTCTTGTGTCCGCCAAGGACACTCTGAATGGCACCATACTGCTCCCTTAGCCACCATGAATCAATGGGGCCTGGCAGAGGAATCAAACCAACTTATGATTCCTGCCCCGTAATTTAGAAGCCCTTTGAAAAGGACTACTCAATAGGACTACTTCGAAAGAGTAGCAATTTATACCAGGCAAGAAGCCCAAAACATTGATTTCATTCATTTTCACTAACAATGTAGCCTTTTAGGTAAGTAAATGTGGACTTGAAAAAAAAAAAAAAATTTGGGGACACTTTTTTTTTTTTGAAGAATGAAATGCTTTCCACTCTTGCCAGTAGGGGAAGAAGACATCAAACAATCAAATGAACAGAACCAATCTCAAAACACCCTCTGCATGTGACTTTTGAATGCATTCTCTCCAGAAGTCACCGTTCCCTGCTTTCACCCTCATGCTCACGGTGGGTTCCGTCTGTTTCGTTGTCTTTCCCTACAGTGACTCACACGGAGAAGGAAATGATGAGGTCACTGTCCTCACCTCACAAGGTGGGGTTTTTTTTTTTATTTTTTTTTTAAATTAAGTCATATGACATCTGGAGAAACTCTTAGTTCACTGGTGGGAGCACAGCATGATCCAAATATAGCTTACACACACTGTAACAGTATTTGTCAATAATTGTCAAGAGCTAGTTAAAAGAGAGTGGCGCCCTTCATGCCATCTGATAATCTGCTCTTCTTGGTGAGCTGCTTATCAAGGTAGTTGCTTTACGGTGCTCCTGACAAGTATATAATGCCAGTTTCATAGGGCTGAGCTTTCCTTCAATGAGAAGAGGAGGGTCAAGATGAACCTAGTAGTTAGTGACCAGTTCTTTTCAGTGTGGTCAAAGGACGCCACTCTAGGGTCAAATGATACTGAGGCATGTACCTGTTTGCTCTCTTCTCCTTTCAGGAAAAAAAAAAACAATTAGCTTGGCCAGAGAGAATCAAAAGTTGGGGGATGGCTGAGTCTACAGAATATTCACAGATGGATCTCTGCATTCACACGTCTGCTTGCTTGACAACACCAGCCTATCTTGATGGATCGCCACATTTACCTCGCGGCCCAGAAGCGTCTGGCACCCCAGCCATGACCAAAGGTCTGTTGGCCCTCAGTGAGAAGATCCAGGTGAACAAGATGGCGTCTCCATGAGCCAGCACTATGACTGCTCACCACCTGGACGGGGCAGCGTCTTCTCTGGCTGCCCAGGCTAGCCTGATAAGTCCCTGCTCTGCCTTTCTCTAGGCTTAGGGAGGCCACCTCTCATAACTGTCTGTCATTGCAACAGCCCCGGCTTCGTTTCAACCCTCATCCATGGTAAGTAGTGAACGTGGAAATTTCGATTCCTTACACCAACTATCCCTCACACCATTGGAGTCCACTTCCAGGCCTCTGTGAGCTGCTGGACACCCAGAAGTGTCCCACAGACTCTGGAGTCACCTACAGAATACAGCCTGGAGCCACAGAGGGGTCCACATTTCCTCAGTGGTCTCCTCTGGGAAGCCACTTCCCTTTTTCTTGGGTGGCCTTCATTCACCTCCTCTGAAGAATGACTTTGAGCCTCCGGGGTCATCTGGTGGGAGCCCCATGAAGCAGCCCTGCTGTGGGAGGAACACTGCCCGCCCCAGCCCTCCCTGGGTCCTGTCCTCCCAGGCCTTCTGAGCTTGGCAAACACTGACCCTGCATGCCTGGCCTAAGCCAGAAAAGAAAGCAACGGGCTCCATTTAAATGTGACTGATGAGTGCGGGGATGACGTTCATAAGCCACAGTGACTTGAGAAGAGAGGCCTCGTCGGTTTGGTCTTGGGTGCAGTCAGATAACAGGATCCATGAAAGACCTTTAACATTCACCCGTTCTCCTTCTCACTTTGCTTCCTCTCTAATTGGCCTCCTAGATTTAAGATATGCCATTCCTTTTTTACTAACGTGGGTCATATTTTTAAGCATCTTGGAAGCAAGCCTGTTACCTGCACAGAGCAGGTACGATGCAGCACGTTGTCATGTCCTCAACCAGGGTTTCAAGTCAGAGGAAGGAGGAGAAAATCCAGACTCAAAGATGCAAACAAAAACAAAAACAAAAAAACGAGTTCCCAGCACCAGCCACCATGACTGCACCATCACAACGGAACAAGATTCTTGGGGGCCTCCCAGCACCTTCCTCCCCTCAGGCCTCGGGCTGGGTGAACATGAGTGAAATGCGTGTCACTGACCACAGATGGTCCTTGTGGCACGTCCCACACCATCGGGTTGAGGTACTGCTCCAGACCTGAGCTAAGTCCTAAGCAGGGTGGCTGCTGGGCCCTTGAATATGCCAGAGCAAAGTTATTTAAATTGGAATTAAATAGCCACAAGTGGCCTCTGTTCTGAGAGGTGCCCTTCTGGACCACGGGCTACATTACCATCGCATTATTCAGGCTAAAATGTTTGGTCACACGCACGTTCCCCCCTTGGCTTTCCCCCACCCGCCTCATTCCTGCTGCGCACTTATGGCATCTCCCATGGGTGGGAGCCCCCCGTCCTCAACTGAAGAAAAGGCCAGGAGCCCGTCGGATGGAGAATGGGAAGCCCATTCGGACGTCAGGTTTCTGGGTGAAAATACGAATGCGATACTGAATTCAGTGGGCTCCCTTCCCTCAAGTCAGGTAATGAATGGATACTTTTAAAATTATCCACAGCATGTACGAGACACTAACGCCTTGTGGATGCTTCCAGAACACCACATGCAAGGGCACACACGGTGCTTTGTGAAGAACAGGAAATGTCAACAGAAAAACTCCTGCAGGGGAGGATAATTACACTTTGCTTCCCACTCCTGGACCTTTCCAAGGTCCACCCACCCAAGTTTGGTTTGCTCTCCAAAGAGGTTCTTGTGAGAACACAGAAGCTATTGTTCCCAGCATCACTCCTCAATCGCGGCTTTGTCTCCGGGCCTCACAAGACAATCTCTCTCCAAGAAAACGCTGTGGAGTACTTGGGCCACACGGTGTCAACTTGGTGGCGTTGGTAGAGACCTGCTCTGAGTGGCCAATGGACAGTTCGCAGGGGTGCTATAACAAAGACTTGGGGACCCAGAGGCCAGGACAGTCACTCCCCCAGCAAAAGGGAGAAGCAACTTGTGGTGAGAAGCTGACGGAGCGTGGGGAGCTCTCTGCTAGCCTGTGGGGTACTGCAGTTTGGATCTGAAATGTCCCCTAAAGGTCCATCTGTTGAAGCCTTGGTCACCAGCCTGTGGCACTGCTGGGAGGTGGTGGACCTTTCAGGAGTTGGGGGTCTACTGGATTCACATCCCTGAGGCCGTCCATGAAGGGGGTCTCGGGACCCAGCTCCTCCTCTCTCCCTCTCATCCTCCCTTTCTCCTTTCAACCAACCACCACGAGGTGAACAGGCTTCCTTGGCCAAAGGCTCCCTCCATGATACACTGTCCCTCCACATGCCCAAATCACAGGACCTAATGACTCTGGATGGAAGCCTCCGGAATTCCAAGCCAAAGTAAATTTTCCTCCTCTAAGCTGATTCTCTCAGACATTTTGTCACAGCAATGGAGAGCCGACTAATGCACGAGTCACTCCCAGCGTCAGGATGGGACCCTTGCTGAGGTGTGGGAACACTCCTGGTGATAGACAAGTGTCCCCTGCAGAAACCTGCCCATCACAGGAATGACCCCGCAGGTCTGGAATCCAACCATGCAGTTTGTGCTGAACAGACACATTTTACAACCAAAACACCTGCCGGGGGTGGAAAATGGAGGCCAGTTTTGCAGACCCAAGGAACCAAAAAAATCGGGCGACTGGAATACTTCCCCATTCAGAGACGTGCATCCTTTCAGAGTCTTTTGTGTGGAACAAAGAAAGTACCAAAGACCCAGCAACCTATGTTCTTGTTTATGCAATCACCTCTTGGCCTTCCTCTTCTCAAAACTGGCACCTCCACCTTGCCAGCTGCACAGACCAAAAACCTGGGCATGGTGCCGGACTCCTCCTCCTCTCATACCCAAGACCCCCTTCCTTAGCAAATCTCATCAACTCTACCTTCAGCACACATCTGGGACTCCATCGCATCCTCCCACCTGAACCGGGGCCACTTCAACCCAAGGGGCTCCTGGCCACTGTAGTCCACTGCGATTAGCAGCTGGAGTGGTCCTTGTGCAAGGGCAAGTCAGATCATGTCACTCACAATGAAATCTAAATTCCTGACCTCCTGCTACTTCTCTGGGCTCCTTGCCCTACCACACCATCCCTCTCACTGCATTCCAGCCAGACAGGCTGCTTTGTTGTTCCTCCAATGCCTTTCTACCTCAGGGGCTTTGCATATTCTCCTCCCTCTCTCTCCAGCACTATGCTAGGTGCGGTGGCACACGCCTATAATCCCAGCAACTTGGGAGGCTAAGGCAGGAGGCTCATGAGTTCAAAGCCAACCTCAGCAACTTATCAAGGCCTTAAGCAATTGAGCAAGACCCTTTCTCAAAATAAAACATAAAAAGGGCTGGGGATGTGGCTCAGTGGTTAAGTGACCCTGGTTTCAATCTCCAGGATAAAAAAAAAAAATCTTTCAGTACTAATGTGTGACGCACTCCCTGTAGATCTCTACTGAACGTGGTGTTACCAGCCAGGCTTGTGAGTTTATAAACATGGATGCCCATACGTGCACATGCATACCACTACCCTCTCCTTCCTTCCTTCCTTCCTTCCTTCCTCCCTTCCTTCCTTCCTTCCTCCCTCCCTCCCTCCCTCCCTTCCTCACTCTGTTTTTCTTCTTAGCTCTAGGTACATCCTGGCATGTGATGGCATCAGTTCTGTTCCTGGCTTTCTATATGGGAACATAAGTCCCACCGGGCGGGGCAGGAATATCATCTGTTCAGCTCCCTCCTCCGTTGCCAGGGCCTAGAACTGCACCTGAGAAACGGCACTTGCAGGTTCTCCGTGTGGATACTTGGGTTGTTCTTTCCCAGAGCAGAGTTCTCTGGATACACCTGGATGTGGCTACACAGGCCTCATGAGAAGGACGCCTCAAAAATGTGAGCCACTGCATTAGAATACGGTTGGCATGAAGCCAAGGGAACTTAGAAAACCCTGTTCCAGGTAAGCAGCCAGCAGGAAAGAATGTGCTCACCCGGCTTTCTGGAGCACTCCCTCCTGATCTCCAGGAACATGGGGACATCAAGGCAGAGCCAAGGTCAGACAGTGCAAGTCTGTGTTCCTGGCTGCCAGGTGTGAGGGAGGGTGTGTCTGCCCCTCTCGACCACTCTGGTCAGTCTGCCCACCAGCATAAACACGATGAGACCCTCCAGCGACAGCAAGGCTTGGTTGGGGGTGCTGAATTGCTCTCTGCCACCTACAAGACCCCCCAAAAGATGTGTTCACTCTATGTGCCTACATCAAAGGGAAGGGCTGGAAGGTGGATTGGAATAAAGTGAGAGAGTGTGTGTGTGTTGGGGGGTTATCTGTTCTCTAGGACAAAAGTGTGTTTTTTCCTGCATGACCTAATTTTAATTCCATCTCTTCGGTCCCATTAGTAATAGAGGTTGACAGTCCCAGATGTCAGGCCCCCGGTGACAGCATCTGCTTATCCCTGAGGATTAAACTAAATGACTTAACCTCCAGGATGGGGAGTCCTCCCCTTCAGTTCCACCAAGGGAAGAGCAGACAGTGCCCAGTCCACGCCACCAGGACACAGAAATCACGGCCCTCGACTCAATCTTTGCAGGCCAGGGTGTCTCAAGTAAGACCTGCACATAGCAAAGGCTCAGGAAGAGCTTGTGCAAGGTCAGGTCAGATCAGTGGACTGAGAACAGCTAGCCAGGTATTTTACAGACTGCCTGTTCACGAGGACAGTTCAGACACACACTGTCATCTATCACTGGGAAGAGACACACTTTTTAAGCATCCAGCAATAAGCATGACGGGAGTTCACACTGAGCATAGAACTGTGGACACCAGCTCTGCCCAGCAGGAATGAAACTGTTCTCCTGTTTAGAAGTCCCTTCTTAGAATTTCCCACATTGTGCTTAATTTAATTTCAATAGTCAGCATTAGCCAGAGTAACATTAATGTTAATTCTTTCTTGGGCGGAGGAGAGGCATGATTGGATTTGCTTGTCCGTGTGCCCATGTACCAGGCCAAGCGTGCGGTTCCCGTCTGCCTTGCATGTGGCAAGTCTTGGCAGGGGACCACACAGCACCTTAGTGCCTGGCGATGGTCTGCGGGATCAATTCCAGGGGCCGACAGCTGACATTGAATATTTGAGCACACAGTATCACAAACATTAATGAGTTATAAAATATCACCCTGCTAAGTCAGATTGTTCACACAGGGGGAAAAAAAGCACTGGGAACTGCTGTTCCCACAATACCCAGAAATAGAATCCATACCATATGACAGGCCTGATTAAGATGTTTGGGAGCTCGGTAAAAATAAATAATTATGTAATGAGAGAAAAGACCAGGAGAACGTAGAATCAGAACGTTTGAATGCCACATAGACCAGGATCCCACCTGATGAGGAAATGGCGTTCATCAGATCTCTGACCAGGAGCTGCTGGAACAGGTGGGAACCAGGTGTCACTCCCCCATCAAAACAGTGACCACCTTCGTAGGCACCTCTGAGCACCGGACTAACACCATGCACCAGACGTCATGATAGATACTAGGGACAAAATGACAGAGGACACCATTTCTGCCCCCTAGGGTCTTGAAACCTAGAGGAGAAAGCACAAAAGTGCCTAGTGGCACGGCCGGCAGGACACACGGGGTCACAGCGCAGCCGCCGCAGCCCCAGGGAGACGTCGGGACAGGCTTCCACACTGATAGCGCTGGAGCGCCACAGTGAAGAAACGAGGGGCAGAAACATTCCACAGTGCAGACCCCGAGGTGGGAAGTCAGGAGGGAATCTAAGCATTTTGTAAGTCCACACGCCGAGGAGTGTGGAGTCTGCCCCAAAGAAGAAGGAAAACCACCGAGGAGCACCACGCTCAGAGGCATCAACAAACCCTCAACCCTGGGAATCGCTCCTTATTGTGCAACCTACCAGATTAATGTCACTCTCCCCGCCCCCCACCCCCACCCCAAACCCAAACCCCGGAAACCTCAAGCCCGGTGAGGACAGGGACGGCATGGCTTGTTCAGCAAGTATTCCTATTAGGCAAGAAGTAGGGGGTCAGAGCAGTACTGAGTGAACCCAAACGGATCAGGCCACTGATCAGAAAGCACTCTCCAGGGGCGGGGGGCAAAAGCAGGAAGCCAAGGGAAGCAGACAGACTGTTGAGCCTGAGCCGAGAACAGGGCAGGGGGAGGGGGCTGCAAGGGAGGCAGGAGCACGGAGCTGGTGCTGTCTGGAGACAGGGCGCAGGAGGCATGGAAGGTGCTGCCTGGGGTTGGAGACAGGGTAGAAAGGACAGAGAAGCCGGTTCTGGTTTTCAGAACAGGGTATTAGGGACAACGGCAGACGTGCAGACTGTGGGGCATTACGGACCAGCAAATGGAGCAATCCACACACAGAGATGGGCCTGGACATTGCACAGGTCATGAAGGGGACATGAAGCCATCCGTGAGCATCCAGGCCTTGGAGTCTGGCTTCAATCTAGAAGTAGTGACAAATGGGCTCATTTTGTACCCAATGATGCCTCCCATCAAGCCTAGGGTGACCACCAAAATGCTGGTCGGAAAGCACCCACTGATCTCATCAAGCTGTCTGCTATAAGCATTTCAATTTCAATTTTGGAGAGGGCTAGCGGCTCAAGCCTGAACTAGGCTGTCTTCCTATGGGAAGGTGGCGGCTGGAACGCCTTCTCTTGAGTTTCAGGGCAGTCAGAGCCAAACGGGCACAACAAAACCGCCCCCAAGTCAGACGCACCCAACGCTGCGCCTGATTCTTTTCATGACAATCAGGATCCACTCAGGGTTTGAAATTCTGCAGATGACAGGAAGCATAATGAGGATGGTTTCATGTCTCGCGTGCACCTGACTTTCTCAGACAGCCAGCGACATCACCAAGCAGTTACACATCTTCCCCAAGGCTCGCCGAGAAAAGGAAAAACACTCAGAAAATTCTGAATGAGATAAAATGAGAGGCTGATCCAGTCAAACGGGAGAACTATGGGAAGAGGCTGGTGTTCGTGAATTTTAATTTAGAAAAAAAAAAATTTTAAATGAGCACATATTGCATTTTTACCCTTCAAAATTAAAACACCCTAAGCTCCAATAGAAGGGGACATGAACTTTGCAACGATCTAGACTCTTTACTTTATTGAATGAAATAATGTCAATGAGAACATTGGCTCTATGTTTTAGATACTAAAATAATAAAACTGGCACCTTTTGGAAAAGTATAGGGACAAGAAAACAGCTTTCCAAATCTTTTATTTTTTTTGAGATTATGAGTCAGACCATAAGTTAAACAGAACCCCGTGTGGCTTCAGGTCCAAGAAAGCTCATCTTGCTAACAGGAATGACATTTCCCATCTACCCAACGGGGAAGGAGTCCTCAGAAAATTAGCCTGTGTAAGCCTCAGCTCAAGAGAGTCAACAGCCAGCAGCTAGCACTGCCTATGCCTAGCTTTAATCCCCTGCTAACACAAATTACCTTGAGGCACACTGAGATCCTCCAAATGTTAGAAATTAACTTTCTCATTTCACCAAAGGACAAAAGAAAACTCACTTGCAAATATAACCGGGAAAAAAATACCAAGGAAGAGAGGGACTGAGCAAGTCCAAATAAATAAGTTGAAATGATTCCTCTGGAAAGTCTCCCAATCCCTCGTCTCCCCAGGAGCAGAGTAAAGGAAATGTGTCCCTGAAGCCAATTCTATAAAGAGTTATTACTATTTTTCCCAAAGACCCACGTTTCTACTAAAGCCACCTGAACCACCTAGTTCCTGGGGCTCCAATTTCTAGCTTCAGGTTGACATGAACATTTCTCATGGACTTAGCTTTGTCATGTAAGTATGGCAAGGTGAGGACAGGGTGGGGTAGGGCATGGGTAGGGAAGATCACGGTGCTGCCATCATGGACATCATGAGACCTTTGCACGTAGAGGGAATGGTTGTCCAAGTGCAAGCAAACAGCAATCTGTAAAGACGGCAGGGTTCCAGACCTGCTACCAATCTGGTAGCCACTGACCGACCCCACGTGGCCATTCAGAACTCGAAACATGACGTACGATCACACTAGACAGTAAGGGCTCTTTATCAGTTGTCCTCCCAAACAGGAAGTGCTCACCAGGAAAATGTCAGGATTTATTAAGCAAAGCGTACAAAACAGAGTCAGCAAAAACTCCCATCTGGGGCAGTGTGTCCTCAAGACTAGCTAATTAATTTCTCCCGCCTTCAGAGACATACAGACAACCCATAATACAGTTTCAGTTCAAGGTGTAAGCCGATTAGATCAAAGCACCACCTTTAGGTTTATTTCTCTCAAAGTAAGAGCGGATTATCTTGGCAAAGTGTGGACTGGCTGATAAAATGAGGAGGCTTATTATCAAAAGATTTTTCACAGGCTTAAAAACAAAAACAAAAACCAACTCTTTTAATGTGATAATGAAGCTCAGCACCAGCTAATGTCACTTCTAAGGACTTCGGTTCTGCCTGGTTTTCCTCTTCTTCTTTATTACCTTGCCCCTCTTCGAGGTCTGGGTGATTGCATCAAACCTCAGTAAACTCGGCTGCTTTCTTAGGCGTTTAGAGAAAACACTAAGCTTTTAATCGCCATATGTGGCATTTTCCGAGACTGGCTCCTGCATTCAGCTGTTCCGAAAAGCTCAGCGAAGAGTCAAAGCCACAAATAACTTTAGTCTTTCTTGACACTAATTTTGCATAAATAGCTTCCTCTCAAACTTCCCTTCCGTCTTCTCCTTAGAATGAATAAGATGTCCTCATTTTCCTTATGAAAATTCCAAACTAAGTCAAATTACAGAAAGCCACTTTCTTTCACCAAAACTCATCTACAGATTACAGCATTTGTGTAGTTATCTTGTTTAATCAAGCCAAAACGGTCCTTTTTAATGCACTGAAAGACAAGTCCTCTGCAGCCCACGTGAAGTCCTTCATTATACACAGAAAAGTGTGATACCATGTGCATACTGATAAGCACAATGATTTTAGTAAAACATCTTCTAAGATAGTGGGTATAATGATATCTCATTTTTATAGCAATGTCAAAAAATATTCAACTGAAGAACATTCTCCAGAAATTCTCGCGGAAGATCCAATCTTAATTTTTTTCTAATCCTCTTTGGTAGAAATCGTTTCTAAATATGTCTGTAATTCTGTTAAGATTTTAAACTGAGAAAAAATGAATTTTAAACTTTTTATCAAACATCCAGCATCATCCCCAGCCTGGCTGCAGTGCTCCGGGCCCCTGTGGCTGCTTGTCAAGTTCCTCTGTTGATTTTCCAAAGCCAGAGTTAGAGCCCTGAGTTCTCACAGCTTGTTCTGCCCAATCTCTAGGTTTACAGCTTCCAATTCTCTTTTCTTTTTTGGCACTGGGGATTAAACCCAGTGCTTACCCACTGAGCCACATCCCCAGCCCTTTTTTTTTTGTATTTTATTTACAGACACAGTCTCACTGAGTTGCTTGGGGCATGGCTAAGTTGCTGAGGCGGACTTTGAATTCACAATCCTCCTGCCTCAGCCTCCCGAGCTACTGGGATTATAGGTGTGCACCACCACGCCCAGCTCCAAATTTCTATTTCCCAGGAACAATAATGAAGCCTGTGTAGGTTAGCGAGTTACTCACTCTTTGAATGAAGAACTAGGAAGTAAAGTACACACTGACTGGCGAGGACTTCTGCCAGGGGAGGTACTAGAGGTCCCATTCCCTCCAGCCTCCATGAGGTCTTTACCTACGCTAAAGGAAGTTGGAGGAGGCCAGGCGCATGTCTTCCAAATAACAGCTAAAGTCCAAATTCCGATTAAGATAAAATGACTCAGGTAATTTACTGTTAGCTAGAATTAAGGGCCTTGGATCATTCTTGTCATAACCAGAGATGTGCGGCTCACCAACAGCTGAGGGGGTCTCTACTGCATAGTGGCAAAGGTCAAGACTTATCTTCAATGTTGGTCACGAAGCACATTTTCTCTTTGCAGTTGGCGCGATTTAATTTTTACCCTTAAAATTAGGGCTAACAGCACGTTGGCACTCTGCTTTTTAAAGACTTCTGTGCTTGTATATAGGAAGGTGGGAACCTAAAGCAAATGTAGATTACAGTGGAAGCAGAGTCCCTAAATGCAGGTCAACAAGGAAATCCAGGCCAGAGGGCAAAACACCACTCTGCCAGGGACCGCCACCAAAAGTCACGCGTGGAAAAGTAGCTTTCTAAAACAAATGACTTCTTCTCAGCCATCACTAATAAGTGTGTTATTTCGCACTTGCTTTTATTATTTATGGTACCTAATTACCAGATATTTTTAATTACATGAGGACTGCGTCAGGATCCCATGAAGTCCTTCACAAGTTCATTTCAAACAAAAGCAGACCTATCTGTGTATTTACTTTTCTTGGTGGAAACTCAGCCAGCATATCACAGGGCTTTTGGAAAAATGAGAAAAATGAAGAGAGTCAATTAAATTGAACCAGCAAGCTGAAAACAAGTTTGGAAGAGAAAAAGTTCCAAGAATTTGAATTATCCATAAAAATTCATTTCGTTTAACAAAGTTAGGGTTTGAAGAAGTGTACGTGAACAAAACCGCCCAAGGTCCGGGCGTAGTGATTAACTTGGTCATGCCGCTTACTCTCCAGTCCTGGAGCCCAGACGACACGTCAGTGTCCTGCCAGGCTCCACTCAGCCTAGGGGACTGACCAGGTGACACTATGATACAGAGAGCAGAGGAGGGGATGTCCAGAAAGGACCCTGTGGGAAGGATCGTCTCAGTGGCTGTGGTAGAGAGCGGTTCAGGAGGGTGGAGCAGAGAGGCTGGGAGGCTTGTAAGTGTAATATTTAAGCTCAGCGCTGAGCAAGATGTCGGGGAGCAGGTGGGGTGAGAGGCAGAGGGCAGGGCCAGGGAGTGGCCCGACACAGGGGTCCGAGTCTCTCCCTGAACTGCACCTGTACCCACAGAGCCACAGCCACGGGCTACATCGATTCTGGAGATCACAGGCTCCCCAAGTTACAGGGCCAGAGCTCAGGGCTGCAGGATGTACCGTCCACCCGCTCAGCATCTCTGACGCCTACTGGGACAGCGGCCACTCTGCTTCCCAATTCAGCCCCATCTCTTCTCAAACTGGACCCAGCAACCCTTTCACCTTGCTCTGCCCACTGCGGCAGCCACTAGCCACATGAAGGTATAGAAACTGAATTAAAATTAAATAAAAAAATTCAGTCCCTCATTAAGCCACCTGTCCAGTGGCCACCAAGGTGGCAAGAACACAGAACACTCTCATCCTGACGAGAGGTGCCATCAGACAGGGCCCCTGCAAGCGAATAATGTGCAGAATTCACTTCAAACAGCATGGTGGCCCACCTGGAATCCCAGCTACACAGGTGCTGACCAGGAGGGTGAAGAGTTTGAGGCCAGCCTCAGCAACTCAGGGAGGTCCTGTCTCAGAAAGGGCCAGCGATGTAGCCCCGTGGTAAAGCACCCTTGGATTCAATCCCTAGTACTGAGAACAAAAGAAAAAGAGAGACATATACAAGGGGTGAACACATTTAATTTTAATATAAGGCATTTAACTTCCCAATCACTGAGTATTTCAACTTTCTCAGTGAAGACACTCAACATGAGACACAGACATAAACAGCACTTCGACATTCTCTTAAATATATAAAATATTTAAAGAACTGTAATAGAAGTAATAAATTTCCATACTGGCACATTTAGCTGGATATTGTTTCCACTGTACTTATAAACTGAGTATTTATTATGCTGTCATTATGAAAAAAGAGCATTAAAGTAAAAAGGACACTGTGGCCTAGTCCCAGTAGGTGTCAAAAATCCTTTATAGATGTTGATAATTAACATGGCTACATTTATGACAGAGTCCACAGAATCAAAAAGTGAAAAGCCAGAATCAAAGAACTGCTAAATGCTGCCCTTCTCCAAGGAGCAAGCCCTGTGGGCCTTTTGCGTAGGTCTTCGGAGAAGGAATCATTATTATGCCAAGGCATGTACCCCACGTACCCCGAGTCACCAAACGGCCGCCACAGGGAGCAGCTACAGGGAGCAGCCAGGAGGCCCTGGGTCTCAACCCCCAGCACACTAGAATCAAGTGGCAAGTTACACACATGCGTCCACCCCATTGCCCAGCCCTGGACGGTGTCCTTGCAATGGGACAGAGGAGGGTAGGCGGGGCACTTGCGTATCTGAAGAGTCCCCAAGGAGATTCCAACATGCAGACCGGGTTACAAACGCTGTTAGGATTAGACAAAGCTTTCACATAGCCTTTGTGCTCAATAGTGAAGTCTCACTGTAGACCTATAGGAGAAACCACCGCTCTTTCTAATAGTCCTGATAATATTTCCATTAAACTCAATTTAAAACAATATCCTACTACCGACCAGGTCCCAAGATTTTGTCCCTGGCTGCCCATCAGAATCACATGGGAAGCTTCTGGAAAAATACCAATGCCCAGGTGCCCTGTGCACCACCAAGTCAGTTAGAATTCCTGGCAACAGAACTTGGACTGTGTGTGTGTGTGTGTGTGTGTGTGTGTGCGCGCTAAAGACTTCTGACTTCTGACAGGCAGCTGGGACAGAGAACCACTGCACTACATGAACCAAACGTCACATTTCTTCAGAATCTGAAATGGAGCTGCTATGGTTTGAATGTTTGTCCCTCAAAGGCCCATGTTTGGGAAGCCAGGTCCCTGTGTGGCAATGGGAAGAGGCAGTGAGACCTTTAAGAGGTGAACTCTGGGGGTGCTACACTTGGAAGAAAGTATGGTAGTTCTTGGGACCCTGGTTAGTTCTCACAAGAGGGTTATTTTAAAAGAGTGAACCAGACCCCTCCTCGGTCCCTGACTTCCTGTCTCGTCATGCAAGCTCTCCGTTTTTTCCCTCTCTTGCCATGATGGCATCCATCATGTGACTCAGGCAAGGGAGGCCTCACCAGGCAGATATCAACACCATTCTCTTGAATCCCCCCCCAAACTGTGAGCTAAATAAATCACTTTTCTTTATAAAGCATCTAGCCTTAGGTATTTTGTTATAGCAACACACAACAGACTAACATATAACCACATGCCCAAAACAGGGCCATGGAAATCAGATTCCCTCCATTGAATCTTAGTCTGTTTGTGTTGCTAAACAAAATACCTAAAGCTGAGTACTTCATAAAGTAAAGAAGTTTATTTGGCTCACAAGTCTGGTGACTGGGAAGTCTAAACAGCATGGCACTAGTGCCTATTAAGGGGCCCAAGGCTGTGTCACAATATGGTGGATAAGTGGGTACATGGGAGAAGAATATGCGCAAAAAGATCAGAAGAAAAACAGACAAGAAAGTCAGACTTGCTCTCTATCAACCCACTCCAGGTGACCAGTCCAGTCCTGCAGGACAGGTATTAATGGCTCCTGAGGGTGGTTCCCTGAGACCTAGTTACCTCCCACCAGACTCCACCCCTTACAGACTCACCACCTCTCAAGGCCATCACAGTGGGAACCCAAGCTTCCACCACATGCACCTTTCAGAGACAAAACATGTCCAAAGTCCACAGCTTTGCCACTGGGATGCGAATTCACCCCCAAGGCTGCATCCAGAAGGTCCTCACAAGAACTCTCTGGTTAATTCCCAAGCTCTCCTCCTCCTCCTTCAAGTGTGTGGTCTGTAATCAGCACGTAGAAGTCGTCTGTTGAGTAAACAGAACCAACCTAGGGGGATAAGGATGGCCATTTTATAAATGATGAGTAAATGGATCTATTTCCTTATTAGAGAAGATCTGAGGGCTCCAAAATGGTTGGCAGCCATAGCCTGACTTCATCTAGCAAACTGTTTGAAGAAAACAAATATTTGTATTTAAAATGTTGATACATATTCTATTAGCTCTGTCTGTGTCACTGTGACCAAAATATCTGACAAGGACAACTCGGAGGAGGGAAGATTCATTCTGGCCTATGGTTTCAAAGGATTCAGTTTGGGGTCAGCTGGTTCCAAGGCAGAAGCATCATGGCACAAAGGTGCGGCAGAGGAAAGAGGCTGATCTCTTGGCAGCCGGAAGCAGAGAGACAGATGGGACCAGGGAGAAGCTAAGCCCTCCAGGCTGTACCACTAGTGACGTACTTCCTCCATCCAGGACCCGCCTCCAGGAGCCCAGCAAGTGGATTAATCCACTGATGAGGTGAGAGCCCTCATGATCAACCACTGCTAACAGCCCCACCTGTGAATCTGCAGCATTGGGGCCCATGCTTTCCACACATGAGCTTTTGGGGAACATTTCAGATCTAAACCATCAAAATATCAGCCAGCTGTTACCATAAAAACAAAGTTAAGAACAGAACCCAAAAAACCATACACGAGAAAAGCAACGGTAGCTCTCCCTCCCCCTCCCCCGTGTCTCCTTGTCACCCCAGCCCTGCCTCCTCACTGCGTGCTTGGGAGGTACTCGGGTCTGAGAGGACACACAGGTTTTGCAAACCCTATGCAATCACATTAAGGACTATAAGTTCCCTTCCTGGGAACCTAACCGCGGTTTATATCACGGCACTCTGGGGAGACAATTCTGACTTTGGAACTTTTTGAATACCAAAAAGCTGACTTATTTAGGTTCTTCCATGAACCAAAATCTAACTGATAAAGTAATACAAATATAATATTAAAAAGTAATAATATCAGAGACCATCTTAAATGAGAAAAAAAAAATCATCCATATTCTTTTTACCCTAAACCAATGATTTCAAAACTTGTGTAGGTCTTCTGTTTGCCTATTGATGCAATATCATCGGCCAGCTTTTGTGATTGAGGCTTACCTATAATCTTTCGTTATACTGTAAAGTTGAGGATCAACAGCTCTATTCAACGGGCCGAGTGGAATGTACTGCCCAAGGAGGAATTCTGGCTCTACATCACCAGCTCTGTAGAAATCCCCGATGCCCCAGGCAAATCCAGCAGGCTCTGATCATTCCAAATGCCTCTTATAGACACTCTGAAACACCCACTAACCTAGAAATGGACCTTGTCCTTGGCCTTTTGGGTCCTCTTCCCATCAATCACATCAATAAGGTGAAGCTGAACACAGAGGTCTAGCTAGCCTTCGGTGCTCAGTGCCACCGTGACAGGCCATGACGGCTGGAACCACACACAGCTGTCACCATTAAACGAGCTGTGGCTCCACCTAAGCATGTCCCAGAACATTGCTTATGCCTCCCGAAAAGGGCACTCACCCTGTCCCCTACCTTTCTGGCTTCACATGCAAATCACAATCTTGCAGTGCCTCGGTGAAAATGCTTTTAAAACGCAGTAAGAAATCCAGGCATGAAAGAGGATCTTATGTTTCTCAAGTATGTTAAAATGTTACAACAAATTGTACTGTCTGCAGCCCAGAGAGTGACCAGGAGGTCACATTTCTGCCATTCACCAGGAAGGCTTTATGCTCTTCTCATGCCTGAAATTGCTCAGGCATGAGAATGCCAACCACTCATCAGGAAAGTGGGGCATTTTATATTTACTAATTGTCCCAATGGTTTAGCTCAGTCTCTCAGAGATAGCAAGAAAGGAGGAGGGGTGCATTTCCTTTCAAAACCTAAAAAATGTTAGCAATTACTCTATTCTACCCTATATATCCTATTTATAATGTCATATTTCTCATATTATATATTTATATATACATTTCTCATATCATATACATTTTATATAGATGATCTATATTTATGAGATATATATGTGTGTGTGTGTGTGTGTGTGTACATGTGCCAAACTACATTCCCATGCCTATTTTATGTGAAAGCAATTCCCAGACACTGCGTATTTCACACATAAACAGTTCACTGTGTTAAACTGACTTTTGAATGACAAGAATCTGAATTCATTTGTTAGTGTTTATGAAATTCTGTAACACTGGAGCCTGGGTTGAGGCGTGTACTTATTACAGAATCTCACACATAGAAATCCACAGCCTCAGACCTCATAGCTATAGGGTTAGTTTTGAAACGTATCTGCCAGATACATACAGCCCCAGATGAGGAGGCTAATTCCCGGTCTCACTCAAGGACAGCAAGATCCATCTAGCATTGTGTGGCTAAAGCTTACTTTGTAACAAAATCGTATTACTTGGGGAAGGGACAAATGCTTCAATAGACAAGTATCTATTAACTGGCCTGAATTAAAAGCTTGAAAGAGGAATAAATTGATCTCAGTACTAAATTTATCCGATGGATAGGTAAGATCCTGACATTTGCAAGGTGTTTACTTATTTGACTTTGGGTCTGGTTTTGGATAGTCAAGTACAACCTGGAGCTGATGAGTAATTATTTTGCTAATGCTTGTGTTTGGACTGAAATCCTCTCAGTTGGATCAACGAGGCCTTTTTTTTTTTTTAAGAGAGAGAGAGAGAGAGAAGTTTTTAATATTTATTTTTCAGTTTTCGGTGGACACGACATCTTTATTTTATTTGTAGGTGGTGCTGAGGATCGAACCCAGCGCCCCGCGCATGCCAGGCGAGCGCGTTACCACTTGAGCCACATCCCCAGCCCCTCCACGAGGCCTTTTGATTTTACAAGGTATGAGAAAGGAGGAGAGCAGAGAATTTTTAAAGGAAAATTATTTCTATGCTAATGTAGTTGTGGGTTTTGGTTTTTGTTTTTTGGTAACAAAGCAAAATTAGAGATTAAAGTTGGGCCATGAACTTTCGAACTCCTGTCCTAGAAGTAATGAAAGTGGTAAGACAGACCCTCTTTCCTTTGAGTCTCCTCCTGCCCATGGAAACCTGAGCTCAGTGAAGCCCACACTGCAGACAAAGGGAAACCGGAGCAGCCACAGTGCAGTATTCTAGACCAAGCCTGGCAGCGGGTGCTGGGGAAAGCCCCAGGGAACGTGCCTGAATACCCCGCAGATATCTCCTGTCCTCATTTATCATTTTTGAAATCTCGACTCTTTTTTCCTGTAAAGATCACCCTGACAAAATGAGCAAGCCTACCAAGTGTGGGAGGAAGGCAGCCGGGGTGAAGAGGCTCAGGCCCGCCCACATGGGTGGCCACAGTCCCTGGGCCCTAAGGGCTATGCCTGGCAAACTCCGTTTCTTTATTTCTTTATCCCCGGCTGTGTCCAACAGTGGGTTTTGTCACTTTTTAAACAAAGACTTAAAAGTGGCTGCATGTATCACCGGATGACATCCGTCTCCAGTTTCTTTTTTGTAGGGGAGAGATGACGAACTTTGCAATGAGGCAAACATAGGTTCAAATCCCTGCTGGTTCCTCCCCTGCTTGACCTTGAGCTCCTTCCTAGAGGTCAGAAAACGGCTTTCACAAAGCTTAGTTCATTAGGGGCTCTGAACTTCTGCTCCCCTACACGCCAAATACCTCACAGGGGCTATGGGAGCAGCAGCACTTCTGGTTTTCATCATGACGTTGACAAATACTTCTGGAATGCCTGCTGTGTCAGATACTACTATGGACAAAGAACTTAGAGTAGGACTCAACCCTTTCAAGACTTGTATTCAAGAGCGGCCAGGGCAGAAGCCTGGTGCGTGGCACCCAGCGACTCTGAATACTGAAACAGGAGAATCAGATTTGAGGCTAGCCTGGAAGAGTTAGGGAGACCCTGTCTCAAAATAAAAAATAAAAAAGACAGGAGTTTTAGCTCAGTGGTAGAGCACCACGGGGTTAAATCCCAGTATCCCACACACACCTACACACAAAAATGGCCAGAGTCCTAGGGTTTTCTTTCCGTCCTGAGGCCCCACCTGGAGGCACATCCTTACAATTTCCCTAATGGCCTGTGAAACATGAGCTGATGAGGGCTCAAATCAGAGTAGCAACCAGGGCCATGAGGCAGGATAAGAAGTCAAAATAGGGGGGCAGCAGACAAGAGGGTCACCACCCTGCGGTTGCACATCTCTCCCCTGACCTGCTTTGTCCTCCCTCAGGTCTGCCGCTCCTAATTTTTTGAGAAATCTACAAATCTTAGAGTTCCTGTGAATTCATTCATCTATGAAAACTGCCTCATTTTGATTAAAGTTTAAGTACACTGTACTTAAGCTTTACGATGTCGTTCCAGATTAGATAAAGACGTATTTTCAGAAAACTACAATATAGCCCCAGTGCAGACCTTATCTAACTAGAGGACACGATGTCAACCTGCAGATCCTGGAAGAAGAGCAGGCCACCACAAATGTCTCACAGTCCACCCACCACCCGAGATCAAAGACCTGAGTCAGCAGGCTGGGGCTTTACAAAAAGATCCACGGGTCTCCAAAGTGCTGCTTGCTCTTGAGATGTGTTCTGCTCTGAGAATGGGCTTGTTCACCCTCCATTTCCTAATAAAGCTCTTCCTCTTTGCTATAAACCTATGCATCCTTGAATTCTTTCCTGTCACCTGTCAAGAGTCTGCCTGACGGGGCAGAGGTCTCCCCTGCCCTGAAGAGAAAGCTGACTGAGCACAGGATGCTTGCCTCCTGCAGACAGGGAGCTCACTCCCTGTCCTCCATTGTCCCTGGGAGCATTAGATCCCGCCAGCATGAGGCTGGTGCCTGGTGTCACACTGGTCTGGCTTCAGTATACAGGAATCTCAGGGTGCCACACGAGGTCCACATGCCAGGAGCGGAGCTGTGGTCCTCAGAAGAAGCACTCAACAAAGTAGATTTTCCCAAGAAAAACTGACTGGCATTTTCTAAGTCAGGCACAGCTTAAAAAGCGAGACCTAATAAAGCCCAGGTCCAAACACGTTTAAAATCAGATATAATAAATAAAATAAAGGTATTGTGTCCAATGGGAAAAAAAAAAAAGAAAAATGTTTAAAACAAAAAAACAGATATATTTAAAACCCAGTATTTTCCATACAAAGAATTTAGGGCGGACTATGAAAGAGCTTTTAGAAATTAATTGCAAAGCTGGGTATTGTGGTGCACACCTGTGATCCCAACACCTGGGAGGTTAAGGCAGGAGGAACACAAGTTCAAGGCCAGCCTGGGCCACTTGCAAGAACCTGTCTAAACAAAAAATGAGAAGGGGGTTGGGATGTAGAACATCCCTGCTATCATTCAATCCTCAGTCTCCAATACCTTTAAAAAAAAAAAAAAAGTAGCGGAGTCACCTTGCCAGATACACTAGTTATTTGTTATTGAAAACATGAAAATACCAGTGGAGACAGAGACCTATGATGGCCCCTCACCAAACAGGAAGAAATTAAGGCTCAATACCTGCTCTAGTGGTGAAAAATGAAAAGTGCCATTGGAAAATAACTTAAATTTACCTGAAAATAATGATTCTCTTGATGTTCAGGCTAAATATGAGGCTAATTCTATTATTTCCCCTTCTGTAAAATTAACTATTCTCAGCTTAGGGAAAAAGCTTGGTGGTATATATGCAAGGCCCTGGGTTTGATTCCCCAGTAACCCCCAAAATAAAAAAAAAATTAAAATTACCCGTTATTAAAGCCTTTCCATTAAATTCAATACACCTGATTCATTTAGGTCTTAAATAAATAACAACTGCCTTTATTTTTACCTGAAAGCAAATTTTTCACTTGAGCACCTCCCCACACTCATTTAGCCAATATAATCCAAGTAGTTAAGAAAAATAAAAATTAAAAACTAGCCAGGCAGCTGTAATCCCAGCAGCTTGGGAGGCTGAGGCAGGAGGATGGCAAATTCAAACCCAGCCTCAGCAACAGAGAGAGGCCCTAAGCAACTCAGTGAGACTCTCTCTAAATAAAATACAAAAAGGGCTGGGGTGTGGCTCAGTGGTTAAGCGCCCCTGAGTTCACTCCCTGGTACCAAAATAATTAAATAAATACTAAATCTTCTCTTCCCCCACCTCTTATCTTTCCTACATTTTTTAAAAAATTGGCAACTAAAGTTGCCCCTCCTCTTTAACAACCACATTAAGGCAGAGTACCCGGTGGCCACAGAAAGGTTACTTGGGACAAGGCTCCTCCCCGCACTTTCCCAAGAATTTAGCATGAAAATCGGGTTTCATGGTTCCGTGGTTCTGTGAACGACTTATCTTTCGGAGATTCAGTCTGGAATGTTCAGGAATGAAGGGTTAGTGAAAAGCCATCCAGTGGGACGCTTGTCATTTACATACTCTTCTGTATGCAAGTAAAACCCTTCAAAAAAGGGTTAATGAAAAAGAGAATACTGAAAGATTCTAAGGTTTGCAACTTACATTTAAAAGGTTCTAAAAATTAATCAACACGTTGGTGGGGGTTGGTGGGTGGAAGGCCAGGGGCTGGTGAAGCATAGGGCAGACGCGTTGTTGAAGACGAGGGATGGGCATGGAAATCCACTTCTGTTTTAAACTCTTACAATAAAATTTTAATGGGATTTCCTGGGTGTTCCTGGAGGTTGTTTTAATGACCAACAGGAACAGCCCTCCCTGGTGGGAATCAGGGTCTCCAGCGAGAGGGAAGCAAACACTCCCGTGACCACGGGATCCTCCCCCTCTCAGGGCTTCTGCCAGCCTCCACCTTCAAGCCCAAGGAGGCCACAGGAGCCTCCAGACTTTTCTACACAGAATCTGGAAACAGGAGGAAAAAGGGGCACAGAAGAGAGAAAAGCAACTTGAGTAACTGACAACCAGGAGGCAGAGATTGTGCCGTCCAGCCCTCAACAGGTAAGCCTCCAGGGGAAAAGGGAAGCCTCCAGGGGAAAAGGGGGATAAAGCTCCGCGGTTCACATTCACATTGGTCTTCAGGGAGAATTCTCTCTGGGAGGAAAGTCCTGTGTCTGAGCCTTCAGCCACCCCTGTGAGCCCAGCCCTGACGTCCCCATGCTACTCAACCTGACAAACCCTTCATGACCCTCTTGTCCCAATATGCTGAACACCGATGGTGACACGGGCTCCTCTACCTTACGGAGCTGCAGTAGTGAGCCCGCCTAGGCAAGAGGTGACTTAAGGGCAGACACCCAAGCGCAACCGCGAGCCACCGCTTCTCTCCTCAGAAGGATCTATGAAGATTTTATTGTCTGTATTCAACTATCCCTGTCCCTACTTTCATTCCTTTTTAGAGATCATGAAGGAGTCAAAAACAAACCCCAAACAGAAGCTCGTTTCTTTCACCTGGACAGAGAGAGCATCATTAGAACGGCCAGTGAAGATATTTTAAAATATGGAATTAACTGATTTTGACATGACTTTGGCGAAGACAAGCTTATCTTAATGTTAAGACACAAAGCCAGGAAGTTGGCAGCATTTATAAAATACTCAAGATCTACCATAAAGCAACACACAGAGTGCCTAAGCCAGTGGTCAGGGGGAGAGACGACACGATTGCTCTGGGGTGTGGGAGGAGGCCCTGCCCACCCGTCCACTTCCTCCTGACCCCACCCCATAGCCCCCCCTCCAGCAGCAGGAGCCCCTGACTGCTGAACCCCCACACTCCAGGTACTCGGGGAAGGACGGGGCAGCACGTATGTCCTGCTTTGTAGAGTTCCTGGTGCTCACTGCTGCTCTGCTCCCATAGCACAAAAGCTCCCCACAGACAGTGTGGACATAAATGAGCCGGGCTGTGTTCCACTAATGTTATGTACGGACAGCAAATGTCAATCTCACGTCATTTTCACTCGTCATGAAACACTCTTTTTTTTCCTGCTTAAAACACTTAAAAATGTAAATGGGGATAGAGTTTGGGTTTTGCAAGATGAAAGTTCTAGACGGGTTGCACAAAAATGCTTGTTTGCTTAATACTGAAGCAAACACTCGAAAATAGTTAAGATGATAAATTTTTATTTATGTTTGTTTTACCACAATTTTTAAAAGATTTTACATAAGAAAAAAATGTCAAAACCATTCTTGGCAGCCGGGCTCAGTGGCACACACCTATAACCCCAGCAGCTTGGAGGCTGAGGCAGGAGGATCCTAAGTCCAAACCTAGCCTCAGCAAAAGAGGGCTGGGGATGTGGCTTAGTGGTCGAGTGCCCCTGAGTTCAATCCTCGGTACGCCCAGACCCCAAAAAAACATCCTTGGCTCTTGGGCTGGATCTGGCCTATGTGCTGCAGTCTATCAACCCTAAGGTAACGGCACCTCTCAATTTCATTTTGGGCCGTGAAATGTACTACAGATTAACCAAAAGTTAAAACATTAGAAGAGTCAGAAGCAATTCTCCTTTTGAATATGAATATGGATTTTCACATTTCACCAGAGAACAGCAGTCAGAAATCATTAGCTACAGGCTTCCGCCTTGGGCCTCGGTTAACCCTGAGCATCCTGGAGCCCTTGGTGTGGGGGTGAAGGGCTCCCCACACAGTGGCAGACTTCTGGGGTGCCTGTCATATTTCTGCTGACCTTGCCTGAAGGCCTGTGAACTGTGAGGCACATGCCTTTGGCCTCTGTAATCCTACTGAGCTGGAATCCCTCCCCACAAGGGAAAAGAGTGAATTTGAGGAAAGACCCATGCTCCGGCCAACCACCCTACCAGGGCAAGGGGCTTGGACCAGGGGCTGCTGCACCTCCAGGCCAAACCAGAGGGTCTGGACAAAAGTCTAGTATAGGTTTGGTCCTAAAAAGTCCAGGCCAAGGAGGTCCAGCCTTGGAAAGCACTCACATATCACCAAGGGCAAAACAGGCTAGATTTACAAACCCAGGTGGACTTCCCACACCAATAAGCAGATGAGTGTGTAGAGGCTGATTTAAAGCAGTGACCGTGACACAGAAAGACAACACAGTGAGTCTGGCCCTCACTGCCCCAAGATCAAAGGGTCATGCTGGAGCATGTGTATTTCAGGATCTGCCTGAATTAATGTAGAAATTTATTTTCCTAGGGTGACAACCATTTGTTAACCACCACGGTATAATAACAAACCCTCCCTGTTCCTCTGCTCCTTCCTTTGATAGTTTTCACTGATACATTTTATGAAGAATTAAAGAGCATCCCTTTCACCCAAAGGCAGTGTCTAGAAATGGTGAACACTTTGGAAACTGGCTTGAAATTTGACTTCAGAAAAGTTTCTAAAGGGGATTGTTCCAAAGAGTGATTCATGACTAACCTGCACCTCTCCCTTCCCCGGCAAGCCAGAGAATGAGTAGCTCTGTGTTGGTGTTCACACTTCATTAATGAGAGCCGGCATTGACTCACTGTGCACGGAGAACCGGGCCGGCGAGCTTTACCTACATTATTTCCTTCAAAGGACAAAGTCAGGGCTGTGAATCCCGTCTCAGGAAGACAGTGAGGCTCAGAGAGACAACTTTCCCAAGACCACACAGCTAGTAAGAGGTCAGACTGGGAATCAGGCCCAGATCCCGGACACCAAAATTAATGTGTCCCCTTCTGTCTGCTGCCTCTCTGCTAGATCACCGGGGAATGACATCAAATAATGTGGAAAATCATTGCCGCAGTGAGCTGGAAACCCATTTAAGTAAACTCCGACCTTTGGGTTATTCACTCCCCTCAGTCCCACCCTCCTTATCTTCAAGAAACGGGTTGGTGCCAATGGAGAGAATTCACTTCGTGTCCCTTGACACCAATTTTACCCTCATTAGTCAGTCACCCGGGGAAAAAAATAAGAAAATGCACTTGTAAGTCATTTGACCGTTTTCAGCTTATTTTTACTGTCACATAGAATGATCTACATGGCCCTTAGGAATCGAGGGATTACTCTGGCAGGATAGAGAACTTTACATCTCAGAAAAAACTGACTAATCCCTGTGCACTATGGGTCGTGCAGCTTTCCATGAGGGCTCAGCATTGACAGCAGCTGCCTTCCCAGTCTGACTGTGAAGCTTGTGATGACAGACCCAGCTCCACAGGTCCCAGAGCCTTGAGCAGAACAGGAGCCCACGATACGTAGGTTGGAGCAAATACGATCGAAATCAACACCCTCAGAACTCAGCATTAAGGGATGGATGTAGCCCAGAGATGTGCAGCTCAACTACCTAATTCTATGTACCTACACAGCTAGATAAAAAGCCAACAGGCTACTGTGAATTTACCAGCAGGGATTTGAACCTATGTTTGCCTCATTGCAAAGTTCGTCATCTCTCCCCTACAAAAAAGAAACTGGAGACGGATGTCATCCGGTGATACATGCAGCCACTTTTAAGTCTTTGTTTAAANGGGGGGGGGGGGGAGACAACATCACACAAAAAGATCACAATCTGCTGTCTGGTGGTAACACCTGGCTCTCCCCAGGATTCCAAGCACCCCTCCAGAGATGCCCCATGCCTCCATCTTCCCTAAGCTCAGCTCTGCCTACATTTCAGAGGGACTTCCATTCAGTTCATCCACACAAACTCCCTATGAGCACCTAGTGTGCACCAGGGCCTATCTGGCACCGAGTATGGTTTCAGAGCTAACTCAGTGCTAGCAGTACCTTGTAAGAAAGTGCTAAGAGTAAAGTCCATCAGGCTCAAGCACAGTCCTAGCTGAGAAATAGAGAGGCATGCACTTCCCACTGGGATCACCTCTAAGCAAGGTTTTGCTTTTAAGGTGAGGTTAAGGGGTGGAGGAGAACATGAATGGCATTCAAAATAAAGGAAATGCTATATGCAAAGGCCCCGTGCCACCACCCTGGGAAGGCCTCGTGGAGCCCAGAGCCAGACGAAGCACGAGGGAGAGGTGGAAGATGTCCACGAGGGAGAGGTGGAAGATGTCCACGAGGGAGAGGTGGAAGATGTCCGTGTGTGCCCAGACCACCTCCCCTGATGATCCCCCAGTGGCCTGGGGGAGATGACGTGGGCATTATTAGTTTCATTTTGCAGATCAGGAAACCAGGATGGAGGCAGCAGCCATCAGCTCTGTGGGCCTCTGCCGGAGACTGGGTCACACCTACTTTACTCTCTGCCAACCCACCATCCAGTGCTTGGGGCTCAATAAATGGTGACTTATTCAAGGGCAATGGGAGGTGATTTTCCAAGGCCATGAGTAAATTAGTAACAAAATAAAGTTAGAATCAAGAATGCTTCGTGCTTATCACAAGTCATTTGATTTCCAAACTAGGCAGAGAAAGCTAATAAACCTTGGGGGAAACACCCTGAAAAGAAATGGTAAAAGGAAAACCAATGGGGAACGGCACAGCATAAAAGGTTGAGGTTCACAATCACCCAGAGAACCCACTCCAAGGTAAATATCGCTTGATGGCTGGAGAAGATGTTACTTCACTGTTGGACATCAGGCTAAATTTCTGCATATACACTATGCAGGCTTTCCTTAAAAGAAATTCCTTCAAAGAGCAATGGCTAATCAGAAACTTGTGGTTTAAAGTTATGTATAAAACCATGAGTGACTTTTATTTTCTTCTATATAATTTTTTTATGAATTTTGAAGAATAGACATAGTCTTTGGGGGAACAGTTTTAAACATAAAGTCAACTACAAAAACAAAAACAAAAACAAAAAAGTAACACTCTGTTCCCTCTCCAGAAATGACAAATAATACTTTTTCACATTCATTTCAGCCTCCTTTAACAGAAGAATAAAGTATCATGGATAAAATTATCTCCATTCCTTCTCCCTATCTCAAGAACTAATGGCTACTTTGCATTTTGTGCATCTTCGGAATCTATTTAACACACCATCCGCATCCATAAAGATATAGACAAGTGGTTGTATGCATGATTTTAAAATAAAAAATAAACTATACTTTTGTATCAGTCAATGTTACATTCCTGAGGTTGACCTGAGTTGGTAACTATAAGCAAAGATTATTACTTTAACGCTGTATTTTTATACCAGCTTTAAGAATGCCATCTTCTATCGATCAAGTCTATTTACGGACATTTAAGTTGCCTCTAATTTTTCCCTCTAGAAAATCCATCTGCTAGGGGCTGGGGCTGGGGCTCAGAAGTAGTGCACTTGCCTAGCATGTGTGAGGCACTGGGTTCGATTCTCAGCACCACGTAAAAATAAATAAAATAAAGGTCTATCAACAACTAAAAAATATATATATATTAAGAAAAAATAGAAAATCCACCTGGTAATAACTGCCTTTGTGTTTATCTTCTTGGGAGATGGCAAAGGGTGTCTCTCTTGAATATAAACATTGTAAATGAAAATACTGTTTAAGATGAAACCCTAGGAGGAAAGGAACAGGCGACTTGGTCAGCCCCTCTCTCTATGATCCCTCCAGCTGTCAACATCTCCGTCACACCACTCTAACACTCACTCACACCCTCCGAACACACCCCATACCTCCACGCCCTGATGAACAGTAGCCAGACGACCTGCCGAGTGACCTGTGGGCCTGACAGATCAGTCCTGGCAGATAACTGGCCCTATGGCTCATTGTTCTAATTTTATTTCTTAGGGGGGAAAAATTGCAACCAGAAAATTTCTTTCCAGTTGTTAACTAAATATAAAATAAACCACACTTTCAAACTATCAAAAAGCCATTTCAACACATTAACTCAATGCTCACGAGGCACCTGGCCTGTTCCCATGATTCCAGTGAATACGGGGTGCATGGATTTCAATGGCTCTGCCTACAGCCCCTGGTTTCCATGAAAACTGCAATTCCATCTTTTCATCTCTATTTTACTGCGGGTCTTTGCTGATCTTCTCAAGGAGCTCAGCTTTTCATGATTTCCAATGGAAAAACATTCAATTATCTCACCAAACACAGAGGGAAATCATATTTATAAGCTGCCTGTGGCTGTTTAAGTGTTCCCCAAACAAGCCGAGCGTGTTGTACATTACATGTCCGGAGGCTGGCGGAAAAGGAGCACTTGACAAATAAGAATAATGTGGTATCAACTTGCAGGAAGCACAAGTGGCCCAGGAGGGTGGGCGAAAGACCCATCTGCAGAGAGAGGCAGCCCTGCTGTGCCCTCCCGCTCTGGCCCACCCTACACGAGCAGGTTATATTTTAAAAGATGCCATCAATCTCATCGACATTGATGTTTTTGCAAACATTAGTAAGTGCTCTTCCTATAACACCACAAATGCCTTCCCACACACAATTTTTCAACCCCGCCCCAATCCATTCAAAGAAATAAGCAAATTTCAATCAAAAAATGTAGTAGGCAGACACACAGATGCACGGGAGCTGGTTTAGATATGAGACAGGTGACTGTGACGCTAGGGAACAACAGAAGGCATCCACCAGGAGGTGAAGGCCGACAGGCACCAGGGGCTCCTTCTGGAAGGAAAGACCTTTCCCCCTCCCAAGGACGGGCCAATTCACCCCAGATTCCCAGAGCAGAGGAGTGGGGTCACCTACGCACTGGCTCTGCCAGCATTTCCCGGGGACACTGGGCCTCACCTCCTCTCCTACCTAAAACCTCGCCCATGAAGCCAAAGCCCAGGCCATGCCAGGGTTTCCCCACCAGCACCTGCAACGGCCCTGCTGCTCATCAGTGACCTCGTGCACAACTCTGCACACGGCTGTCCCCTCAGGCCGAACACCTGCTGCCGTGGTTTGGATACAGTATACTACTGCCCCAAAGCCCATCCGTTTGGAGCTCGGTCCCCCAGGGTGGTGGTGGCAGAGGTGATGGGTCCTTAAGAGGCAGGGCCTAGTGGGCACTCCAAGGACTGGCTCCTCCCACTTGCTCTGGCTTCTGGTCCTGCCTGGTGACCTCTTCCTCTCCCCAGAGCTCCTGCCATTAGGGTATCATCTTCCCTGAGAGGATACAGCTTAGGGGACCCTCCCCAGAGCCAGCCCTATTCTCGTTGGACTTTCAGCCTCAGTAACTATGAGCTAAGTAAACCTCTTTTCTTTCTAAGTACCCAGTCTCAGGTCTTTTGTTACAAGAACAACAACAACAACAACAACAAAAAGACTAAAACTCATGTCAGTCCTAGAGTTGAAGATGCCCTAATAATTTATTAATATTCCCAAACAGCACAGGAAGTGAATGGGAACATAAATCTAGAATCAGGCCACTCTTCCCAACCCCTTCCCTGCCCCTTGTTTAACTGATAAAAGATGAAAGACTTGATTCTCTCAGGCTTCTGTGGATCTGGGATCGCATCCCAGCTTTGGCTTCCACTCCGGGCTCTGGAAAACCTGGCGAGAAGCGGGGGAGAGGTAATTCGAAACACTGGTGTGTTTTGGGCAGAATAAGGTGACTAAAACCCGATCGTGGCTTACGTGTTAGACTTCGTGGCCTTGGGACAACGTGAAAAAGCCCCTTTAGCTAAGGCATCAGGGAATGCCAAGCCCAGAGTACAGACCAGCAGGTGGAGAAGAGAGTGCTCGTGGGCCGGCCCGGCTCAACCCCGGCGTCTGGGTTCACAGATCAAATTGAGCTGGGCGAGCCGCACAGGGCACAGGGCACAGGGCACAGGACCGGGAGGCGGCAGGACTCCACAGCTGAACTTGACCATGAGGATGGTGACTGTACTGGCCAAACTTTTATTTTTAACGGAACAAACCAAAGAACAAAGAAAAATTTTAAATGAAACCGTGTTTCATCCTCGAGTAGGCAACAGAGGATAACGGCATCTTGAAACAGAAGACAGGCATGATGTATTCTGAACAGTCGGATGAGCCCCAGGTAACTAAATACACACAGAACTCAAACGCATTCTGTTGTTTTTGGGGTGCCCAGAACCCCGAAGGGGCAACTAGCCAGTATCCAAAGACATAAATAAGAGAAGAAATAAGGAGACAAGCCCTATGATGTGTTCAATCAGCTCACATAGAGAGCACAAAAGCTCTTTTTCAGAAGAGAGGACAAATGATTTTACCAAAATTTTAAAAGTATCCCCTCCCTACAAGAAACAATAGGCACTCAGAATATAAGTGCACAGTGAAATAAAAATCGTATCATTATGAAACATGATGAAGGGCGTGCGTGTGTCTGTCTCTGTGTTTACTTACATTTACCCAATGTAAGGTTTGGCTATAATAAAATTTTCCTGGCTGCCCACCCAGCAAATGCAGTTTGTACATTTAATAAAGTCCAGAGCCCCAGGAGGTTCAAGCAGGAAAGAACCTTGAATGATTAATTATCCTAAGTCCCTTGTTTTATAAACATGCAAACTGAAGCTTGAAATATAACTGCTCTGAAGTCACTAGCTCCTCTCAACACACACACACACACATACACACACACACACACACACACTTTTCAATTCTCTTTAAATTTCCCATTTTTATAAGCCCTGAAATAGTCCCGTCTTAGTTCATTTTCTGCTGCTATAACAAAATACCACAGGCTAGAAAATTATTAACAGTAGAAGTTTATTTGGCTCGTGGTTCTGGAGACTGGGAAGTCTAAGGGCACGGTGTGAGCACCTGGTGAGGGGCTCTGCTGCCCCACACAGCGGCACTCAGTTGCAGTGTCATGTGGCCGGGGCCGGACTCATTCTCTGACATCAGGAAGCCAATCCCACAATGTAAATATGAATCCGTTCATGACTGTTACAACGGCAATTCTGTCCCAACGTGATTGCTGGAAGGGACGGTGACGCCATGGCAATTCCGCAAGCCACCTCACCTCCATTCAACCTGAGCCTTCAATCCCAAAGCTTAAGCCAGACTCCACTCGGTGTCCACCAAGGACCTCGTTCCCTGTCTACTCCTTCTCTAAAGTGCACAGGAAGTCAAGTTTTCAAATAACCATCTTGGAAAGCAAAATCACATGTTATTAGGAATATATATATTTTTTAAATCTTGGAATTTGGATTTTTAAAATCCCACAGTGGCATTTTTATCATCAGAAGCTGTGGGACTTTGTAAGATGATGGTCTGAGCGTCCGGCTCAGTGGTCTGCAAACCTGGGGACACAAATCACTGGTCCCTTGCTGGTGGTGAATGCCTTGACATCAAGTCCTGAGGGAGGCCCACATCTGCAGGCAGGTGCGTAGGTGACATGCTGGCAGCCCCCAAATGAACCTCTAAGACTCATTATAGACTAGCCCACCAGACTGCTGATTAATACCAAGTCTGAAGTCAAGAACGTCGTCAATTCTTAATTACCAAACGAAATCACAGAAACACACACGAAGCATCTTATCAGAGGGCAGCTTTGCTGGCTTGCTTGACCTAGAATTTGCCACATTATCAAGAGGACAAGGAACTAGATGCCAGGCTGGGATGAGAGAGACCCAGGAAGCAGCTAATGGTCCCCTCTGGCTTTCTTACCCCCTCATCTTGGCAACTATTTGGATTTTTCACTTCAATCTACGCTCTTGGAAACGTCACCCTTCCATAGTAAACAACACCTGTTTAAGGTCACAAATCGGTAAGCAGGATGCCCAAATGGTCTCATGCACTGCCGAGATGTTCTGGCACATCCCGATACAAAACCACACTCTGCAGACGACTGTTCAGAGCTTTTAAAGGAAAACCTATAGGGAGACTGGAGAGATTTCCCATCTTCCCCTTCCCGTGTCCTATTCATTGTATCTTTTTTCCTTTGTTTAAAATTTAACTTTTTCAATTGACAAGTAAAGCTTTTGGCTTAAACAAAGTATGCGCTGCTTCACTTCTATTCACTATGTTTTCAACACAAGCCATCTACGTGTGATCCACTGAAGCTCAAGCTTAGATACCTTCAGTGTGACAACCCATCAGTTAGGGTCCTACCGCTTAACAGGGGTCCAAACAGATGCACAGAGGGCAGGAGGACGGCAGTGGAGGATGAGGAGAAGGTACAGAAAACAGAAGAGGAAAAGAAAAATGGGCATTTTTCATGGACGCAATGAGACGGCACCAGCAAGAAAGCTGGGCGAATCCTATCCCACCACACCCCCCATCCTCAGGTCCCGACACGACCTTGGTTGTACTAGGTGACTGTCACTGGCAAGACCAGTATTGTTTAAAAGACCCAGATGATTCCTTTCAAAAAAAGCTTGAGCCAGGAAAAATAGGTTGATGTTGAGAAAAATAAATGCATTTTTAATCAAAACATTTTCCTTTGTATTCAATGACACTAAGACATTTTTAATAACTGTGGTGTGATGATGGTATAGTGATTGTGTTGAAAAAAATCTCAACTTTTAGAGATGTGCTGAAATAATCATAATGGAAAACCAAGGTTTTCTTCAGAAGGCAAGTCTTTGGGTTGGTGAGCAGACAACCCAACATACATTTTATAAGAATCATTATTATTCATCCTTCTTTTATTGTTTTTTTATTAGAATTGTGGTAACATATATGTAACATTTGCCCCTTTAACTGTTTTTAAGTGACGGTAAGTACATTCCCATTGTTGAGCAACCAACGCCCACTCTGTCTCTAGAACTTTCTCATCTTGCAAAACCGTGTGCCCATCAATCACTAACTCCCGTTTCCCTCTCCCCACCCACCAGCCTGGCAAACACCCTTCTGCTTCCTTTCTCTATCACACACACATAGAGTTTCACGAATGCAGAATAACATAGTAAAAAATTATCAGATTTCAAATAAAGATATGTCATCTAAAATGCAGTATACCATTGCTATCAGCTCCATTTACAACAAATGCATCGTGAACATTTTCAGTTGTGCAGAGCTGCGTATGATAACTATAACCTCAGGGGATTTATGGAGTAATTGTTAACATCATGTCTTTGGATGGGCATTTTATTTCTATTATTCTGCAAGAGCACTTCCCAGAACCTACCAGAACAAAGTTATGCACATTCCTAAGATTTTTGATTAGTTGCCAAATTGCCCACCAGAAAGGTTGTTGCTTTAACATTTACTGATGTTTCTAATATTCAGATAGATTGTTCTAGATAAGGGGGAGGGGAGTGAGGCTGGAGGAGGTTGAACAAAGACCCACAGTGCCAGCTAAATGTTTACCCTGCACTTCCTCCTAGTCTAAGCCTTTCCCACGTGAGGGCTGCCTGACACCCGCACAAGAAATCCACAAAGGTCAGGAATCAGATTTCCAAAGGGGGACTTTTTAGTTTATTAAGTAAGTTGAAGATGTGATGTCACCCTTCACTCACTCTTGAATCTGCCCCATAAGACCATTAAAGGGGTGAACCGTCAAAAATGGGTATTTCATCTTCTCCTTATTACTTGAATTTTTCAAAACCAACCCAAGAAAGTAAATTATGATTAAGTTATTATTATTTTATAATATTTTAAGGTCTCAGCAAATGAATGTATATTATTACATAGTAACTATTTTGGCATTTATAAGAAAAAAATCACCAACAACATTTACTATACCTTAATCTTATGTCTTAGCTATTAACTGAGTTTATTTGGCCAAATGGAATCTAAAAGGGACCTTTCCACTTTTCCTTGACCCAAATTCTATTTAATATGAGGCTAAATTCTCTGGTTATAAAAGTTCACTGTTTCAAAAATTCCTTCTAGAAATCAATTTTTTCCTTTGCCTTTCAATGTTAAAAAAAAAAAAATTAAAAGGAGGTGTATACAAAGAAACAGTCCTAGATGGATTTTGATTTTTTGCCCCAGCTGTGGACAAGCACACGGTTCTTCCCCATGAAGATGGCTCCTCCATCTCCCATGATTCCTTTCCCCATTTCTCCCAATGCCATCAGTTATGCTAACATATGTTTTCACTTAGAGCATTATGGATATTCTCTAGACAGTCAGTCTGTTGAAAAGAAATTAATCCCAGCAGTGAGCCTCAATCCTGAATTCTCAGCAATTTCATGTGAATGCATGGTAAGGCTATTTATACCGAGGCCGAATCTGAATATGTAAACAGCTGCTGGGGGCCAGGCTCTCATGCATTTGGCTTAAATCTCATCCAGCATTTGGAGCAACAAGGCAGAGAATGCATTTCTCATCAGTAGAACCTCCACAAACATAAGAGACAACATTCTCACGATGGTTTCCCATTCCTTACCCCAGGATGGAGCACCCACTTTTCATGGAGCACCCACGAGGTGGCAGAAAGGGCTGCTTCTTTCAAGTGTGCCGTCTAGTCCTGCTGAAGGGACTGTTCATCTCCCAGGGAGGCAGACATCGTCATCAACTACACCTTACGGACGATGTGAGACTCACCAAAGTTAGGAAGTTTGTTCAGAGTCACAGTTAGGAAGGCAGAGCCAAGATGGGAACATTCATCTAACTCAAACTCCAATGGTAAGATGAAAAAGGACGAGTGTGCCATTATGAGATGGGTACTTGGGGCCAAGTGGTGCTGTTCAGGGATGCCTACACCTTACTGACCACCCACCCCCTCACTTGATCACCCTGCCTGCAAGACCTACAATGAGAGGTCAGTTAGCCAAGGTGGTTGCAAAACACCAATATCTGGAAGAGTCACCTGGACAAGGAGGAGAGAGAGTGGCCTTTTTCTCCCCTTCCTCTCTTTCTTTCTTTCTTTCCCTTTTTTTTTTTTTTTTTTTGTAGGGATTGAACCCTGCCGCACTCTGTCACTGAGCCACTTCCCCACAACCCCCCCCCCTTTTTATAAGACAGGATCTCAAACTTGCAATCCTCCTGCCTCAGCTTCCCCAGTAGCTAGGATTATAGGAGTACACCATAGAGTGCTATTTTCAAAAATGTTCAGAACCATCTGATGAGTCCCATAGTGCGTTAGGAAGAGAAAAAACTGACCATTCATTTATTCCAAATCCGCAAAGAAACCTTGTATGCCCATAACTAACACACACACACACACACACACACACAAAAGGCGATGGATTCTGACCCCAAACCCAATGATTCTGCCTCCGCCCGGAGCTCTGTTAATTACAGAAGATTCAAAACTAACCATATGGCCCAGTTTAAACAAAATATTTGCTGTGAAGTCACTCAGCAAGTGTGAAGGAGAGACTCAGAGCACACCTAGGCGGAAGCTGGTGGTGTGAACCTGGACCAAAGCAGCGAAGCCTTCTGTGGCCCATCTGCAGAGTGCTGTGTGGGCTGCGTGTCCCACCACATACATCATCTCATGGACTCCCACCTCTTCAGGTGGGTCCCTTATCCTCATTTACCAAATATTAAGACCCAGGTCACAGTTGAAAAGTCACAGAAGCAAGATTTGAATTCAGTTTTGATCCAACATCAAAGTCTCTAATGCAAGACTCAGTTTATTCATTGATACCCAGATCCGAGCACTGGCCTCAAAAGGTTGCTAGTCCAGGGCCCTGAGACAGCAGTGCTGAGCCCCTGTGTCCCACTCTGCAGGAGCACTTAGTAAACAGGAACTACTGCTACTTTCCTCATCATCCCCAGGTTATGGAGACAGAAAAGGCTGAGCCCTGGACACTGCCAATAAATAGTTAAACAGCACTCCTCAGAGCTTCAAATTACTTGCACCTCCTTGAACACCCTGTTCAAAGATTAGAAACTTAACATTTTTCCTCACTGAACAAGCTTGGCTTGGACATCGCCTCTGTTGCAGCCCAAATCAACACACAGCTATGGACTCCCCACCCTCCACCCTCGGTACCAGTGCCACCAGGGTTTTCTCCAGCCTTTGGAATTTACGTCCCCCTAACCAAGTAGCTGGTTTTGTTTTGATAAGAGCTACTTAAAAAATCTCAGGGGCCCATGCTTGCCAAAATCCAGTTGAAAAATGTTGATGTCCAACAACGTGGACATGTTCTTCTAAAAATAATACCCTGAGAATTTGGGCAGTTATATTTTCCTTGAAGTATCCATTATCACCAGGACTTGCAGAGTCACCAAACTGAATATGTGAGCAGCAGATGAGCAATGGATGGACCCTTTCACAGCACTCACACCCAGCGTCAGGCTGTCAGAAGGCACAGGCAATGAGGTGGGTTAGTACTCAAGACAAAGTGTTTAAAGAATGGAGAACAGAGATGGCTGGCATTTTCAACAAGCATTCTCTGACGCAGCCTGTGACAAGGCAGTCCCGAGCCTTCTGCAGTGCCCACGTGACCAGGCGCTCCTGGCTCTCCTGGGCACTCCCTGGGCTTCCCTTGGGAGAAGATGTAATGTGAAAAAGTCATCTTCACTCTGTACATGTGGAGACAGACGCATCAGTGAGAGGGAGGAGGGTCAGGAGACCCTCAAATAGAAGACCCATCCCTACTCTTCAGGAAATTTCTTATGGAAAATACATAAGGGGCTGGGGCCGTAGATCAGTGGCAGAGCGCTTGCTTAGCATGTGTGAGGCACTGGGTTTGCTCCTCAGCACTGCAGAAAAATAAATAAAAGTATTCTGTCCATCGACAACAAAATATTTAAAATATAAAATAAAAACACCCGTCATGAACCCTCTGTTGCTCCCACTGAAGAATACATGGCGGGCTGGGGTGGAGGCTCAATGGTGGAGCCTCTGACTAGCTCAGGTGAGGCACTGGGCCCAACCCTCAGCACCACATATAAAAATAAACAAATAAAATAAAGGTATTGTGTCCATCTACAAAAAAAAATACATGGCTGCCAACCAGACAAGGATCACTTTTGAAGTCTTAAGTTACTGAGTGATATCACCTGCACCATTTTCTCTTCAGCCCTGTGATTCTTGCTTGGAAAATCAGGAAGTTTGGACAGACCAAATGAGTATTCCCAAAAGTTCATCTGATTGATGAAGACACTGTAAATTCCAATCACCTATTATTCCATTACACATACCATTAACATTACGCATACATATTACTTTACTATCACATTCTAACACGTTTCTTTGGTTTATCTTGTACTCTAGATCAAATTACACAATCCTAATCAATGATGCTGGAGGGCCATTTGTAGTTGCTTGTCCCCCTCTCTCCCCAGCAGGGACTTTCTGCTGACCTGAGTAACACTGTCCATGCAACTTGAAGGAAACCATCTTGAGAGTGTTGCCTATTAGAATCCTGAAGGAGGAAGCAGGAGATGTGAATTGTGGCCCCACCTTGGCCATCCTCTGACTAAATGGCCTTGGGCAAGGCAACCCTGTTAGAGCCTCAGTTTTTCCTTTTACAAATGGACAGAAGGGTACAGGCTTCTTAACAGCCACCCATCCAAATTCATTCCAGGAACTGAATACATCTACCTTTCTTTCATAATTATTCAAACATGCACATATTTATGTGCTGTATTTACAACTACAAATCAGACAAACTATAAATTGGAAATAATCATTTTATAAGAATAAACATGTTTATTTACTCATTAGTCCACACAAACCTACTAAGTTCCTGCCATCAAGTACTGTGCTCAGACTAGAGCAGCCCAAAGACCAGGAGGGGCACAGTCCCTCTCCTCCCAGTTCAGTGGGAAGACAGGCACCGAACCAGAAATTAAAAACCAAATCATGCTGTGGTTTAGAATTACACACATGGGTTAAACTATAAAGAGAAGCAAGAGATGATTAACATAGAATTCAGCCTGTGATTACCTCCTGGGGAGAAGACAGAGCAATGAGGAGGTCCACACTGGGAGTGTTCTGGTTTTTAACTTGGATATTCACATCATTGTTTGTATTTCTATACTTAGAAATGTTATAGCCTTTTTTTTTTTTTGCAATTGCCATACTCCACAATTTAAAGTTTTTTACAGATTACGAAAGAAAAAAAAAAAAAAAACAAGTCGCGTACATACCCAAAGGACCCACATTACTGCACGTTTCTTTAGACTCTAAAACATCTAAAATGTATACTGTTTCAGATTTTAACGATTTTACGTAAGCATTCTGATGTGACTTGAGATGGCAATTTAAAGAGTGACAAACTGAGTTTGGATTTCTGAAAACCCTACATTTCTTTCTAAAGTGTCTGTTTCTCCAATTAAGTCACCGGGCTGCCCTTACAGTGGGTGTTCAGAAATCACTGGTGAATCTCATAAGTAAATTTAAAGTACTGTATTATCTAATGCATATAAAGTCATATCCTATTTCCTTTTACCAAATGCAGAACCACATCTGAGGCTCAAGGGTTTGAAAACAAACATCAAAAATTAGGTTTTCAAAAAGGTCGAGGCCTAAGCTCCAATGAATTTTGAAGATTTCCAAAACAAAACTAGGGAAGGAACTATCAAAGATAAAAATATAACTGAAAGGACAGGTGGGTGCCCAGGCCGTTCACTTCCCACCGGAGCGCGATTTAAACACCACCCTGCAAACCATCACTGAGGAATGGTGCTGTTCTTCTGTCTTTTCTCTTCTGTAACGCTCAGACAGGTATAAACACAGGACCCTGTGATCTCTCCTTGGCAGACTCGCATCTGCTTACTCTCTTGCCTCCCCTGAGATGCAGGTCTGTGTGGCATCAATCATTCCAAAAGCCAAACAATTTATGTGTCATCAAAGGAGGGAGATGGGGGGGGGGGTGGACTCCAGGTTCCTTGGGCTAAAATGTCTCTCTGTGGTCATAAGGGAAAAGTAAAGCAGTGACTAGGCCCAATGCTATTTTTAATGATGTATTTCTTGAGCAAAAGTAGAAACCTCTTCCCTCAAGAAATGGGCCAAAGACTGACTCTTGCAAAAAAAAAAAAAAAAAGTTTATCTTACAAGAGTTTAAACACTTTGAATGACACATAAAAGAAATATCTCTTCACTAAAAATATAATTCTCTCCCCACCTCAAAAAAAAAAAAAAATTCAGCAACCACATTAACAAAGAACTATGTACAGGTAACCCTCCACAGTCTGCATCTGCATGTGATTCAGCTGATCACACATGGATCAAACAATTTTACAACCTGTGTTTGCAGCGAACATGTATGGACATTTTTTTTTCTTATCATTATTCCCTAAATTATACAGTGTTGCAGCTACTTACATAGACAGCATTTATACTGGGTTAGGAATTTTAAGTAATCCAGAGATGATTTGAGGGATATAGGATGTGCACAGGTTATCTGAAAATACTACATAATTTTACATAAGGGACTTGAGTATCTGCAGACTTTATATCTGCAGGGATCCTGGAACCGGTCCTCTGAGGCTATCAAGGGACAACTGTACTTGCATATATCCAAAGGTAAAATTTTAACAGTGAAATAGCTAATTAATGCATCACCTGATCTATGCCCATTTGCACTAAAGATGCTTGAAAATCCCTATTTCTCTAATTATTAAATATCACAGAACAACTGACACCAAAAACTTATTTTTTACCTATGGTGTTCATTTAGTTGAAATATACTTGATTCTCTTTGGCTATAATTACATTCAATGAAGTCACCCCTAAATTAGGGTCTAAGGCAAGGATCCTGTGAGCCTCGGGTCACATTTTCATCAGCTAACTAACACTACCTTTTTTTATGTGCATTTCTGTTGAAAGACAACTTATTTAATAAAGCCTGGCTCATTAAAGTGGAACTCAAGACCAACAGCACAACTCAGGCTTTTCCAACATCTTTGTTTTCTCTACGAGGCACATCATAACTTTCTTACACTTAGGAACATTAGACAGCATTTCAGTACTATTCTTGGGGTTATTTATAAACAGTGAAATAAAAAAAAGGCATCAACAACAACAACAACAACAACAAAAAAAAAACAGTGACATAAAAAAAAAACCAAAACCACAACAATTGTGCATGTAGAATGTGTAACAACAAATCCCATCATTATGTACAACTACAATGCACCAATCAAAACTATGAGGGGAAAAGCACAAAAATGCAAAACAAAACAAAACAAAACAAAAAACAAACAAACAAAAAAAACACATGGCACTAAATAGGACCAGGGTGCCCATGTTAGTAACCAGGCCTGGTCATTTAGGGCCCAGTGTGACTTTCGTAAAGAATAGCTAAAGAAATCATACTTGGAGACCAAAGTTGGTCCAACTGAGGCAGCTGGTGGGGAGGGCTGCACCCCGCCATGGGTAACACACCTTGGCATGACACTTTGGCAGATGACATGCACACTCTCCCAGGTGCACCCTTGTAAGAAGGCAAGTGCAAAAGATACAAGGAACTCGTTCTCAGTTTTGTGCAGAAACGTTATGAGGAAAGTGCACAGGCGGAATGCACAGGCCGGGAATTGCAGGGTTTCGTTAGCTAATTAACAGTGGCTGTTCCGTTTCAGTGCTCTGGCTAGAAAAGCCCTGACAGAGCCTCTATTCACGGTGCACTGTTCTACGGTGATGTCATCCTGTCTGTTTACAGTTTAAGTACCTGGTTAAAATTAAACTTTGCTAAATGCCTCCCTTATAGTGTTGTTTTGGTATCCGTGACTAAGGACTTTGAGCTTTTAAATTGATTCCAGGGGAGAAGAAGAGGGAATACAGTATGTAAACACACATACACAAACACTTGCACACACAACTTATTTTGAGAATTATCTACCAACAGAAAAAGCACAATCACCTTTCCTAGATAAAAACTATAGAATCTCGATTTTTTTAATATTACAAGAGTAAGAAGATTAAAGCTTAGGTTTCTGACCTACACATGATAATGAACAATCTATCTCAAAAATCATAAGAGAAATGGGATGCCTCTCTGTATTTTCTGGGTTACTTGAAACTATCACTCCGGGTAGACATGGAATACATTTTGATTTCAAAACAAGTTTTCCTTTTACAGAACTGTTCTGTTCACCCCAAAAGATTCCTCAAGTGTTAATAATGAAATAAGCGCCTGCTATTCCAACTAGTTTAGGCCTGATCCTGCACTTACTATGAGAAAAATTAAAAAGGGGGGAAGGAAGCTTTTAGAAACAAAGCTTTAGAGTTATACAGATTTAAAATGCTCCATCTGCCACGCTAATTGTTTCCACCAAAGTCTTCCCCTTGCATTATCTGGGTATGATAAAACTTGTCATGTAAAATGTTGGGTTTGACGTGGGAGCTGAAAATTTGTTTTCTCATCAAAATTAACTGTATTCACATAAACAGCCTACAAAACACTTAGCAAGTAATGTGAATTAAGCACATATTTGGTTTTGTTAGTCTCTCTAAATGGCTTTATAATTGATAATCCATTCTTTGATTTTAAAAACGCCACACAAAAACTACTGATTCCAGGGGATTTCTCAGAACACAGTAATATGGTAAATGAGGTGTTCCTTTTAAAATTTCTAAACCTTTCGGGAATTAAAACTTCGATTCCGATTAACATTTAAAAACTAATGAATCTAATTAAGAGACCACTTATGGGAAAGGAGGGGGCTTTTAACTTCAGCACCAGCAGTGAACCAAATTCCTCTCTTGGGTCTGATTTGTTGCTGAAATAGAAATGAGTCTCTCCCAGGAGCGAACAACCTACAGCAGAAGATCCTTCCAGAATCCTTCAGCAGGTGGAGGGGGCGCCAGACAGAGCTATCCCCTCGGCCCAGGAGCCTCGCGGGGGACCTCTCCTCCCACCTAACAGAAAAAATCTTTATTCAGCACTGGAATGTGTTAGTGTCATGCTTTACTCTCACTCCAGCCAGCGCTGATCATTTTCTTCCAATGAAATAACAAAACAGGACTTTAAATCCCGACTCAGAAAAGAATAAGCATCTCTTTAGAGACTGCATCGGCTAAGCTCTTTCTTCAAGCCCAAGTTCTGTAAGAAACAGAATCTTTCTCTCTGCTGAGTGAAAACTCTCTCCTCCCCAAGCTTTACTCAGGCTCGGGGGCCTGTCAGTGCACCAAAGTCCAAGAGGACCCGCTGCAGGAGCCAGAGGCAGCCCAGCAGCAGGCCAAGAGGGGGAGCAAGGGCCCCCTCTCCAGGGGCTGTTGTTTTTAAACAACAATGTTGGAAGTGGCTGCTGCTGTGTTTATCACCTTGATCATGGTGATTTTACCTATGTCCAAACTCCCCAAAATGTACACATTATGTGCTTTTTTTGTATGTCAGTGCTACCTCAATAGAGCAGGCAAAAAAGAAAAAAGAAAGGGAATCTGCTGAGAAAAACCAAACTGTGGATAAACAATCAGCTCTAGAAATTGGCTCTTTAATGCATTTCCATCATAAATGTACTCTTTCACTTTAAAATTATGCAAAACTCTCCAGTATTTACAAGCATGTATTTTAATTGAAAAGGCCTTCCTGAAATTTTAATGAAGCTCAAATTGCCCCGGAGGAACTTGATCACTGCCATTCCCTTCAAGAGGTGGTCGTTTAGAAGAAATATACATAAAAAGATTTTAGAAATTAGGTGCTGGGGCAGGGGAAGGAGGTGTTGGGGACGGACACACATCACTCTCTCTGCCCCAGAAAAGAGAAAAATAAGCAGGTTATATGGTAAAGGACAGAGGAGTCCAGCTGCTCAGAATATGTCCCCTAAAGAGGCTGTCCTCTCCCTCCAAGTGCTGTGGAATGTCTTCTGTCACATGCAACATGCCCATCAAAACTGTGGTGGTGCACCTCGGGGGNTTCAATCCCCAGTACCGCCCCCCACCAAAAAAAAAAAAAAAAATCTACCCATCACTTTTGCTAGAGGCTGCTCCTGAGGCTCTCTGAGGGCCAGCACCTAATGGCAGTCTGTCTGGACACTCAAGAGCTTAGCTTACAGCACACTGCGGATTCACACATGCCCTGGTGCTTACCATTTAACCACCCTTCAACTGCTGTACGAAGGGGATCAGGGTCTTCACGAGGGTGGGGATTGGCCTCTAGTTTCTTTCTGCTGACTCTAGAGGCCAAAGGAAAGATCACCGCCTGATTTTAAAGGAATGTTGAGTCTCCCAGATTCTTCCCATTCTGCCCACCACCCGGGCTGCAAGGCCTCCCCCCATACCTTCTCCTCCTAAAATATTCATTAAAAGAAGGAAGATCAGAAAACTTTACAAAATCGACTCTGGCCCTCAGGCTATATTGGTCAGTGTGGTGATTTTGTATCTAAATAACTGAAGTCCTTCTTTAGTGACCGGTGAGAGGACACATCACACAGTGGGAATCGCGCAGCTGACCACCACTCAAGCTCCGCCCGCCCCTTCGGTCCAGTCCAGTGGTGCCTTTTCAGCCCTGCCCAGATGTGCTCCCTCCCAGGTCTGTGACCCAGAGCAGCCACTAACAAAAGCTTTGGTGCAATCGCTCATGACCTTGTTGACCAAGACAGTGCAGCTGTGCCCTAGTCACCCATTTCCTCCGTCTCCATTCCCCTCTCAGGACGGCTGTGGGAAGTCCACGCCTCAGCAGAGGGGAACCGCCCGGTGCCCTGTGGCTCTGCTTCAGCACCAACGCGCAGCAGAACAGGCAGCCTGGGGGCTGGTCACTCCCTCACCCTTCCAAGGCCACGGACCTCATTTTTCTGTGTCCTCTTGGGTCCTTTTTAAAATCGAAGGCCGCACAGAGCTGAGTCTGCCCTGAATCGCTGCATGGTTCAGCTTTAACCACACAAAGCCCCAGCCCCGGCCACAGGGCCAACAGCAAAGCCAGGCAAGGGTGGCGGGACTGTGGGGACCCTTGGGGTCCACCAGCCTGCGGAGGGGAGCAAGGGCTGCCCTTCACGCTCCCTCCCGCCTCAAGGGGCTCAGCTCTGCTCTTCACCCTCTGGCGCCTCCCTCCTGCCAGGGTGCCTGTCCCATCCGTCTGCCCTCCTCTGGCTGAACACCAGCAGCTACCAGGTGCTCTCTTCTCTTTCCGGAAAAGGTCCAGTAGAGCACGGAGGGCAGCAGGACCATGTGCCCAGGACGTGGACCCAGCTTGGAGATGCACAGTCAGCTGCCAATGGGTGGTCCACCTGACCCTTGTCACCTCCTCCCTCTTCTCCTCCTCAGCACAACCTCCCAGCCACGGCCATCAGCCTCCCACTGGCCCAGCCAGAAACCCTTCTTTTGCTGCAGCCCTTTGGGCCACTCAGCACCTGGTGGTGGTGTCGCAGTGCTCAGTCCCTGCTGTCTCTTTCTCCCTAGCCTGGATCCTGCAAGACTGTCTCACGGCTCTGGCTACCTGGTCTCCACCCCTAAACTCTGATCAAGTCTCCTCTCCTTGCACAATTTAAAATAGTGTCTGTTGTGGAATCATCTTAACTACCAAAAATGCTGTATAAAATACAAACAACTTGGCCAGGCACCATGGTGTACACCCATAATCCCAGTGGCTTGGGAGGCTGATGCAGGAGGATTGCTAGTTCAAAGCCAGCCTCAGCAAAAAGTGAGGCCCTAAGCAATTCAGTGAGATCCAGAATCTAAATAAAATATAAAATGGGCTGGGGATGTGGCTCAGTGGTTAAGTGCCCCTGGGTTCTATCCCTAGTACCCCCCCCCCAAAAAAAAATACAAACAACTTCTTTACCAAAGCCAAACAGCTCGAATGACAAGAAAATGGAGCCAGTTTTCACCTGAGGATCTTTGTTAATGGAGACCTTGGGTTCCATTTTTTCTGAGGTGGTCAGAGAGAGCAAGGACACCAGCACCCATCTAAGGCAGGAGCCTAGTGGGAGCCATCTGCATGAGCCTGCACACGTTCCCTTCAGGACCCTTCCTTGATAGGGTATTTTAAGTGCTCCAAGGCACAGAGTTCTGGGGTCATTTTCCCAGAGTTGCAAAAAAAAATTGAAAAATATGCTGAAAATAATCTGGATATATTAACCCATAAGGAAATATAATTCCCTATGAGTATTAAAAGGTAAGATCCCATCCACACCACTAATCCATCTTTCCCAGGCAGGAAGTTGAATTTTCCTCCTAAAATAACAAACCCAAAGCTCATTCTCTCTGTTAGTTGCTTTCTGGACCCAAGTATTATTTTAGAAATGTTGCCAACTAGGAGATGTTAGCAACATCTGGGCCTTCTCTGCTCCGATTTATTAAGGCTTTGACCAGGTATAATATTACTGGATTTATGACCCTATATGGTTTTAATTAAATCTCGTTGGGAAGCATATTGCTTTTTCCTAAGTCTTCAAACAGGTGGTGCTTAGATGGAGATCTTCATGTTTTAGCAAAGTCAGTTTTTCCTGGCTACGAATAAAGATTTTTGAAGAAAAAGAACTCCATGTGGTCAAGGGTTATGGTTAAGCAAACGTTTACTACACATTGTTCTCCAGTCATACAACAATTTAATCCTCGGTTTATTTTTAATGGGCCTAGAAGAGAAGACAAACACAAAGACCACATACAGTAAGTCCCACTTTTATGAAATGGGCCCAAAGAGGCAAATCTACAGGGACAGGCAGTAAATTAGGGTTGTCAGGGCCGAGGAAGAGGGGAATGGGGAGACTACTAATGGGTACAGCATTTCTTTTTGGGGTGTTGAAAATGTTTGGAATCAAGGTAATGGCGCCTGCCTCTGTGGATATGCTATAACGTGTTGAATTACACACTTCAAGAGTGAACTGTACAAACGACATGGAACAAAGAGTGTAATCCCAGTGACTCGGGAGGCTGAGGCAGGAGGACCACAAGCTCAAAGCCACCCTCAAAACCGAGTGAGGCCCTAAGCCACTTAGTGCGGCTGTGTCTCAAAATAAAAAATAAATGAATAAAATCAAAAGAGCTGGGGATGTGGTTCTGTGGTTAAGCACCCTGAGTTCAATTCTCCATACTCCCCCGAAAAATGGGCCTGGGCAGTTGTTAAGAGTGACGAGACAGAGAAAGGGGGGCTTGTGGTTTAATGGGCAGAGTTTCAGCTGCTCCACTGAGCTACAATGTGAATGTACTTAGTAATACTAGTGAAATGTACCCTTAGAAACAGTTATGATGGTAAATTTATTTATTTTCTAACTTACTTATTATTTATACATACGTACCAGGAATTGCACCCAGGGGCACTTTACCACTGAATCACATCCCCAGCCCTTTTATTTTTTATTTTAAGACAAGGTCTTACTAAATTGCTTAGGGCTTAAGTTGCTGGCCTTCAACCCACGATCCTCCTCCCTCAGCCTCTCGAGTTGCTGGGATTACAGGCATGCACCACCGTGCCCAGCTAGGATGATAAGTTTTAAATTGTGTTTCTCATGATTAAAAATTTTAGAAAAGAATTTCTAACGATGGAAAAACTAACCACCTGACTGCCATTCTATCCTCCACCTGGGCCGCTTTTCATCAAGAATAGAAGTGCATCTCCCTCTTTCTCTGGCCCCAGTTGAGTGCCCTGTGCCACCTCCCCAGGAGTTCTTAGATATTAGAAATATCATCATCATCAAAGTGAAGGCGGTCCCCAACTTACAGTGGTGTGACTTAAGATTTTTGGACTTTACATCTGCACCATGGTGTGAATGTCTTCAGCATTCAGTAGCTCCAGACTTCTCATTTTGAATTTGAGTCTCCTCCTGAACTAGTGTTGGACAGGAGATCTTCTCTTGAGATGCTAGGCAGCAGTTCTAGCTCAGCCCTGCGATCTCGAGGGCAAACCACAGACACCCTGCAGAGGTCCATGTTGCTAAGCCAGGATATCTGACAGCTAGGTATATTCAACTGATTTCTGACTTCAGCTTTTCAGCCTATCAGGACATAGGTAAGTCAAGCAGCACCTGCAGAGGTGTTTTACTGCACACACGTCTCGTTGGTAGAATGTCTCCTCCAATAGTGCCTTTAAGTCACTCTTATCGGACTCGATCCCATGGGCCCTGCAGCCCCGGGGCCCCTGCAACGCAATTAATATGCCTGTGAATGTGGCTCTGGCAGCATGGCCCTGGGGGACCACAGAAAGTTCTTTGTAGAACCGAAGCTGACAACATAGGTGTGAAAATACCAAGAAGCCTCACCACGGAGGTCTGGTGGTCAGCAGCACAGAAGTGACTCAGCATCCAAATTGGGGGACAAAAATCTACCCAGCAATGTGACCGCTGCCAAGGCCAACATAAGCCAAAAAGTTCTCTACTTTTTATTATTCACTGAGGGGCATGGGAAGAAAGCTCAGAACTATGCCTCTCCCCTTAATAAAATGACAAAATTTCTTTTAATGCCCTTAGAACTGAAAGCTAGTACTAACCACTGGTTTAGACGTGGCCAAAGCTGCAAATGTGTTGAGCACATATTAAAGAGAAGTAGCAAAGTCCAGGGTCTTTGGTGCAAAGAATGTTCCAGGGTCTTTGGTGCAAAGTGGAAAGAACAGGCTTAGTGGAACTTCCAGGTCCAAATTTGGCTCCTTCATTGCATTTAGATATAGATTCAAAGAAACGCTACACAGCTCTTGAGTTCTGTCTTCCTCTGCCCATCCACTGACTCATGCCTCTGTTTTTGCTTGTCCACCTTCTAACTCAGCAGCAACAAGTTCTGTGTTTCATTGTATGGAATAAATACTCTGAAATCGTCCACATTATTTCCATGATAACTAATCCACTCTCGCGTCATCTGATTTCAATAAGGAGAGCATTATGAGATGGATGTGTGAATATTTTTTTTCGAGCCGCTCAGACTGATGTTGAGTGAAGCTGAAGCAGTTGCATTCTTTGAGCATCAAAAATTGTTTCTGTTTGATTCCAGCAAATGATTTTTTAGTAGTAAACTAACTAGGAGAAACTCAGAATACTAATAACCCAGACTCATGTATCTGATAGCACCTGTTCTACCCATTTTTAAAATGGAGCCGACTCTCTTCCAACTGTAAATTTCACATTTCAATTTATATGCGGTGCTGAGATCAAACCCAGGGCCTCACACCTGCCAAGCAAGTGCTCTACCACTGAATCGCAGCTCCAGCCCCCACATCACACTTTTAAGGATGGGAGAGAATGAGGAAGTCCAGGCATCCTGTGAATTCTGGTGAAAACTCAAGAACAGGAATGTGGGATTCATTAGAAGATAACACAGACTGTACATGATTTCACTGTTCACAGTCACATTCGGTTGCTCTAACCTGACAAAATGTTGAGGTGCTTCCCAGGAAAAACACTATTGGTTACGAAACAAAGTCCTGTGCACAACATTATTTTCGATACAATTTCTGTTTACGACTAACTTGTTTACGTTTAACAAATCCTTCTGTTGCACAACTGAACAAACATTTGGGGATGCTGTATCAGAATTAAAACTTGCAAATTAGTGAAACCCTAACTAGTGAGCTTCTACCACAGGAGAAAACTGCAAGCTATGAGAACTATATCCACAACTTTGCCCATTCCTTCAGAAACATTTTGAGCAATGACAGATTATAAAAGTTTTCAGTCATAATAATGACTGCCAATTTGAACATTTTGTGTATGTATACATATTTATTGATGGAGATGCCAAGCACGCCCTTTCCATCAGCTTCTCAGGCTGAAGGCTGCAGGAACACCAGGGGTGGGGGTGTCTCTGAAAACAGACCCTGCTTTGCTTCATTCCCAAGGATTGTGATTCTGTGGGCCTGGGGTGAAGCCCAAGAATGTGCATGTCTGTCTCACCAGCTCCCAGTGGCCTGGTGCTCCAGGGACCAGGGTTGAGCACCATTATCTTGATGCTGTACATATTTTATGTGGTTTGAGTTCTCAGGAAATCCAAAGCCAGGTTGTTCTGAAAAACTCATCACAATACAGTTGAAAGAATGCACATGGGGCTTGGACAGATTTGGGCAAGCTCTCCATTTTTATCACCTGAAGGACTGGGAGAAACCCGCCCAAGTTGAGCCTTGTGTGAGGACTGAGCAGTGTGGGAGGCCAACCTTACAGGTGACTGAGTTACACTCCCCAGCTGGGTGCTGAGGCGCTCAGTCACAGAAATGGGTGTGTCTTGCTACAGCCCCATGGGTGAAGCTATGCTCGCCTGTTCCTTTGTAATATAACCCCTTGCCCTGTTTAGGATAGAATGTTCCATGGAAGTGCCTTGTGTGTGTCCCCTCCTCTTACTGTGCCCTTGGGTGTGGCCTACCCAGGTGTCAGTCAACCTGCTGACAGTGGACATCATGAAACATCAGGTTTCAGCCCCCTGAAACCTGACCCCTTGCCTCATTTGAATAGCTTCTCCTCAATAAAAGGGGTCAGCGCGTGCTCTCGAGCTCTCTCTCTCTTTCTGCAGACCCTTAAGGTCAGAGGAGCCGTCATATCGACCCCAAAGAAAAAGGTATTTGTGTCTCTTGTGTGGTTATTTCGTGCAGCCCAGTTTAACTAGAGTGGCCCCTGAGCCTTTTAGTCGCGAGAACAGAAACCCGGCAGAGCAGGAAGCAGGCTGCGAGCAAACACTCTGCCCAGCTCAGCCAAGGGGAGCCAGGGGGCTGCAGCTGCCACGCCCACCTGGGCACTTACACTGCGCATGCCCCATGCCAGGCGCTGACCTGTTCACAGAGAGGCCAATGGCACCTTTGTAAAAGCCCCACTGGTTTTAAATACATGCATTAAAGCAAAACAGATGAACCAAGACAAAGAACACAGGAGCTCAGAACACTAAAACCTCAGCTGTGAGAAGTCACTGCAAATGCTAACTGGAGACAACCTTCTGACAGGGCTTTAAGTGTCTCCAAGCACCAAGTCTGGAAGTCACCACAAAATAAATCCTAATGCTGTCAGGAGGTAGGTGTGTAGGCTCATCAGTGTCAAGATGTTTCCTTCCCTGAAGAGCCCCACAACAAACACACACACCTGTAGGAAGAAAAGTCCCTGTGTGAAGAAGGCTATCGTGGTCCACTGCAGAGAACCACTTTATCATTTCCTGGTGCCTGCAGCTCCGAGGCATTTCAAAGATGTGCCGAGTTTCACTCCCTGATGGATTTCAGACTAGCTACCCGCAGCATGCCCAACCACTAAAAGCCACCAATGACATTCTACGTATGTATGGATATGCAATAAATAAATAAATAAATTATGTGTGTGTGTATGTGTTATATACTAGATATAGTGTAAATATAGGTGTGTGTGTGTGTGTGTGTGTTATATACTAGATATAGTGTAAATATAGGTGTGTGTGTGGGTTTGTGTGTGAGTGTGTGTGTTCTGGTGTTGGGGATCAAAACCAGGCCCTTGCACGTGGTAAGCACGCACTACCACTGAGCTACATTCCTAAGCCTGGACCCTGTTCTTTAATGATCTTTTTAATTGCAACTGGCAAGAAAGCAGAGGTCCAAAACCAAGAGAAGTGGGGGCACAGAGGCGGGGCAGGGAGGCGGCCTCACTAGGTGAGGGACCGATGTCTGAGGTCTTCATGCAGCTGGACCTGCATGCTGCTAAGGAGCTGAGGGGCAGCCGGGAAGTGGGAAGGAGCGAGCAACCACAGACTCGGAAGTCAGACGCTGATATTTCCGGTTCTGATTAGGCAGCCATGTCTTCACAGCACCTCATGACAACAAGCAGGACCCACTCTGGAAGTTCACTGCCACACCACAGTGTCCTAACCGTGAATCCCTCCAACACCAGGTGCTGAGTCTTCTGCCCTTCCAGCTGCTGACTACAGAAGGGCCAGACTCAGGCTATTCTGCACCCTAACTGCACCCAGAGGGCCCTGCTCTGTGCCACCCAGAGGGAGGCTACTCCAGAAGCTCGGAAGGCCCAGAGGAGCCTCAGCCTCACCTGGAAGCACACCTCCTTGTCACCATTCACCTGGAAACATAAGACTCTAACCAAACTGGATGTAGCACCTTCAGCTACTGACACCCCAACATTCCGCCTCCCCAATCTGAGCCCTCGGGCCCCACGGATGCCCCTTGAGAAGGCAGGGCTGCTGCAGAAGGCAGGAGAAAAAAGAGCAGGCCAACTCAAGGCCGGCCCTCTCTGATACTGAAAATGGAGAAGGAGCCCAAGTCCCAGAGGAGCAAAGGAGGAGGCTGAAGAAAAGCAACTAAGAGGCAGGAGATTCGACAGAACTCTTCTCTGGGAGCTTACAAAGAATCCTCAGCTCACAGAAGGAACCGAGAAAGCAACAAGGTGGGGAGAGGAGAAGGCACACCTGCACCCAGGCCTACGGCAAAGTGGGCCGAGGAGCCCCTCCCACACACTCCACACGGAGGGCCTGGTTTCCTGCTGGTGTGGCCCCTGAGCCAGGGATGGTTCCTGGAGAACTGTGAGACAATGGGTGCTGCAGCCCTGAGAGGGCCTGAGAAGATGGGACAGAAGTCAGGGGCTGGGGATACCAGGGGCTGCAGTCACAGGGGGGCACTGGCTCCGCTGAGCCCAACCTGGAACAGGACCGCCTTCCTCGCACACAGCCTTGGAGAACAGGGATACGAGCCACAGTGGGAGAACCAGCCACCCACCCTGAGAACCGAGTACGTGTCCCGACTGCTTCCCTCCACAACCTGCTGGAAGGAGCACCTCTCTGGATGCCTCCACAGTGTGAGCTTCAGGAATCACGTGAGACTGAAATTATAACTGCTCGTTATTTTCAAGGAACGGTGCCAAGTAATTAGGGCTTACATTTTTTCTACAGCACAAACGAGTGTGCATATGTACATACATGCATGCTTTTGTGAGAGTACCTTTGGTATTCTGAGAATTACTGGGCGAAAAGGATAAATATTATCAGACACATTCCTCGGCTGAGCCTACTCCGGCCCCTCCCTCCTCCTGCACTTACACACCCATCCCCCAGGAGAGCTGGCCAAGGAGCAGCTCAATCCCGACTGTCCAGTAAGACACTCAAGTACAAATACATGGACATATATCAAGTCTCCTCCTCGCCGTGAAATCAGAATTCAGTCTGGAAGTGAATGACTGATGAGGATCATCAGCAAAGAAGGCAGAAGAACAGAGAGAATTTAAAGTCAGGCTGAACACAGGCCATCCGAGGGCGCTGATAACCCTGCTGTGTAACTGATGGTCCCAGGAGGTAGATGAGATGCCCTAGGAACACAAACAGTAGCTCCGGTCCACGGTACCATGAGGAGCAATGAATGAATGCAGCGAGGTGCCCAGGGCACCTGGAGGGCAGTAGGGAGACAACATTCCTTCTTAAATCAAAAGGAGCTTGAATCCTCAAATCCACCACCTACTCGACTGGCTCCAAGGTGCGCAACTGTAACCCCCAGATACTAATGGAATCTCCCAATGACAGGGGTCACACACTGGCATCCCTCCAGGGATCTGTGACCCACGGTAAATTTTACTGACTTGAAAAGGGGCACTGGTGAGAAACTGGTAGCATGGAGAAGTAATTATCATAGATACAGACAATTTAGGCCGAGCCAACATGTCCTAGCTAAACCCAGCCCTGGGTGTGGGCAGAGAGTCGGCCAAATTAGGTTGAACCCACCAAGTTTCCTCTAGCAGGAAAAGCAGACTGAATGAGTGAATAGGTACATGTTACTTATCTTTTTCCTATGGCCTCAGAGTTTCCTATGTAATCCAAAGGCTATATAAATAGTTCACCAAATGTTTTCCCAACGTTTTATTTATTTTTACATTCAGACCTAGATCTTTTAATCCATCCGAAAGTTTTTTCTGAATCTGGTATAAGATGGAAAAACTGAATTTTTTCTTCCAAATGGATAGTGAAGCGTGCCAGCTCCATTTATCAAAGAAGGCATTCTTTCCCCACCACTCTAAGAACACTTTACCATATATTTCCCCCATATGTACTTAGACTCTTGATTCCATTTCTGTGCCAGCACATGCTGTTTAATGGGCTGGCTCTGAAATTCTAACATCTGAAAGGGCAAAGCATGGTTCACACCCTTCAAAAATGTACACATTTATCTTCCACACAAACCGAAATCATTTTTCCTGGTTCTCCAACTCCCCTCCCACATACACAAATAATGATGATAATGATGATGGTGATCATCATCACCACTAGTATTCACTCCTCATTGGAAGTGAATCAAATGTACAATCCTTTGGTGAGAAGTATATGTCATGGTCCTGGCCACCCATCCAGGGACAGGATATATTTCTCCACCACCAGATCTCGTTTTAAGTCCTTCCATGAAGTTTTATACTTTTCTTCTTATCAGACATGGACCTTTCTACTTTCTAAATATCTTCTCTGATCACAATTTTGAGCTTTATCCCATCCCTGATTAGTGTGTGTGTGTGTGTGTGTGTGTGTGTGTGAAAAGCTGATGATTTCTATGAATTTTGTTTTATTTAGTTACTTATCCAAATTATCAAATTATTTATTATTATTTCCAAAATTATTTAAAAGATTATCTTGGGTTTTTTTGAAATAAATGATAAAAACCTTTGAAAATGGCAATAATTTCTTCTTTCCCCCCAATCTTTCCCATTTCTTAATAGATAAATTAAAATCTTTAAAATTAAATAATAGTGATACTAGAGGACAACTGTATATTTGGCTGGTTCTAATGAGAATGGATTTGCATTTCACCATTTAATTGAATATCTACTTCTGGATTTTAGCAATTAGTCCTCATCTTATTTAAGTAATTTCCATCTGTTCTTATTTTACTCAGATACTAAAGCCATGGCTATAAGCAATTATAGGCTTTTTTAACATCTAATTTTTTTCTTTATAATTTTGAAAGCTTCCCTAGTGCTGAATCACTCTTCCACTCATGGAAAAAAACCTTGGCCATACTCTTTGTAAAAAAAACACTCCTGGCTTTAATTTGCTAACATTTTGTTTATACCTGTGACTCTTACATTCATCAGTAAAACTGACCTATACTTGCCCTTTTTATATTATCTTTGTTAGGTTTTGTGCTTATACATTTTTTCTTTCTTTTTTTCTTTGTTACTGGGGATGGAATCCTGGGATGCTTAAGCACTGAGCCATATCTCCAGCCCCATTTTTATTTTTTATTTGGGGACAAGCTCTTGCTAAGTTTCTTAGGGCCTCGCTAAGTTGCTAAGGCTGGCTTTGAACTCATGGTCCTTCTGCTTTGGCCTCCTGAGTTGCTGGGATTATAGGCAGGCACCACCTTACCTGGCATATATTTCTAAGACCATACAACGTATCTGTTTTTTGAAGATTGGCTGTGAATCATCTAGGCCTGGTGCTTTTTTGAGTCTGCTGGTATGCTCATCCTGGAGAAATAAGAGGATTAGTTCATAAAAATTACATACAAAGTTGTTTGTAGTGGCATGATAACCTGGAAATATTGCAAATGTCTGTCAACAGGAAATGAACTGGGTAAGGTAAGGCTTTTCTAAACTGTGAGCTATTATGCAGCTATTAAGAAGAAGGTGTTAGATGGATATGTATGGACCTGGAAAGTTGATGATAATTTCTAGTTATTGGAAAAGGAAAACCCCTTGCAACATTTGCAGGACTTTGTAAGAAGATGTCAGTTAACCTACAGCAGATTTACATCAAACACCCAAAGCCCTTACTCCAGGACATGGAAGACTGCTTTGGGCAGGGAGGTCATTGTATTTGAGGAAATAAACACTTCCTTAACAGGGGAAAAAAATAATACATCAAACTCTTAAAAACAACAGCCTCTGAATGAGGGAACTATGGGCAGTTCTTTCCTATTCATCTCTATTTTCCCATTTTCTATAATGGGAATGGTGTTTGTATTAAAAATTGAGGACCGTAGAGGACTAGGTTTTATGAATTTGACTTCCAGGGTCTGTGGTAGCAGAGTGAGATCACCCTGGATTTTCCCCTTCTGAGGTCCAGAGGGAGTGGTGGAAGGAGAGACGAACCCCCCTCTGGTCACAAGGGTTGGTCCTCTTGGGAACTGCTCTCTTATTCAAGGGTCCAGCTGAAAGCCCAGAAATGTCCTTCCCTGGGTTTCTAACTCTTTCTAATGCCTGAGGGTATCTTCTTTTACTCGTTAAGACCCACACTGACCAATAGGCCACATCCCCTACTCCCCGATTGCTTCCTTGGTGAGTTGATGGTTTTCAAAGATGGAACTACCCCTCTAACAATAAGGAACAAGAATGAGGGTGGGGGGAGAGGAGATCGCCAGGCAACACGAGTTTCCTTTAAGAAACACTGGAACCGAACAGAATTCCACAGAATGTGTGAGTTTGTAGGGAGGAACCCAACGACTATGTGTCATTATAAAAATCTAATAAGAAATTTTTAAAAGGAACCACTGGACCTGCAAAGGGTGTAAAACTGCAGATCTCAGCCAAGATGCTGACACCCGGTGAGTCTTGATGGAAGAAAATGACAGCTTAGTAAATTGACAACGTGGGGCCGGACGTCAACCTTTTCTGGAATGGGAAAAATCCTCAGACGCAGACATAAGTGTACCCCTCAAGGAAAGATATGGGGTGGCGATTTCCCCCTGCTATTCCATTTCTGAACTGCAAAGGAAATATAAGAAAAGAGTCCTTATGAAGTCAACATCCTGAACCTTCCAGGGATGAGCAGGGCCCTCCACTGAAGAGGAAGATCCCAGGAATTTCTGAGCTCTAGGCTGGGGCAGAAGCTGCACGATCAGTTTCTACGAACGATAAGAGATCAGAAGCATCCATGTCATTCCTTAGAAATTCAAAATGTCCTCATTCGATGGAGCAGGGATGGCCAGAGCTTTTGTCTTCACCTAGAACCTCCCTCTTAGTACTTATAATAACATTTAAACCCATTTTCTTACCATGATTCCCCCATGGAGGGTCTCAGCTGAGGACCCTCCTGTCTTCTTCCCTGACCCTCCCTACTGCCCTATCTGATGGGAGTCTCACGGACAAGGGACTTCTGGCCTCAGCCCTGTCCCTCTCCTGAAAGTCCTGCCTGTACACATTCTGGATAGTTCTCACCATGGGGAACTTGCGGCTGCCCAGTCCTTCACCAGCAACGGGCAGAGAATAATTCAGGACAGCCGTCCATCCGGCTGGCCCTCCCCAAAGGCTATGGTTACCAGGAACAGAGTGGACACTGATCAGCCATGGATACCAGGCCTCTGTCTCAGCTGGTTCTGGACTCAGCAGAGGATGTTATTTATTAACACCACTCCCTCTGAAAGTTGAAGAATGCTTTTATTTTAACAAAGAAATTTCTACAATGGAAGAAGTAAGATGCCTTGCCAACGTAGCAACCATCACAACTTGGGAAAGCCCAACCACACCCCATGACTCTCTACAGTATGACTGACATCTTCCTCTAGCTGCTGCTCTATGTGGTAGCGGAACCCTCAGAGGGGCTGAATACCGGTCGGTCCACCCCAAGGCAATACTGCCCACTCAGAACCTGCAGAACCTGCAAGCATCAGACCCAGGAGGACCAGGAGTCTGTGAACTGAGGTCCTTGAACTTCTGAGCCTCCTAAATGACAATGCACACCACACTGGGCCTTCACAGGGTTCTCACTCAACTTCTGACAATTAGGGAAACCATTATAGACTACTTCTGGGAAAATCAGAGAATACAGCTGAAAAGATCATTCACCCTGGAAGCTTTGAATCCATGCATTCTCCCCACACATGCATTTGGAAGTGTATGATCGTTACCTGCATTATTAATTAGGCATGGAAGTGCCAATTAAGAAGCCTACCTCACAGCATGGAGCTCTGGAAACTACTTCTGATAAAAATCTTTTCCCACAAATCTGAGCCAATCCCCTTCAGCAGTCAAGTGAAACCTGAAGTTGCTGCAAACCAAACTGTAGTTCAGAGCACAGATGAGCCGACCAAATGAGACGACGGGAGAAGGGAAACCAGCAGGCCCCTGCACAGTCGTTATGAAACTAAGCAAAACAAGAAGGGGGAGGCTCAAAGGGGGTGGCTTGTTCTTTATGAGGAAAACAAAAATATGCTCCGTGGGATCCACTAGGCACAGATCACAAATGGGAAGAGCTGCCCCGGCCTGGAACAGCCTTACTGCCTCTGTTTTCCTCCTTCACTGTCAATCAGCTGTTCAGGGCTTTTCTTCTGTTCTCACCCCTGCAACCCTCCCCTGGATCTTAAGGATTTATTCTGCCCTCTGTCCAAATATCAGCGTGGCCAGGACAGTACTTAGGATGGTCCTCACTCTGCCAGCTCGGCATGGTGAACTGCTGGACCACCCCGGTCCCCTGCATGGCTGGCTGACCCCAGGGCAGTTTCTGTGTGGTTTCCTTCACCTTTGGAAGGACTCCTCCCTTGGAGCTTTCCTCCGTCCACACATAGAGGTGTGCTTCCCAAGGCGGGTACCTCGAGGAACACCCAATGTGAAGTCCCTCCTGGGTTTACAAAGATACTTTGAGAAGACCAATGAGAGGAGGTTGCCTGGCTCATGATATTCACATCCGTGCTACTGACCATGGTGTGCTGCCCGCACAACCTGTCCATAGCTCCCTTCACGGGTGACCCTGGCCAGAAGTATTTTCAGTTGCCCAAAACCTAAAGACTCTTAATGAAGAACATACAGAAAAGGGCCGGGGTTGTGGTTCAGTGGTAACAGGCTTGCCTAGCATGCGTGAGGCACTGGGTTCGATTCTCAGCACCACGTACAAATAAATAAAAAAAGGTCCATCAACAACTAAAAAAAATCTTTAAAAAAAAAGAATACAAAATTAAAAAAGAAAAAAAGAGCATACAGAAAAGAAAATAATTGTAGGGACATGCTTAGACTATTACTGCCCTTGGTTGGATAACGGGAACTTGTATTTTTTGTTTGTTTGTTTTGTGTTAAGCATTTATGCATTTTCCCAGTTTTTTTCCAATGAACACAGAATGAATTAGGGGAAAGTATAACGGGACTCAGAAAGTTTTAGGGTTAATTTCTTCAAAAGATCAAATATGGTTCTTTGGTTCTCACTAAACCTCACAATTTGTACCAAGACGCCAAAACCTTTTACGTTCAGAGTTACCATGTTACCAAGCAATTGTTAAAATTAGCCATTATGACACCTCATGGACAATGACAATTTTTTTCAACAATACCCACATCTCTTTGGGGAGGGGTGTGCCTGGTTCTCTAAGGTAAATAAGAAGCATTGACTAATTCCTGGGCACGACCAGAGACCACCATGCTACCTGCTTGAAAGTGGTCATCGTATCATCACAACTTGGATTTTAAACAATGCTTGCTCTGTGAATAATTTTTAAAACACTCATATACTAAAATGGTCTGTTTGGTCCACCTTTTCTTGTACTCCCTTAACCTGTAACGGGCAACACAGTAGAGATAAATGAGGCCCAGTCACTTAAGTGAGATATGCCACATCCCACGGCTCTCCACCAGTGCAACTGACATCTTCCTCTGGTTGTTGTTCCATGCAGTAGCGTAACCGTCATCCTCTAAAAACAGCCTCAGAGGTGTCCTGCTGCTGCTACGCAATTAACAGTATTTTACATAGTCACTCAGGGACTTCCTTTGGGAATAAAATATAAAGGCCTACAAAATGGAGAAATTCACCCAAATGTTAACATTTTTTAAAGCTTAACTTTTAAACTTCTTGCAAAAAAATTCCTGGCTGCAGGTTTCCAAATACTACTACACAGCAACATAAACACCATGCTTGATTCGTTCTCCCTTCACTGGCAGATGAGTATTTCCAAAGGAGGGGGAGATGTGGGCAGAAGGGTAAAGAAAAGAAAACCTACAACTTGCAGGGAATTAATTAGAGCGAGGTCTAAACGGAATACCTGGGCCGCTCTCTGCTTGGAATGCCACACGTTACTTAAAAACAGTATTTAATTGCAGGATCTACCTGCCAAGAGCAGGAGGGAGAAGCTACTTGGCTTGCTTGTGCCAAGACAAGTTTCATGTAACTACTAAACGATTTCGGTTTCTGAAGTTTGCAAAGTCTTACTATTCAACTGGACAATTCACATAGAACACCAAACACCTTTGATAACTTCAGAATCATTTTGAAATTTGGTCTTTACAAACTCTTCTCAGTCTTTAGTCTACAAACTGGAAAATAATACAACTAGAGGTGAACTGAGTGGCTTGCTAAGGTTCCACAAGTGGATCAATGAACAACAACAACAAAAAATGTCCACCACATAGACTGTTCACTGCTGGTATATACAGGAAACAGGAGCAGCCGGGGAGGTCACAAAGAACCCGGTCCCTGTTTAAAGGAATTCAACATCTCTCTGGAAGTTAAAATCCATAAAATGATAACAATATATAAACGGGAGATAAAAACCAAATGAGGCAGCGAATACTAGTGAAACTTAAATGCTCCATTGAATCACCCGGGGCGACTTTAACTCCTTCCCAAATCATATTGCTCCATGGCATAATTTTTTATTGATCTTGAAAAATAACATGGAATTTAATTTACCATCTTAACCATTTTTAAGTGCACGGTTCAGTGGTGCTGAATACATCCACTCTGTTGTGACACTGGTCTCCAGAACCTGAAACCTGCACCCCTAACTCAGTAACTGCTCATTTCACCCCCAAGCAGCCATCCTTAATAAACTTTCTGTCTCTAGAAATTTGACTATTTAGGTACTTCTCATAGGTAGAATCATACTGTATTTGTCTTTTTGTGACTGACTTACGTCTCCTAAGGTAAGATTCATCCATGTTGTAGCACAGGTCAGGAATTCCTTCCCTGGAGGCTCTGATGCTCCGTTTGGCATGCAAACATCCACAATTTGCTTCTCTAAGAGCTTCACCTGGGTTGCTCCTGCCTCCTGGCTGATGTAAAAGAGCACTGGGAACAGAAGTGTGCAAATCTCCCTTCGAGATGCTGCTTTCAATTCTTTTGAACATATCCTCAAAGTAGGATGACCAGATCACATGGTAACATTTAATTTTTTGAAGAAGTGCCGTACTATTTCCACAGAAGCTGTACATTCGCACCAACAGAGCTGCGAGGTCCCGGTTTCTCCAGATCCTCGCCAGCACTTGTGATGTTCTGTTCTGCTGTTTTTTCTTCCTTAATAACCACCATCCCAATACACCTAAATTCTGACATGCATTCTGGACTGAATTCTTGACTCACTGTGATTCCGACTTGCATTTCTCAAGTGAGTAGTGTTGATCCCTGACATAATTTCTTGAAGACTGAGAGAACGCTGATAGAGGAATGAAGATATTGTTTCAACATGGCCAATACAACAAAAGAAAGGGTATTTGCCAGGATCAGAGCCAGTGATAGAGATGCAACAGGACTGGCTGGAGGGACTGCAGAGTGACCTGTGAGCTAGCACTCCTGAGTCACTAAAAAATGATGGGGAAGAGAGGTGGAGTGAAAAAATAACTTCAAACCAACCTCTTCTACAGTTCCCTGATTCACGCAGCTGAAATTCTTCATCTCCTAGGGCCCCAGACTTCAGTTCTCAGTGCAACTAGTATATGTGCAATTTAAGGGCTTTGGTCTCCTCCATTCACTGGGAAAATGTCCATCTGCACTGGCTCCACAGGGACAGAGCAAAAAGCTGGGCAAGTGAGTTACACCAGGAAAGTCCCAGCCAAGAATGGCCCAAGCACTTTTCAAAGGATGTTTCATTTAAAAAGAAAAAAAAGAAAGAAAGTTTATATATATATATATATATATAT
>NW_025999932.1:12306547-12326952 GCF_001458135.2 Marmota marmota marmota
TATATATATATATATATATATATATATATATATATATATATATATATATATATAACGTGGGTTGAGTTGTGTCTCCCTTCCCCCAAAGAGGATGAGGTCCCAACCTCCAAAGACAGTGAATGTGACCTATTTGGAAAAGAGGTCTTTGCAGATGATCAAGTTAGGATTACGTCATGACGATGACCCTAATATGACCATGTTCTTATCTATGAGGATAAACTCACACAGCAAGAAAACCTCAGGAAGGCAAAGACAGATGGGGTGGTTCATCTCCAAACCCAGACATCAAAGATCACCAACAAACCAGCAGAAGATGGTGGGGACAGCACAGAGCACGCTCTTCCCACAACCTCAGAAGGAACCAGCGCTGCCAACACCTCCTTCGCCGGCTGCTGATCTGCAGAACCACAGGACAGGACTTGTCTTCTCGCCGCCACCTGGAGTGTGGTACGGGGTTACAACAGCCCCAGAGAGCACAGCTGTCCTGCTACCAATGCCAAAGCTAAATGAGTGACCAGCCCAGGGAACAGGGACCACAGCTCAAACGCCACCTCAGTGCCACTGTGGAAAGCATTACCAGGGGGTTCACGTGGGTACAGGACACAGAGAAGAAGCCCTTGTTCTCATCTAGGACCTTGTGTGCCACCAAACAATGTCCCCAAGAAAACCAAGTCCCCAGGCCCCTGGCCCAGCATCTTTAGAGCCGGACAAGAGGGCCAAAACAAGTCTGGAAGCTAAGCCATGGGACTTGTCCCCACAGAGAGCGGGCAGGACGCCAAAGGGCAGCTGGCAGCGTCTCCGCTCTGCTGAATGAGTTTTCTGGAGAAAGTTAGAACTTTATTATCTTCAGCTGTCATGTGCCCTCAGGAGCTCCCAAGGAGAAGCCTGCTGGGGGCACTAATGGAGGAAGTGCCCTGGAGAGAAACTGCCCTAACGTGGAAGGAAGGGGAGAGTAAGAAAAAAGCTACGATCTCCATGAAGGGTTCCAACGCTCCGGTCAGGGCAGCACTCTCCTAGATCAAGGGGCTCACAGGGGAGAGCAAGGCACAGTCCTGGGTCAGCAGACGGGAACTACCACCCTCCCTGCAAGGCCTCCCTGGATATGAGGGCTACCAGGAGTGGGACTGTGGATTAGCTGAAGCCAACCAAGGCACGAGACGGTTCACGGCCGCACTGGCGCTGTGTTACAAACCTCCCATCTCACGTACCTGTAAATACTGCAGAAATTCACTGTCTTTCGCTTCATCATTGGAATTCTACTGATAAGATGGCCCAGAAATTGAATCACCACAATAAAAGGAATTTTGTGGTGCCTGCCATATGACACAATGGCTCTGGGTGGGAGGTGGCGCAGGGTCAATGGTGCGGGGGTGGGCGGGGGGAGACTTCAGGGAAGGCGGAAGGAGAGACCAAGGGCGGGAGGCCAGAGAGGCAGAAGCTGCAGGGAGCCCAGCCTTGGGGCCTGCGTGTCTTCTAGAAAGCAGAGTCTCAGTCATCTCCGAGAGAGGGGGGTTCTGCCTACACAGCTGCCCCCTGCGGGATGACCTCAGCTCCCTTGCTCTTTGGCATCTGGCTGAGATCAGCGGATGGTAGTGGGCAGGGATGTGGTCAGGAAGGCAGCATCTGAGCCATGGACGGCCAGCCCCCCGACTGTGAGACAACACTGTTGGAGCCACCCAGGACTTTGTGTGTAGGAAAGTGATTCAGCTTTGAACAAAGAAGAAACGTCTTGGGATTCCCTAACGACTCGGAAAATACTCTCTGGTCTCGCTTGTCACTGCCCCAGACGTTCAGTTGTATGTTCGGACCAGAAGTCACCGAGCCCCCCTGCTGTGTCTGCAGACCGAGTGCACACGGATGGGTCACTGGAAGACGGCACCACGGCCACGTGCACGTTAGAGTTCCCAGTACCAATAAATGACATCAACACAAAGGGCGAGCGAGGAACACAGTCGCCCCATCCCTTTCCCGTGCTGTGAACAGAGCCCTCTGAAGCTGCCAGACTGACATGCCTGCGCCGCTGCGTCTTCACCGAGGTGTGGCAAGCGGAACAGAGTGGCCTCTGGGGTGATGAGAAGACCAGGACGCCACGAGGAAACACAAAGCAAAGCAAATCGGAACGAGCAGCCGAGCGCTGTGTGTCCCTTCTGGAAGGCACCATTTAGATAACCACTGCAGATTCTCCTTTCTGATTAAAAGCAAAGCAATTCTCTTTCATCAGCAATGTCAGCAATGCTCGGAGATGGTACCGATTTCTCATAAGACACCCGCCAGGGAAAGGCCCATGCCAGTTGTTTCCTGGTCCTCAGTGACGGCAACAAGTCATGCAGGCTATGAACCTAAGGACTGTCTGTGGTTACCCACTCCGGATGCTCCATCCATCAGCTGCCCAGTACTATCAATCCCCCTCCTGGATTCTCTTGACCTGTCAGCTCCCCAACATTCTGCCTATGACGCTCAGGCCCCAGCCCTTATGGGTCACCACCATACACATCTGACATTACTATGGCCTCTAGTCACTGGGCTTTCCTCTGTGGGCTCAGCCTCACCCAACTGGTCCTCCCCACCTAAGAGCACCTTCCACTGGCACCTATCACTGGTACCAGCATAACTGACGGGTTGTGTGGTCCTAATGGCTCCTTATGGTCTACAACAGTTAACAGAGCAGATAAAGCAGACACCTAATGTAGAGTGGCCCTGAGCCCCAGACAGCTGACCCATCCCCAGTCACTTACACTAAGCCTAACTGGTACTATCCATGCCTACCTCCCAGCAACATAGGGATGGTCCTTTCATGTCATACCGGAAAGCATTTGCCATAGAAAGGCTGGTGACTGTTGAGTGCCTGCTCCTCAATAATATATGCATAGACTTGGCAAAATCTGACCCTTGGCAAGGGATTTCTGGAAAGGGCAGTGACTTTTTTTCAGTTCCTTATCACAGCAGCACCTTGCCTAGCCTGTTGATAAATATTTGTGGAACCCTTATTGTGCTTCCAAGATCACCTTCCAAAAAATAAAGCAAGAGCCGCAGAACCCCATGGTGGGTATCTGGTCCAACTCCCTGATCATATAAATGAGGAAACAAAACCCCCAGACTCTTAAAGTACTATTAGAATTGCTCTTTCATGTGGTCAGTCTATCTACAAAAGAAAAATCCCAAATCGAATAAATCATTCCATATCTTCCTTATGAGATAAAACCATTAAGTCCAATTCAAATGTTCCAAGTAATGGAAGACAAATAATGATAAAAACACAGCAGATAATTTTTAAAAATCAGTACAATTTGTATGTGCAATATTTTCATATTTACCTTAAAATACAGAAGTGAAATGTCTCCTTCAAAAGGACCCACCCAGCCCATACTGCCAGGACTTCCAGAGAGGGGTCCGGCCGTCCTAGGCCTACCCTGAAACCATCTGTCCAGTCTATCCAAGTGGGATGCAGGCCTCCCTTAGAATCCCGACTCTAGGAAAATGGAGACGTCTTAGGGTTTGGGAGACAGAGGAGACCAAGAAATCATCAAGGTGACAATGCATGCAGTTTCTGAGCTAAAGACTCCCCCTCCTCAATTTTAAAGCCAATCAAACTAAAGCACAGAGAAGCTGCATAGAAGTCCACAAAAATGGCAGGAAAGGTACTCAGAAGAAATGGAGGTTTCATCCCAACGGTCCAAAGGGCCCTTCGTTCTCAGAACACCCAGCGAATGTCTTCCCAAAGCCACCTGGGACACAGGTCTAGCTTGGCTAATGTTTCACCTTCCAGCAAAAGGCTGACGAGGAAAGGAAGAAACAATACTCCACCCGACACAAGTGCCCTATTGTTTATTTTAAAGTACTTTCATGGGCTTTCATTTTTCTGTCTGACCTGCCCAATAGCTCAACAATGAAAGCAGGGTCTCCACTCTGCTAAAGAGCAAAAATGGAAATAAAGCTTATCGTGAAAGGCAGGAGAAAGACTGACTCCTGTGAGAGTGGGCATGTGCAGTCTGAACGGTGATTTTCCACAGGACATTTCCTCTCGGCTTCACCCAGCCTCTGAGGTGAGCAAGAGACAGCAGGCAGGCAAGGAAGGCAGGACCAGGGGCCTGTACCCCCTGTTCTTGATAATTAGACAAGATGATCTCCATTTAAAGAGGGGGATAATCAGCTTCTCCAACTCCCCACATCTTCTCAGGATATGGCCCATTTTAATGTCAGATATGGACATTCCTCAGTGCAGTTTATTCCTTGTATTTATTGGGCCTTTCTGAATGATCCTTTTTTCAGGGAGAAAATAGCAAACAGCTGTTAAAGAAGTACTCCAATCATCTCGGAGCTGGAGAATTCGCTTTGATCACAGGAGTTGGAACTGAAGTTGAAAGGTCACACACAAACATTCTGGGTCAGCGTTTAAATTTGACTCTTTGCTTCTAAGGAGCTAGAAAGGAAGGCTGGCTGTATTTAGCTGGAATGGTTTCTAGGGGAAAAAATATTTTATTCTATTAAAATAGTCTTTCAATTTAACCTCGGGAGGCTAGACCCAGACAAGCACCATTTATCATTCAAAGTTAAATAAAACCCAGAGAGGCCCGTGCAAAGCACAATGGACATCAATACTATTTCAGAAACTTGGCCAACAGGAGCCAAGAACAACACTGATCAGGGGAGAGAAATGTGAACTTAGTTTTGAAAAACCCAGTGAACACATGAAATCCCCTCCTCTCGCTCTGGCTGAGGACGCAGCTGCCAGCGGCACTTGCTCTGGGCACAAAGGCCTCCCTTCTGGTTTTAAATGGCCAATTACATTTTATTTAGATCCATCCTCCTCCGCCACTACCAGCAGCAGCTCTTACGTGCAAAGCTTCTGATGCAGCAGCACACACAGCAGCCTGGAGCGTGCACACCTGCTGTTCCCACCAAAGTCAGGTCCGCAGGAGGGACGGTGGTTCCAGAAGAGCCACAGCAGAACACTCACAAAGGAAGGTCCCCACCCCAGGGCCTTTAGCTAAATGTGCATCTCACCCCCCTTGGAGGAAAAGAGAGGAAGAGACATGCAGCAGCTTCCCCCAGCCTAAGATGGCTGAAAGAGAAACAGAAGGGAGATCAGATGCCTGAAAAAAATGTTAGAATCCAAGAAGAAACCAAGCACTTTTACATACGGTTGCTGCAGGTGAGCTCAAGCCTGGGATTTCCCAAGGGCCACAAGGAGAAGAGGAGGGGCTTTAGAAAGACCAACCTCTGTCAGCGCGGTGGCACACACTGCAATCCCAGTGGCTCGGGAGGCTGAGGCAGGAAGGTTGTGAGTTCAAAGCCAGCTTCAGTGACTCAGCGAGGCACTAGGCAACTCAGCAAGACCTTGTCCCTAAATAAAAAGGGCTGGGGATGTGGCTCAGTGGTTAAGAGCCCTGGTTTCAATCCCTAGTATTAAAAAAAAGAAAAATCTCTGCCCCATCCCTTCATGGGAGCTGGAGCTCGGGAAGGCAGCTTTAAGGTGACACACCATCACTGAAGCCCACCCCAGATGAGCCCTGGGAAGAAGGGACCCCCATGGAGGCCCCACCCAGGTGTCATGAGAATTAAAGAAAATGTTTCATAAAAAGGTAATAAAGCACACCCACTGTTTAATCACTCAAGGCCCGACTTTATAGTGTTCCTAATTAGGTCTCAACACCTACATGTCCTCTTCAGTGACGTGCAGACCAATCATTGCTCTCAAAAATCCAAGAGATCTTCTGGGCATTCAATGAACTGGTTGACACTTTCATATATACATATTTTATATATTTATATGTACGTTATATATGTATATGTTATATTATATATAAATATCATACATTATATATTATATATATTATATATTTTATATGTAAGTGTTCCTGAGAGGTTCAACTTGATCTCTTTTTGTCATGCATCTCTGCTGTCAAGGGCTCAGAGCAGTTGCCCCAGACTCCTGAGCCACATCACATCCGTGAGCGGCACTCCACAGTGGGTAGGACGGGGAGCCTGGGGTCCCACAAGGGGAGGCAGCTCAGACATCGTTCAGCCACTCCTGAGGAGGTGGCTGGAGAGACTTCCTGTGGGTCCCTTCATCTGTATCCAGGGACAGCACCCACTGTCTCTCAAACAGTGATAACCAAACAACCGATCTGAAGTGTGGACAGTCAGTGACACCTACTGAGTGTCCCTGGGAGCCAGGCATCCCTCAGGAGCAGGGAGAAATGATGAACAAGAGGCCTTACCCCCAGGAGCTCTCCAGCCCCCTGTCGGAGGTCACCACTGAGCAGACAAACCCATCAGGATTTTCCGTCACGAGGGGCTGATGCAGAAGAAAACACACAGCTGTGGTGGAGGTCACCCTGGAGCAGCCGACGCCCCCGGGCAGTGCCCAGCAGACCCTCTGTGAAGGTTTGCTGCCCTCTCCCAGACTTCCTGAACAAGGAGAGCCATGCGCCATCCTCAGACAAACGAGAAGAGCCGTGCCACCCTGAAAAGCTGCACAGGAGCCTGAGGAAAGGGACACCGAGATGCAAGTACTAGAAGAGGTTGCAAGGGTCACTTCCTGGGATGATCCTCATGGAGCAGAGCTCTTCCTGCCACTGCTCAGGGGGCAGGTGGGGTCTGCACTGTCCCCCTCCAGCCCTGCCAGCTCTGCAGCAGCCACGTGCATCTTCCCGTCACCTGAGAGCCTCTTCTCCGCGTGCCATTATGACCAGGCCTGCTCAAGGGCCCAACATGGCTCCACTCCACTCCTGTGCGCTTCGCTCCTCCCACATGGCACTGCTAATGAGAAGAGTAAACACCGGGAAGAAGCCATCCGCCTCACCCCACAAATGTCAGAGAAACGAGGTTTGTTTACCAGAGGGTCGTGAAGACCGGGCACATTAAACCTTCTCAGGGACCTCAGTGGAGGTGGCCTGGCAGGGGGACGTGCTATTAACCTTCCAGAGCCCAGGAGTCACTATGTCTTACCACCTCCACCCAGAGATGATAAAACACCATGCAAGAGCTTACCATAAATACTGTTTTTGAGTTTTCCTCTCGGCAGAGGAAGTACCCAAAAAGACGGTCCAAGTTCAGCAGGAAAGGTGGCCGTGGAACTGACTACAGAACGGAGGACACTGCCACGCTCTCTGCCCTGGCTTTCCAAAAGGTCGACTCTTCACAGTAATTTTTTTAAGTTTATAAATAATGATGGAAACAACCAGGGGGGTATGATTTGGTTCTTGGTGCCAAGAAATATCTAGGGAATTTGCACTTAAAACGACTGCTTTGACTTTAAAAGATGGATGCAGGCAGAGTAGGAAGACGAGGCCCAGTGCGCTCGATCCCCGGGGGAAGAAGACGGGGTTCACAGAAGAACAACCCCAGAGGGAAACTCCAGAGACTTCTGGCCCTGTGCCCTGCTCATCTATGTCGCAAACGCAAGCAAGCAAGGAGAATTCACTCCTGGGGGCCCAGATGGCGCTGGCGAAGAGGACACTTCCAGGGCCAGACACTTGGCTTTGAGAGGTCTCAGCAAAAAAAGTTTTGGAGCAAGATTTTAAAACAAGTCGGTTTGGGAGCTGGGTCTCTGCAATCCTGCAGTCACTGTCCTCCAATCCAAGTGCCGTGACTGAGTCACCACGGCAGCCCTGATGGCTTCCAGCTGTGGATGGCCTGGCTCGAGCTGTTCTCCAAGAGCACAAGGCAGCAATTTAGAATCCGCTCCATCCATAGAAATGCTGATACTGGCTGTAGCCAGTTAGGGAAAACATCTGTTGCTCATGGACTAAGAAGAAACATTCTGACGAAACTAGAAAAATAAAATATGAATGGATGAGGCCTGTCAAAACGAGCAATGCCACTGAGTTCTACTGTAAAATAAATGCCCTCTAACATTCAGTCAGCAAGCATTGAATGAGGGCCCACTATAAGTCAGGCACCAGGCTAGATGCTAGGGGTGTAATAAGAAGGCAGGTCCCCAGCTTGAAACGCGGATTCTGTAGTGGCTAAGCACATCAATGCCCCACCAACCATACATACTGTCTTTCCAGGATGCGCCAAGAATTGTTCTAGATACTTTATTTGTACTGACTTTTTAAATTCTCCTGTAACAGGAGGAAAGGGTTATCATCCTCTTCCTCTTATGGAGCAGAAAGCAGAGGCCAGGCAGTCTAGCTCCACCCTGATAAGTGTGCAAGAAAAACAAACAAACAGTCACTGCCTCAGGGAGGAGCATCTGGGTGAAACTAACAGGATCTTTAAGGATGCACAGGAGTTTATTGGGAGGCTAGGAAAGATTCCTTCCAGAGAGGTTAAAAGTGCAAAATAGAGCATCAAAAATTATTAACAGAGGAAAACAATTCTATTTCTACTTCTTGAGCAGGGACTCCCTAGCTAAACAGTAACTAGGAATAAAGCCTGGACATTCTTCGGTGTGGGGACACTGAAGAACCACAGTGAAGTTCAGCACAGTGACCCCGCGGCCAACACACGACGGCAGCACTTGCCAGCTCCTCAGACCAAATCCCATTTGGAAGCACCATTTAACCGCAGGTGGCCCCCACCAGGAAACACTGAACTGAGTGCCCCACAGAACAGTGGCCAGGAAGAGATAAGAGGGGGAGGGCAGGGAGGTCCCAGGTTCCAGAAGGTCTAATTCTCAGACCATTGCAGGTGCTTTCCTCAGTGTGCTTTATGATTCCAGAAAGCAGCACCGGCTCTGTTCACTGGAATAGGGACGCATCCCCAAGTCACTGCGAGATTGAATCCCACCACAAGAGAGTTCGAAAGGGGCCAGGGTTGTTTGCAATGAGCAATAAATTGGCAGTTTTAAACATGACTATCGTGAGGTTTCTCTTTCCCTCAGACACTTAATTCACACTCTCTGAACAATGTTCTTTGAAATGAATGTAATTTACTGAATTATATCCCATAAACAATTAAATGATGGGTTACCACCGTTGATGGCAATTATTAAACCTCGGTCGCTCCAGCCAACAAAATAATGGTCAGACTGTCTCCACTTTAAAAACAGGTGTGTTCCCAAAGTTTGTAAGTCGGCAGCTTGGAATTCAGGAGTTATTTTCTCCCTTCACAATGTCCAAGGTGCACCATTTAACAGCAGGTCAGAGAAGACGGTCTGCAGGGAAAACCCCCCCCCTTGCTTCTGGAGAGCCCATCACGTGAGGTACTCTCTGGCCTGGGGACCCGAACGTGCTGCGCCAGGTAACTGGTACTGTATGCTGGTGGCGGTCCCTCACCCTCTAGCAGAGCCACTGGAGGAGGAGGCCAAGGGGAGGACGAGGCAGGGCTCAGGAAACAGCAAAAGCCTCTCGGTGGGCAGGGCAGGTGCCTGGGCGAGGGGCTGCAATTGGTGCAGAGGTCAAGGCCACTGGCTTTCCTTCTGCTTGGCCTCTGGCCACCACATGATTCCTTCCCTGGCCCTGGGATGACGGGCCTCTGTGTTTCTAGGGTCTGTGCCGGGGTTTCCCACACTCCCCATGCCCCACCTGCCAAGGCCACGCACGCAGTCTCTCCTGATTTCCCAACATGAAAATACACATACGGCTCTTCAGTGGATTTCTCAGGATTTTTCTTGCCAGAACTCTGGACACAAGTGAAATGGGACACAGACGGACGGACAGACAGACATACACACGTGCACGCACACACACACACACACACACACACACACACGTGTAAACACTCATATGAGAAATCGCATGTGATATTAGCCAACTAAACTAGGATCCATCATGCATACATACACATGCACAATTATGGATATGTGTGTGCAGAAAGTCAGGAAAACACAAGTGACGAGGTCATTCACATCACCACATGAGCAATTCATACACAAATCTGAAAACTGGATTGCTCAGGACAAGAATGTGTCGTCGGAGCCAAACAGGCAGACCTTCTCCGGCCACCTCCTGTCTGAGACGTGGGAAACACCTTCCCACCCAAGGCTGCCCACACCCTTGGGTTCACAAACACACCCTCTACTTACTGGGACCTCAAAGGCCTCCTGGGTGTCATCCAGCATCTGGATTTTGATGGACATGAGTTTTCCTGAAGGCGTCGGAGGAGGCTTCTGCCCATGTTCCAGGGTGCTGATCCCCGAATTCTCTGGTGCTCCCAGTCGTGAGCCTGGGGTGGGCTTCTGCTCTATTTCCCCCATGATGAAAGTAGCTTATAGAATATCTGCAGGAAGCAGTGAGAAAGAAAAATACATCAGGAGACTTTAGAATTACTTAAGTAACTCTTACCATCTTCTCCCCTTTATTATGGGAATTTCTCCAAATCACACCAGGGTGAGCATGCTCTCCACCTGTCCCCCCACACGGGGACCCATGTGGCTGCCTCCAGTTCATTCACCAGCAATGTCACCTTTAGACACGCAAGGCATGAAAATATTTTTGCATATTTTAGTCATCTGCATATTTTTGCATGTTGCTGCATATTTTATTCTTTTCTTAGTCTCACAGTCAGCTCTTAATTATTCATGCCATAGACTCGGTTGTGTTCCACATTTTATTCAGTGTCTACAGTGAGCAAAGCACTGCTTTCTACGTGATAAGGCGGGTTGGGAAGAAGATAACAACGCCCAGGCCCTGTCGTTAGCCAGTTAATTACCTCGCATGGACACAGTAACATATTAAGTGGTGTGGGAATTATCGAGATAAATGGAGAAAACACACATTGTGGCAGCTTCTAATCCAAATGAAGGAATGATCACACCTCACACAGACACAGGCAGGGTCCTCGAGTTTCTATTACAGTAGAAATATTTCAATTATTATATTACAGTAACTTCACGATTCACTTCTTCCTCATCACACAAAACAATTCTCTTCACTCCCTGCACAATCCACCCTTTGCCACGACACACCGCCCTCGGCCCTGCCAGCCACCGGGGTGCTGCTCCAGGCTTCACGTGGGCGCCTGTCCCTGGCTGACCGCTCTGCCTTCTTTCTCCACCTGGAAGCCTCTACCACTGCTTTACACCTCAGTTCAAACGTCACACCCTGGACCCTGGAGGCACAGCTCAAATGCCGTTGACCTCTCTGTGCTCTTGGCTCTGTCAAGGCCACCCAATGGTGGAGGGGTGTGCCCATTTACCTGCCCCCATGGCACTATGGGGACCCTAAAGGAGGTCCCAATCTTGCACACTCTTTGCATCTCAACCCACCTAAGCACAAAGCCCGGCAGAGGGGAACTCAGTGTGGGCTCCCTAAAGACCACGCCATCAGCTGGCGCATTTGTACGACAAACACATAGAAGGGACACCGAGGAAGGCGACCTCCGAGGAAGACGAGGGTTTCAGGGTGGGGGAGTCTTCCACTGAGGGGAGGCGGCTCTGAGCGCAGTTGTGTCTCAACAGTGGAGCAATCCTTGGACAGAGACAGGAGACACACAAGAGGGACAGCGCAGAGGAGGATTCGGGACAGAAGTGAGATGGCACGTGGGCAGAAAAACGAGAGGCACACTTGGAAACAGGCTGAGCTCAGACCCCGAGGCCCGCGAGCGCCAGCCGAGACGTGCAGCCCGTACCCTGTAGGCACAGGACAACGCGGGGCCAGAGCGACACGTGACAGAAGCAGCAGCTTAGAAAAGAGAACCCGCAGAGGATCGGTGATGGAGAAAGAGATGGGAGGGCGGGGGCCGGGACGTCCATTCCAAAGCCATGCCAACGACGGGCTTGAGTGACAGCTTGGACAGAGGGATGGGACGAGGGGGAGATGGATAAACCCGCCTTTGTGGAACACATTAACCCAGTGTGTGAATGCTCAGCTACTCGGAGGAGAGAGAGCAAAGGGTGACCGTGATGGGAAAGTTTCCCTGCAGGGCAGGGGTGGCAGGCAGGAGGGCAGGTGTGGGTCTGGGGCCCTGGCTGGGGTTGTAGAGGACGTCCCCGGCTGTCAGGGAGGTGGAGCTGGACGCAGGCCGGGCAGAGTCCACCTCGCTGGGTGAGTGAAAGCCTGGGATTTGAATGGAGAGGGCAAAGGGGGACCAGGAGGCAGAAGATCCACCAGCCGGTCACGAGGGACGATGGAGGACGAGAAGATGGGAGGGGGGGACAGGAGAGGGCCAAGGGGGCGCTTAGTGACAAAGCCAGCAGTGTGGCAGCAGGCGTGAGGCACAGAGTCAAGCCCGCGTCCTACACTCGACACAGGGGCCCTTCAGCTCACTCCTCAGGGCAGCCAGCGGCTGGGCGTCCCACTCTGCAGGGTCCTGCCCCACGTCTCATCCTCTTCCTGAGAGTCAGGTCCCAAGAAATTTCCCAGAAACTTCCTTATGGAGGCGCCCAGCCTCCCGGTGGTGAATCCTCTGGTGGGGCCCCACGGGCGAGGCCAGCCCCAGGGCAGCAGGACAGAGGCTGTGAGCCCCATCAACAACCTGGGCCAGCAGCCAAATCACCCAGGCCTAAAAAATGTGTCCCTCCATGGGACAGTAGAGCCTGAGTGCCTGTTGCTCACTCTCCACCTCCAACCGCCACCAAAGCCTGGGAGAGACCACTATTGACTCTTTCCTGTGACCCGCTCCTTCCTTTTTGAACACTCGCCAAGTCCCTGTTCCTGCCCTAAATACGCACCAGGAATCGACTTCTAACCTGCTTGGTGGTGTGCTGGGCACCTAGTAGTCCTGAAAGATGAGACTAAAGCTGCTCGTCTCTAACTCTGAGCCCAGGAAGACAGCGCCCACATTAGTTCAGTGAATCCAATGTGAGGGGTGATGTAGTCATTACCAGCTGGGCTCAAAATGGTCATAAATCAGGCAAAATTAATTCTGTATATGTTTCCTGTTTGATGTCTCATGATTAAAAATAAATGCAATCTCCAGAGAAAACTGCGCCCTCCACCAGGGAGCCTCCTCTGCACCCCCCCCCACTCTGTGGGGATCTTGCCCTTCCTCTCACGGCCTCTGTGCTGGGCTCTGCCACTCTGCCTGCTGCTGCTCAGTCAAGGATCACGGGACTGGCTGGGCTTCAACCAGCCATGGAGCCGATGACAGGAAGGAAGGGGCCCAAAGTCCCATGTCACCCCCCAAAAGGTGCCAGAGCCCTTCCCTACAAAGGCATCTTCTGACCTACCTGAGTACTGAGCAAGGCCCTCATCCCGTGAACAGAACCTTTTCTTTCCCTCTTGCCCAAGACCCTCAGAGGCATACACAAATTTTTAGTACCCTGGCATTTAAAAATCTGAGTTAATGATTAATGGAGATTCGGTGCCTTAACTTCCTTTTCCTGTAATCCTCAAATGACCCGAGGCCTGTATCATTTCTACTTCTGGGTACTGACGTTTTCACAAAGTATGCCACATGTTCTGTTTCCCGGCTTGTGTGCAACAGTCACTGTGCATGGAAAGTTCTGTTTAATTCAAACATAAACCCAGCCACGAGTCCTGAGCCCAGCATCCCAAGAATGCCAAGGGAACATCTCGGGAATGCTCCAAATCATAAACCACAATCGATGTTTGGCATCAGAACCGGTAAGTCTGGAATATAGGGTCATCCTCCAGGTAAACAAGTCCAACCAACCTAAAGGTCTCCCGTGTATAAACATTAACCCCTGCTCTGTTCTGGCTTCCCCTCCATTCGCTTTCTGACCTCTGGACTCTGGAGGAACCGTCAAAACGAAGGCTTCATTATCCCTAACGTGATCATTCCAAGCCTAAAAGTAAAAAGCTCTTTGTGAAACTACTTTGTTCGATTTGAAAAGCTACTTCAAATTAACAAAAAGTAATAAGCTTTTTCACCAACAGAGAAAAGATTAAAAACTAGAGTTGTCTTGCCATCATATCCTGGTTTAAAGACTTCCTCTTGGAATTCACCCAAAGCCATAAGGAGCACACACACAAAAATGCAAACTCCTCCCCGCAGGAGAGAGAAGACATCTGTAGCCCCAGTCCACAGGCTGTGAGAAAGAGCTGCCCAACTGCAGGGGAGGTCAGACAGAGAAGCAAGAGGCTTAGAGGGCTGCGGCTTTCAGACAAAAACGGCAGACCCCAAAATAAGTAGAACACCAACCAGCGATGACTTTCTTGGAACGACATGACAGATGTGTAGATGGGCAGTAGTCCCTTTCCCGGGCACAGGTGGCTTGGAATGAGAAGCCCACAGGCAAGTCACATTTGGAGGAAGCAGCCTAGTGCTGAGGTGAAGGGAGGAAGACAGGTGGTGTCAGGAACAGCGGTCTTCACCACCCAAGTCTCAGCAAGCGGAGAAACCCAGAGGCTGCAAGATCACACACACACACACACACACACACACACACCATAGGGTTCCCATGAGGATGGGCCAGGGCCCTCTCTGCTGGCCCAAGGGGGAGGCTCCTGCAAAGAGCTGGTGGATAAAGAACTCCTCTAGTGAAAAAATGGGCCTTTACAGGATGCTGCAGGAAATAAAAAAAAAGACAGATGAACACCCATCCCAGAAATGTCATGTGCAACAGATTAAAATTTGCCCATGTTACCATAATTCACAAAGTGTAACAAAATGACAGATTCCATAAACAAAAACATAAAAGGATTTACAAGGGTTCAGGAAGCTCTGGGGAGACTTCTGGAGGAAAATTCTAGAAGCAGAAGTAAAGTGGGAAGGCAGATCCCAGAGGCAATAACAGAAACAAGAACAAGAATAAAAATATTGGTTGAGCACCCCGAATCTGAAAATCCAGAGTCAGAAATGCTCCCAAATCCGAAACTCTGAGGGCACCAACATGATGTCACAAGTGGAAAATTCCACACCTGACCTCACATAACCAATGGTGGCCAAAACACTGATGCCCTAAGAATATCGCACAAAGTCACTTTCGGGTTATGTACATAAGGTGAGTATGAAACAGAAAAGATCTTTGTGCGTAGACTTGGGGCCATCTCATTACATATATATAAATCGTCCCAAATCCAAGAAAATCCAAATCTGAAATACTCATGGTCCCAGGAATTCCATGTAAAGTTATTCAGCCTGTGTCACCAAAATAGAGGCCAAACTGGAGGCAGGTGAAAGGAAATAAGTGCTGGCGAAACAATGGGGTTTGAGAAAAGCAAGTACAAGGTTGAAAACAGAAAATGAATAGACATGAAAGATCATGAAGCAATCCACACCCCACAATTGGCATCCCTAATGGGGGAAAAAAGAACAGAACAAAGGTGGGGGAGGGGGACCTTAGTGAATAATTCAGGAAATCATTCTAGAAATGAAAGACGGTTTTCCATAATACATGAACATATTCCACACCAGGAATAACTACCAGAAAACGCTCACCACAAGGACATTTCCCAGGTTACCGCTGGTCTTTAAAAATTAGGAAGGAATTATTTAGAAACCTAGCTGAAAGCTTCAAATAAAAACTGGAGGGGACCAAAGTTCAGGTTTCCGCACAGCACACACCTGACCTAACTGTCAAAATGCCTCCAAAGAAATAATTAATCAAAACTTTAAACCCAGCCATACGTTCACTCAAATATAAATAGCCAAATGTTTAAATAACCAAGAACTCAGGGAAAAAAAGTTACCAAAGCCCTTCTTAGAGAAATTAAAGGATAAAATTCGGCAAAACAAGAGGTAAGTAATGAAACAATGAAAAAGTCATTATTAAACTTTAAATTTATTTATCTCATAAGAGGAAGACTACAATGATTATAATGGCCACAAAAAATTATACCTCCTGAAAATATACAATATAACATAATTAAAAACACAGCAGGGAAAGCAGTAGAAATGGTTATAGGCATTGAAAGTTGGCTGCTACTTCACATTTTAAAACTGGCAAAGGCAAAATTTTATGTCTCCAGAGAGATGGTTAGTTAGCACATGAAAAAAGTAACCTCACTGGTCATTAGGAAATGCAAATTGTACCCATGATGAGAAACGTTTCACACCCACTATAATGGCTACAATAAAAAGGCCAACAATAACAAGTGATGTCGAGGACATGAAAGAACTGGAACTCATTCATTGCTGGTGGGACTATAAAATGGTACAAATAGTTTGGGAATGTTTTGGAAGTTTCTTTAAAATGTCATAAATTTAGCACAGGACCCAAACCTTCCCCTAATAATGCAACAATTTTATTCCTCAGTATGTCCCCAAGACAAATAAAAACATGTCCAAAGACTCACACATAAATGCTCACAGTCAAAAAACACAGACAAATGAAAATAACCCAAAGTTCATCAAGCGATGAACACAGAAACAGAACGTGATGCATCCATACAAGGGGTTATTATTCAGCACCACGAAAACCCAACTGTTGATATATAACACAACATGGAGGAACCTCCAAAACATTTTGCTAAGTGAACAAAGCCAGGCGAAAAAGACTACACAGGACAAGATCCTATTTTTATATAAAACGCTATAGGGGGAAAATATTATACCCCCCCACACACAACCTTAGGTCACAAAAATTTCTGTCAGCATGCACCCTGTCTGCAAACCCACACTAGGGTCCTGCCAATAACTAATTTGTATCGCATACGGAGAAAAGGCTTTATCCAGAGAGGAAATATCCAGACTGCTTGCCTGGGGCTGGTGTGGGACCTGAGCTGACAGTAAAAGACACAGGGGGCTGGATCTTTAGGGGCTAACAGAAATGTTCAGATGCTAGGTGGTATTCACAGTCACACAAGTCTAAACTACTGAAAAAGACCATTACTTTGTACACTGAGAGGAGGCCAAAGTCATGAGATGAAAATTACACTTCAACAGGGCTGGATGTGGCTCAGTAGGCAGAGTGCTTGCCTGGCATGCACAAGGCCCTGGGTTCGATCCCCGGCACCACCAAAAAAAAAAAAAATTTTTACCTCAACAAAGCTTGGCTCTGAGGACCAGAACCTCTCTGGAAGAATGAAGAAGTCAATGTCCAGCAAGCTGGCTCCCTTGTGGCCACAGGCCTTTGGAAGGACAAGCCTGAAGAAGCTTGAGTCTTGTTTTTCATTTTATGCCTTTTAAATTTTGTACCATACACACATATTACCTACTGAAAACTAATTATTTTTTTTTTCTTTCATCTACTAAAAGCACAAAAAGCTGCTGGCAACATCAGCCCTGTTTAGAGCACAAATCTAATGAAATGAAATCACAGTGAAGAAGGGGACAGCTGTCAATCAAAACAGGTTAACAAAGAAGAACTCTGTGCAAGATTTTCCCCCTTCCTGTTTTAAATATAAGCTACTTAAAAATTCCAGGTTAAGAAAAATTCATAGAAAGTTGTTATTCATAGGAGAAGCTAGAGAGAGAAAGAGAGGGAGAGAGGGAGAGAGAGAGAGAGAGAGAGAGAAACTGACAGGAAGCTAAAGGGCTGGGCTGTGAGGTCCCCAAGCACTCAGCACACACATGTCAGCCAGTGACTTTGCATTTGTTGTTTTGTGGGGACAAAAGTCAAATATGTCAGATGCAAAGAGAGGATGACTGGATTCCCAACAGCTCTCTTCATCTACCTTGCTCTTAGGAGCCAGAAACTGCTGTGGGACAAAGCCACCTTATGCTCCTGTCCCCTGGGGTACCAGGGCCAGAGCAGGCCCCAGGAGAGGGGAGGGTGTAGACAAACCAGAAAGACTGGCGGCCAGCAGCTCTGCAGAAGCACAGCAGCTCGGCTGGGCTTCTCCCGGGGACTTAGATAAGGGGTTCTGGAAAGTTCAAACACAGCTATCTGTGTGGATAAATGTACTTATTTCCCAAAAAGTCTGCGAGCAAGAGAAACAACCACAGACCACTGTTTTACATCACCCAGACACTCCACACGGGGGAGGACCAGCTCGGCCTGATTGATCATCTGGGAAAAGGGGCCAGGTCACCGTCTGCAAGGAGGGAGCTCCAATTCCACCAGCAAAGTAAGGAAGAAAGAATTAACTACAGAAACTAAATCGAGACTATATGTCACCGTTTTTTTCTCCCTTACCATAATAAAAAAATTTAAAGTTTTTGTTAATTAAATAGGCTATCTTAAATTCTTCCAACAAATCTCCAGAACATATTTCAAGAAAAAATTCAGAACGGAAGGGATATTTCTTCATGTTCATCATTTTTATACACATTAATTCAGAAAAGCTGTTTCAACCATAACCCTATCGGCTCAAAACCTGAGTCTAGTCAGTACCAAGTAAAAGGAGCAAGTTCCCAGCAGGGTCTCACCCACCCGCAGGACGGCTCTCCTCCAGTGACTGCGCTCCCACCGTGGGACACTGGGGCCCAGCAAGCTTCGCGGTCCCAGGGCCGTGTTAAGCTCTTCTGAAGCTTCTCCTTCCTGGCTCCAGAGCCACCTCCAGACCCGGTCTTTCGGGGAGAAGCCCTCACTCCTTCCTCCCTGGGCTGGGCTTGCGTTCAGCTCATAGTCCACACTTCCCAGGCCTTTCTCCTCTTCCTGCCTTGCCTACAAGATGACAGTCCCAAGGGCCCGGGAGGGTCTAGTTCCCTGGAGGACAACATCAGCCTCTTGCTTTAGGGCAAGGGTTGGCTCTGGGCTCCAAGTTAGTGGTCCTGAACTTGGAGCCGTGAGAACAGCAGCCAGTGTGCCTGCTGGGATCATTGTCCGCCCCCGCCATCTACAGCAGAGCTTCCTCAAAGGTGCCGGCAAGTCAGCAGAAGCAGAAGCACTTGGGTTGGTTAGACAGCCAAGTTCTTCACAGCAACCTGAACCCCACTGACTTGGAAATGCTGGGGGGGCCTGGGCTCCTGGGTTCTAACAACTGTTCAAGGTTTGTGATGCAGGCTCAGCCTGGGGACCACTGCTCTGCTGCTGAGGGTCCCAATTAGGATTGGTTCAGATAAGGGTGTAAACTTCAAATGGCCACAAAGCAAGCTCTTCCCGGTGAGAAGACTTTCCCGAGAACACATCTATCTCCCTGCCATGCTTCACACACACACCAAATGCAGTGAGCACCTTGTGTTTTTTGCAATATCTCTATCCCCCAAAACTAAATTCTTTGCCAAATCACTTTTAATTTATAATCTAACCTTCTCAAAATAAAGGCAATACCTTTGCACTCTGATTTGGCAGAGCACATTTCCTCCATTAACCAGATAGACAAAGACAAAAATGTGGAATGGAGACAGAAATAAAAGGAACTGGAAAGAGAAAGCTCTCCTATAGCTGCAGAAAATCAGGAAACCAGAAAAAATAAATCCCCAATAATTCAGATTTAGATGATGCCAATTTCTTGATGATCCTGAGAGCAGTCTTCCAACTTGAGCTCAGCCATCATCTACCTCTACGAAGAAGGCAAGGGGACACGAAACAAAGGAAGAAGGTGGCCTTCTGGAGAACCGCCCCTGCCAGCCCCTCCGACCACACACTAATGTGCACACGGGCACATTCTTAGGCTGGGCCAAACTCACTCTGCGTTGTCATCCACTCACTAAAGCAAGTCTCTCTCTTTAATTGACGACGGTCAGCCTCTCCAAATATTTGTAGAAAGCACCTAACCCCTGCCTGCCTGGCTGCCCACAGGAAAGGTGCAGTGTCACTAGATCTGCTCACTCAACATCTATAAAAATAACAAGCAAAATACTTAAAGTACACCATCATTCAAGTGTCCACATAATCGCCATCTCCACCATGAACAATCATCCATGAGGGTATTCTATGTTTCCGTGACTGCACTTTGCCCTTGTGGGACAGGAACAGATATGGCGCCCTGTGTCCGCGTCAGTGGAGAAGGGATGCATATCCATCAGTCAAGAGGGAACGGTACCCGGAGCTGCTGAAGGCAACGTGTCTGCTTCTGACAACAGGTGAACTGGAAAGCCTCGGAGAAGCCACCTCACTGAGGAACCAAGACGCGAACTGGTCCTTGAGAAAACACCGCGGGTTTTTAAGGACCAGTGATGGCAGGTGGCCTGGCGTGGGGGACACGTTGGTACATTCAGTGGTGTTCACTAAGCATCCACCACGGACCGGGATCGGTGCTGACGGTGGATCCTGAAGACAGTGGGGAAACCGGGAGCAGGAAAGGAAAGGGCAGTGAGAGGCAGAGCGCAGGCTGCCTGAGTGCCACGCCCAGGGGAGGGTCCACCGGGGGCGGGACGGCCGCTCACGTCCTTAAGGCGAGGCGAAGGAACACGTGGGTTTAAGGACAAAATTGGACAGTGTGCGCTGGCTAGATCAGGACACAGGCCAGTTAGGGACATCCATGATACGTGTAACACAAGAAAAGAAGGTGGTGACGGCGATGATGGAGGGAGAGAGACGCGTGCTGGCAAGAGTCCGCCGTCCAGCACCTCCCGTGGGGAAGAAGGTGGAACGTGCGAGAGTCCAGAACTCAGAGGAGAGAGGACGAGGACGTGCCCAGAGGACGAAGGTCCCTGTGGGCACCCTGACTCGGTGCCCAGGAAGCTCTGCGGTCCTGCTGCCACTTCCTGAGCAGCCACCACCCCTCACCCTGCGGCCACCTCTCCAGGGCTCTCCCCAGAGTTCGACTCTGGCCAAACAGAGAAGC
>NW_025999932.1:12326974-12346637 GCF_001458135.2 Marmota marmota marmota
CACCAACGGCACAACGAAACGAAAAAAAGAGAGGGGGGGGAGGGGTCCGGAAAGAGACCCTAGAGACGTGTCTCTATGTTACAGCCTGTTCCACAGGGGACACTCAGACCATGGGTGACATCTGGAGGGTGTCTGAAAGGGACACAAGAAGAAAGAACCAAGATGAGGGGCTAAAGTGGATGCCAGTATTCACAGGAGAGAAAGGGAAGAAACGCCAGGAGGAATCCCGCATCCTCGGAGCTGGGAGGACATTTGGGGAGCCCATGACAACACTGTCCCTGCAGCATGAGTCCCATTTTTACAAAAAAACTGAGCCTCAAAATCCATTATAAAATCCTAATGGGGAACATCGAGGCAAGAGGACCAGCACCAAAGCTGGGCATGGTGGAGCCGTTATCCCAGTGACCTGGGAGACCGAGGTAGGAGATCCAAGATCACAGCCTCAGCAACTTAGTGAGACCAGGTCTCAAAATAAAAAGGCCAGGCTGGGATTGTGGCTCAGTGGCAGAGCGCTTGCCTCAAACGTACGAGGCACTGGGTTAGATCCTCAGCAGCACATAAAAATAAATAAATAAATAAAATAAAGGTATTGTGTCCATTTACAACTAAAAAATTATTTTTTAAAAAAGGCGGGGCTGGGGATGTGGCTCAAGCGGTACGCGCTCGCCTGGCATAAGTGGGGCACTGGGTTCGATCCTCAGCACCACATAAAAATAAAATAAAGATGTTGTGTCCACCAAAAACTGAAAAATAAATATTAAAAAAAATAAATAAAAAAGGCCCGGGAATGTGGCTCAATTGTTGAGCACCCCTGGGTTCAATCCCTGGTACCAAAACTAACCCAGCCCAGAGGCTGTGCCACAGTGCTGAATGTCATCTGGGCCATAAGAAAAGTCCTTCCAGTCTGGGGGGACTCACTGGTCACTGGTCACTGGCACTAAAAGAGAAAGCGGCCATTGAGAAATAGAGACAGCAGGAGACTAGTTACCAATAACATGGATAAGAAATGAATTGGTCTAAAGTTAATAGATTGCAGTTTTATGTTTTAGGAAAACTGAGCTGATGATACAAAGAACTCCCATACACCTTCTGGCCCCCTGCAGAGCTTCCTGCTATGCACACCCTGCATCAGTGTGGTCTAGTTGTTAAATACAGTTGATGGCCCAAGGCTGATTCACCATGATTATTACCATTGGTACTAGGGAGTAAACTCAGGAGCACTCAACCACTGAGCCACATCCCCAGCCCTTTTTTTGAATTTTATTTAGAGACAGGATCTCACTGAGTTGCTTAGGGCCTCACTAAGTTGCTGAGGCTGGCTTTGAACTCATGAACCCAGCCTCCCAAGGTGCTGGGATTACAGGTGTACACCACCATGTCCAGCTCTGATTCATGATTATTAACCAAAGTCTATCATTTACATTAGGAATCACTCTGTGTAGCACATCCCATGGGTTTTGACAGCTGTATAATATCATACTTCAGCACTACTGGGCCAACCGGCATCATTTCACCGCCCTGAAGTCTGTTCTCCATCTATTTGCCCCTTCCCCTCCCCCGCCTGCCCCAACAAGCACTCATCCTACTATCTCTAGTTCTGCATCCTCCAGAAGGTCATATTGTCATCATATGGTATGGGCCTTTCCAAACTGGCTTCTTTCACCTAAGCAACATACATTTGAGGTTTCTCTGTGGGTTTTTTTTGAGGGGGGGCTTTAATATCTCATTTCCTTATATGACTAATAGCTTTCCACTGTATGGACATACCACAGTTCATTTAACCATTCTGCTGAACAACATCATGGTTGCTTTCAGGTCTTGGCTACTTTGAGATGCTTTCCAGTTGCAGAAATGGAAGTAAGTAGATATTACCTCCAAAGGAATAGGACGAACTTGAGGTTGGGAATGACAGGCCAAGCCCTGGGGCTCAGTGGGCAGACACCATACTGTCAGTTTTTGACTCAGCCAAACCCACATTTGGGCCCCAGCAGGTAATTTCACTTATCTTACCTGGCAAGTGTAATTTAGCTTATCTCAGAGGCCCTAGGAGATAACTTGCTTCCTTTAGTGCATGAGAAAATGATAGGTTTCAATAACAAACTAAATGTGTCCAGAATGTTTTAAAAAGAAAAAACAAAAAAACACTAGGTTATTTTCTTTAATAAATCACAAAGCAAAGTTGGATTTATTTCCAAGTCAAGATTGCATATTCCCAGTGGCATCATTATTTAATTAGGAAGTTTCCAATAAAACATCCACCTGCCCTTTGTGATCCTCTGCTGAGATTTCACACACTGTGGAAATGATTCTTAAGGAATCGATGCCAAAATTTAAATGTGTTCTGCATCCTGTGTAACATTCCTCTGACATCTATTCTGGAGTAACAGTATTGTTTTAATACAATTTTAAGGGAAAAAAAAGAAAGAAAGAAAACATCCCCTCCAGCTTACCAAATCCAGTGAATCACAAATGAAAGGGCTTTCTTTCGAGGCGGGGAGAGGAAAGCAATTTCCAGCAAGCCTCCAAGGAACAGGCTGTTAGCTTCTCCAACAGTTTCAATATTTTTTGAGAAATAAACTACGAGCATATTATCACAATCCAAATGAGGCAATAAAATCCCACAGAAGGGAAAGGGTATCGGGTCCTTCCCTGGAATAAATGATCGGTTGCAACAGTGAAATGTCAAGGAATAAAGCCTGGAATTAAAAAAGCCAAACCCCTTGTGACGTGATGAGGAAGTCTAAATGTCAGCCTGGCTCACGGATCAGGTAGGTCATTAAACAAGGCTGCCCGTTTCAAAAATCAGTGATTACGAACGCACATTGTCGCTGCATATTACTGTAAAAAAGAGGCCGGTGGGATCCGATTGCTCCCTGCAGTGGAGGAAGCAGGACAGAGAGGATCCCCGGCGGGAAAGCCTGCTTCCATCCTAATGTCTGACATTTTGAATGAAAATGACAAATGGGCCTGGACTGTAGGCTCGGCCTTCAGGAGTCGGGGAACCTAAGTACTATTTTCACCTGACCAACTCGTAGGCAGCACTGTCCACGCAGCACTGTCCAAGTGGCGAGCACTGAGCCGAGAGCTTAATAAATACCCACTCACGGGGCTGGGGCTGGGCTGGGCGGCAGAGCGCTGGCCCAGCAGGTGTGAGCACTGGGTTCGGTCCTTAGCACCGCATATGAACATAGGTAAAGGCCTGCTGCCCTCTACAACTGCAAAAATATATATTTTTAATTAAAAAATAAATAAGTAAATACTGACTCATTAACCCTCACAACCTCCATGAGGGGACACTACCGCTGCCCCCGTTGTACAGGTGAGGAAACTGGGCAGAACCAATGCAGTCGGCCTGCCCGGGCCCCCGGCCAGTCAGCAGCAGACAGAGATGAGCTGCAGACAGGCGGTGCCCGGGGGCTTGTCCTTCACAGCACACCTTCCTGTGGGGCCATTTCTGAAAGTCCCCCGCTCTAGTCTGCAGGGACCTTATGATGCATCACAAACTTCCCTAGTCCAGCACCCAGGTGTCAATCAAGCTCCTGGCTAATCATCCCGGGGAGCTCTGAAGGGTGCCGAGGGGAAAAGCTGGGGAATCATCAGAGTGTTTGCTGAGTGACTAGGAAACCTCAGTAAAGAGTATGGTGCACGGTTTGTAGTTCCATGTTAGGAGTTTTTAAAATGTCTTAAAATCTTTCTTGCTTCCATTAGCAAGGATTTATCAACAGGAGGTCAGGGCCACACTGAGCACCGGCACGAGGAAGGTTCCATGGTGCCCGCTCCATGCTGACTTGAGCATCAGAAAAGTCCCCGACAACACCCTGGGAGCCCCCACGGAGGGCTGGGTTAGACTCAAGACGCTGCTCACGGGTGAAGTCACCGCCCTTAAGAGTAGGTCAAACTGCACAGCTCGGCCGCAGGACACGCAGGACAGAAGTGGAGAGTGCCCCGGGCTCCAGGAGCAAGTTCCAGATCGCTTCTGGCTAAAAAGGCAAGTCACAGACTGAAATGGGACATCAAAACGCGGTGATGCTGTTTCTGAGGCTGTTGAGGAGACAAGCCTCAGTCAATCACTCCATCTTCCCACAAAGCGCCATCACCCGTCACGGATAGCAAGTGCAGTTGACGGATCCGCATAAGGTGATGCACGCAGTTCTGCACCACGTCCAGAGGGTGAGCACCTGGAGAAGCAGGGCTCACTGAGGGCATCAGCCAGGGAGGGGCAGGGAAGGGGCGGAAGCTCGGGTCGAAGGCCACCCGCGTTCCACAGTGCCCTCCAACAAGCCACAGTGACAGAAACCCCAACCCAACCAGCTCAGGCAGAGTGGAAGTAACGATGTCTGTACAAAAGGAAAAGGCAAGACAGGAACATAAGTGTTTCTCAGGCACAGACTCAAACAACAACTGGACCTGACACAGATACTCATCTATCAGAGAAGCTAGGTGCAGCTGCCCCACGCTCCCCATCACAAAACCTAAAGTTAGAAGAGTTGAAAGCAAAATCGACCAGGCCTTTGCAAGTCAAACACCTGCACTGGTTGGAATAGTTTCCGCTGGGTGCGGTGGCGCACTCCTGTAATCCCAGCGGCTCAGGGGGCTGAGGCAGGAGGATCTCCAATTCAAAGCCAGCCTCAGCAACCACGAGGCCCTAAACAACTCGTTAAGATCCTGTCTCTAAATAAAATACACAATAGGGCTAGGGATGTGGCTCAGTGGTTGACTGCCCCTGAGCTCAATCACCGGAACTCAAATAAATACAGTTTTTAAGAATATTTTTTAACACTGAAAATCTAAGTAAATGTTATCCCACACAAGCCCTGCTTAAAGGAACATCCTCCATCATTGTAAACAAGAATAATGAGCACAAATGTCTAAAGCATTTTCCAACTACAAAGAAAACAGACAAACCAAACCAAGAGAAAATAAGATTTAAACAACGTAAGAACTTATAATCTGTTACAGAAAACATGAAGAGACCAAAAGGAAAAACATCACGAAATAATTATGGAATTTTCCTCTTCCCAACATCTATATAACTAAGTCAGTCTGAGAATTTTTTTCCCCCAAACTTCCAAATTTTCAGATAAACAATCTTAAAAAAAAAAAAAAAGTTATATTCCAAACTCATTTTACTTGGGTCCAAACAAAACAAGAACATTTTTAATAGAAAGTTATGACCCCTCCAAAAAAAAAATCTCCATAAAATCCTACCTATGCAATGGAACACAGAAAGAACCCATCCTACTGTAAACACGTAGGATTTAAACTGAGAATCGAGGTGGAACAAGCAGAAAACTGTCCACTCTATTACAGCCAGAAAAGACAGTGTCAATCATACAATAAATAATTAATATAAAAAATCCCAGGGTTACACAGATATACAAAGGCATTCAAAAGCTGAACATTTGTTCTTTATTCATGTGCTTATTTATACACACACTGTTGAGCAAGCGGGGACAGATGCATCAAAACAGGGAGGGGAGACTGTGCATTATTTTTATTTCTCTTCTTCTGAGAAGGGCTGAAAGTCATGAGAAACGGAAACCCAGCGGAGGCCAGTGTGCAGTCAGGGTCTCTGGGGGACAGATGGCAGGGAGCCTGCAGGGGAAGATGAGACCCAGGTCAGGTCGGGGGACACTGGCAGCCCACCTGCAGAGGCTGCCAGGGCTCTGGACCTGTGGGCGGTGGGGAAACCACCCGTGAGCTCCAACTCTGCTGTGCCAGGTCATGTGACATCCATTGAAGGCCTTAACGTGTCACTGTTTTGGAGAGGGGCCTAAGCGTTTGTGGTTCCAATGCCATCTGGAATTACAACCTTCAAAACTGAGTGCACTGGAGAAAAGGACAGAGAAGCCGCCTCCCTCGAACCCTTGACTCAACCTTCTCAGCTTCCTCTGTATCCGCTGCTTTCACAGGAGAACGCCACAGTGTGAATATGGCTTGTCTCCAAAATTCCTGTGTTGGAGCCTGGCCCCCACTGTGATGGTTCTGAGAGGTGATAGCACCTTTAAGAAGCAATTAGACCTTGGAGGCTCCGCTGTCAAGAGGCAGTTCCTGTGCAGGTGTGAATGCTGCTTCCTTTGTGCTGTTTCCCCTACAGCTTCAACACCATAAGATGCAGCATGAGGCCTTCAATGGAAGCTAAGCAAATGCTAGTGCTGTATTTCTGGGCCTTCAGAAGCTGTGGGCCAAAATAAACCTCTTTCCTTTATAAATTACCCACCCCCAGGTATTTTGTTATAGCAACAAAGAGTCTATCACATAACTCATGCATTTCATTTGTAATTGAGCTGCTCTGGGGTAGACAACCAACAAAGGGGACCCATGTAGAACTCAGGAATGACCATCAGCAGGGACTTATTTTATGTGCCCACATAGCAAAACTTCAACTGTAGGTCTCAAAACATGAAAACCCCTACAGTTCTATATTTATTATGACCACTGTAAAAAAGTTATTACCATGCCAACACAATTTTTATTAAATATTTAATTGTGATTAATAATTATCTTGATCAGTGCTAATAATCAAGTGTAGCCAATTACAAGTTAAAGAAGTCACAGTAATAGCAATAAGCTTATTAGTGTTCAGAAGGAACCAATATGGTAGCTAGGTCTTTAAATTAACATGCAAAATTTCTACAACACAAAAATCCAGGAAGACTACTTTATACAGCATGACAAAGCCACAGAAAATCCATCTGGCAGGCAGAAAACTAAAGAATGCATTAATTTTTATGTAGTTGCAGAAACTAGGATGTCCTGCTAGGCGCCTGTCCAAACAGATCATTATAAATAAAAGGACTTAGAAAGGGAAATGGTGGTTGGTAGAAGCTAAGATGGCTTCATTAAAAGCAAATCAAGCCACAATCACCTCCTTTCCCATCTTTGACAGACTTCCAGGCCGGGTGATCAGAGCTCATTAGTCTCAACACACCTGGGTTTCAGTAAGGCATTTGGAAGAAATGCTCATGACATGACCATGCATCAGACAGGGACGAGGGCTGGAGATAGGAAGGTAGGCTGTGACTTTAAGAACATGCCCAAAGAGTTTTGGTTGGGGGTTTCTATACCGGGGGATTGAACTCAGGGACATGTGACCACCGAGTCACATCCCCAGCCCTATTTTGTATTATATTTAGAGACAGGGTCTCACTGAGTTGCTTAGCACATGGCTACTGCTGAGGCTGGCTTTGAACTTGAGATCCTCCTGTCTCAGCCTCCCAAGCCACACCCAGAGAGTTTTGAAGGATTCAAGAACATTTTCCTAAACTGAATCCTAGACAAAGTCTCCATTCTTGTAAGGCACCAAATATCGCTTATTAACTGCTCAGTGAAGCATCAGTGTGTGCACATCATAAAGCACCAAGGCAGAGAACACCCGGAGGAGGTGTAGCAGAAGCAGACGCTGCACCCCACGACGTCTCCTGGGGTCTGCGATCCCACCTACACCGACAGGCCCAGGTGAGGAAGGCAGCCGGCGCTTCACCGGAGCTCAGCTCTCCTCTGAAAGGAGATGATCACACCGCAGTCTGGTTTTGGGGGACTCAGAAACCATAACTATCCAAAGACAAAGGTTGCTGTGAAAGACAGGTTGCCGGGCGCGGACACATGCGCATGCGCGCACACGTGACTGGTGGCTTGGGTAAAGGCGGCAGGAAAACAGGCATCTGGCAAAGTCTCCTGGACAAAACACCAGTTTGAGCTTAGAGGGACCAGGTCTTGTCTTACTACCTGTATAGGTGAATTAATGTCATTTTCCTCAATTTTAAATCTTCAAAGAAATTTTCTAGGGATTATTTTTCAAAAAATAACAAGTAGCAGCCAATGTTATGTTACCGGAATTGATGGCAATGTGATATTACACTTGTAGAAATTGATTATGTGCCAATACCATAAATACCATAGGTTCCTCGCAATTTGCCATTTATAAGAATTTAACTTTGAGAAATCATTCCAAGAAACCAAAAGGCTATTAGCACAAACATGCTCTTTGTGGTGTTATTTACATTAATGCCAACTCAAAACATCCAAAGAAAGGTTAACCAAGTTATGATACCTCCTACCGCCTGGAACAGCATATGCTCAACTTCTACACATGAAGACTCTACAACATAGAAGACTCCACTTGGTATAATATTTCTTTTAAAAAAAAGAATGCACAATCGCTTCACAAATGACTGTGGACACATAGACAATATCTGGATATCAGATGTAAACAATTTAACTTGTTTGGGTTTTAGGATTCAAAGCCATTTTTCTCCTTTAACTGAAAGGTTAGATTTACTGTTATAATGCAGGAAGGAAAGAAATGCTAAAATAAAGTAATGGTTTATGATGCCTTCATAATCAGGATGAAATTTATCTTGGTAGCCTACAGATCATGACCAGGTTATACTGCAAAAATTTACTTCTGTATTTATGAATTCTTGGAACCCCCCAAAGCATTTTCCACTGTTACATAGTGAAAGGGTTCCCAAGCCAACCCTGGAAAGCCCACGGTGCCGCCATGATGCTGAACGACACTATGTGTAATGCCCTGTGCACTGAGAAGCATGTTCTTAAGCCCAATTTAATGTCCCCAGTGTTCATTTCACCTGGTCAAAGACTCTTGAGTCGCATTTTGATGCTGAGACCACAGGCCAGTTCTCAGAGGTCAGCTGTGTCCAGAGACATGCAATAGGAGCTCTTAGAAGCAGGAGAAATAGCATCAGAGGTTACCGTGGTAGCTGGGGCAAGGCTGGGAGTCCCCATAATGCCTCAGTGCTGCCAAGTTCTGGGTGCAGCGTCTGCTCTTGGGGAAGGCTGGGCTTACGTGGGTTTAGGAAGGTGGCAAGAGAGTTCGCCCATTTACAGCACTGGTCATTGGTATCCTGGAGTCAAAAATCTACCCATGTAACTGCTTTTACATAAAAGAAAAGAACAGAAACGATAGTCATAGACTCCAAAGGTCAGTTAGGTCTCTCACCTCTGCAGGCTTCTGGGAAGGCAGTACGCTGAAAATTTCTAATGAGAAGCAAATGAAGGTGACCCAAAAGTTTGGAAGGCAGAAAGAGGTACAAGACAAACACAGAGAGCGGTGAAGACTCTGAGGTAGGAGTTTCTTTAAGCATTGGTGTCTTACAACTATCCCTCTGGAAAGCACAGCCAAAGCCTTTCGCCACTTCTTAAGATCATGTAGAGGCACCACACTGAATAGAATCCATTCTAAAAGGCTTGCATGGTAATTGTTCCCGTATCAATGCAAAATAACCTTGCAGAAAAGGGGAACATGCTCATTTTCTTTTACAAATATTTTACAAAGGAGTGGAGATTGCTTTAATCTCACCACCATCCCAATTCTTCAACAGATCAGCTCAAAGGGAGAAAAGCTAACACAAAACTATTGCAGACATTTTCACAAAAACCAGAGCACAGGGAGGAGAGAGAAGGACAATGAAAACAGGTGGAGAGAGAGAGAGAGAGAGAGAGAGAGAGAGAGAGAAGAAAGGCAGGGCACATTTCAGTCACTAGATATAGATATTTCTAGTAAAAGAAACCTGGAAGGATGAAAAGATGAACTTCAATGAACAAGGTAAAAACAATTAGGCTTTTCAACAAGAATCACCCAAAAGGTTTTTGTTAAGAGAAATCACAAATCTCAACTGTTGCTCCTGAAATTGGGACAAGAGTTTATCCACACTTGAAATCTTCCCTAGGATACTAAAAATAAAAATGCAAAACATATTTATTATTGTGAGGCCTCAAACTAGTTTTTAAATTAAAAATCCAACTATGCCCGACTTGAAAAGTCTTTTTTAATACACACTGCGATAATAAATATTCTCTCTATTGAATATGTATTTAATTTGAATATATATTGGTTGGTTAGGGAATTTTTTTCCTACAATTTGCATAATCTGGTTAACTAATTCATCATTTACTCAAATCCTTTTCTGAGCTGCTCATTACAAAACCAGGTTTCCTAAAAGAATCTTTAATTATTCCCTGATCATCAAAAGCAGTTACCCTCTGCTGACACTGACGGAGGTGAACAGGTACCTCTATGAACTTGGCTTGAAACAGGCCATGGTGACTTAGGTCAGCAAAGGACGGATTAGAAATGGAAGGGCCTTAAATATAAATGTTCTTCCTCTATGGTTTCACAATGAGCCCCCAAAAAAACTCACTTCTGACCATCACAACCTTCAGCCTGCCTCCACAGCCCCCCAGAACTTGGCCACAGATTACATGATCTCAGTCCTTTTAATAAGCATGGCCCCGGTGGCCAGCCCCCATCAGGGCACCCAGCCATTCCCTGGGAGCATCAGGGTCAGCAGCCCTGCATCAAAGGACAGGTGGGAGAGGAAGGGCTCCCTCAGGGCCCAGAGGACAGGGATGCTGGGAAGTGGAGGAAGTCGGACACGAAAACCTCCGTGGGCCTTGGTGGTCTCCCTTCAAGGTGAAGTTCCAACCTCAGAACACTCTGGTCCACAGGGCGCAGGGTTCTCAGCACAACCTAGGCCCATGTCAATTAAGGAATCTTTTTTTTTTTTTAAAGAGGGGGGGGAGGGAGAGAGAGAGTTTTAATACTTATTTTTTAGTTTTCGGCGGACACAACATCTTTGTTTGTATGTGGTGCTGAGGATCGAACCCGGGCCGCACGCATGCCAGGCGAGCGCGCTACCGCTTGAGCCACATCCCCAGCCCTCAATTAAGGAATCTTAATTGGGCCTCCGTGGCGTGCTGGGTCACCAGGACGCCCCTTCCTGCTTAGCACCACCCACCACCCTAGGGCAGCTGCTCAGAGACTCCTCTCTAGAAAGGAGGGTCCTTCAAGGGCAGAAAGGGGCGCTCAGCCTTCCTCTTCCTCACAGCCACAATGGGGCCCTCGGGAGACCCTGAAGTCGTGCTGGCCAGGTCAGGAGCAGTTCAGCTCAAACTTCAAACTGCTTTTCCACAGCAGCTGTCGCAGACATTCAGGGCTGTCAAGGACAGGGTCCCCAGGCACAAGGAGACTGTCAAACACCAAGGACAGCAGCCCACGGGAAGAGCCCACACACCCTGAGGGGTGCTGACAGCCACGCTCAAGTTGGCAGTCCTGCCAGCTGAGGGGCAGAGGGCACCCTGCGGCCACCCAAAGGGACTTCAGAGCTCGAAGAATGTGCTTGCTCTGGGAACAGGGACTAGCTCATTAGATCACCTCCCCCAGGAATCCCCTGTTTCTCAAGTCACAAGCGATTGTCTTCAGAATCTGTCTGACTCCCCAAAGAGTGTTCAACGCACATATTACACGTCGATTCTAACAGCATGTATTAAATAAAGGTAAAAAGGTGACACATTAAAAAAAGAGGACAGAAATTCTGGTCACAGAAGTTACAAGAGGAAAATGGGAATAAGACAATTTGCATTTGTCCATCAGATCTCTCCACTGGATTCCAACCGCCACATGGTTTTTGCAATGAGTGATTTGGCCTTGCATTCAAGATCCCTAAGGTGACACTAAGCCAATCTTTCCAGACTTTTCTCTATTTCCCTTCAGGGCTCACGACCTCCCTTGGTCACCCTGCCCAATGACTGTTTCCCAAATTCCCACCTGATGACATTTTCTTCCTTCATCAAAGGATCATCTCAAATGCCACATCCTCCCCAAAACCACTCCTGCTCCCCTCTACTGGAGAGCCCGGAGCACCCTGCGTTTCCATCGGGAACTTTCCCTGTTGTGCCTTCTCTTACAGCATCGTCTGGACTCAACTGGGCCGAGAGTGAGGCTCAGACTTCAGACGTTCAAACATGGAGCGAGACAGTCACAAAGATGGAGCTCACAGCAGCATCCCACCTTCCTGGGAAGGGACTCGAGCAGCCAAGGCAATCGTTTCGAAAAGCTCTATTAGCTTCTAGACTTAAAGATACGTGAATATGATGCCTGAGCTCTGGGAACTGGTATGACAAACCTCAAAAGGTCCAGCAACCCCGCCTCTGGTCACACCCAGAGGCCGAAGCAGCGACTCGACTTCCCCGAGTTGAACAGACACTTCCCATTTTGTTCATCCACCTGCACTGCCGAAAGGTGGAAGGGACCCAAGTGTCACTGACAGGTGAGTGGATAAACAAAATGTGGCACTACATGCAATGTGACATGGCCCAGCCTCGAAGAAGACGGTTGTGACACCCCATGACGTGGACGGCCCACGAACTTGCCCTGCTGAGTGCAAAATGGTAGTCACAAAGTCAAAAAAGACACGTCCTCGGACGTGTGTGCCCAGGACAGGCCCTTCAGGGACGGGAGGCAGAATGGTGGCTGTCGAGGGCAGGGGAGGGGAGCGGTCTCTGGGGACAGGTGAGGACAGAGCTATGTGGACGGATCCTGCCATGAACTCTCTCTGGGCCTGCCGACGGTGGCGAGGCTGGGGACGGGTCAGGGCAGGCTGCTGGCCCAGCATGCCCGTTTTCCCACAGTGTGAATAATTTTCCAATTATTAAATAATCCATGCCCTATCCCAGCAGGCAATTTAAAAATGACATGTTAACGTATTGTTGGGTCTTCAAATCCGCCTTCGGCCTCCCTCCTCAAGTAGTTTAAAAGTTAAAATCTGGCCAGCTGTCTGGGGTGGAGGGGAAGGACAAACCACGTGGACACCATATTAAGTACCTAGGGCCCGGCCTGGACCTGTCCTTGGAAGGGCAACGGGGACAGCGACCACATCCACCTCAAGCCTGGGCCTAAGAGACTCACCAGCCAAACACTGAAGGCAAATTACCCTCAAGGAAAAAGAAAGAACAGGATGTTCAAAGGAGGCAGCGGGTCTGAGCAGACCCAGCCCCCTCCCGGCCCGCCTTCCGAACCCCACATGGCTCAGGTCAGCTTGTTGTCGGTGGTGGTAGGTTTGTGTGTGTGTGTGTGTGGTTTTGGTTTGTTGGTTGGTTGGTACTGAGTATTGAACCCACTTGACCAATGAGCCACATCCCCAAACCCCTTTTTATATTTTATTTAGAGACAGAGTCCCACTGAGTTACTATGAGCCTCATTAAGTTGCTGAGGCTGGCTTTGAACTTGCAATCTTCCTGCCTCAGCCTCCCCAGCTGCTGGGATGACAGGCGTGTGCCACCACGCCTGGCTCACCTCGGCTCTTGTGGCAGGCAGCTCGGCCTCCTTTGAAGATGAGTGATCCCAAAATAGGGGCCCGGGCAAAGGCACCTAATAATGTGCATCATGAACGTCACCAAGAGGAGCTGCTAAAAAATGAACATGCAGAGAGTTTCCACTGCTGAAACTCTCGAAGAACTTCAAGACAGTGGGGACAGAGCATCCGTCCAAGCAGGGAGCCTGCGTGACCGGTCAGGAAGCCGGCCCCGAAAGCAAGGCAACAGACGAAGTTCACAGAAAAGAGTTCTCCGCTGACTCAAAAATGCTAAAGCTGAACAGAGGCTCAGAAGTGAGGTTCCGAAAGGTTGATCACCTTGAGTCCAAGAGACTAAAGTGGACTGATGGGACTGAAGGGCGAGATGGACTAAAGGCTAGTTGCAGAACGGGAGTCCCACAACTCCAGGGGTAAATCATGGAAGCAGCGCCTGCTAACAAGACCCAGGGAACACACTTGAGAAAGTCACTGGAAATTAAATGAAAAGGAACGGTGACACAAACGACTGCAGGGACAGGTGCTGGGTTTGGAGGGAAACAAGAGAAAGAAGGTACACGGCATCGACATTCCTGAAAAGTGAGCAAAATATGAAAAGATCTTAAAAACCTTCAGATAGAACTTGAATCTGCAGATATTACAGTATAAGAAGTTCCAGGAAAGTGACATAGAACAGCCAGTGGCCAAACATACTGTAAAGGTCCAAACTTCAAGCTGGGCGCAGGGGCACACGCCTGTAATCCCAGTGGCTTGGGAGGCTGAAGCAGGAGGATCACAAGTGAGAGACCAGCCTCAGCTACTTAGTAAGACCCTGTCTCAAAAAAAAAAAAAAAAAAGGAGCTAGGGATGTGGCTCAGTGGTTAAGCACCCCTGGCTTCAATCCCTGGTTTAAAAAAAAAAAAAAAATTAAAGTTAAGATTTTAAAACAAACCCTAAACTTCAAAAGTAATGAATTAATTTCATGGGCACAAACAATGGAAAAAGCTAGTCATGAGCAAAGGAGAAGAACACCAACCCAGCCTCGGCTTTCTCCTCCAGAAATATCCAAGGCAAAAAAAAAGAGAGAGAAACATCTATGAAACACCGGGGGAAAGAGCCTGACCAAATCCTTGGTACGTGGCCAAACCGCTCTTCAGATATAAAGGTGAGACCCAGCCGTGGCCAAGGACCCAAGGGACACAGTACCCATGGACACCTCTAAATGAACAAGCCGACAGTGAAACCGAGAGGGTGTCAGAGTTGAAATTCAGGACTGGCAGAGCCATAACGAAAAGCCTGGTAACAAAGAATCCACCCCAGACGACTCAGCCAAAGAGCTCGGCAGAGTGGTATTAGAACAGAATATAAATGTTACAATCCTTTATATTGTGAAATTCATAATTAACTGATAAAATTTTGGAGGTAAGGGTAAGAGAGGCAGCCTAAGGCTGATACTGCTTTTTTTTTTTTTTTACTCTCCAAGGAGAAAGTATATATATCTCAAATTGAAATGTGACGTTTATGAGGAATTATTCTAATCTCTTAAAATTTATCATCTTTTCTCATAAATTTGGTTTCCAAAAGATACCTCTAATCTCCTGCGGAAAAGTCAGAAATTCTTTCAGTTTCTCTTCAGTTTCCTTTTCTCTGCTTTAATCAATTTTATTTTATACCTTTAAGTAAAATTACTGTACGGTAAAGGTCCCATCCATCCTTCTGACTTTGTCTGTAGCAAGTTCCAGATGGAGTTTGCAAAATGTTAATATTCCTTCTATAAATGGGGAGATTCGGCGTGAGTTTGAAACAGTTCCCCCAAACAAATTTACTTTCAGAGCAACAACCACCCAAAAAAAAAAAAAAGTCATTACTACCTAAGAAAGTGACTGTAGTGGTTTTGGTTCCATTTTGGCCAGCAAGGCGAAACCTAAACTTAGACCATCCGTGTGCTATTATTCCTATCATTTCCCACTTCTTGGGGATGAAACAACTTCAGAGTAGTTGAGTGATTTGCTCAAGGCCGCCCAGCTAGGATGTGACCTCAGATAGCCAGGCTTCAAAGCATGTGGGCTGAGAGAATTACTCGAGATAATTTGGTTCCCCCTGATGTTTCCCACCTGGAGTAGTATGTCCGTGCCTGCACCGACAGCAGTGGACAAGAAAACGGGTAGAGCTCTTTCATATGCAAGGTGCAAAGATGCATTCAAAGGTCCTAAAGACCCATATCTGAACCAGGTCATTCTGATCTAGGAATTCTACCCTAAGAAAACAGCTGTCAGGGCAAGGTCAATGAAGACATCCAATGGGGGATTTCACCAATAAACTACAAACACGGTAAGAAAATAAAGCAGAGCAGAACACACCGTGGCCCACTCCGCGGGAATTTAAATGCACATTTGGGAGACTCCTGAGTGTCCCAGGGATATGGTCACCAAGTGAAGAGAGCCCACGAGCATTCCTCTTTGAACACAGACGGCTGCGTTCAGGGAGCATCTCTTGTGGCTCCCAAACCCCACTCCAGGGTAATTGTTCGATTAAGAAGGTGGCACCCACAAGGGGTCAGAGAAAGATGGCAGGAAGAAGAACGTCAGTGACAGAAGACAGACACTGAACTGGGAGGGCTTCGTCCAGTCCTGACTCCAGGGGCTGCACACAGGGCAGACACCAGCCCTTTCCCCAGCCGGGCGCGTCCCTTCTGAATCCCTGGAGGCTGAATCCAGGGACCTGTGTACCAAGGGACAGGGACCAGCCAAGAGCTGGAGCAAACACTGTACTGAAAATGGGGCGTCGAGTCAAAATGTGTACCCCCAATTGTGATCCCCGCCCCCTCTAGCCCGCCTCTACCGCAGGGTTCTGCAACAGAGCGCACACCCCACACAGCGTCAAAGAAGTGTCCCTGCAAACCGGGGAGCTCAGCAGGAAAGACCTGTAGACACCAGCATGCGGGGGTCCCCGGAAAAAAAGTAGATTCCAACCAAATCCCAGCAGGCAGAGCCCACCATGTACAGGTCCCCCGACACACCACCATGTACAGGCCAAGCCGCCTGTCAGGGCCCCGCTAGAAGACAAGTGACCCGAGATAAGCAGCCGTTTCAAGAAAAGTGGAAGGAAAGATAAATAAGGAATCGCGACCCTCAGAGAAGTGGCCAGCACCTGCTGTTCCTTCTGCTGTCAACAACTCATCTCATTTCCTCCAACAGGGTGCTCCAGGACTCCAGCCCGGTGGCCCAGCAGCAGTGCTGGGGGGCGTGGGGTGGGGTCACCGTGGGTCACAGGGAGTGTGCAGGTAAAGCCTGAATTTGAAAAAGAAATCACACGTGCCACTTTACGGCATTGATCTGAAAAATCAAGAATTAGGATGGCCAGGTGTAGTGGGGCACACTGTAATCCCAGAGGCTCGGGGAGGCCGAGGCAGCAGGATCACAAGTTCAAGGCCAGCCTCAGCAAATTAGCCTGAAAGCCACTCAGTGAGACCCTGTCTCAAAAATAAAATGTAAATAAGGTCTGGGGATGGGGCTCAGTGGTTGAATGGCCCTGGGTTCAATCCCCAGGACCAAGAAAGAAGAATTAGAATCAAATTATATAAATATGTTATTTCAAAACTGAAACACAGGCCAAAAATGTTACAATATTTTAAAAGGATCGTCTTAGGTTTGATGAATTGGTGTGTGGAGACAGGACACGGCTGATTTTCATTATAAAATAAATATTTTTCAAAAATTTAAAATGAGTACATGTCACTTTTATTTAAAAAGGCGGACACAGTGACACAGGACATTGTCCCAGCTACTCAGGAGGCCGAGGCAAGAGAATCCCGTGAGCCTAGGAGTTCAAGATGGGTCTGGAGGCTGAGGCAGGAGGATCTCAAGTTTGAGGCCAGCCTCAGCAACTTAGCAAGGCCCTGTCTCAAAATAATAATAATAATAATAAAGGGCTGGGGATGTGGCTTAGTGGTTGAGCACCCTTGGGTTTAATCCCCAGTACCATGAAAAAAAGTTGAGAGGGTACAATTTATATTATGTGTTTCTTTTACAATTAACTTTTTTTCTTTTTGCTTTTTTTTTTTTTTTGCTTTCAAAGACAGGAAGAGAGGGAGAAAGACAGGAGGAATGATTGACAGATCCAAGACTTGGAGGTGGAAAGGGGAGAGCTCAGGAGTCATGGAAAGGATGAATGGAGACCAGTTAAGCAGCCAGGAAGGATGAGGCAGGAGAGCTTCCGGGCTGGAGGCTCCCGTGACTCTGTTTGGTTGAGGTTAACCTTCTGTCGCTCAGAAGGCACCCGACTCCTCTCCCAAGACAAATCCACTCCGGGCTCCCTGGAGCTAGGGTTAGCAAGGAACTGTGTCTTAGTGTTTTACACTCCTATTTTTGAATGGCCAACAGAACAGGTACCTCAATAAAAAGTGGCTGGTTACTGAAAAGTCAATCAGATCAAGCTCCCTGGCAGTCTGTGGCCCAAGCATCTTCTAGAGAATGCAACGCTCAACTTCAACCTTGACCCACACCCTCTTATCACCATGGCCGAGGCTCCAGTCAGAAGCAGGGTAGAGGTTGGAGGGCGCAATCCCAGGAGCTGAGTGGATTCAAATCACAGCTCTGTCCATTGCCAGCTGTGTGACTCTGGGCAGTCACTTGACCTCTCTGTGCCTCCATTTCCTCAGGTGTCACTTATCTCTCAGCACTTAGGGAGAAAGCAAATTAACATATGTAAAGGGCTTAAACCCTGCTAGGCCTAAAGCTTGAGCTACCACAGTTGCCTGTGATCCTTTAAGCAGGGAACATGGCAGCTGGACAGTAGAGAGGCAGACAGTCCAGATGCCTCAGTCCAGGTGTTCTGACATGTCCCATGTGGCTTTCTCTAGGAACGTCTTCCCAAAGACAATACAGTGCCGCCTACAGTGATTTCCTGGGCCCTCCCTCGAATTTGTCACTCTGTCAAAAGGCTATTTCATTCACTCCCGAGTCTTCAAACACATCTGGAATCTGAACCAAAAAAAAAAAAAAATATGAAGCCTGCAGGCACCCGTTATCACACTCGTGTGCATTTAGAACTCCTGATGTGAGCCAGAAGGAGCTACACCTGGGACTCTGTCAACAAAGGCTCCAAGTCACCGACCTTTGAAGACACTGTCAACAGACACCAGCCTACGAACAGAGCTGTGCACACCCCACGTGAACAGGATGGGGCTCATGACCATCGCCTGCACAGTTAAGGGAGTGGGCAGCCCCCGCTGAGCACCGCTACACCTGGCACCGGGCTCACCAACGAATGAACTCAACCGCTCACACCTGGGTCCTCCTCTCAGTCTTCCTCGGCAGGAGTTTGAGACATGAAATGGGCATTCTGGAGCTGGAAGGTAAGAGGAAAGTCAGGACTCCAGGGAGTCCACGAGGTCCCCCAGGCCTTCCTGTCACCATGCTCTGAGTCTGAGAGCTTCAGCGGATCCCTCAGACCTTGCGTGAGTCGCTGTGAAGAGGGTGAGCCCGTCCCTGGTCAGCGCTGCCCCATCTTACACAGCGAGCTGGTGGACACGGTGGCCTCCAGCTAGGGCTGTGGCTTCTGGTGCTTTATCCTACTCACATCAGGTCCCCATGCCTGTTACCCCTCAGCCCCTATACCCAGGGCAAAGCAATGCACCACCAGGCCACAGTTAGGCAACCCTAGCCCAAGCTCCTGTTATTATTATTGTTATTATCATTATTATTACAATTAGTGCATACTGATTATATAGAAGAGTTTCTATGTGACACTTCTGCACATGCACCCTCCCCATTACCCTCCCTTTCCCTTCTTTACCCCTCCCCCACTGGCTCCTTTCTATTCCTCAGAGGCCCCTGTGCCAGTAAGTCCTGACCAGTGTGAGACCGTGTGCACACCACACACTCTGGTGCTGTCCTTAATTGGCAGGGACTCACTGAGGCAGCCCCCACCCCGCTCCCATGGCCCAGGCTTCCAGTTAGGCCTTGTGAGATCCCCAGACACCTCCCAGGCCTGCTGCCTTCCAGGGTCACAAACCCCTTAGAACTCATTCCAACCAGCCTGATGGATATTCGGAAATAGCCAAAAATTCCTCCTGAAGGCATTTCCACAAGCACCACGTGAGATTTAAGTGAACCCAGGACCAACTTGCTGTGGGCTTTTTATGGACACCAACTGCCCAGAAAAGCCCCTGCCCAGCCTGGGGAGAACAGAGCCCTCAGGGACAAAGGGACTAATCAACCTGAGGCTTCCTGACTGAAGGCCGGGCGTAGGGCTGAGGCCCTGCAGAGAGGGAAAGAGAGCCATCCCACACCAGAGCTCAAGACGGGAGGACGACAGACAGCCAGACGACAGACGGCCCTAACTACCTTTACTTATAAACCACCAGAACACACACTTTTCCGCACGCCTCGACGGCACGTTTTCCCCCGTGATCCTCAGCACCCTGAACGCATCTTTCTGGCCCAGGCTGTCGGTCTGCCGTGGTACTGGGTCCCTGCCAGGCCGATGCAACGCTGTGGCTCTGATGTCTCCCATCCCGGCTTTCAGAAGTGTGCTCATTGTCCCACCCCTCCCTGGGCTCCAGACCCCCC
>NW_025999932.1:12346645-12370178 GCF_001458135.2 Marmota marmota marmota
TTTTTTTTTTTTTTTTTTTTTAAAGAGAGAGAGAGAGAGAGAGAATTTTAATATTTATTTTTTCGGTGGACACAACATCTCTGTTTGTATGTGGTGCTGAGGATCGAACCCGGGCCACATGCATGCCAGGAGAGCGCGCTACCGCTTGAGCCACATCCCCAGCCCCTCAAGCTGGGCTTAAAGCTCCCTGTTGCTTTAAGTTGAATGTCTAAGGAGCTATTGGTTCTGCAGACGGGCATTTTCAGGGGGCTTCGTTAGAGATGCTATGGGGCAATCATCCTTTTGGCTACAGCCCCTGGGGATAGTGAGGCTATGGGTAAATTTGAGGGGTTCAGGAGACCCGCAACCCAAACCCGCCCAGTGGAACTGTCGGTGCCCAGCCCTGAGCCCCCTGTCAACCAGGGAGACCCTGTACTCAGGACCTTGTTTGTCCTGCTAGCTTCCCTTCCCCTCCATCACTGGGTGCTCAAGGTCACTGAGACCTTCAAAGCAGCTGAACTCAGATCAGCAGCCAGGCCCGGAGTCTGCAGGATTCCTACCCAGGCCCAGTCCTGGCTCATCAGCTCAAACTCTCCCACTGTCTCCCACCCGACCCGCAGCAGGCGCAGGGAAGGCTCCGCAGGACACCCTTCCTTTGTTCCATCCAGAAGAAAACGCGGCGCTGATGAGGGGCTGGCACACACCCTCAGACAGAGCGAAGACATCTGCAGTCAGGAGAGCAGCAAAGAAAACCTCGCACGCTGAATCTGATTTTCTGTGTGCTGGGGAGGAAAATGAGACGGAGAAACGCGAAGCAGAGCTTGTGCGGATCCACACGGGGACGACGTGGGAACAGCGGACCATTCACTCCAACGTGCTGTTTCTGAGGCTGCCTCGTGGGAGGGAGGAGGGATTTTAAGTAAATCATATTAATGGCCTTCAACAAATTACAAAGACCTGAACAATTTTGCATGATTTCAAAAATAATTCAGGTGTGGAATTATTACTGCTCTTACAGTAATTATAATAATGAAACTTGCAGGCACCGTGTTGTCACACTCTCTACCTGGCAAAAGAAAAGGAACCTCCAATTGAACATGGCAGATTCACCGCATGCCTCTGTCACCTCTCCCACTAAAAACCCTACTGAAATGACAGTGGACAGATTGTTTAAAGGACAGAGAACAGGTAGCTGGCAGCAGACACAAGAGCAAACAGGACAGTTCACTGACTGGGCTGAGGGGGAACAGAGAAGCCACTGATGGCAGCCTAAGCAATGCTCAGAGGGCCTCCAGCCAATGGACCAGCCTCTTCTGGAGCCCAAGAGGCTCATGCTGAAGGGGAGGCTGAGGGGCAGAGGAACAGGGTGTAGTCAGTACACAAAGAAGCCAGACCCCGTACCCCACGGTCCTTCCCCAACTGCCCTGCTCTCCAAAAGAGGTTGATTGTACAAAGACATTGAACCAGGGAGGTCAGAGACTCACAGCAGACACCTGAGAGCATGTGATTCAAGGCTGAAAATGAGGCAAGACAGTGGGAATGAAGGAAGCGTCTCCTTATGGCACCACAGGGCCCAAGGGCACCCTCCTCTATCCTGCTTCCAGAACACTCCGAGTTCACCCAGGCCCATCCCAGGCCGGCTGATGGAATTCTCAGAGAATCTCCATGAACACGCGGCTGACACCTGAGGGCTTCCTCAGAAACACAGCGGCTGCTGCTTCCCCACTAGAAGGAAAAACCAACAGACACCACCCGCCCACCAAGGTGCACACACGAGCCTTAGTCCCTCACCCCTGCTCTAACAGCCAAGGGTCAGTCAGTGCTTTAGCTGAAGAAGCAGAGTTAAAGCAAAACAAAGCTTCTAAAATCACAGGGACGTTCTAGGGAACAGAAGATTTTTTAAAATCCAGAATGGCACCAGGGGAGAAAAAGAATATTTCTTCTAAGATATAGGAAGAGACGGCACTTGGAAATTAACAATATGGACAACTGAAATCTTTATTTTTCTAGTTAACTGAAAGCGTCATTTGAAGAATTCTCAGAAATAAGAGCAAAATATACATAGGTGGAAATTTTAAAAAGCAGAAAAGTGGAGAATCCTCCAAAAGGCCTAACAGTCAAATAATATATAAAGAGAGAAATGAAAGAAATTATTTTTTTAAAAATTCAAGAACTGTCTCAGACTGACAGACAAGTGTCTCCAGAACACAGACGCCCAGCAGACATAATTTTAAAAGAACCCCCATTGAGATAAACGGTAGAGGTTGTGAAACTTTAAAAATATGAGAAATTAAGTGAAAAATCCATAAATGTTCCAAGTGGGGCGTCACATATGAAGCATGTTTTTTAAAATATTTATTTTTTAGGCAATGCAGCAATAATAATGGGTTTTGGGGGGACACTTATACAAAAACACTTATCCAAAAACAATACCTTTATTTTATTTATTTTAATGTGGTGCTGAGGATCGAACCCAGGGCCTGGCACGAGTGCTCTCCCACTGAGCCACAACCCCAGCCCTGAAGCATGTTTTAAGACAATGAAGAACTAGCCTTGAAATTTCAAGGGTAAGGGTTTCAATTTCTAATCCTGTATACAGTAAAAATTTCAAGTAAATCTAAGCTTACACCAAAGATATCACATGCAACAATTCAAAAGAAATGTAGCTACTTTTACCTTCTGAGAAAGCTGCTGGAGTATGTGTCCTATCAAAATAATGGCATAAGCCATGAAAGGAGAGTGGAACCAGGAAGGAAGAGAGGAAAGCAAAGTACCACAGTGAGGATTGGGTGGGTACTCGGCCTGGAGCACTGGGTACCAGGCATTCAGACAGGAACTGGAAGACCAGTGCTACAGAAAGTGGGGCTCCAGGCAAAATGATGTCAAGGAACTCTACAGTTACTGCAGTTCAGTAAAAATCAGTTGAAAGAAAATTGACAGGTCTCTTGAAGTTGTTTGGAAAAATTAGCAATGGGTACATAGAAAAAACAAGTGTATTAGCTTCCCCTTACTATAATGAAATACCTGAGCTAATGAACTTATAAAGAGAAAAGGTTGAATTAGGGCATGGTTCTGGAGGTTCAAGATGAGGCAGTCCTATGCTTTGGGCCCTGGCAAGGGCTGCACATCACGGCGAGGGAACATGGCAGAGCAGACCACTTATATCTGGAGCCAGGAACCGGACTAAGACTGAGGTTCCACAGTCCCCTTCAAGCACATGCCCCCAGCCACCTAAGGGCCTCCTACAAGGCTCCACCTACTAAAGGTTCCACTTACTACAGTTTTACTCTGGGGACCAAGCCTTTAATAATGGGTTTTGGGGGACACTTATCCATAACATAGCATCGAGCAAACTTTTATAAAAAGTAAACTATTTCCAGGAAAAACAAAGTTTTTGAAGAAAACATAACTGTAGGGCAGTCTTTGGCTCAGGAGGATGCTCTTCCACATGGTCCTGATGACCTGGAGCCCAGCACTGAGTTACCAAAGCCTGGCCCAGAACCCCCTGGACAGGGGAGGTGTTGAGGGCCGACCCATCTGCTGGTGGCAGCGAGGCAGGGAACCTGGTCAACTTTAACTCCTTAACGGCCTTTAAGTTCAACATCTCGTCTGCAGATCTGCGTGTCCTGCAAGGTCTCGAAACATCAGTCACCCCACACGCCACCAAGACGGCCCAACACAGGAAGGAAAACAGAAACCAAGACCCCGGCTCCAGAGACGGAGTTCAGGGAGGCAAAGGGGAGCCCCCGTCTCCCACCCAAGTAGCAGCAGGTGAGGTCCCTGATGCCACCCAGGCCACAGAGAAGGCCAACCCTGTCCAGAAAAGCCCGGAAAACCTGCAGACCGGGACTCCCAGGGGAGAGACGGGGGCCTCGGCAGATCCAACGAATCTGAGTTGATGGAAAGAAAATGCAGCGTTTGAAACAAACTGGGTAAGTACCTGGAAAAGGAAGCAAAGGAAAGAAGACAATCATCAGCTCCAGGGACAAACCAGGGCAAGGAAGGAAAGTAGTCACGGTTCGCGGGAGACCCAACGGCTCCTGACACGGCTCAGCCTCCGTGGTCACAGCAGAGTCGGGACAACGCCCTGCACCAAGTTCTCATCTACAGGCAGATAAAGCCAGATCCCAGGGTTACCTTTTGAAACAACACAAACATTTTTAAATGAATCATGAGATTCTAGAAGAAATCGGAAGATTTTTACAAAGTGCTTTCGAACTGCAAAATCTCTATCTCATGTCACTTAAAACTAATACGACACAAAGGCAAATAGCAGACAACCACGTACGAAAAAGCATCTGGAATACGTATGAGATGGGCTGATTTTCTCCATATTAATCTGTAAGGAGTTCCTTCGTATAAAACATGTAGATATATAGTCACAACTCAATGGAAAAACGGGAAGAGGACAGAAACAGACAGAGGATGAATAAACAAGAAAAATGCAAATGTGTCTCGACTCAACTAATAAGAAAAATGGAAAATGATAAGAAAAATTGGCACTCGCATGACCGGGTTTGGAAAGGTGAAGAAGGCGGGTGACACTGTGGGGTCCCAGGATGGGGAGAAAGAGCCCCCGCGGACAACAGGCGGGGTACAGTTATGAAGAACCAACAGTGGACTGGGCTGCCTGGGCTCATTCCAACTCCACCACTTGCTGGAGATGGACCTCGGGTGAGTTCCTCATCTCTCTTTCCTCAGTTTCCTCCTCTGCAGAAACTCTGAGCATGATGATCGCTCTTCAGATCTGTAAAACATGCCACACAGTTCCTCGCCCAAAGCAAGCACCATAGAAGAGTTTGTAAGACAAATGGGTCTCAACTCAGAGGGCGATGCAGCAATGTCGATCAGCTTTGAGAGCAAAAAGACCCTCTGACCACTGATCCCACGCCTGCCTCGGAATCTATGTTTCAGATATACTCAAGAAGTGATATCCAGGGTTCTCACTGCCACCCTGCTTATACCAGCAAAATGTTCCCAACAACCTAGACGTCTATCAGTGAGGAAGACTTCACAGATAATGTAACAGTGACTTTCTTTTTTATGAGCCAATAAAAAAGAATGAGGCGAGTCTGCACGCACCAACGTGGAACCTTCAGAGAGCTTAACGTGGGAAGAGCAGGGCCCAACACAGCACAGGGCAGGCCACCGTTTGTGTGAAAGGTCTGGATGGATGTTTTATAAATGATAACCATGTCATCATGTCACGATTCTACCAGGCTTGTTCATTAACGATGCCACAGCATTAAAAAGTCTACTCTCTCAAGCAGGACAGACTTCACCCATGTCAGCTTATAGCCACTATTTGCTAAACAAGTCCCTGTCCCCCCCACCCACCCAACCCACACACTGCATGGTGAACACTGATATTTTTCCCCTGCAAAAAAAAGTTCATTTCCTGTACTATCAATATGCCAAATTACGATAGTGTCAAACTTTTTAAAAGATAAACTCAAAAGCAGACTCAAACATTAGCATTGCAAAGCAAACCCCACTTTCCTTCTAGTGTTTTCCAGATGAATGGTATTAACGAAGCCATCATCGCCCCATTCGCTCTGGGCAGGTCTCGCTGGCCCACCTCTTGGCCAGATCAGGCTCTAATTGGGAGCCCTTCCCCGTCACGCTGATGTGCACCCCCCCCCATCAGGGAGGAGGAAGCGGGAACAGCAGGAATGAAGAATGCCACACAGTTCTTAAAACGAAAACAGCCGCTTGTTTCCTATTAAACAAAAATCCGAGTTCTCTAAAAGACTAATAATGCTCTCATTGGCTTCACAGCAGTAGGTAGGAACGTAACGCAAAAGCCACAGGTGTGTCGCTTGGCTGTTTAATCAAGTACAAATCAGCAAAGTCTTATGCCCAGCGGTCAGCAGGCAAGAATCAAAGCCTTGTGCTTGCACATGAGCCTTCCAAGGGGCCCCCGGACTCCTGGGCTCTCTGAGTCTACAACAAAAATGGCCCCTTCCACCTCCTCCAAAGGGAGCCCCGGAAATGCAACCTGGTGGCTGTTAGGTAAATGAGTCCAGATGTGCAATTTGCCTCCATGTGACTCAAACAAAGGCCACTGCCTGGAAGCTGACCAAGGCCACAAGCAAATCAACCAGTGCTAACGGGGGAGGAGACACCCTGTGCCAGTTTCCTGGGCCCCCTTCCCTCCCTTCGCCCCCAGTCAATGCTACTAGAACTCTCACTGCTCTCCACAGCACAGGACTCCAGCCAGCATGACTCAGAAAGGTAGCAGGCAATCCAGCAATTTACTCAGAATTACTCTAAAGAAGGGTAATCATGGGGCATTTAGAAAGGTCAGGCCAAGTTTAATTTATAGGCCACTGATGTATGATATCACAGTCCCAAATAAGCATTTTTTATTTTTTTTCTCTCTGAAAGGGTATTTGTTCTTAAGGTCTGGTAGCTCCCAACTTGCAAGAATGTTGTTAAAGCACTTCTAACCTGGTCTATCCCTCAGAAAGGTAGAAACAGAATCTAGAAGCTAAAGGAAGGGACTCCAGGGACAAGGACCAGGAATAAATTTAGCTTTGCAAGCAATCTGTGACGAACAGCTGAGAGAGGTTCAAGGTACTTTTACCAGAAACTCCAAGTGGGAGCCTCACCTTTCTTTATTCTTTTAGCAAAGATTTAATGAACACCTACCAGGGACCACGCCCTTCCTCAGGCAGTAGTTATGCAAAGTGCACAAAATAGGCCAAAGTCTACAGGTGCACAAGGGAAAGACACTTGCACACCTTGGAGCTGGAAATCCTGCCTCTGGTCTTGCCTGCCTGCCACACTGTCTGCTCCCTCTGGCCCTGCCCCACCCCACCCCCAGCTTGCGGGCAGCAGGGCCCACAGAAGTATTAACTTCCAGAGGAATTCATCTGACTCAGGTGCTCCTCTAACACACAAGACTTTTCTGGAAACACTCTCACCCCAGTTCTGTTTTCTAACTCATGAGGAAGGCTGAACACTTGATATAGCACATGAATCCTAAGGCCCCCTCCCCCAAATGCTGTTGAGAAAAAAATGTGATAAAAGAGACAGGAAGGGTAGAGCCCTCATAGACCCTCAATTCCTCCAAGCTCATCCTGGGAAATCTCTACATTATAAATATTCAAACCCCAAGTCATCTGGGACCTCCCTCCCATCATGTGAACCGAGCTGAGCTGCCTTCCTCCGAGGAAAGGTCAACAGGAAATGACCTTACAAGACCTTTGACCCTAATCATGTTGACTTAAGGATTACTGAGGCAAGATAACTGGGGAGAAAGAGGTCCACAAAACATATGTAGAATATATTATAAATTTGAAAAAGGAAACATTGTAAAAAATGCACAAATTAAGGAAAATATAGGAAGTTCATAATGGGTTTTAGGCGGGGCACATATAGTGGCTAACTTGTGTTCCATTTTGCTGAGAACCTAAAGCTGGTTTAAAAAATACAATCCTTTTTTAAAAACGTAGGAAAGAAAGCGAAATATGAAAAAAGCAATCTGTATGTGGAGTTGTGGTAAATAGCAACAGTAAGTGTATGCATGTATTTTGCCTGATTGCTTTCTCTTTATTCATTTTTGAACACTCTGACAGTGACCCTATTATTTTTGTAATTAAAAAGTGAGAAAAAAATTTATAAAGAAACAAGATTATTTTCTTATTAAAAAAAAAAAGAAAAAGTCTCAGTGAAACACAACCAATTCCCCAGCGGAGTGCATTAGGCTCCCTGGTGATGGATTTAGGACAGCTGGTCTACCCAAGTCAACCTGCAGGAACGCAGGGGAAGAGACCGAGCCTGGCACGTGATGCCCACAGCACCCCCTGCCAGAGGTATGATCTGCACCCTGAAAAGCCCTCACTTCATAGCTCCTTTATAATGTGACTTCAGTGTAAAAGCCATACTCCCCCTACACACACACACACACACACACCATCCAGTCCCCACCCCAAACTGTTATCACCAAGCTACAAAACAAGGCTTCATGGCCACGGTGACTCTCAGCTTTTATCAGCCTGGGGTTTGGTTTCTCAAAGCTAAAATGCTATAAGTGACCTGGATACCAGCAACTCGGTATCAAGCGACAGAGAAGCATTCTGAAAGGTGCTGCAGAGGCTGATGACTGCAGAGGCTGATGACCGAGCAGGTGGCAGGTTAGAGTCCCACCCTCTGCCTGGGGACTGCTGTTTGGCACTAGGTGGGGCAAGACCGGCGCTGGCCCTGGGCAAAATCCAGGAGGTGCCAAAACACTCAATAATTAAGCAGATAATCATTTTTAATGAATATTTTTTAAAAATTAAAAGTAATTTTAAAATCCAGATGAATGGGATGACAACATTTTCAGTGACGATGGGAGGCTGAGCCTGAGCTTGCAGGGCTCCCTCCCTGAACGGCGACTGAGGACAAATATATGCCAGGCACCAGGCACAGCACCAGCACAGCACCAGTGGGGAGAGCGTGCGACCAGGAATCACCCCAACCAGGACACCAAGAGCACTTCCGGTGTGCTAGTTGCCTTCTAGTTCACACAGCAGACTTCCAAGCAACGTTCAGGAAATGCTTCCTGCTGGGTTATGTGGTCTTCCTTTCCAGTCCTTGAAGATGACTTGTCTCACTTTCCTCCTCAGCCTTTGGACCTGAACCAAGTGGGGGGGGTGGGGGGAGTGGATGACAAGCAGGACAAAAGCTCCAGTCCCACTCCTCCAGGTGCAGGCACATGCCGATCAGCAGGGCGTGGCTAGAAAACCAAGCCACCTCTGCATGCCCAAAGCATGGCTGGTTTTTTTTAAATAAAAGAAATCACATCATAAGGACAGTGTCTTATCCCCTGCAATTTTGGCTAAATAACTTAAAAGCCTCAGAGAAGCAACTCTTCCCTCTCTGGGGCTTCCTACCACAGGCTCTGAGCCTTCCCACCAACTCTGGACCTCATATTCACTTTGAGATGTACTTATGTGACTTTGGAATTACTATTCTGAAATGGGACCTAGGGTCAGGGCTCACTGCTTACGAATTATTCTATCTCAGACCAAAACATCCACTGGTTGGGAAAAGAGATCTCACGATCTTAAACTTCCAAACCACAAACAAAAAAAAAAATTCCTGGGATAAATAACTCCCAAGAAAGCCACCCCTCCCACAAGTGTCAAGTTCATCTAACATTCCTTCATTTTGTGCTATTAACAAAGTGGGGAGAAGAAAATGATTCTTGAGTAGATGGTTTCTATAGTCCCACAGGGATATATTTGCAAGGCCATGTTCTATAGCCAAAAGTATGTCACACATGATTGTTTACATATGTGCAAGTTTAGCTTAATTCACAGGGGAAGACTGTTTAAAGGTTTCCCTTTTCACATATGTATCTCTGAGAAATAGTTTAATCCTCTCAGTGTAAGTAACCTAGTTTGTTAATTATAAGAGCAATAAAAATTCATTATGGAAACTTCAGAAAATTAGAAAAATTCAAAGGAGAAAAAAAATCACTGGTATTAGTCCTATCTGAAGAACACCATGAACTACATCCTTTCTCAATGCATATATATATACACAATCTTAAACAAACGTGCTCATCTTTCATCTAGCAAACTGAGGACATAATCACAAAACAGTGGTCAGAGAAGAAGGTGAGCAATAACTCAGACCTCCACATCCTGAGGAAGTCATGGGAGACTACATTTTACCAAGAAATGGAAAAAAATGATTCATGACAAAATTTATCACTCAAGACAGTTAATTTTTAAGTTTTCACTGAGCACCTACTATATTCTGGGCACTTTTAAGGTGCTGAGTGCAGAGGTATAAATACTGTAAACTTGCTCTCAGTAACTAGGGAAGACTTACTGAAAGTCTTCCAAGCTTCTATTCCAGCTCTGTCAAGCTGTGTGACCTTAGACAAGTCATTTAACCTCTCTATGCCTCAGTTTCCTCTTGTGTAAAAAGAGGATAAAAATCAGATCATGAGACTAATGAAATGAGCTTGGTATTTAAGGCAGTTAGAACTCAGCCTGGGACTTCAAAATACTCAAACAAAATGAGTGGGGAAGACAGTGGAAATGTGGGAGCCCAGGTTAGCACCCCAGTAGATCTGAGGCTTCTGGAAGGAGGGCTGAACCCAGAGCAATCAGGTGGAAAATAGAGGCAGCAGGTGAAGAGACAGGTAGAGTGAGAAAGGAAGGCTCCTGCGGCCTCTCTGAGGAGCCTGGTCTTGGCCAGCATGGGGCAGGAGGGCAGGGGCACAGGCTGGGGCCTGGGGGTAGTGAGATACAGAAGGCTGGAGAAGAAAACAGGGCAAAGACACCCAATTTTTTTCCACCTCCCCTCATCATCAGTTACAGCAAAACAGTGATGTTATCACATGTGACATCACTCCAAAACTGAAAGATCTCTTTACTGCTCCAATAAAGTCAAGGGTGCTGACTTAAGCATTTTAAAACTCCTCGAAGAGCTAGTGTTTTCTGAAATCTCTATTAAAGAGTTGGGAATGTCGTGCAGGGATCCTTAGTATCTGCTCCGCAGACAGGATAAACCCATCGGCACCGTCTCGGAGCCCCTCTGACACAGCCCACCAGGCTGCGCACTACACAGTTCCTATTTGGGGAGATTACTAAAGATTTGAGAACAAGAGTTGATAAGGAATTTGGTCTTCACTTATTCAAAATGATTGGATTTCCCCTTTTAGGAAGGAAAAAATTAAAATCATATATGGACTCTAAAAGTGAAAGAAGCCCTGACCAAGACCTTTACTAAAAAAGAATGCTATTCCTTAATGTGTTGACCTTTGTTTACATGTTGTGCACAGTTACAATTCAAAGCTTCATCGTTTAATAATATGAGATATCACAAGGTTTTTATAAACTGCCAGAGTCCCTTATTGTATTTTCTTCAATTTCCAAAAGAAATTTCAAATCTTCAAGATTCCATATTTTCAAAAATGCTGATCACAAGGACTTTGATAAGCAAGTTATGTAGAATTCAAGATTTCTATCTCAGTAGGTATTATGTTCTAGGTGTTACCTCCATTTTAAAGATGAGGGGAATCTGGAACTCAGTAATGAAATGATTTTCTCTAGACACACAACTTGTGAGTGGCAGAGGTGGAAGCTGAACACAGATTCCTCAGGGCCTCTGGCAGTCAGCTTCCAAAATGGCGCCCAATGACTCTTGCCTCATGGCATCCACACATTTGTGCAGTCATCTCCCAGGGAATCACGGCTGGCCCCTATAACCAAGAATACTGTGGAAGTGACAGTGTGTGACTGCCAGGACTAGCTCATAAAAGTTATGATGCTTTCTACTGTGGCTTCCTCATGGATCTCTCATTCTGGGCAAAGGCAGCCACCATATTGTGAGGACGCTCAACCAACCTGCCTATGCAGCCTAATGAGACTTCTGGGAAGCAGATCTTAAAGCCCCCACGGACATCTTCATTGTAAACACGTGAATCTGGATTGCTCATTTAAGGCACTTCTAAAGTCCTAACCCAGAGAAATGAAAAAAAGATAATATTTTCTGTTACTTTAAGTGGATAAAGTGGCCTTGAAGCAATAGCTAACCATCCTGTGACCCGATGGCTGTGTTCTGCCCACATTGACACTGTCCAGTGGTTGCTTCAGTGATTTTATTATCACTGCATTTTGTGTAGAAAAATTAACAAAATAGTTACTGAAATTAATCTATACACCCTATCGGCCTTTGAGATAAGCTCTTTAGGACTGACATCTTTACATTTATTCCCTGCAGAACCTTTTTGGTATGTTCTACTTTTACCTACACATTGCCCTTCTGGCCCACGGTTCCAAAAATAGGCAGCTCACAGAGCTCCTTAGGACTCTGCTACATAGTCCAAGAAACTAGTCATTTCTTCAGTTGGTTCCCTTTAAAAATGTTTTTCTGTGTTTTTTGTTTAAAAAATAAATATAGCCAGGTGCAGTGGTTCAGACCGTAAACCAGTGACTCTGGAGGCTAAGGCAGGAAGATTGCAAGTTTGAGGCAACTTAGCAAGATCCTACCTCAAATAAAAAATAAAAAGGGCTGGGGATATGGCTTAGTGGTACCGCACCCCAGATAGGAAAAAAGTATGTGTAAATATGTACACATGCATATATGTATGCATACGTATGTGTATGTGTGTGCTTATATATGTACACACGTATGTCAAACACCATGATAAGATACCAGTACAAACCAAATAAAATGGTTAAACAAAAAAGGTACTGACAATACCAAGTGCTGACAAGGACTTCACTTCCAGATGTCTTACCCACAGGAAGTCAAAACCTGTCCACATGGAACTCATATGTGAAAGTTTACAGCAGCTCTAAGTTTACAGCCATAACTGCCCCGAACTGGAAACAACTTCATTTGTTGTTTGTACTTCAGTGGCTAAATGGGTACACACCCAAGTCATCTGCAAGATGAACTACTATTCATCTGTAAAAGTAAAGCAATTCCAGTCGTGCACAACAACTTAGGAGACCCCCAAAGATGACATGTTGGATGAAAAAAGCCAGTCTCAAAAGGTCACACATGTTGTGATGAAAGTTTTTTGGAAAAGACCAAAGTATAGTCGGTGACAGAGCAAAGGTCAGTGGTTAATGGGCTAGGGTGACAAAGGATACACAAGGGAGTTTTTTTGAAGTGACAGAAATGTTCCTGTCCTGAATGGACACTGGCTACACAGATCTACGCATGTGTTAGAGCTCACAGAACTACGCAACCAAGAAAAACATCAGTTTTACTCTAAATTTTTAAAATAAAAATACAAATACCTCCCTTTATAAGCAATTTCAACTCATTTTTCCCCTTAAGGAGAAACAAAACCACTTGTTAAATCACCTTCGGGGACTAGGGTCTTTTTTTATTTATTTTTTTTTTTAAGAGAGAGAGAATTTCAATATTTATTTTTCAGTTTTCGGCGGACACAACATCTTTGTTGGTATGTGGTGCTGAGGATCGAACCCGGGCCGCACGCATGCCAGGCGAGCGCGCTACCGCTTGAGCCACATCCCCAGCCCGACTAGGGTCTTCTTGATTTTCAAATCCTAAAGTGAGGATCTCAAGGATTTATAAAAGCAAATTATTTAGAATCCGTGGGTTTGTGTCCCATATTCCACCTTCTTTCAGAAAGTTAACATCACCTTCCTTGACAGCCGAGGACAAACCTCCTGCTATATTCCCCACAAACATTTTCCTGTGGGAGTTAAAGCTCCTTCAAAGAACACAGATACAGGCTGGGGGAGCTCAGAGGCAGCACACTCACTCAGCACACAGGCCCTGGCTGGATCCCCAGGACACACCGCAAGGAACATACACAACTGCTCGGGTTCTGATCAATGTTTACGGGAAGAACAGAGAGTGGGCTCCATCTCTGAAGGTCCAAGAAATCGCTGTATGTGCCCCCAGACTGCCCAAGAGCAGCTGTCTCATGGTGTCTAGGAAATACCACCCACCTCTGCCACCATGGACATCTCAGAAGTTCTGTGAGCACTAGGAGATCATACACCTGGCCAGCTTTCCTCCTGGTCCCCTGGCAGTCAGCACCTCCTTTCAGAATCAAAACTGTCTCAAAGAAAATACAGACACATACACATACTCTCCGCCAGGGCAGGGCCTTCACTCACTAATGCTCACGGGGCTGGGGCTGGGGCTGGGGCTCAGGGGCAGAGCGCTCGCTGGCACGTGCGAGGCCCTGGGTTCGATCCCCAGCCCCACATACAAATAAATGAATAAAATGAATAAGTCAGTCTGCAACTGAATTATCTATACACACACACACACACAAAGAATAGTGCCCACCCTGTGGGAGGTACTGAACAGATCCCATTAATAAGATCGGTTTCATCCTAACTTGTGAAGACCCAGAAACTCCAACCATGATCCCATGATGTGCCTTTCACTAATCAACCAAAGAAAGGCTTTTTTCTAAGTGCCCGGAAGATTCAATGAGAAGTTTGAGACATGGCTTCTGACCCCCAAGAACTAATTTTGGTGAAAAAAGCAAAACTGTACATAGGGAGGGACCGTGCCAGACACGGATGGCGGGAAACGGAGACGGGCTGGGCCTGCGCGCTGCTGCTCCCCGAGCTCTTCCACGGCTCCACGCTGCACCAGGAGACCGCAGAACCCACGCGCTTGAACCGGGGCTCTGATGAGCGTGCAAGGCACGGGTGTGTCACAAATGCGCTATCTCCTCTGTCAACATAGGACGGTATTCCGCAATGGCCCAGTGTGCTGGGGCTGGACTAGGGCAGAGGGAAATCATAACTTCAGTCACCAAGGACTGTGACAGACAGCAAGAGGGTGGGTGGCGTCTCCCCACGCTGGTCAGCGCCCACCCCGCCCAGCCCCAGGCCCTGCTGGTCTCCCACCGGTACTCGGGACCGGACTCAACCTTCACTAGAGGGACAGTCGTGCCGAGGAGTCACATAGAGCCAGAGCTCCCTCCGCCCTCCTTTCTACCACACTGGAAGATGTGACTGAATACAAGTGAGAGGGCAAGATATAAGGAGTGACAAATGACTTATGACACCTGGCACAAGAGATGCCAGGTCAGAAGGGCTGCACGTTTAGCACAGACATCAAGGTTTATGCCATGGTGGACTTCCAGGGCCTCCTGTGCCACCCCCACCAGGTGGGGACAGAGGGGCTTCTGGTTTTTACTTCTGCCCTCGTGTTCCCTGCTGATCCATCCCCCACAGACATGTCTTTCCTTGTGTGTGCTGATCAATTCTGGAAAGGCAACTCTTGTCTGGGCACAATCTCCTCACCCTATTCTCTCCAGATCTTTCAGCCCACCCTGGGGGTACACACACACACTGTCCACCACAAGAGTGGCCCCTTGTCTGGGCGATCCGGAGTCACACCTGGTGGGAGGGGCCACACAGCTCCTAGGCATCCTCTCACAGCAGAAACCCAAGGGGAACTGAAAGTGTAGGAAGCCAGCCAGCTATGGTGCTGGCCTGTAATCCCAGAGGCTTGGGAGGCTGAGGCAGGAGGATCTCCAGGACAAAGCCAGCCTCAGCAACTTAGTGAGGCCCTAAGCAACTCAGTGACACCCTGTCTCTAAATAAAACACACAAAAGGGCTGGGGATGTGGCTCAGTGGTTAAGCACCCCTGGGTTTAATCACTGGTACCAAAAAAGTGTAGGCAGCTGATATTAACAGCCAGGATGATTGAGGGACCACTTAAATTTTAGGGTGGGCACTATGGATGCTAAACTTCCTGCAATGTGCAGAAAGCTGCCCACTCCCTCCTCCCCTGTCCACCTCCAACACCTCCATCACCAAACTGTCCCACTCAGAATGGCCGTAGAGAGGGTAACAAGGAAAACAAAACCAATGCCCATGAAAAGCAGAGACCAGACACCCAAAGAGCCACCCACCAGGGGGCTCAAATGTGTGGGTCCAGGTCCAGATCCTGACACGGTCCACCTCTGCCTTTCCTGGGGTTGGTACTGAGAGCTCAGAAACTCCCCTCTTCTGCAGAGGACCTAAACTGCGCTTCTGTCCCTTGCAAAGAAAAAGCCCCAGAGACTTTCACTCCACAGACTTAGGTACAGGTGGTCCCTGCAGCAAAAGGCCGCAAGCAAACCACACAGCCAATGAAGGACACTGGACGCGTTCTGCAGAACTACACAGGGATCATCGCACCACTGTTAGACATTTTAATTTCAAAGGAAATTCAATATGGAAAAAACTCAGCTAATGTTAAGGGGACACGTGGCTCCTAAAGTGTACTTGCATCATTCTATCTACTATTTTAAATGTATATCTGTCCATGTAGGAAAAAAATCCTGGAAATAGACAAGGTGCCAAAGCACAAATGGACACAAACCAAATTCGAATTTTCACAGTCTTTGATCAGCAAGACTACAAGGGTTTTTACCTTGTTTTATTCTTGAATTTTTAAAAACTGTTACTTTAAACATGCGACCAAGTAAGGCACTAAAATAAACAAGGAAACAAGAACATGCTTCATTACTCAAGGCTCAAGTCCAACGTCACTTCTTCCAAACAGAGCCCAGGGCCCACGATCCTGCATGCTTCCATCAACACTAGCGCCTTCCGCAATCGCTTCTTGCGGATCGCCTTTTATGACACCTGGTTCTCTCATCCAGTCTAGATGCTATGCTCTTTGAAAACAGGGATTAAGCCCTAATTTTGTGACACCAACAGTAACTAGCAGATTCAATATATTCAATAAACTAAATATCTGATCGCTTGATCAGCCCTTATATAAAATGATCTAAAAATAAAACAGCAGGAAAAATGCAAATTAACCTCCTCAATTGGCCATGCAAGTAACAAGGGAAAGGGCTCATATTTTCTTTTCTTTTCTTTTCTTTTTTTTTTTTTTTTGGAACTGGGGATTGAACTCAGGGGCACTCGACCACTGAGCCACATCCCATCTCTTTTTTGTGTTTTATTTAGAGACAGGTCTCACTGAGTTGCTCAGGGCCTCTCTATTGCTGAGGCTGGCCTTGAACTTGTGATCCTCCTGCCTCAGTCTCCCAAGCCACTGGAATTACAGGCATGAGCCTCCATGCCTGGCTCAGGTTTCCTTTTAAAACATTATGTCAAATAAATTGAAAGATAAAAATATTGTAGTTCTACGTGCTATAATTTTTTTCACCTGGGTGTTTTATGTTCATTTGCTTGAACTAACACTAAGGTTACTATTAAAATCATTTTAACTTTTTTTTTTTTTTTACAAATTCATTTATCAGGATTTTTTCATTCAAGAAACCTCTAGTTTTCCCAAATTGTGATTTCTAAGCAGGTCCCTCCACATGGCTCCACCTTGACCAGAGGATCAGATGCCAGAGAATCAAAGGCTATAGGAGGATTATAAAGGAAGATACTGAACCCCTGATTAATGATGTCCTCACAAACCTCCTAAGCTATACTAAATGTGTCCATGAATGCCATCCTAGGTTAATGGAAATGGCAGGCACTGCCATTGCTTTTCTTAAAGAAATAAACTGATACTCGGTTGTTACTATCATAGCCAAATGTGTTCTGTGATTTCAAACTGCAATGTGGTCAATTCCAAGCAGACGTCCTACAAGGCCACCAATAAAAAGAGGTAAAATTCATGGAGACTTGGTTGTATGGTTTGCATACATTCTCAAATATCAAAAGTCCTTAAGGGGCTGTGGCTGTGGCTCAGCACTTGCCTAGCACGTGTGAGGCACTGGGTTCAATTCTCAGCACCACATATAAATAAATGAATAAAATAAAGGCCCATCAACAACTAAAAAAAAAAAAATGTTTTAAGTCCTTAAAAAACAGTTCATCTCTGAGTGATCTGGCATATCCACAAAACCACTTTTCATGTAAATAACAGATAGAAAAGAGTCTTCTCAAAGATAATGTTAAATGCCAGATGAAAGATAAACTCTTCCAATTTATCAGTCTTGATGCTTTGTATCAGCAACAGAAAATCCCAACTCCAGCAGAATTAGAAGGTAAACACATTTACTTTTTTTAAAAAAAAAAACACTAAGTGCAAATTAGTATTATTTAGAGTACCAATTGCCAGGTGCAAAAATATCTGTATGACTCAATGACACATAATGGTCTCTGGATCCATCCTCCAGCTCCAGCCTCTTCTTGCCCAAGTCATCCCATCTGGTCTTTGGGTCTCTTTTTAAGAGTACAGAAACACTCCCCAGACCCCTCTTCAAAAATCTCCCAGATGCTGGAGGCTTAAAGGAGCCTAAGCCACTATTGATCTAACCACACCAAATGGGTGACAGTATGTAGCTTGGAGCTGCAGCCACCACCAGCCACAACAGCTAGTTGGGCCAGAATGGTCTGATTACCCCATCCAACAAGCCCAAGCACAGGAGCAGCCTGCAGAGGACGACAGCAGGGAAGGACAGAGCACCTGGGTCCTTAATGACACTGAGGCTGAGTCACAAGGTGGGAGGTCCCTCCTCTCATACACACCTGTAGTCCCAGTGATCTGGGAAAGCAGGAGGGTCGCAAGTTCAAAGCCAGCCTCAGCAACTTAGCAAGGCCCTAAACATCCCAATGAGATCCTGTCTCAAAAGAAAAATCATTAAAAGGGCTGGGGATGTGGCTCAGTGGTTAAACGCCCTGAGTTCACTCCCTGGTACCAAAAATAAATAAATAATAAAAAGGGCTGGGAATAGGGGCTAGCCAACTAAATATCTGATGGCTTAAATTGCTACTTGTCAGACATTCTGTCACTTGCAGATAAATGCACTCTTAAATGTTCCCTTGAGGTTTTTGGGAAAGAGAGAAGATAACTTGCCCAACGTCCCAAAAAAAGGAGGCTGTTTCAAGACAGATCTGTCTGCATTAGTACCTACACTCCCAACTCGGTACTTTTGATACCATCCCACTACTACATTCTAAAATATCAAAGTGTTCATTTCACAAATTCTAATTCAAATCAACCAATGTTTACTATTTAATTTTTATGGGCAGGAGAACCAAAACTTAGGAAAACATATTCCGTAACTTCATAATGTGTATTAATCTGAGTTAGAAACTGACACACAGCAAGGCTCTAAACATTTCAATGAGATCCTGTCTCAAAAGAAAAAAAATAAAAAGGGCTGGGGATGTGGCTCAGTGGTTAAGCACCCCTGAGTTCACACCCTGGTACCAAAAATAAATTAATAATAAAAAGGGCTGGGAATAGGGGCTAGGACTATAGCTCAGTAGAGCACTTGCCTAGCATGTTTGAGGCACTGGGTTCGATTCTCAGTATTGCATATAAATAAGTAAAATGAAGGCCACTGACTACTAAAAATTAATAAATAAACAAGTTTAAAGATCTGGGGATTCAGTTCAGTGATAAAGTGTCCCTGGGTTCAATACCAAAAAAAAAAAAAAAAAATATTCAAATAACACAGATCCACAATAGAACTTATATCCAGAGTGTATAACATATGTAACAAGCTCCTACAACAGTAATATAACATTAAGAGAAATGCTAAGTATACTAGAAAAGACAGATGTTACATAAATCAAACAAAAAACAATTATAAATACAAAACACATTAGAAATTCACTAAACATACAATTAATCAGTAAAAACATGAAAAGTTATTACTAGCCACCAGGAAAACATTTAAAACACACACACACACAAACAATGAGATATCATTATATATATCCACCTAAATGGCTAAAAGGGAAAAGACCGACAATTTCAAGTGTTGGCGAGGATCATACATTTCTGGTGGGAATCTCAAACAGGGAACTCCTTTGGAAAAACAGATAGGAACTAAACATACAGACATCAGAAGAAGCAGTAAGAAAAATGGAAACAGACCTCCACTCAAAGGCTTGTTCACAGATGCCGGTAGTAGCTTTATCCACTTAACCCAAACCAAAAACAACTTGGTGGCCAAGGAGAAATGGACAAACCACCCTATCCAGAAACCAGAACAGGATTGAAGAACAGAAAGGGACTGATAAGAAGACGGGAGTGGGAGAAGGGAGGGAGAGGGAGGGAAAAAGAAAAGGAGAAAAGAAGTAGACCACACAGTATGTTGAACTGCAGAGCACCCAAGAATCTTAAAAGCAGCCAGAGAGAAAAGACTGACTTTACCAACAACAGCCAGCCCCTGCCACGGGACCACATGAGAACCAGTAAGACAGGAGCCACCACCCAGAACCGCCAACTGAGGTGACCCATCTTTCAGAAGTCAAGATAAAGCACAGCAGAACTAGGGTGCCAGGAACAGATGCTCACTAAGGGAATTCTAAAAGATGCATCTCTGAAAGAAGGGACACCATCCCAGAAGCAAACCTAGGTACAGAAGAAGGATGGTGAGCCCAGTGAATTATACAGATAAGAGCCAGGAAAACAGAAAGCCACCGGGTCTGGGGGAAGCTCAGAAATGAGGACATATAGAAAACGCCATGCCAAAATCTCAATGGACGGTCTGGGTAACAGGTGGTAGGACTCAGGTGAGTTTTACTTTTTCCTTCACACTCTCCTTGTCTGATTTGTGGTCTCTGTGTGTGTGTGTGTGTGTGTGTGAGAGAGAGAGAGAGAGAGAGAAATCAATCTGTCTTTTTACATTATGCACCAGCTTTAAGAACCAAACTGCTAAATTAGAATGAAATGGAAATAAAATCAAATATCAAAATTTCAAATTCCTGGAACTTCAATCTGCCAGTGCTAATATCAACTTTCTCTTTAAAACCCTGAAGACTGGAGCTTGGAATATAGCTCAGTTGGTAGAGTGCTTGCCTCGCAATGCACAAGGCCCTGGGTTCAATCCCCAGCACCACAAATTACTTTTTAAAAACCTGAAGACTCATTTGAAAGGACATTAAAAGTTGCATTAAAAGACTAAACTCTAGCCACTAAGGGTTTGCTATGTTCCAGGCACTATACTAGATTCAGGATGAGACCAAAATTATGAAAGTCATTCTACTAGATTTTTAAGATAATAGGTAATCTATATGAAAAGCATTTCACCAAGGTCTAAGCCTAAAGTGAATTTACTCTGCTGGTAAAGAGTTAAATCTGGTTTGGCTTTTTCTTTTTTAAACAAATACAGATATGATAGCTTTATATATGAAATTAATTCAGTATAAATGATGAGCTCCCATATTAACTGCCAATCTTGCAATTTGCCTATAATTTCTATCCCTCAATAGATAAGAAAACTACAATGGAAGTTCATAAGCAGCGCTGAGCAAACCCTCAGTGTTAATCACATCATTTTTTTTCAAACATTTATTTTTTAGGTGTAGATAGACACAACACAATGCTCATCTTGATGGTTCTCTGGTTAATTTCATAATTATCAAAACCTTAGAGCAACATGTTTTCATAATGTATCAACTGTCCACTTTTGCTCAAAGTATCAACTTGGCAAAACATTTCACTGATTAAAACCAGGACAACTGTATCTATTAAAAAGCAGTTTCCGGCTGGGGTTGTGGCTCAGTGATAGAGCACTCGCCTAGCACATGCAAGGCCCTGGGTTCGATCCTCAGCACCACATATAAATACATAAAATAAAGATATTGTGGCCAAAAACAACTAAAAAAAAAAAAAAAAGGCAGTTTCTCCACATTGACATAAACAGTGTGTGAGGGCTTCTGCACTAAAAACAAAAGCTGCATTTGACATAAGGGGACTGGAGAAATTAGGGCTTCAAATCATTTGAATGGAAACCCTTTGGCTCTTTCTAGCTATGTGGAAAAGGTTGATAAGGTAACAGCTAAACCTATGCCACTATGGCAAACCAGAGCAGGAGGACAGTGATCAAGTAATGCCACAGGATAAACTCCCCAAGAAAAGGGAGTTGATATACCATTTACCACTCAAAGGCCCAGCTTGGAGAGGTCATTCAATCCAAAACAATAAGAGAGGCACAGGCATAAGGTCCTAAGATTTCCTCTATCCTCTCCCAGGCAAATGGTAGCCAACACAGGGAATGCCTGTCTACCAAGGTAGAAAGGATCCAAAATGATTTACAGGATTACATGGACCCCTCTTACCTGTGCATCTTCAAAAACAGGAGACAGTGCCTTCCTCTAAAATACTAAGTTGTTCTCAGCAATAAGCGGGGCCAGTCGTAAAGGTCTGTATAAAATGCCCAGTTCACCATGCTATCGAAACATTAAGTACCTACAAATTCATTAAGTTTCCCTCATCCTCCCAGAATGTCAAGAGGTCATTTTTTTCTGAGCGTATTTAACATGTAAGAAACAGGTCTTGTTTTTTGGTCTAGTGTTCTCTAACCTCTTTTAGGATGGAAAAAAAAAAGTCATTTTTTGTTGTTTACCACAAGTATCCTTCTCCACTCATTTTCCAAATGAATTACACTCCTATGTGCTCATGAATATTGGACTAGGAACACTGTTAAAAAAAAAAAAAAAAAACCTAACCTTTTCAATACTATATTTAATTCTTATCTTTTTAAAAAGCAATTTCCTTGGACAGTTTATTTAATGAAAAGCAAAACAAACACATATATAAAGGTTCTTGACAGTCTCGGCACAATTCTGAAATAACTGTAATAACCCAGCAACAAAGTTGTCTAGGAGCGATTATTTTAAATTTTTCTTTGAGTATATTTGGTCAAAAAAGCAGCATTTCCATTTTAATATGATCCTACATCCATTGGAGAGAAAGGAATATCAATGTGAAAAGGAGCATTGTAATTCTAACTTCAGAAGGATTCCACAATGACATTAACTTCTTCTAAATGAACCAGCACACCCCCCAAGTCACAGGAGGGCACATCCTAGAATCTGAACCCACACAGGCACAGTTACCTCAACACCAGGTATTTCTAATTTCCTGTCCACACAAGAGACTCTAGGAGGCACTGGCTAGGCAGGCATCCGCTCACTATCTCCACAGCACTTCCCCCAGTAAACCAGCCACTGCCCAATAATGCTTCTATTTATTTTACCCAGAAGCAGATCTATTAGCCAGACATTCTAAAAACACAAACGTTTCGTTGTGCTTGGAGTAACTCCAATATTGGTGCCTTGCTGCAGAACGATGCTGCAGGAATATAAAGTGAGCCATGTGGATGCTGTATCCACACATGAAGTGCATTGTCAGGATCTGTCTATCCTGAAGAGGGACCCACCTGAAAAGCTGGGGGTAATACCCCCCCACACACACACACACACACAGGCATACAGAGGAATGAGGGAAGAAAGCCAAGGATAAAGACTTCCTTATCCGAAAAACCAGCACAATTTTAAGGCAACTCCCCCTTAAAGCTTTCAAGATCAAAAAGGCTTTTCTTTCTCCATTCCCTGTTCAGACTGAGTAAGAAAAGCAAGACAATGCTGGGGGATGTTCTGAAATGGGCTTGGCAAGTCACCACGTGCAAAGCACCTTAAACGTAACCCAAATACTAGGCCGGGGTTTGGCTCCGAAAACGCAGCCTGCTGGATGGAAGAGGTGGGAGTCCCCGGGGTATCCATGGCAGGAGCCAGGGCTGAGCCAGTCAAACCTGGGAAACTAACAAGGAAGAAGGTTTAACAACAATAATAAAATGAAACAGCCTGAGGCCGCGGGTACTCCAGAGAGCTGACGGAGGGGGAGGGGCGGGAGAAACTGAGACTGTTAAATTGTTCCAGATGAGAAGCAATCGCTCCCACATCTCCACAAGCCCATCTGATACGAGGGTCCGCGTTTCTTTGTGAGTCTTGCCTCCCCTCCTTTCTGGGGAACCCAACATAATCCCCAACAGCCGCTGGTCTACAGCTGCCATAAATGAAATCCAGACCCATTACAGGGAACTCATATTTTCTCCCTCCAACACACACACACACACACACACACACACACACACACACACACACGGGTTCAGCCGGATCACACAGCTAAAGTTTCCGGAACTTAATCATAAAACCACAATCAGAAGTTGCTTTGATATGCTCACCGCACACACAAAATCTGTCCTTGGCTTAAAAGAAGAAAACCTCAAACTTTGCCCTCCGTAAAGGCGTGCGGTAATGAGACAAAATCTAACTTTGGCAGAGGGTGTGTTCGTCTTTGTCACCCACCGAGAGCCTGGCGCCGCGCGTGGGAGAGCTGCGGGCACTCAGT
>NW_025999932.1:12370191-12425698 GCF_001458135.2 Marmota marmota marmota
CGCGCCCTGCCAGGCTCCGCCCTGGGGGCAGGTGCGCGGAGAGGTGGCCCGAGGGCCACACCACCTCCGGGCTGTGCCTTACTTGGGCGTACTGCCAAAGCTGGTCTCCACGCTGCGCCGCGGAACCGAGCGCGGGAAGCGCCACCAGGGAGACGCAAGCCTGATGCTGTGATGAAAAGCTCAATGGGGAGGGCGGGAGACAGAGCACCGGCGAAGCCAAGAGCCCCTGGACGGGATCTGTAGTGCTGACGCCGCAGGTCGCTTTTTGAAGCCCAGCATGAGACTACAAAGTCGTGTGGGGAGTGGTACTATTCAGAGACCCACTAATCCCCCTTCCCCGGGCTACTCGCGCGGGCTTCCAGCACCACCCTGGGTTGCACGGGATTTAGTCCCAGAGGGGCAGTTGTCACCACTGTTCCTGCCCGGGCCCAGGTTCCTCCGTGCAGGAGAACCGCCAAGACTGTACCCACCTCCGTCCCGGTCCCTCCGGGGGACTAGAGCAACGCCCTATAAGGAATGGCGTGCAAGCGACTGTTTGCCTGCCTCGGGGTTTCTGAAACTATACAGAACTGGGAGCAGGACTCAAGACCCCAGCCAGTCTCCCCACCCACCAGCTGCCTTTATGGTCTCCGCTCCCTAGCTCAGCCTTTCGCTCCTCCCTCTTCACGCACGGTGGGAAAGGTCTTCCGCAGCCGCAAGTGAGACAGCTAAGCTTCGCTCCGCTACTGAGTCCCGCCTCTGACTCTAGCCCTGGTCGTTCTGCGCCCTGAAGGAGTTCACTGACCTCAAGTCCCGAGGACACCTTTCACCGAAAGGCCACAACTGAACTCAAGAGTTGAATCCAAACTGTGCTGGTGGAAGGACCCCTTAAAACAAAAACGGGGGTTGCAAGAGACGGATACTTGCCGTTAGCAGCTGGAAGTGGTGTCCAGCTGGGAAGCAGAGCCTGTTAAGAATGAGGCGCGGAACTATTTTTAAATGTCCGCACATTTGGCGAAGGATAGGCCCAGAGGTCCTTATAGGCCTGAGACCTCAGAAGAAACAGGCGTTGGAAGTTTGTATTTAAAGTAATGGGTTTGAGGCCAGTGTGTGGCTTTAGATAAAGCCTAGATCAGATGTCTTCAGTCAGTAATCCTAACATGTGTGAGACCTGAGGGTCAATCCCCAGCACTACAAACTTATATAAAACAAATATGGGTACATGGTACAATTTTAAATCAAGCAGTATAGAAGGGTGCTAAGTAAGACACATAAAGGACCTCTCCTGTATCCCCAGTATAGTCCTCAGTTTTCCCAAAAACTTTTAGACTTACAAAACTTTCTGGTCTTATGCAAAGGTATGAGCACCCAAATCTTTCCTATAAAGAGCTCATGCGTCACAGTGAAATTTTTTTATCCCAAAGTTACCACCCACTCCCCCATAACAGGTCACCATTCAAAGGTCAAAGGAATCTCTGGATTTAGGGTGCTGCTGCTCCCTGGACATGACAGCATGCACTGTAGGCCACCAAGGAATCAGGCACCCGAACCCTAGGCAGGGAAGAGCAGACTGGCTGCTCTGGTTATAATCCTTCACCTTCCATGTGGCCTGGCTGTGGTGACTCACTGCTGTGGGATAGAGGAGGGAAACATGAGGTCTGGTCCAAACACTGACTTCCACCTTGTTAGCAACGTGTCTTGGTGACAGCTCTTTCCTTCTCACTGACTCACCTTGATGAAGCGAGCCACCAAGTTGAGAGATGGCCTTTTGGAGGTCCCATGTGGACATGAACAGAGGGAGCCCTCCTGTAAATGGCTCATAAGGAAATGAGGTAAGGTCCACCAGCCCTCAAGGTACTGAGCCCTACCACCAAGATGTCAATGGGCCAATAATGGTCCTTCCCAATCAAGCCTTAAAATGACTTCAGTGTCATGACAGACCCCAAGCCAGGGGACCCAGCTTAGCAATTCCTAGATTCTTGACCATGTTTTGGAGTGACTTGCTTTGCAGAGGTAGATAACCCACATAGATAGGTAGGCAGTATGGTAGGAAGAAATGTTAGAAGAAGCAGGGTCAAAGTCAACTGGAAGACTGTGAATCCCCTTATGTAGTCAGTGGGGTTTTGAACTGTGTTCATTTCCTCAGTCCGCAGTGCAGATCCCTCCCCTTTCTGGATCCCTAATACCTAGGGCGCCAGAGCCAGTCTTTTCTCTATAGTAGCTATTTTTTTATGGAACCAGTGGAAACCAAGCTGCAAAGAAAGAATTAACGTGACCTGGAAAACTTTGGGGCTGCTGAAAGTGAGACCTTGATTCTTCTGCAGAGAGGATTCCAGGCCTAGAAAGAGAAGGGTGGGGGCAATGTCAGTGACAGAAGGCAGGTAGGGAAAAGCTTACGGGGGAAGAGGGGAGAGAACAGAGATCAAGGGAATGTCCACATGGGGCGCTCAGGGTTCAAAGGGGTAGCTGCTGATTCAGTTCTGGTAGATAATGTGGGTTATTCTCCAAAGACCCTGCAGCAGTTTATCCTTCCACTGTGGAGATGTAATCTGACCCTGCTTGCACAGGGACTCTGTCCCCGCCCTTTGAATCTAGATAGACTCTTTTGGTCAGTCCAGTACAGTGGAAGTGAAGCTATGTGACTTCCGTGGCTAGGTCATGTAAATCCAGCAGCTTCTAGCCTGTTCCCAGCATAGACCCGCTCTAGGAGGTCCGTTCCATGTAAGAAATCCCAGCTCTCCTGAATCACCATTCTCCAGAGCCCGGGTGAAGATGTTCGGGTGACAGAACCGGAGGAGCTGATCTTGCAGTCATTCAGCCCAGGTGCCAGTATATGTGTGACGAAGCCAGCTCAGAGTGGGTTCTCCAGTCCTTTGGGCCTCCCTAGCCCTTTGGGTTAGACCACCTAATACCATACCACGGAGCAGAGAGGAAGCATCTCAGCTATGTCCAAGTTCCTGTCAACAGAGTTGGTGGTAAACTGAGTATTTCACACCATTAAATTTTGCACAGCTTGCTGGAAGTCATAGGTGACCAGAACACCACCAACAGGCTTCTTCATATTTTCCAGCTCCAGCTACTGGCAAACTTTTAATCCTTGTCCTTCTTAGGCGAAAACAATCTCATTTTGTAAACTGTCTCTTGACCTTTCTTCTCCCTAGAACTTCTTTCCCTGTCCGTGATCACCTTGCCGTTGGGTTGGTGGTTGTCTTGTCTTTTTCTTGTTGACTTAGGAGACCTTTTACATGTTAAGGAAATCAGTTCTTTGCAATCCTGCAGTGAATTCTCTTTTTCTGTTTTTGATTGTTTCTGGTACTCTTTTTTGCAGCAAGTTCTCAATTTTTAACATTGTCAAACATTTCAGTGTTTGCTTTTAGTATTTCATGGTTTTGCTTGAAAAAAGTCTTCCCCATTCAAGACTTAAAAAATATTTTCACACTTTAACAGTTTTATTTTTATCATTGATCTATATGGTATTTCTTGGCATAAAAAATAAGATATAGATCCAATATTTCTTTTTTCCCAAATGGCTACATAGATATTATTTGAATAATCCATCTCTTTGTGCTGCTTTAAATGCCAACTTCATCCTACATTATAGTCAATATTCTTTTACACTGATCTGCCTATTCCTCTCCCAGTACCAAAATATTTTTTTATAATTTCATAATATATCTTACTATCTGATAGAGCTTGGGCCATATATTGTTATTCAAGAGAGTTTTCTTGACTAGTCTTACTTGTTTGTTTTTCCAAATGAATTTTAGTACCCACAAATTCATAAAATAATTCTAATTACAGTTTTGATTAGTATGGCTTTGGAAAATTTAACCTTTAACCGCAGAGTTTCTTCTTTTCTATTTGTAATAACAACAGTTAAAACATGCTGAGTGAGGCTGGGGTTGTAGCTCAGTGGTAGAGCACTTGCCCCTCACGTGTGAGGCATGGGGTTCACTCCTCAGCACCACATAAAAATAAATAAACAGGGCTGGGGATGTGGCTCAAGCGGTAGCGCGCTTGCCTGGCGTGCGTGCGGCCCGGGTTCGATCCTCAGTACCACATACAAACAAAGATGTTGTGTCTGCCAAAAACTAAAAAATAAACATTAAAAAAAATTTTAAAAATAAATAAATAAATAAATAAATAAACAAAAAATAAAGGTATTGTGACCATCTATAACTAAAAAAACAACAACAACAACAAAAAACATACTGAGCTGTTATTACCTTAGTGAAGATTAACTCACTTAACAGGCACATACATCACCCTGTGAAGTAGGAATTATATGATCATCTCCATTTTTACATAGAAGAAACTGAAACAGAGAAGCTAAGTAATCTACCCAAGGTCACACAACTGGCAAATGGCAGAGAAGGAGACTCAAGCTCAGGTCACAACAGCTTCAGAGATCATGCACTTATCCACAGGTTGTGTTGTACCTCAGTATTCAGAAATTTAGGACAGCTGGAGAAATGTTGAAAAATATACTTATTTTAGGATAGAAAATAAAATAGGATAAAAAGTGAGGACATCAGGTCATATTTTTCCTCACTTTCAAAAGGAGACATTTAGAAGGGACCAGAAAGTCACAGGAGGCAATCATTATGAATCTGGCTTGTTGATTCTCAAAGAATGACATACAGGCGGGGAAGGTATATCCTTGTGGATGGTTACATGAAGTATTTTCATTGTTCAAAAATGCACTGCCTTTCTGTCTTCCTGACAAATATCCCATGATCTCACTCATGTGGAATTTTAAAAAGTTGATCTCAGACGCTGAGGGCAAAGCAATGGTAACCAGAGGCTGGGGAGGAGGGCAGAGCAGGGTCAACAGGCACCAAGTCAGAGACGAGACGGAAGCTTTGGCACACTGCAGCACACGGTGATTACAGATAATGATAATGTGCTGCATATTTTTAAAAGCTAGGAGAAAGGTTTTGAATGTTTTCACCAAGAGGAAATGATAAAAGATTGAGGAGACAGATGTCTACCAAGATTTGAACATTCCACAATGGATATCACACGGTACCCTACAAATAGGTACAATTCACATTTGTTGATTAAAATTGAAATGCAGTGAGCACCTCACACCTATTAAGAAAAATAAGATTTTTTTAAAAAGTGTTGGCAAAGATGTGAGGAAATTGGAATAGAAACCCTGTGCATTATCAATAAGCTTATAAAGTGGTTCCTCAAACAATTAAAAATAGAAAGCGATGTGATCCAGCAATCCCACTTCTGGGTGTATACCCCTAAAATTGGAAAGCAGGGTGCTGAAAATGTATTTGCACACCCATGTGCAGGGCAACATCATTCACAATAGCCCAGATGTAGAAACCACCCAATAGCCATTGACACGTGAGTGGTAGGCAAGCACACGGAACGTCATTCAGCCTTAAAAAGAAAGGAAACGCCAACCATTTACAACACGGATGACCCTGAAGACCTCATACTGAGTGAAATAAACCAGATGCAAAAAGACCCCTAGGTATGTACCCAAGAGAAATGAAAACATTCACTAAAAACTTGTACACAAATGTACAAGCAGTTTTTATGTGAACCTCACAAAACAGCTGTCCATCAAATGACAACTGGACGAATAAAACGTGGTATGTCAATACAATAAAATATTATTGGGCAATAAAAAAAGAGTAGACTGATAGATGCTCCACCAGGGATGGACTTGAAAAACTTTACGCTAAGTGAAAATATGTTGCCATAAAAGACCACATATAGTATGTTCCATTCATTTAAAACATCAAGAAGAGGCACATCTATAAAGACAGGTTAGAGGTGGCTTGGAACTGGGGGAGCTGGGGGAAAATGGAGACTGTTAATGGGTACAGATGCTTTGGGGGGGGGTTAATGAAAATATTCTAAATGATTGTAGAACTCTGAATATATCAAAAGGCAGTGAATTGTATGCCTCATATAGGTGAATTGTATGATATATAAATTATATCTTGCCACTCGTGGTGGTGCATGCCTGTAATCCCAGCAGCTTGGGAGGCTGATATAGAAGGATTGTGATTTCAAAGCCAGCCTCAGCAACTTAGCAAGGCCCTAAGCAACAAAGTGAGACCCTGTCTCAAAAGGGCTGGGGGATGTGGCTCAGTGGTTAATTTTTATATATAGACATATATACATACACACAGACATACACACACATGTCGTATATATGTATGTCTTAATTAGGTTCTCTTATAAAGTAAAATGGTGGAAAATTTTAGGATCAACTTTATTGTCACCCAATTGTCATACAACTAGATTTCTTGCTCAAGATAGAGAAAAAAGTTCTCATCATATGTTCTAATAAATTAATACGAATTTCTTAATGAGGAATTTGTCAATGTATGAGACTCATGAGCCAAATATTAATCTGTGATTTATCAAACTGGTTCTAACTGGAGGGCTCTAATAGTCTCTAGCAGGTGTTTTCTTAATGATTCCTAATTACAAAAAGCTCAGGCAGACACACATGAAAAGGAAGGCTACTAAAGACAGAATGAAACTTAGAAATGCCTGCACACTGCCATGTGGGTCAGGCCGGTACCTGTAAAGTCCCAGAGGTTCTTCACCTTGGGTACACTTGAAATTACCTGGGAAATTGGTCTGGGGGAGCAGTCTGAGGACTGGAATCTTTTAAAGGTTCCCAGGAGATTCTAATGTGCAACCAGATGGAGAACACTGACCCAGGTCAATACCCCTATAGCTGAGAATGTCTGGCTGGAGCAGATTAGCTCAGAACTTAGATCCAATGATGGAATCTCACCATGCTCTAGGTAGCCAAAAGGTGCAAGAACCCCCAGCGAGGAGCACATGCAGGAGGAGGATGAGAACGTGATGAGGCCCGACATACATTTACTCCTCTAGTTTTTCAAAACATAATATATTCTATGACTCCAAATCAAACTCTACTAAAAGTAATTCATAAAAACAAGGAATGAAACTACCATTTGACCCAGTTATCCCACTCCTCACTCTATATCCAAAAGAGTTAAAATCAACATCCTATATCAACGTTCATAGCAGTTCAATTCCCAATAGCCAAGCTATGGAACCAACCTAAGTGCCCTTCAGAAGATGAATGGATAAAGAAAATGTGGTGTATATACACAATAGAATATTACTCAGCCATAAAGAAGAATGAAATTATGGCATTGGCCAGTAAATAGATGGTACTGGAGATTATCATGCTAAGTAAAATAGGCCAGTCCCCCAAAGCCAAAGGCTGAACGTTCTCTCTGAAATGTGGATACTAACTCACAACAAGGGAGAGAAAAGAGGGAAAGAATAGAAGTTCATTGGATTAGACAAAGGGGAGTGAAGGGAAGGGAGAAGGGATGGGAATAGGAAAGACAGTGGAATGAATCGGCATCACTTTCCCTTGCTCATATATGAATACATGACCAGCGTAACTCCTCATCATATACACCACAGAATGGGAAGAAGCTAGACTCCATGTATGTATAGTAAGTCAAAATATGCTCTTCTGTCATGTATATCTAAAAAGAACAAATTAAAAAGTGAAAAAATAAATAGTTCGTGAGAAGCTTCCCTCCTAACCTGCTGCTCCCATCCTGCCTCCCCCCACCCCCCCTTCCAAACAGATCACTGCTGCTCATGGTTTTTCCTTTATCTTTCTGGAAAACTTAAACCAACCCAGCCAGAAATATGTTATTTCTCTCCCTCTAACAGAAAAGTTAGACTTTTAAACGTTTTTCTGGGAGAGTCTTTGAAATCATTTGTTATAGCTACATAAAGATCCCTTATTCTCTCTCTCTCATGTCCACATGGTGTTGCATTATATGGATACACCATTTTTTTTCAATATATTATCTTTTTAAAATATTTTTAGTTGTAGATGGACACAATACCTTTATTTTATTTAATTATTTTTTTTGTGGTGCTGAGAATCAAACCCAGTGCCTCACATGTGCTAGGCAAGCACTCTACCACTGAGCCACAACCCCAGCCCTTATCTTTTTTTGGATGCATCATTTTTGAAGAATTACTTCTTTAAAAAAAAGAGTTATTTCTTGATGGGCATTTAAATTGTTTCCAATTTGCTATTACCCCCAGTGTGTCCATAAACAGCCCTATGTTAGTTTGCACAGGTATGCATATAATGGTGTCATCTGCAATTTTGAGAGACAATGAGAAATTGCCATCATGGGTGGTTGCGATTTAGAACCCCTCCCCCATTGCCTTGCCCCAGAATGAGTTGTCACACTTTCAAGGTTTTTTTTCTTCTTCTTTTTCTTTTTATCTGATATTTTAAAAATTATCTCTTGGTATGTTTTGGTTTCCTCTTCTCTCTGTGACTTGCGGCCTTGTCTTTTCTTGTTAAGATCTTTCCTAGTTCCTCTCCTATCAGTTCAATCACATTCTTCCCGATCAGCAGCTTGGGAGAAAGACCAGATCTCCCCAGGGCCTATGGCTTCACCTACCCTCAGGACCCGATGAGTCAGCAGGTCTTCGAAGGAGGAACAAGAAGGCACTGAACAGTAGATGGTGGACAGGTGGGAGCCCTCCATCCTGGACACAAGGGACTTGGTGTGTCGTGCTCTGAGGGATGGTCATTTACCACCTCTTCCTCTTTCTGCTAATACTAATGGAATGCCTGTGATCTGGGAAGTGAATCCTGCAGATAAAATAATAAAGAAATTAAGATGTGCAGCCCCAAATCACAACTGTAGAAGTCTTCCTACCAATATCCCTACATACTTCTTTTTTATGGATATTGATGGGCAATTATAACATCATTAGCTGCAATTAAACTACCATTTCATGCTTTTCAAGTTTTTCTTGCATTAAGCTACACCAACCTGAGCTAATTATCTAAAACAGTCTTTGAAACCATGCTTTGCTTCTACGTATGAAACCCCAACAGTTTGGGCATTTTTCCCCCCATTACCTAAAAGTAGAAAAATTCCTGATCCACCCTCTTATTCCTCCAAAGCCTTTTCTAACTTGAGAATTTTATGTGTTTTTATTTTCTTGTTTAGCCTGGTTTCTTTCCGGGTAAGTTAGAAGACCTAGTGTGGATTTTCTTGTGGCATCTGGCCGATCCCCTAGGCTCCTTGCTAGACAGAGGTTATCAATCTTTCCTGTTATAAAACTTTCCCAGAGAAAGACCTTTTGTTTTCTCAATACTTCTCTCATTCCAGTATTTATGATCTAGTCACTAAAATAACTTTCCACTACCTATCATCTCAAAATGATCTCATCGACCAGCTTAATGTAATTCAATGCTGATTATTTCTAAATAGTTCTTCAGGTCTCATGAATTAGTTATCAAACCGGATTCACAGTGGAATTGTGACTTTGATTTTTTTTCATGGCAGAATTAATGGACTTTGAATTTTTCCTATGGAGAAAACACTCTGTATTTGTTTCCCATTTAAATAAATCCAGGCATGCAAGAAATATCACTTAAAATTAATTCCTCTTCTAAACCTCATCCCATAGGCAGGAAGAAACTCAGCTGCAGTCCTGGGGGGCATCCCTTCCCTCCCCGACACCCTTCTTGCAGGAGAGTCCCCACATGTCCGGTCCCATCGGGGTGTTAGGAGACCCTCGGGGACCACATCACTGTCCTGGGCTGCATCCTGGGTCAGTCTGGCTGCTCTGTGACTTCAGGCCAGAGCCCACAGGTGAGGTGGGTCCCTGCTGCCTGCAATCCCACAGACCCCTCTCTCCTTCTTCTTGAACAAGGTCCCTTCTCTTTTCTCGTTTCCTTCGGAGCCAACGCCTCTTGTTCCACTGTGGCCACAGACACTGAACCTCCTCCGGGTCTCTGCTTCTAAAAACTGAATCTCTCTCAAAAGTATCCCAACTTCCTCCTCAGCCCCAGCCTTTCCTCCTGACTAGGAAGGCTGAAAGTCGCTACTGTGGGGTCTCTGCATTGGCCCAAGGGTAAAGCCATTGAACGATGTCTGGGACTTTGAAACGTGTAGGACCTGAGGAAGAACCAAGGAGGCTTGGAACTTAATTATCTCCAGGGAGGACACAGACAGTGGGTCCTGGGGGGAGGAGGGAGTAGGGGCTTGAGAGGAGAGAGGAAGGAAGGTGGGGAGGGGGACACTATAGGGAACAAGAGCGATTCACAGGAGGCCCAGGGGGACACCCCTGTGGGACCCTCAGCCAGGCCACCTAGACAGGGACACTGGCCTCTTGCCAGGATAAGGTAGCCAGAGCAGATTCCTGGGGCCCCTCTACCTCCATGTCCCTGTTTGACCTCGTCCCTGGAATAGCTTGGCTCAACCATCTGAACCTTTAAATAGAAAGCAACTTGAATTTTCCTCAGGTCCAGTGAATGGCAGGCGAGGCAGAGTCCAGACGGTCGGGGAGCACCCACCAGCTGGCCGAGGCCAAGGCTGATTTCACGAGTTCCCCGTGGCCGCTGGGACCTGCAAGCTCGGTGGCCTAGAACAAGGCAAATTTGTAACTGTACAGTCCTAGAGGCCAGAAGTCCTGAGACCAAGGTGTCCACCCGCAAGGCTGCCCTCCCCTGGAGCTGCAGCCTCTGAGGGAGGTCAGCTCTCCTGGGCTCACGTCCCCATAGCTCTGCCTCCTGCATCCTTCCTCCTATCAACTCTTCTCACTCTGACTGTCCTGCCACCCTTTTATAACTAAAAATGTAATATGATTACCCTGGGCCCACCTGGATAATCTCGTCATCACAGGGTCCTTAAATTAATCACACCTGCAAAGTCCCCTTTGCCAGGGAAGGTAACAGTCACAGGTTTCAGGGATTAGTACATGGACACCTGGCGGGGTGGGGGGGGGCGTTATTATACCTACTGTGCCCATCATCTCCTCAACATCCCATCCCTAGAGGACAGCAAGGGACACAAAAAGATGATGGTCATTCCTTGGTGATTCATTGAGCACCTACTGTGTGCCAGGTATTGTGTCAAGCATCCAGAATGGCAGTGAATAAAACAAACAAAAAAACTCTGCACTTTAGGGAGCTTATATTCTGGCACGGGGGAAACACAATACCCAGAACATAGAAGCAAAACCTGTAGGAATTCAGGACAGAGAACCCTAAGGGGAATTCACACTAAAACAGGGAACAGGAAAGGACAGTGTTTGGGACCACAATTTTGGGTAGGATGGCTGGGAGGGCCTTGGGAGAAGGGGAAATTCCAGAAACTTCCAGAATAAAGGGAAATATGATAGCCATATTTATAAGAAAGCAGGAAGTGGCCATATGGCTGTTTGGGGAAGAGCAGACCAGACCTAGAGGAGGCACTGACTCAGGGGCTGGACTCGGGAACTGAGGACGTGGAGGTGAAGATGGCATGAAAAGACTTTGGCTTTGACTCCGACTGAGTGGGAAGTGATTGAAGAGTTTTACACAGAGAAGAGACGCCATCCGATGTGCTTCAGGAGGATCTCTCTGGTGATTATGTTGAGAACCGACCACGAAGACAGAGGAGTCCAGGCAAGAGAGGGTGGTGGCGTGGCCCGAGGTAGTAATGGTGGAGGTGATGGGAGGTGGTCAGTCTGGCAGAGTGGGGGTGGAGGAGACTGACAGACTGGATGTGGAATGTGAGGGAGACAGGGAGGATTCGAGGAGGACGCCATGTTGTATGGCCACTGGACCAACCAAGTTGCCCTGGGATGACTGGGGAAGGGAGCAGACCTGAGGGGACAGAGCTGCTTGGTGTCCAACATGGGCTGAGCTGGGGGTTTCAATCAAGTATCCAAGAGGAGCGGACAGGAGGTCGCTGAACTTAGAGCCTCAGTGGACAGGTGCAGACCAGAGTTAACATTTGCAAGTAGTTCGAACTGAGTAGCGTGTCCCTCCAACGTTTATATATTGAAGCTCTAAACCCCAGAGTGGTGGTATTTGAAGATGGGAGCTTTGCAGGTGACCAAGGTAGATGAACTCATCGGGGCAGACCACTCATAATGGGATTAGTGTCCATATAAGGAGAAGAGCACACTGCACACACTAAAGAAAGGTCATGTGAGGACCCTGAGAAGGTGGCCATCTGCAGCCCAGAAAGAGGGACTTCACCAGAAACCATATCTGCCAGTTTTTTTGATAATGGACTTTCTAGCGCTCAGAACTGGGAGGAAGAATTTTCTGTTGCTTAAGCCTCAGTATTCAATTATGGTAGCTCATGCAGATTAAGTCAGAAGCCGACAGCATATGGATGGCACTTAAACCCAAGGACCAGATGAACTGACCACGATAGTGAATGAAACTAGACACCCAAGGACTGAACCTTAGGAGCTCCCATGGTCATCAGTCAGGAAAATAGGGAGGAGTGGTTTTCACGGATGTGCACGACACTGTCATCTTCAGTGAGGTCCTACCTGAGCCATTTGGAAGGAAGAATGAATACCGTCACAGAGAGCTACTTTTGTAAGCTCCCACTTGCAATGTTCCATTTACTTCCAACTGGATACTAAATTAAGTTGTCTTGAAAGGTGAGGGCAATCTCTACATATTAGTCTGCAAGGCTACTATGACAAAGAACCAAGGTCTGAATGATAACAGAATTTTATTTTCTCACAGTTCTAGAGGCTAGAAGTCCAAGATCATGATGTCCACATGGTTGCTCCTTCTGAGGTCCCTCTCCTTGACTTGCAGATGGCAGTCTTCTCCCTGTGCGCATCACGTCCCTTATTATTAAGGTACCAGTCAAATTGGATTAGCACCCATGTGAATTACCTCCTTTGAACTTAATTAACTTAATTACTTAATCTCTAAATACAGTCACATTCTGAAGTAGTAAGGGCTAGAACTTTAATGCATGAATTTGGGGAAGTCACAGCTCAGTCCGTAACACCACATCAAGAAGCAAAAGAGTTCTCCTCTAGTCGTGGTGTTCCACTAACTTCTTGTCCCATCTGTGAGAGAGTTGGGGACATCCTAAGCCACTCAGGTTCCAGTTTGCCTCGTAAAAGAACTCTGTCATCTAAGGATACTGAAGGGTCACAAATATAATTGAATGGCCACCAATTTGGCTGTTGGTTCTTGGGTACATTATTCAAAGGCCAGCTGTGTAGAATTTCAGCCACCCAGTGAACTGAGATGGTTTGACCCATATCAGAAGAAGTGTGATCTGGAGATGTCAATTGCTGGCCATGTGATCTTGTGGGGCTGGTGGTGGTGGTTTTAATTTACTCTGTCTTTGCAGGAAGAGTCAGGTTAGGTTCTACTCAGATTCTGTAGAAGCCCAAGTCTGTCAATAAGGACACATAAGCCAGTGTGAGTTTGTGTTAGGGTGTATCTGGGCACGTTGCTTAGCCCTATATCTTATCACTTCTTTGTTGGTAAATGAAGACAGTGTCCTTTGCTTTGTGTTTACCTCAGTTAATTTTTTTTTATAAAGCAGAATATTTGAATCTGACTTACACAATATGAAGGAATCAAGACACTGAAACATTAAAATTCCCATGAAATAGAGAATGTCTTTGTGCTATAAACAACACTCAGGACATGCAGAAAAATGGTGAAAGCCTCATATATAGGTCCATAGTCTAAGAGATATGAGACAGCAGCAAAGGAGAAGGACATGGGAAAAATGGAAATCCCAAAGTAAGTGGTAGAAAAAAATAATTTGAGGGCTGGGGATGTGGCTCAAGCGGTAGCACGCTCGCCTGGCATGCGTGCGGCCCAGATTCCATCCTCAGCACCACATACAAACAAAGATGTTGTGTCCGCCGAAAACTAAAAAAATAAATATTAAAATTCTCTCTCTCTCTCTTAAAAAAATAATAATTTGAAATCTGAACTCAATATACCAAATAATCCTTGCTAGAAGAAAACTCAGTGTTTCAATAGAAGTCAGATTAGGGGAGTCCTTAAAATAGATATTATCTCACATAATACAGTTAGAAATTTTTATATTTAAGCCATAGAATATAGAAATCTTTTATCCACAGTTTTACTTTCCATGGTTTCACTTAACCATGGGCAATTGTGGTTCAAAAATATTGAAGGAAAATTCCAGAAATAAACAATTCACAAGTTTTAAATTATATGCCCATTCTGAAAAGTATCATGAAATCTCACACCATCTGGTTCTGTTGTGCCCAGAACATGAGTCATCCCTTTGTTCAATGTTTCCACACTGTATATGCTACTTGCCCATTAGTCACTTAGTAGTTGTCATATTTTTTAGATCTACCATCATGGTATCACAGTGCTTGTGTTTAAGCAACTCTTAAATTAGTTAATGACTCCAAAGTGTAAAAGTAGTGATGCTGTTGATTTTATTAAAGTATATTGTTGTAATAGTTTTATTAATAGCTATTATTGTTAATCTATTATTGAGCCTAATTTATAAAAAACTTTATCACAGTTATGTACATATAGGAAAAAAATAGTATATGTAGTGCTCAGTACATCTGTGAGTGTCTAGAAACAGCTCCACAGCTCCACTGAATATGGGAGGACTACTCCAGTAAAATATTTGAAAAAAAAATCCATGTCCATTAAAACCAGTAGTTCTAGAAGCATGAATATTTTTGTTTTAAAAATATTTTTGTATTATATCACAAAATGTTTTTAGGTGATATATAAAGTCAAATAGAAATATATGAGAAGTACTTCAAAATACTTGTGAAAAAAAGATATTGCATAAAAATAGATAATATTACTATTACTATTAATTAGCATTCCTAGAATTTTGAGTTTTAGTAGACCACAAGAGAGAAACTCTCCAACTTTCCCATCAGTAGCCAGAATTTCTCTGATCTAGACATTCTGTCTTGGCTCTGGCAAGGTGACCTTGAACATCTAATGCCTTTGTTTCTGCATCTGTGGAGAAGGAAGTGACTTGGGGCAATGAAATTAAGCCATACGACTAAAGCATTTATTTAAATAAAATAGGCTTTTTGGAAGACAGACGACAGGGCAGTGGGAGGGAGGGAGGTACTAGAAAGAACCGCAGAAGCCCCAGGAGACCGTGGTGGTGGTGCAGGAAGTTGCACGACCCTGCCAGGTGCCTGGTCTCCCCTCTCTTCCCCTCGGGGTCTTCTCCCTTGGCTGACTGCAGCCGGCTTGGTTCCTCCTCTTTGAACCGGGCAGTGGTGTCTGTTGGATTCTTTGACCCCCAGGCCCATCCTGTCCACAGATGTGATCCTAGAGCCTCCCACCTGGGAGCGCTTAGCAGGGCCTGACCAGAGCCCCCTGTCCAGCAAGCCCTTGAGGCCCTGCCCTGAGGATCTGGGAGGAACATGGGGCAGAACCAGCCGGCCTCTCTGTGCCTCTGGGGCTGTGTCATGTAAACTCGGAAGCTGATTGGGCAAGTGTCTCCTGCAGGTGAACTGGGAAACAGACACATTGTGTTTGCTGAGGGAGGCAGAGGCGGGGCGGGAGGTGCATTCCATCTCTAGAGCTGCCCTGATAGGGCACCATTGGCCGGGATGGCTTCAAACCACAGAGGCCTTCTCTTAGTTCTGAAGGCTGACCGTCCTGAAGGAAAGTGTCAGTGGGCCAGGCTCCCTGCCCAGGCTCCAGGGCAGGCTCCCTCCTGGGCCTTTCTCTCAGCCTCTGGGGTTGCTGGGAATCCGTGGTGTTCCTTGGTTTGCAGACACACTGCTCCAGTCTCCACCTGGTCTTCTCATGGGTTCTTTCCTGCCCCGTGTCTGGGTCTTCTCAGGAGACCACCAGTCCTGTTGGAGCAGGCCCACCCTCATCCAACATGACATTGCAACGTCATTACACCCGCCAGGACCCCACCGATGCTCCTCGACTTATGACACAGTTACGTCATCATATACTCATGTTAAGGTGCAAAGATCACAAGTTTAAAATGTGCCGAACACTGTAACATCCCAAATGTCCACTGTAGGGCCGATGTTTCCCTGGTAATTAGGAGCTGTGGCCCAGCACGGCAAGTGAGGACTGGCCACACATCGTCAGCCCAGGAGAAGACAAATACTCAAAATTTAAAGCGTGGTGTTTACTGAACAGTGTTGCTTTCACCCCACTGTGAGGTCAGGAAATCGAAACTCACACCATCCTAAGTTCCAGGCTGGCCATATTTCCACACATCACCACATTCAGAGGTGCGGAAGGCTAGAATTTCAACATATCTTTTTATGGGACAAAATTCATCCCCACACAGAAGGATCTCCTGGACTCACCACGTGTAGGAGGCCTGGTTCCCTCTCTAAAGCCCAGCTGCCTCTGGAGGCCTCCAGCACCCTGCAGTCCACAGACACGGAGTCCATGGCTGCACACGCTGATCCAAGCTGGCTCTGCTACGTATTGTCAGGGGTTCTAACTAATATGCAGGCACAGTCCAGCACCATTACTGTCTACCCTCATCACATCTGAGTCAATCGAAGCGTTTGAAAATTTTTCTCTAAATGCCAAAGAGTGGGGAAGGGAGAAATGAAAACAATGCCACTAACAAGAGGCTGGTTTGTAGCCTGATTGTCATCTGCAGGCACCAGGTTGGATGGTTACCATTCTACTGCATCTGAGCTCTCTCTCTCTCTCTCTCTCTCTCTCTCGAGAGAGAGAGAGAGAGAGAGAAGTTGTAAATGGACACAATACCTTTACTTTGTTTATTTATCTTTTTAATGTGATGATGGGGATCAAACCCAGTGCCTCATGCATGCTAGCCAAGCGCTCTACCTCTGAGCCCCAGCCCCAGCCCAGCATCTGATCTCTTAAGACAGCATTTCCCAAACTGCATCATGCAAGCTGATGTTCTCATGCCAGATAGGTAATTGCATTTTAAATTTCATTTATTATTATTATTTATTTTGTACTGTGAATCTAATCCAGGGGTTCTGTCCACTGAGCTACATTCCCAACTCTTTTCATTTTGGGGGGACAGGGTTTTGCTACATTGGTTAGGGCCTTGCTAATTTGCTGAGGCTGACCTCAAACTTGCAATCTTCCTGCTTCAGCTTCCCAAGTCACTGGATTACAGGTGTGCACCGCTGTGCCTGGCTAAAATTTAGTTTTTATTAAATGTATCATGGAAGAGGAAACTGAGGCATTTGGTGATTATCACTTGCCCAAGGGTTCTTACTCAAAAATAGTAAGCCTGAGATTGGAAATGTGTTCCCTTTATTTCAGTTGACCAATCCCAATAGTAAGACAAGATACTGATATATCACTGTAATATCTATGGATAGTAGTAATTGATTGATTTTCAACTCTTCTCAGAAATCCTCCTACGTATCAGGCACTGAACAAAACACATTCTAGGCACAAAGACCACCTGGCAGCTCGGTATCCCTGCCTTACCAAGGTATAAGTTAAAAAGGAAAGTACAAAATTGACCATAATTCAATCAAGGTCCCATGCAGTGAACTCCCAGATCTGGTTTCTGCGTGGTTCTAAGCAGACCATGTTTCCACTGTTGATGCAAATTTCATTCCTGTTCCCTCATTTGTTCTGTTTTCTGAAATAAATGTTTTAGTTTAAAAATTATGAAACAAATGGCATGAAAAAGAAAGGAAGAGGACTGTTCTATATTTTGAAAGACTTAAGAGACAGAACTGAAGAACATTTGTGTAATTTTTCCTGATTCTGATTTAAGCAAAACAAATATAGAGAGGCACTCTTTGAGACAACCAGTGGATTTTGATTATGGTCTGGGTATGGTGATTCCAAGAATTATTGTTGATTTGTTAGATGTGATGAATAACCTGGTGGTTATGTAAGAAAATGCCCTTAATTTTTATAGATACATAATGAAGTAAGTAGGAGTAAAATGACAAGAAATACGAAACATACTTTAAGATATTACGACAAAGAAGAAAAAAGGAAATAAGATAACTTAACCTAGGTATTATTCGAAAGGAATTTATTCTATTATCTTTTCCACCTTTGTTTAAAAATGTTCATGGTAAATTTTTAAAATACATGCTTAGTAATATACGGGTGGTAATTAGCACATTATAACTGTCAATCATGTGATAATAACATCAACATTTTGCCTCATTTTCTCAAGTAAGTTTCTGATGCTCTTGGGAATGGCATGGTATTTTTTATATTTTAGTGTTATGATAGTCTTTAAAGTAAACTTAAGTCATCATGTAATTTCATGTATGCATTCTTCAAAATGATTTGCTCAAATCAGGAACAAAGTTAAAAATCCCTACTTTATGAAACTTTCATTTATTGCTGAGTGGGCCAATAAAACAATAAATTAATAAATATAAACATACCAGGTGGCGAGAACTAATAATAAGCAAAGTAAAACAGGGAAAGGAACAGGGAAGAATGGAGTGAGGTGTTGTTCTACTCTGGTGTGGTGTAGTAGTAAATTTTATGTGTCAGCTTGACTGGGCCAATGGGTGCCCAGATATTTAGTCAAACATTATTCTGGGAATTTCTATAAGGCAATCTTGGAGGAGTTTGACATTTAAGTTGATAGATGGAGTCAAGCAATTTGCTCTCCCTGTGTTGGTGGGCCTCACCCAATAGTGGAAGGCCTGACTAGAGCCAAAGGCTTGCCTTCCCCTCAGTGAGAGACCTCCTCCTGCCTGTAGGCTGGGACATGGACCAGTCTGCAGGAACCTTTAGATTCAGCTATAGCTCTGCTCTTCCTGGGTCTCCTGCCTGCAACTCACTTTGTGCATCTTGGGTCATGCCACCCAACTGGTTCTTGTCAATTCCTTATAATTGATCTCTGTTATGGCTTAGATATGAGGTGTCCCCCCAAAGCTCACGTGTGAGACAATGCAAGAATTTTCAGAGCTGAAATGATTAGGTCACCACAGGTGTAACCTAATCAGTTCATTAATCCACTGATGCGGATTCACTGGGTGGTATTACAGACAGGTTGGGTGTAGTGGGAGGAAGTCGGTCATTGGGCCTTTGGGGTTTATATTTTGTCCCTGGTGAGCCCAGCACACTCCCTGCCTCTGGCTGTCACGTCCTGAGGTGCTTTCCTCCACCACGCCCTTCTGCCATGGCGTTCTGCCTCCCCTCGGGCCCAGAGCTATGGAGTTGGCCAACCATGGACTGACTCTCTAAAACCATGAGCCAAAATCAACTTTTCTTCCTCTAATTGTTCTTGTCAGATCTTTTTGTCACAGCAACACACAGATGACTAACACAGCCATTTCTCTCTATATACATCCTATTGATTCTGTTTCTCTGGGGAAACCTGACTACCACAGTGGTCAGAAACCCTTTCCTGATGTGATGATATTAGACACAGAGATGGAACATGACATATGGTCACCCGGGGAAAATGTTCCAGACAGAGGGACTAAGATGTGTCTGTGAAACTGGGGAGACTAGAGATGGGGAGAGGGAGAAGAGGCAAGCTCGCAGAGGAACTCACACCATATGAGGCTGGGCATGTCAGGGGTCCCCAGGACCCCCCTCAGGTTCACTGATCCACAAGCACTCACAGGACTCAGCATAGGGTCCCACTCACGCAAGGGGTACTCTATGATGAGCTACATCGCTAGCACATTGTGTTTTTTATTTTGAGACACAATCTTGCTAAGTTGCTAAGGCTGGCCTCAAACTTGTGATCCTTCTGCTTCAGCCTCCTGAGTCACTACAGGTGTGTGTCACCACGCCCGGCACACCTTTGATTTATTATAGAGAAGGATTCAAGGCAAAACTAGTCAAGGGAAAAGGGACATGGGACAAAGTATAGGGGAGCCAGGTGCCCACTTCCAGAGTCCCGTAAATTCCCAGATGCTAACCAAGGGCCACGTCATAAATGGGTCTTTCTAAGGATGTTAATGGGGCCTGCTGCACGCTTTTTTATGCAAAGGGCTTTGCTGTGCTTTGAATGTGTCCCCCAGAGCGCCTGAATTGGAAACTTAGTCCCCAGTGCGGGGAGTGTAGGAAGTGGGACTTGATAAGATCCTGACAAACATGAGGTGGATCAAAGTTGCAGAACTAGAAAACATATGCTGAAGGATCACAGAAGGAAAGGTGTTTAATCACGTTCTTGCCCCTACAAACCTTTGTGGCCTTTGGAGGTGGTGGTGGTGGGGACTGAGCCCAGGGGTGCTCTACCACTGAGCCACATCCCCAGCCCTTTTTATTTATTTATTTATTTTTCATTTTGAGACAGGTCCTCGCTAAGTTGCCAGCTGGCCTTGACTTTGCTCTCCTCCTGCCTCAGCCTCCCAAGTCACTGGAATTACAGGTGTCTGTCACTGTGCCCAGTTGTATGTGGTTTTTTTTTCTTGTATATTGTTTTTCCCCCCCAAAAAAACTATTTAACTAGAAGAGCATGGCTGAAACGCTCAGAGTTCAATGTTCTTTCACTTCTCAGCGGAGAGGGAAGCTCTGAGCGAGATCAGTTCGCTGTTAAAAATCAGGAGCCCGCCTTGCTCTCTACCTCTGAGGAGTGGGTGAGTGAATTTTCAGCCTGGTGTATACTCAAGCAATACTCCCCGAGGGCTAAGATTGCAGCCTGTGCCCAGAGCTTGGCGTCTGTGGGAGGAGGACAGAGGGAGCCCCATTCCCTGTGGGGATGACGGGGCTTGGCACGGGCAGTGGGAACTTAGTTAGCCTGAGACCTGATGGGCATAGGACCTCCTCAGGCCAGAGCCCGCAGCTTGTTCTAACCCCGGGACAAAAGGGCAGGGTGCACTGGAGCTCTTGTGTGTGAAGAGCCCGGGGCCGCCTGTCCGGCAGGGATCTCCAGGGAAACAGAGCCACCAGGGGGATATGTGTGCACATCCGTGTGCCTGGCAGGTTAGCAGCCTGGACTCCAGCAGGAGCTGGTGCTGTGGCCTTGGGGCAAAACCTCCTCTTTCCTAAGGGTACCCTGGGTACCCTGAGGCCTTCAGCTGAATAGAGGAGGCCCACCAAGTCATCGAGGGTAACCTGTACTTAAAGCCAACTGATTACCAGTGTTCACAACACCTGAAAAATGCCTTCACAGCAACACCTAGACGTGGTTAACTGGATAACTTGATACTACATAGAGTCTGGACTAGTTGAGACATAAAACTGCTGCAGGAAGAGAGGCCCAAGAGGAGCTTATGCCCTCCTGGGTGCAGAGGGGTCATTCTCCATGTGTACCCGGTAGGGTAATCATGGGCCATGCTACAACTGGGTGAGGCCAGGCGGGTCCAGGGGAGACCCGTGAGTGCTGGCCCTTGACACAGGGCTTCTCTTAGATTAGGGTGCAGTGTTCTCCCAAAGAATGACCCAGGTTGAGGTGAATCCCAGCCCCCCACACAGGAGAACAGAGCTTCACCTTACAGAGCCCAGGGGTACCCTGGGCACACTCATATCTCAACCCAGACAGCTTTACTCAGAGGAAAGTTACCCACATGTGGCAACCAGAAATGTGTTCCTTCACAACCCAAGACAGCTCTCAGCACACAGTAGCTGCTAATTAAATGTCCCTTCTTTCTTCCTTAATTCTATATGGGGCAGTATTTAGACTATCCTACGTACTAGCCCTATACTCTGGCTCTCTAATTTGTCAATATTTTTCTTTAAAATATGTGGCATCCAAAATTTGATGTAATGTGTGCAGCATTTACTGAAAAGTCAAAAAACTATTAAAAGTGTTGATTGACCTTTATTTATTTCTTTATATGTGTTGCTGAGAATCAAACCCAGTGCCTCACACATGCTAGGCAAGCACTCTACCATTGAGCCACAGCCCCTGCCCAGAGCTATCTTTTTTCTATGATCAACTACTAGATGCCAACCAATTCATTTAAAGATGCAGCTGGAAGGGCTGGGGCTGTAGCTCAGCAGCAGAGCACTTGCCTGGCATGTGTGAGGCACTGGGTTCAATCCTTGGCACCATATAAAAATCAACAAATAAAATAAAGGCATTCTGTCCATCTACAACTACAAATCATTCTTTTTTAAAAAAGATGCAAGTGGGTTTTTTTTCTATACTGCTCTGCATGTGTTCACTCACAAACATCACTGAGAACCTACTACGTGCTGGGCATTGTTCTAGAGGCTGAGGGTACAGTGGAAACAGCAGCAGATGTTGGCTGAGCCAAGGGAAGCACACCTGATCCTTTCATGTAACTAGGAGGGTCTGAAGCAGCCTAACGGCCAGGGGGCACCTGGCAGTGGGAATAGGTACAGGGTGGCAAGGGAGGACCTCTTTGCACAGGTCCTTTTGAACAGGGACCTGGTGATGACCAGTTGCTACATGAAGAGCCGAGTGTCATCCAGTTGGCTCAATAACCAATCACCAAATCAAACAAAACCTAGATTTTTGTTTTTATGGGAATTAAGCCTGATCCTTCTATCCTTAGCAAGGAATGGATGCACTGTGTTTAGGTAATAACCACATTTTCTAGTCCCTATATTCAAGGGTCTGATATCTGGGAGCCTTGGACCCTGGAGGGACATCCCGTTCTAGGCTTAGCCAATTTCTAAAGATAGTAAAGGACTCTCTGCGAGTGTAGCCTTCAAATGCAACCCAGCCAGCCCTCAGCCAACTCCACCACTCCCTCTAAGGGCAGCTCACGCTTAGGGCCACTGTCCACCTGCCCTAAGTGTTCCAGTCAGCCACTAGACAACTCGAGACAGCTCCTGTGCCCTTAACCTGGCCCATCCTGAGCCTGCTCCTCCTGCCTTTCCACTGAGACCCCAGGACAAGTTCTCCACATGCTCCTCCCTCTGCCTCCCAACAGAGCCGGTGTCTCCCCAAGTGGCCTTACACTGGGGGACCGTGGGCATGACCCGAACTAGTTCCATGTCTGTGTCTCACCGTGCCTGATTAAAACAAATCCTGGTACAGTCCTAAACAGTGTGCAGTTATTTGCTCTTACCGCTAGCCTTGGACCATTTCAAACTCTCGGGTCGTCTTCCATCGCAGTACTTCTCCCTCCTGTCTTCGTGTCACCTCAAGAGTTTATAAACGACTCCTGCCCATCCAGATTCATGTTCATCTCACATTGTCACCAGGGACCCTCAAAGTCAATGCACCATCATTATATAACCTGGTGTGGGTCACTCACTTTATTTTAACTTCTCCAAAATCTCCTCATCACAAGCATCGTATTTCTCTATCTTCTGACACCAAAGATGTTAATTGCCTGGTAAAATTAGAAACATTGGACTCTAGAGTCACTGACCATTGACCAAGAGTCAACTTCACAGAAAGCCAATGGGGAGAATTTTGCATGTGTTGAGCTCATCCATATGGTTTGCTAGCGGTCATCAGGTTATTATTTTTTCTTTTCTTTTAAGTGCTGGGGATTGAACCCAGGCCTTGTGCATGCGAGGCAAGCACTCTACCAACTGAGCTATAGCCCCAGCCCTTCATGTTATTTTTTAAATACTCATGGGAATAGCAAGGATAATGAAGGAGACGGTCATCATTATACAAAATTCATGTATGGGGCTGGGGATGTGGCTCAAATGGTAGAGCACTCGCCTGGCATGCGCGAGGCACTGGGTTTGAGCCTCAGCACCACATAAAAATAAAATAAAGATATTGTATCCACCTAAAACTAAAAATAAATAAATATTTTTAAAAATTCATGTATGAAGATGTGAATTTGGTGTCAACATACCTTATATACAGAGATTTGATAAATTGTGGTATAAAGGTGTATTAAGAATTGCCAATGCAAAAAAAAATTATGAATGTAAAGCACTCCTCTACTGTGATGTATGTAAGAAATAATAAAAAATACATAAATTTTTTAAAAGAACATTAAAAAAGAAATAAAACATTAATGATGCTACAGAAAAAAAATAAATAAATACTCATGAGGAAGCTTTGCCAAATGGATTAGTCTATAAATTCACCTTATTCTGTTTCAAAGAAACAAGAAGGTCATTTGCTGTGACTTAGATTCTTTGCTTATTGGCTCTATAAAAATCCCAAACAATTCTAATAAAAGAAGATTTAGAGAGGCTGGCATGATAATCAAACTCATTTAGGGAAAAGACAATTATTGGTGAGTCATGACATAATATTCCCAACATGTAAAACAGAGTGGATTGTGGACACTAACTAGAATCAAAATCATGAACAAAACCCATATTTTAGAGAATTTTAAAAGGAAAAACGAAAGTAAACTGAGCATTTATTTTCATTAAAGGAAAATACAAAAATAATATCAAAACTGCTTTTTAAAAAGTTCTCTTCCTTTCAGCCTCTACTCCCATTTCAAATACAGTGGAATATTATATGTTTCTCATAAATGTTTCTTAGATTATGAAAGTGTGAAACTAATGTATGCTTCTATTAAGGCGATGAATGCTACTTTTAAAATAAAATTAGTGTCTAAAAGGACTTGAGAGTTCTTTTTTTTAAATTAAAGTCTAGAGAATAGGTGCTTTACTTCAGTGGAACAATATTATGCTGTGGTGAGTCCAGGCTTTTATGGGGTTTTTATTACAGTTGGGGACTTCTTTTTCCTTTGCACAAAAAAGAAACACCAAAATGAATCACCAAGGACGAATTTCTTTTGTTCTTTCCATTTTAAAAAATTTCTCAAATTTTTGTTGCTTTAAAAAAAAAATCAAGTCTTTTAAGATTCAACCCTTTACTCAGGAAAAAAAGAAATTAACAGCCCTTATTCCACCTTGCTGTTCTAAAATGAGGCAAAAACAGATCTTGTGGGCCGCCTTGGGTCCTTGGGTGAAAGCCAGAGGAATCACAAATGCCATTTCAGTGACAGTAATTTAGTAGGCGCCCTGCGACTGGCCTGGAAGAGAGCATCGTCAGAGACTAACTAGGCCAGGAGCCTTGGCATGGGAAGCCAGAGGAGGGATGAAAACCAGCCCCTCAAATTCAATGCTGACCTCATTTCAAGGCAGTTGGTAGTAAAAATGTTGTTTCACACCTGGGGAAAACAATACCTATCTTCAGACAAGCATGATGAAAACAGTGAACGCTTTTCAGACCTGGAGAGAATATTAAATATTTAAGAACCACATGGTATTTAAGAGTGGATTGATTCTGCTTCACAAAGTGTGCATATAATTGCTTTTAAAGGTTGTGATTTTCATCAATGCAGATTTTTGTCGTGATTTAGGAGAGTGGAGAGATGAGGGCCAGGCTTTGCCTATGTCCATCCCTTTGTGACAGGGGACAGGCTGGATGGCTCTGAACAGAGAAGCTGAAGGAACAATCTTAGAAGTGGTCAGCTCTCGAGGAGGGAGAGGGGCAACGTCCAGAGGGAAAGTTCTGCTCTTGCTTCACCTTGAGCAGTTACCTGCGCATCAGGGGCCTCTGAACGTGGTCACGTGGTTGGGATGCTGACACTACCTTATGCTGCAGAACTCTTAGAGGACAGATCAATAGCATGAGCTGGTGTGGATCCCAGTGCAAGAAGATGAGCAGATGTTTCTGAGACCTAATTTCAAATCTATTTATAGAATTGGTGAAGAAACTCCACCCAGCTACTCACCCACCCTGGAAAGTGCAGAGTATGTATCTATTTGCTTGTTAATTTATCAATTTTACTTTTAATCATGGAAAATTCCAGACATACACAAAGAGAACAGTACAATGGACCCCCACCAGCCAACTTTGACACTTATCAACTCTCAGCCAATCATGTCATGTTTGATCCATGCAGCTCCATCCCAGGGACATCTAATCAGCATTATTTCAAAGCAAATCCTAGACATCATACAATTACACCCATACATATTCTGGTATATTTATATAGGTATATGTGTATGTATATGACTGTATTTGAGATAAGATCACAATACTGTGATTTTGGAGAGAGATACTGTGTTCAGCTCTCCCTGGGCATCTCATAAATGTTTTGGACAGTTGGTTTGTTCGAGGCAGAGTCCACACAAGGTCTGAGCAGTATGCTTCTTTAATGTATCTCTTACGTCTCTTTTAAATTACATATTCTTTTCCTTGCAATTTTTGTTGTTGTTATTGAAGGAATTGGGTCATTTGCCTTGGATAGTTTCCCAGTCTTGATTTTGCTGACTCCATCTCGTGGTATTAGCATGCTTCTCGGACTCCAGTATTTCTGGTAACTGATAATTAGATTTAAAGACTTGATCTGATTCTGTTCAATTTGGGGGGGGGGTAGGGTTAGAAATACTTTCAAAGTGAATATTGTGTCTCCAGCAGGAGGTAAATAAATCTCTGGTCTCTTTTTACTCGTTCTGATGATGATCCTTGCATACACTCTTTTTTTTTTTCCTGCATAAACTCTTTATTTCATTTGCAAACATTTGAATGCCAAGTGGATATTTTTAGATGTGATAATTTAATCATGGTTATGTGTTTAAAAAAGGAGTCTTTTAGAAATACATACTGAAATATTTACAGATAGTCTATCATTCCTCCTTCATTTTTTGAAGCTGAAGCTGAGAAAGAAACTTCTAGAGGAACACAGTTCATATTAAAAAGGCGGACCAAATAGTTCATCATTTGCCTATGCTTATCAGTTTTTGAAATAATCGGGTGCCATAGGACTTCCTAGGAGTGGCACATCGCTGTGTTTTTTAATGCAGTGGCAATGTGGCTTCATGGATTTGAACATAGGTGACGTGTGTGTGGCATGGTCTCTTCTGTCCCAATACTTTAGATCACTTACAGCATATAGCTGCACAGCTGTAAAAGTAACTTTCTTATTATAACTGCTCTTCAAAGAAGCCACTGTGAAAAATAATAGGGTGGCAGGAAAAGAGAGAATTTTTAAATGTAGCATAATGAGAAAGAACAATAGGGTAAACAAGTAAGGAATTTCAAAACAAGCAAATCTAATGTACAGTCTCTTGAGGCTCCATGTGCTGCTGGAGGCTGGGGAAGGAGGACAAAAAATGCGAACCTCCACCCTAGCGAATCCAGGCTCCCATTGTGGGGAGCTGTACCGAGCCTTGTCAAGGGAACGACCATTTATTTTCCCCTTCATGCAAGTGGCTGCATGGGGTACCACAACTAAGCCCTTGCATTTTTCTACTAAAAATTTTCTGGGGTGCAGGTGCCTGAGCAGAAAATGGGCTGTTTCCATTCCGACACTCAACATCTGAAAGCATGAATCATACTCTACCGGTGGGCCCCTTAGAACTGTCACTGGACAGTTCAGTGACTAACAAACTCACCGAAGAAATTCATTAACATTCTCTGTGTTTATCCCCAACCCCGGGGAACGAACCCAGGGGTGCTCAACCCCGAGCTGCATCTCTGGCCCTTTTTAGTTTACTTTCAGACAGAGTTCTGCTGAGTTCCTCAGGTGGCCTCCGACTTGTGAGCCTCTTGCCTCACCTTTGGAGCAGCTGGGGTCACAGGCATGTGTTCTGTGCCCAGCTAATTCTCTGCTTCACAGCTGGGGACCCAGAAATGATCAGATTCAAGACCACCCAGCCGATAGCAAGAGGGGAAATGGAAATGGAAATCATGGTTGTTGCTCTCAAAACTCAGGGACTCGGAGACCTTAAGAAACCTGCCTAAGGCCACTGCAAGAAGATGAACAAGCCCTTATTAGAGGGATGATTAATTAGTCCTGAGACCTCACAGCAAATGGAATGTGTTAATAATTCACAGCCAGCCAGGCCCCTACTTCCTGGGAGACCTTGTGTGTGCCCTTCATGACTCATCTTGGGTAAGGCCACAGCTGAGCAGCCATCCAGGGAAAACCCAGCCTTGGCCCTAAGCCTGGCCGTGGGAAAACTGTGGAAATCCTGCCCGCCCAGGGACTGGCTGGTTTGACCCCTGTATTAATTTTGCTTTTTATTTTCTTCCTCTTATGATGCTTTGGCATCTCTTGGGGCCTACGGATCTGAGGACAGGCTGCCTCTCCCAGGGCTGACACATTTCTGGAAGAAGGAGACAGCTCGCCGTGGAGAGGGGATGGCTCCCTCCTACTCTCTCCTTCCTCTTAAAAAATCTGCGGCTGGATCCCAGAATGAAGCGGACGCAAAATAGATTAACAAAGGACAAACATAAAAATCACCTAGATTTTGATGTCTCCGGCAGGAAAAGTCAAGTTTATAAAAATATAAAGTTTCTGTAAAACTAATAACAATACTTTCTACAAGTAATTAGTTTCTCACATACATAATATAAATATAAATGTATATAATATAAACACTAATGTAATATAAATAAATGTATATAAACTAATATATATATTTAGTTGTAGATGGACACGCTACATTTATATATTTATTTATTTTTAAGGGTGGTGCTGAGGACCAAACCCAGATGCTAGGCAAACGTGCTACCCCCTAGGTCACAACCCCAGCCCAATCAAACAGTTTTTGTATGCTAAAAAAGATTAATGATTAAATACCCAGGAATGGGGCTGTTATTCAGGCAGTAAAAGTAGAATGCTAAATGCATCCATTTTAAGCGCTTTCTGTTCCTAGTTTACAAAAGATAAGAAGATATTTTTCTGTAAGGTCAAAAATATCTGTGAAAAAAATCAGTCTGTGGGGCTTTTTTTCCTCTTAAAAAATCAGCGAGCTAGGGTCTGGGGCTGGGGCTCAGTGGTAGAGCACTCGCCCCGCAGGTGGGAGGCACTGGGCTCAATCCTCAGCACCACATAAAAGTAAAATAAAGGTATTGTGTCCATCTATAGCTAAAATACATTTTTTTAAAAAATCAGCAAGCTATTCAGAAATGGAGAAAAACTTGAGTTGATTGAAAATAAATAATAAAAATAAATCTCTCTCTGTGAAATTTCAAAGAAAAAAAAAAAGCATAAAAATTGACTTACTGTCTTTACTGGGACCTTCAGGAGGAAAAATGAAGACCCAAAGAAGACTCTGGGGCCAACAGTGTATGTGCCTTTTTACACAATGACAAACCGTGGGGAGGTGACAGGACAAAGGGACCTGGGCTGGGGCAGTACATTGTGGGACAGCGACCAGGAAACATGTAGAGGGAAATCGATGGAAAAGGAGGACTCTTTTTTCACAATACCTTGATTCTATTTATTTATTTTTATGTGCTGCTGAGGATGGAACCCAGGGCCTCACATGTGCCAGGCAAGCTCTCTGCCACCGAGCCCCAGCCCAGCAAGGATATTTTAGTAAGTGTTTGTACGGGTCCACCTGAGCCCCAGCTCCAGGCCCTGGCAGTAAGAAGTCCCTCTCTTCCTGGCGGAGGGGCATCTTTCTCATGGGCAATGTGTGGAAAGGGGAGGTCCCCGAGCCTTTCTGCCACCTACTGCTTCTCGAGTGCTATCAGCTCCCAGTAATCAGCGAGCCCAAGTGGCAGGCTTCACAGGGGTTCGTCAGAAAGAACAAAGGCTTGCTCTTCCCGGTTCTCACACTGCGATGCACACAGAAGACTCCATGACCCTAAAAGGCATGGCCATCTCCCCACACACCAAGCAGGCCAGCTACCAGTTCTCCATCCGCAGATGCCAGCCCAGTGTCCCCCCATCCAATTTGGTTCTGACACTGTCCACAAGGAGATGATGTCAGATCCTATAGGTGGAGAGCTCAGTCTCAAGACTGTCTCTACCCAGTCCCCCATTCAGATGCCAGTTGCAAGCCCCAGGTTATTTACGGGTGCTTCTGACTGACTGGCTATACATCGGGGTTCCTGAGGCCCTCTCTTCCAGTTCAATTCATATTCAAAGTGGCTCACAGAACTCAGGGCAACAGCCAGATGCCATGGCGCACACCTGTAATCCCAGCAGCCCGGGAGGCTGAGGCAGGAGGATCACAAGTTCAAAGCCAGCCTCAGCAAAAAACCAGGCACTAAGCAACTCAATAAGACCCTGTTCCTAAATAAAAAATAAAAAGGGCTAGGGAGGTGGCTCCAGTGACTCCCCTCCCCCAACCAAAAAAAAATAACCATGTTCACTGGTTTATTGTAAAGGGCATCACAAAGGAGGCAGATGAGCAATGTGCGAGCAAGGCCTGGAGAAGGACCCCCCTGCCCTCTCCAGGACTTAAAGATCCCCCCAAACACTGTCCCTCTGGGTTTATATGGAGACTTGATTGCTCACAGACTGGGTGGGGAAACCCAGCCAAGATGGTGTCTTTAGATTTTTCTTGGCCTCTCTGTGTAGCTTTCCTTCCTCCCCATTGGCGGCAGGACCCCTCTGGAATCGGGAGGTCTTTTATCTACTCTCAGACAAGGTAAGCCAGAGATGGGTGGTTGGTTGGTTTTGTTTGTTTATTTCTATGGTCAGTTTCAGACAGAAGATTTGAGTTCCTATGACCCCTTGGGGAACCATGGATGAAAACCAAAAAATAAAATAAATGAATTTTGATACACACATAAACACACACACAGTCCATCCTAATATCACAGGTGGGACGTTCTAAATCCTTTCACCCAAGACAGGCCTTCCCATATGCAGACAGGCCGATCCAAGGCTGTGCCCTGCCCCCACCTTAACACAGAGCAAGCTAACATTTTTCCTGTCCTACCCTAAAACATCCGAGGGCCTGGGACGAAGCAACTGGAGACCACCCCACAACCCAAAGCCCACCACATTATTCAAACAAACCAATCCTAACCTCTTTCCTCCATCCTCCCTGTCTTCCCAGGGACACTCCAGTGTTGGCCTGGCCCTGGGTCCTGGCCCTCTCCTGGCTCCTGTCCTCTGCCTCCTTCCCACTTTGATGCTTCCCCTGTGGCCCCGGGTGGAATGGCATGTCCCCTTCTCAGCAAATGTTAGTGATGAGTTCTTCTCTCAAGGGCCTGGTCTATCTGTGTTATGCCCTCTGTCATAACTCTATGCTTTAAATCCTGGACCTGATTTTAAAAGGCAGAGGGGCACAACGGAGAAGCATGAGGAACGGACAGAGGCTGCGAGAAGAAGCACGAGATCCCAGTAGGAGCCATGGAGAAGGGCTGTGGAGTGTAGGTGGGGCGTCCTTCCCTGCCCTGATGCAAGCAGGTGCAGAGAGATCAGGCAAACTGCAGGCTGCGAAAGGCCACAAGTATAAATAGTATCACTTCTGCTTTATCTAGATGCTCCCGTGTTCCAAGTGCATTATCTCATCTGAGCCCCTAACCTCTCCTTAAGGTAGAATCAGAGCCGTGTATGCTTCAGATCCTGTTTGTTCAATGAAACACTTATCATATGCGGGGGCCAGATTTCAGAAAATCCAGATATCAGATGACCATGCTCGGGGGTTAGACGTATTACTTTCCGGTTCCTGTTCCTGTCGTGGGAGCCTGGGCATTGCAAATAATTCAACAATTGTGGTCAGGTTATTGCTAATTATTGAGTGAATTAATTTAAAATAATGTGCACATGCTTCTGTTTACAGCAGCATTATTCACCATAGCCAAGAAGCAAAAACAACCCAAGTGTCCATTGATTAAGCAAATGGGTAAACACTGTGTGGCAAATGCATATAAGTAACATTATTCAACCTTAGGAAGTCTCATCGAAGGGTACAACAAGGACAAAACTTAAGGACATTATGCCAAGTGTAATCAGCCACTTAACAATAATATAAGCCCTATGTGATTCTATTTATGTTAGTTATCTAAAGTAGACAAATTCATAGAAATGGAAAAGAGAATGGTGGTTATCAGATGGTGAGAAAAGATACGAGGCCCATTTAAACTAGAGCATTATTTCACTACACATCCTGTGCATTTGTGTGCTGACGGCAGCTTTACTCATCTGTGCTGTCCTGGAAGGCTCTTGTAAACCAGGGGCTTCCCTTATTAGCCCACCTACCTCATACAACACTTGGCACATAATAGACCCTCAATAAATTTTTTTCTGAATAAGATTGGCAAAATCTTTGATAACTTATGAATCTAAGGGATTGGACTGGCTATATAATTTTTGAGTACAAGTATAAAATGAAAAGACAGGCAGTTATCAAAGCTGGCCTTGCTGGGGTGGGGGTGTGAATACATGGGGACTTACTCTACTACACTTTCCACTTTATTTTGAAATGTTCAATAATGAAATGTTTCTTATTTTGTGAATTGACTAGATTTCCATCGGTAGGGAATGATACCTAACAGTGACTCTAGAAGTATAATCCCAGAAGCATCATTACCAGTAGCACCTGAGAACTTTAAAAAATGCTAATGGCTGAGCCTTGCCTTGGTAGCCACAAGACCTACCAAGTCAGAGGCTGTATGGAGATGGGGACAGTCTCCTGTTTTATGAAACCTTTGCTGCAGTTTGGGAATATGTTTGAGTATACATGTTGCCTAAGGCCACACATCTGATTATTAGCAGAACCAAGACTTGAGCTCCAGTGCCAGGCTGTGAGGTCATTCTCTCTTCATTACTAGACAGATAGAAGGTGGAGCCAGAAAACAGTCAACTTCTCAGCTTCAGCCCATGGTGACACTATGATCTGTACTCCCGTGGTCCAGAGTCCTTCACAAAGAGATAAACCAAGCCCTTCAGCCCCTGAGGAGCACTGTGCGATGTACAGATGCACCTGCTCAAAGGTACAAATAGCCCCGGGGGGGTCAGCACTGTGGTCACTGGGGAGTGTGTCCTAAAGACATCACTGTGTCCACAGCGTGGCACCTGTGTGGGCTTCAACGTGCTGATTCAGGAAAATACTAGCTACTAATGTGGGCTTAAATTGAGAAGAATATTGAGTTGACTGTGTCCCCTAGAAATATATGTTCAAGTCCTAATCCCAGCACCTGTGAACGTGACCTTATTTGAAGTAGGGTTGGTCTTTGAAGATGGAATCAGGTTAAGATAGAGAAGGAGGACCCTAATCCAATATGACTCGTGTTTCCCTAAGAAGAAAACCAAAGACGCAGACAGAGGTTGACTGGTGCAAGCCATCTATAAGCCAAGGAATGCCAAAGATTGGCCCCAAGCCCCCAGGAGCCAGGCTAGTGCGTGGGACAGTCTCCCTCCCAACCTCCAGAGGGAGCCAGCCCCATCCACACCTTGGTCTCAGACTTCCTGGCTCTGAACTGAGAGAACATGTTTCTGTGGTTCAAACCCCTCAGTGTGTGGCTCTGTGTCATGGTGGCCCTCGCTTCGATAGCAGCATGGAATGTTTTAGAAGATAACAGTGCAGACAAGCAGAAACAAGTGGGAGGAGTAAGGTTCTGGACAGATCCTTGCTTGGGCATCATGAGTGCCTTGGACATGGGTCAATCCTCAGCATCTGTGGAGGCTCCCATTCCACAGGGCTAAATCCTGGAGAATTGAAACCAAGCAAAGAAAGCACTAAATTAAATATAGTCTACCCTCCTACCTGGAAAAGCAGTCTTTTATAGTAATCTGAAAGTTAAGGTCTGTTAGAGAACTGTGGAACACTCCAGAACATTCTGGAAGCTTGGAGAAATTACTCCTCATCTAAAAAAACAAAACAAAACAAAATGCCCTCAGCTTGTCTAGGGTTAAGTCCTTCTCTCTGGGGACCTGAAACAGACAATAGACGACAAGCAAGGGGGGGGGGAGCCCCACTGAGGCATTCCTTTGCTGCTTTTTCCTTCATGGAAATGAATACAACACATTTTCCCTAAAGTAAGGTGCAAAAAAAAGGAATACAGAGCTCTTTTTTAATGGTTTAACCATACCGCTGGGTCAGATTCCTTCTTTCAAATTAATTAGATTATTGTGATCCATTGAAACAAGCTTTCTTCCATAACACTTTTATTTTTTAGCAGTTTTAATAGAATTCAAATGTTTATTGCTGCCTGTTTCTATAAACCAGCTTATTTTACCCAATTAAAATGGAAATACTAATAGGGCAGTCCCTAGTTAGGGGACCTTTTAAGACATTTGGTATTTTGGGAGAATTTAATGAGTCTTCACATTAGGCTCAGTTTCTGCTCAGCAAGGCACGTGTGAACCCTGAGAGGGCAGGGAAGCAACCAGGCGTCTCCTTTCACTAACTGACCAGTGTCATCCTTTAAAGGTTTTTGAAAAGCAGAATAACAAAAGAATTAACTCCCCAAAGGAAGAACTTTTAGACTTTTGGAAGATGTCACAGATGTTTGTTAATATTATTTTAAGTACAATGGACTTGACAATTCTCATGAACGTTATACAATTAACTTAGCGTTTGCCTATTGGGGTTCCCACAGCCACAGCTGTTAGGAGTACCCACAAATCTTAATAACTTAGTGGTTCTCTTTTCTTTGGAGGGATACCAGGGATTGAATTTGGGGACACTCGACCACTGAGCTACATCTCCAGCCCTATTTTGTAATTTTATTTAGAGGCAGGGTCTCACAGAGTTGCTTAGTGCCTCACCATTGCTGAGGCTGGCTTTGAACTTGTGATCCTCCTTTCTCAGCCTCCCAAGCTGCTGGGATTATAGGCATGTGCCACTGCGCCTGGCAAACTTAGTGGTACTCTTTAAAAAAGGATTGAATGTCATTCAGATTGAATAATTTAATTAGTACTATGTAATGTTCCCTTTTATCTTGCTTTTTAGACAGTGTTCTGGAAAGAAAGAGCTTTCTGAAGTAGAAAGAAGAAAGAAATGCAATCCAATGATTGTGAGCTGCCCACTTTTTTTCAAAAGAAGCCATTTCTTACCAAGGTGAGGCAGGGTCACCTCTGCCCAGGAGTGATCATATTGAAGGATGGAAGAAAGTCCAAGATGCTGGCTTTTTTCTATCACTTTAAAGTAGTTTACAGAGCAGTCCTTTTATTAGGCAAAGTTAGAATGCTCCTGAAGGACAGCCAGAGAATCAACTTTGAATAAGTTCAAGAAGAGCCAGAGGCTGCCACCAGGAGTCTGGCTGCACTTTTTTTTTTTTTTTAAGAAATTTCTTTTTTTAAAGTTGTAGATAGACACAATACCTTTATTTTATTTATTTATTTTTCTATGGTGCTGAGGATCAAACCCAGTGCCTCACACATGTGAGGCAAGTGCTCGGCCACTGAGCCCCAATCCCAGCCACCTGGCTGTGTGTTGTCCTCACCTCACTAAATCATCAAATTCAGCCCTCTGCTTTACATCTTTAAAAGTACAATCATGCTGGGTCCCACAGCTAGTTAGATTGGCACTAAATTCAGAAGCGATCAATAATATATAAATCAGAATGCCAAATTGCCAATTGATGAAGATATATTAACTAATTTATTCCCTTCACTGTTCTCACGGTGCTGAGAAGGCTCAGGTGTCCAGACTGAACACTCATTTCCAAGCACTGAGGTTCTTGGAAAGCCAGATGAGTGACTGGCAGGTTGTGTGGCCAAGCTTAGAGCAAAGAGCAGTGGCTATTTTTGAGGGTGACTCCATTCCTGTTATGGTGAGACCACAGCAGCTGTCTATGATCGGCTCGGTACTGTCCTCCAGAACAGATTTCTTACACTTTTGAAATTCCTTTTCATGTTTTGTCATGGCCCACCATTGTGATCAGATTGATTCATATTTATTTGGGACCCAATATATTTATGTGACAGTCAAGGCTTCAGAGTTATATAATAGCGAAACTTTACACATAGTTTTGACCCTTCCAAACTTACTGTTATGGTTTGGATCTGAAATGTTCCCCAATAGCTTGTGTGTTGGAAGCGCTGTCCCCAGCACAGCAAGACTGAGAGGTCAGGCTTGTAGGCAACGACTGGATCATGAGTGTCCAGACCCCATCAGTGGATTCATCTACAGGATGGATTCATCCATTGATAATTGAATGAACTACTGGGAGGTGGGACCTAGTCGGAGAAAACACGTCACCGGGAGCATGTCCCAAGCCCCTTCCCGCCACCCATTTCCTTTTCTTGGCTTCCTGGCCGCCATGAGCTGAGCAGTTTCCTTCCGCCATGATGTCTTGCCTGACCTCAGCCCCAGGGCCACAGAACAGACTTATCATGACCTGAAACCCTGACCTGGAACCAATCTTTCCTCCTTTTAGGTGTGATTGTCAGGTAATTTGGTCACAGCGATGAAAAACTAACACATTTAAGCTGGGTGTTTACAGATGGAGCTTTTATAAAAGAAAATAAACAAATGCAATCCGAAAACGCTCAAGACCCAGAAGATGCACTGAGGGACGGTAATCAATCAGCTTTTATCAAGACAACCAAGGAGTCCTCTGACAGCTGAGTATGTGTCCAAAGAGCCAGGCCCTAAAAGGATGAAAACTGTGGGGAAATGGGGAGAGTGGACCAGTATTCTGAGAAGATAAGGTCCGAGATGCATTTGGAGAAGAGTAGGAGAGAGAGGAGCAAATTCCATAGGGAAACCTTCAGGGGTAGACACAAAAACAGGGACAGTTACAATGTTTCAGGTGGGAAAGAAGAGTACTGCAGAGACTTAGGAAAGTCCTTACGGCTGGGGACGAGGGACCCACAGTGTAGCTCCCGAACCCTTAAATATCACAGAAGAAAACCGACACACCATTTTATTTATCTTCTAGCTAGATATTTTCTTTTTGTGTTTAGGCATGCTTAGTTTTATTAATGCTTCAAAATACAGTTCACATACAGCAATTCAGACAGTATAAAAATGTACGGGGTGATGGAAAACACTATGGTAGTTCCTCAAAAAATCAAAGATAGAATTGCAGAGGATCCAGGAATCCTACTTCTGAGTATATTCTCAAAGAATGACAAACAGGCTCTTCCAGAGGCACTTGCACACTCATGTTCACAACAACACTATTCACAGCTGGGAGGCAGAAGCAAGTCACATGTCCACTGATGGATGAATAACTGAAAAAAAGTTGTCCATCCACCTAATGGAATACTATTCAGTCTTAAAAAGGAACGGAATTCATTCTTCAACATGGCTGAACTGTGAGAACATTACGTTAAGCGAAATAAGCCAGTCATAAGAGGACAGATATTGCTGAATTCCATTTATGTGAAGACTCTAGAGCCAGTCCTTCTCTTAGAGACAGAAAGTAGAAAGATGGTTCTGGGGGCTGGGGGAGAAGGAAATGGGGAACTGGTTTAAGGACATGCAGTTTCAGGTTGGGAAGATGAAAAATTCTGAAGATGGTGGTGATGATTGAACAATAATGTAAATGAACCAAATGCCACTGAGTTCTATGTTTGAAAATGGTTAAAATGGAAAATTTTGTTATATATAGCTTATCAAAATAAAAAAAACACATTCACTTAAAAAGCAAATTTCCCTCCCATTTCATCCCACCCACTTCTAAGGCTGCATTAGGAGGGTTCATCACAGATGCCCAAAGCAGAGAAGAGGCTTAATAGGAAAAATTCAGTACAAACAAAGTCTCTGGAAGGGTGTTATTACATAATATCCTGAATTGATTTTTTTAAGGAGTACTATATTTGTGATGCCGCACACTTATTCTTATCCTACAGGATACATGAATCTCGATTCTAAATAAATGTTAGCTTCTCCTATTCCAAATATATGTAATGTTTGTCTGCAAAAAAAAAAAAAAAGGCGTTAAGGCTGCTGGGCATTAAGGAGTTCAAGAGCAGCCTCCACGGCCTTGATCCAGATTCAAGAACCCACAAGCCGCCATCACACGACTCTCTCTCAGCATCACAGAATGGTGTTGGCCCTGGAACAGGAGCAGCTGCTCCTCTCCTGGGGCCTTGGTGCCGGTAGCAAGCAGCAGAAAGAAGATGCCCTGGGCCTCCTCTTCCCCAGATCCTGCCTGGGAGCATCCCGCCCAGAAACCACATTCCGTTTCAGAATCCTAGCCGTGAAAGGGTCTGCAGAGGTGATATGTGTCTTTCTCAGCCCGACGGTTCAGATAGCATCTTGAAATGAGGATGGACTGGAAATGGAGTGAGCCAACAGTCCAGCACACCTTCCCACAGCAACCACAGGACTTGAGGATCATTCTAGAGATCACCCACACATAAACAAACCCGATCCTGGGGAGACCTTTAAGAGAACACACTGTGCCATATGCCTCATGTTCAGATTTTTTTTTTTTTTTTGCTGAATAATAATTGTATATACCCATAGTTCTACATTGTTCTATTTAACAGTTTTGAGCACTGAAATTTTTTTGCCACGTACTTTAAGGGGTGAGATATCATTGGGTGGTTTCGTTCTTGATTGCCCTTTCATGTGGTAATGGTTTTTTAATAGAATCATTTGCATAGAACAGCCTTGACCTCATGGAAGAAAGTTCTTGCACGTTTTGAGAAATAAATGGTCTTTTCATGATGCTGCACGCTCCTCTCACCCCCTGCACATTGCAGGCGACGTCTGTTCTAACCAAAGGGCCACCTGCTCTGCTCCACATTCTGTCCTCTATACATCACCTTGGGAGAGGTGCCCTCCACTGGGCTAAGTCACATCTCACACTGTGGGGGGCTGTCAGTGCTGTGCCTATACCCCATGTCCCTTAGCGGGAGCCATTTTCCTGAGCGGTGGCCCACTTTTAACCGCCCGCACTTGCGACTGCCTGGAGACCCTTGTTGGCTTCAGCAGCTGTCTACAAAGGGACAGGATGGAGATGCCAGGGAAATCAGCCTTCCACAGTGCAGTCAGTGGACAAGTCTCCCTGGACGGTCCCTATAAGGCTGAGCTCCAGCTGTCCCCACAGTAACCTGTTGATGAAGCCCCCTCCTTTTCCACCTCACTTTCCCATCCCCGACCAGTGTTTCCTAGAACCACTTCCCAAACAAACCACTTACTCTGGAATCCTTGTCCAAGGGACTGCTTCTGGGGAAACCTGTGTAAAGTGTGGACATTAATCACAGTAGGGCTGCAAGCCTGGGCTGGGTGGGCCACACCCGTGGAGGGGACCCAGGCCACACCTTTCTGGGACTTTTCACACACTTTCTGAGACAGCAGTCTGATTGGATATCTCCATGAAGGGAACTCTTGTGGGGCTGAAACACGTCCCCCCAAATTTGTGTGTTGAAGCCTTACCCCCCAGTACCTTAGAGTGTAGCCACATTTGGAGATAAAGTCTTGGAAGAGGTAATTAAATTAAAACCAGCTCTTTAGGGTGGGCCCCAGTCCAACATGCCTGTGTCCTTATGAGGAGATTAGGACACAGACACAGAGGAGAGACCCATGAGGGCACACAGAGAAAGTGACTGCTCGTGAGCCAGAGGGGCCTCAGGGGAAAGTCAACCTGCCATCCCCTGCCCTTGGCCTTCCAGCCAGCAGAAGGTGTTTGCAAAAACTCCTTTCCCAGGTTGATGTCTCCCAGTCTGTGGCACCTTGTCCAGGTGGCCCTGCAAACCACACCAGAGCCCACGACTTCTAGTTGCCACTAGAACTAGTTGCCACTAGTCCATTTCATTTGTAGATGCCTGTAGATGTTAAAAAAAAAAAAAAAAGTTCTATTTAGCGAGAAATCTTCCTGATAACAACTTTTAGTTATTTGTTTTTAGCAGTTTTAGGACTTTCTTTGACAATCAGCTGCAGAGTTCTGAAAGTGCTAACAGGTACTATATTGAGAGAGCTTTCTAGTTGGAGCTTCATCGGCATTACATTTTCTGGACAACTGCACACTGAATTTGGAATGGGGCATCCCTTAGCCCCCTGGGCGGAAGAGCTCTATTGAGCCTGGTACCCACAGGCACACCTGGCTCTCTGAGTGCTGAAGGACAGCTTCTTGGAGTCACTCGGTGGATGCACTTGCGCGTGCTGATGGTGTATTCCTGGTCACCCCCTTGCTGATGGCAGAGCCACCCTTCTTCCTGTCACCTTTGTTAGCACAGCCAGCTGCCAGGCAGGTTGGACAGGAAGACAGTAAGGGACCTGGGAGAGGGAAAGCCTAGTAGCCAGTACTAACTACTTTTATTTGTGTTTTTAACCCAGAAGAAATCAGGTCCCTCTTTTATGTGACAACTCTCACTTATTCGTAGAACTAAAGAATTTTAAAGCTAGATAGTACCTGAAAAATCATAGCGGGTAAAGAGGCCGAGACTGAGGTTTATGCTACTGGTAGGCCACAGAGGCAAGGGGGGTGAGACCCTGGTCTTTATACCAAATCCTAAAGTTTAAATAGGAGGCTGCCAACACTCAAACATTCTAGGAAAAAGAAAATACCATCTTGGTTTCTGTCATTCTGTATCTTGGATCTTTAACGTGGTGACTGGAGGGATAACATATTAAGAACTATTGATCCAGTCCTTTATTTTACAGTTAACAAAATAAGGCAAGAAAGATAAAGTGAGGTTGCACAGTTTGCAGAAAAACTGGTCACACTCCCCAGTTGGGTTTTTGGGACCTAGTCCCCGCTGCCTCAAGAAACTCCCTCTGCTTCCCCAACATCTCCCCTTCCAGGATGGGCATCCCTTTGTCCCATGGTCCTCATCGCCTGTTTGAAACCACTGTCCTCTGGAATGGCAGCTAAGTTTTTAAGAAGCAGAGGCTGAGATGAGGTGAGGAGAGGATCCGACTTCTAGGGGGAGGAGGGTATCTGCGAAGGTAAAGTGGGTGGGAATGGAGCAGGGCAGATAGTAGTGCTCCTGACATCTGGAAAAGGAGAGCAGGGCAAAGCAGGATTGGGCAGGAAGAGCCTCACTGTGCTGTAGACTCACAGGCCTGCCCAACCCACCAAGAGCTCAGATTGCCCACTCTGAGTCTGCAGGGTCAGCAAAGGCTGGGCCCAAGGACTCCTGCTGCGCTCAGTGATTGGCTGGGACTGCCGGGGATGGCGGGGCATTGGTCCTAAGCAGAGATAAAGCCTCAAGGTGCTGTAATTGGGACTACTGGTACCTGCCTGCATTGAACGGCAAGTTCATGTTGAAGGATGTCCCAGTAGCATGCCCACATGGCTGCCACATATGGCCACACTCTGTCCTCTCCTGTTTCCTCTTTAAAATAGGGTCTTTGGCCATGTGAGGTGGCCCACACTTATAATCCTGGCTGCTAAGGAGGCTGAGGCAGGAGGATTGTGAGTTCAAAGCCAGCCTCAGCAAAAGTGAGGTGCTAAGCAACTCAGTGAGACTCTGTCTCTAAATAAAATACAAAATAGGCTGGGATGTGGCTCACTGCTCAAGTGCCCCTGAGTTCAATCCCTGATATCAACCCCCCCCCCAAAAAAAAAAAACAGAGTCTTTGGGGGCCTAACATACCACTCAGACATGGTGCAAAGCTGAGCAGGCATCACTCCTTCAACTGTCTTCTACCCTCCACCGACTCAGCTGAGACTCCCTTGAACCTTCCTTATCACCCTGCTGGCTTATCATTAGTTTGATTAACCACATTCCCCAGACCTAAGTCTCTTTTCTCTTACACTGATTTTTGTGCAATGAATTTTAATACCCTAAATTATGCATTCTTTGTTTGGGACAAGACTTCCAAGCCATATCTAACTCATTACTGACACACATGTCAAGATTTTTATTCAATTAGAGACACTTTATTTTTATGTGTTAAAAAAAAAAACCAGTTTGTGCAACAAATGTCTTTATCTTTTTTCCTAAGTTTAAGAGAATTCACACAGATCTTTAGTTAAATAGAGTAAGATTAGTGAGGACCTAGAAAGTTATTACAAATACAGTAGAAGGTCATCATTATACAAAATTCATGTATGAAGATGTGAATTTGGTGTCAACATACCTTATATACAAACAGAGATTTGATAAATTGTGGTATAAGGGTGTATTAAGAATTGTAATGCAAAAAAATATGAATGTAATGCATTCCTCTATTGTGGTGTATGTAAGAAATAATAATAATAAAGAAATACTTTATGTTGTTTACATCACTCTTAATTGAAACAGTTGAAAGTTTGGGGCCTTTGCACATAAAAATCTTCAATAAACCTTTGTATATAGAAAAAAAAAAAAAAAGAAAAAGTGAAGACTTGCTTCAATCATAGTTACATAAATTTGAGAAGAATGAATAGTTTTATCCATCAGAAAGTCTAACAAACCAAGTTTCATCTATCAAATATTTAGATTCTAAATTACAAGGAAATATTCCTTAGAACTATTAAAAACAACCTTTTAATTTCCAAGAATGTTCGTCAACCATTCTTAAAGAGTTTAGAAACTCAACTTTAAGATAATGAGATACAGAATAAATACAGATTTAACATTAGTTTTATGGCAACAGGTTTGTAAATATTTGGTAACCTTTTCCTTTTCTGTTTGAAGAGACTAATGGCTAGTGGAAAGCCTCTCAAGAGTCATATCAGCTGCTCTTATTTTTAAGTTTCAAAAAGTTAAACTGCAATTTAGGCCTGTGTTTCCTGGCTTCAGTTATAATCTCTTTTCAAGGTGGAATTTTCTGTCTCCACACGGCTGATAATATTAGTTGGGTCTCAGTTCATGTCTGTGTTGAGCTGAAACCCACCATATTGATCTTAGGGGGCTGGGTCTTTGAAGGATCCATAGTAGTCAATGCAGAGTCTCCAAGGACAGCAAATGGCAGACAAACATTGGGTGTGAAATGCCAGCAACTGTCCCTGTGTCTGCTCTTTGATGCTATCTTGCTTGGTAGAAGATATAGCAAACACACACCTGACCTTTTTGTTTTTCTCCTACCCTTACTTTCCTAATCCAGCGTCAAACCCGTGCTCATCCTTCCGAATGTAATTTACTCATCACTGTTGAAAGCATCTCTTTTGCTCCACAGCTGTTTTGTAGGTAAGTTCTAGTCGTTGTGGATTTACAGCTGTTTTCCCCTTATGTTTCCAGGGTCCTTTAGTCAATCAAAATGAAATCTTTGTCACAAACCCTCTTGGCAAGAATCCAAGTACAGACAATCCTATGATGCTAAATAATAAACACAAGCCAGAGGTAAGGAATCTGGAGTCAAGAGATGTGGCTTTGAGTTTGCACTATTTTTTTTTTAATGTGACCTGGGGCAAGTAATTTAAACTCTCCAAACCTCAATCTCTACTATCATAAAATTGTAGATTTATACCTTGTGAAGATCAAACAAAATGACAGTTAACTTCTGCAAAGTAATTACAAAACACCGAACTCCCATTTAAGGGCTTAGAAGTATGAAGTCATTCCTAACTTTCCAACACTCCCAAGGGGCAGTAGCACTAGCATCATTTTGGAGAAGAAAATGAGGCACAGAGAGGGTTGAAAAATAAAAATAAAAATAGTCCAAAGTCGCCAAGATAGGAAGTTAGAAGAGCTGCGATTTGAAGCTAAGCAGCCTGACTCAAGAACCCCGACCTCCCTCCCATCCTGCCTCATTTACACCGGGAAATACCCTTCTTTAACCAGAAAGCGATGCGTGCTCGTGAATTTTTGTTCCGTGTGGTGCAATTGACATTGCCCCTATAAACACAGCAGGCCATGTTGTTAAGCGTGCTGTAGGGCTTTCATTGTTCATCAGCTGAGCAGATACTTCTCCAAAACACAATTAGGTGAATCAAAACCTCATTCATTTATAGACTCAGACATTCGTTTATAAACCGGACCAGGGATCTTCAAATTTGGCTAAGCACCAGAAACCAATGACAATGCATTGCAAATTCTTGGCTTCCACCCCAGGGGAACTGAATTTCTGGGAAGCACCCAGAAACCTGTATTAATGATAAAAACAAACCCCACAGTGAATCTGATGACCAGTTAGATTTGGGAGTGAGTAGATGGGCAAAAGACTTGAGATCTGATGCCACCAATTCACGAGGAACTGTGTGATTCCATGAATCCCTGAAGAACTTCTTGGCTGGGTGGTCAGCGGGGAACAATGTTCTATTGCCCGATTCTACACCTCTTGGCAGCTTCCGTTGTGTGCAAGTTTGACTATTCTCTAGGAAATGCATAAACCACTTACTGAATTTCTCATGCCAAGCCCTGGAGGTGGGACTGGTTCATCTTGATCTGTCAGCACCAGCATTCTGTGAATGAAGAGGCTGGTGGGTCACATTTGGGTGTCCATCGTGTGACATCACCGATCAAAAAGCCAAAGTGCTTGCTTATTAGGTGCAATGCTTTTGTGCTTTTCCAGGTACAGGCAAATGCTATAACTTCTTCTTCTTCACAATAATGGTCTGGGATTAGTAGCTGGTTTATAGAATGAAGTATAAATACTACTAGAGGAGAATTATTATATTTATCATAAAAATGTTACAAAAGCAATTCCAATGCTGGAGTTGCAAAAACATGTGATTAAGGGCAGCCAAATAGGAAAAATCCATTTTTGCAAGAATTCTTATTTTTGGTTGGGGATTTGTCTTAGACCTTTCCTGCTGCTCTAAGGGGACCACAGGCTGAGTGGCTTGCACACAATGGAAAGTCCAAGATCAAAGGTGCTTGTTTCACAGACACCTCTTGCTTGTCCTTGCATGGCAGAGGGGGATGGGGACTCTTCCATGGAACACTAATCCCATCCATGAGGGCTCCACCCTCAGGACCTAACATCTCCCAATGGGCACACCTCCTAATACCATCACTCTGGGGTCAGCATGTCAACCTACGAATTTGGGAGAAACACAATAGTTCAGTCTGAAACAGGATTTAAGGTCAATGGCAGGTTGGTTAGAACTTCAGGTAAAAAGTGAGGGACCCAAAATCATTCCCAACACTGGAGTCACAGATGTGATATATTAGTGCTCCTCCTGCTCTCCTTTTCTTTCATTTATTTATTATTATTATTTTTTTAGTTGTAGTTGGACACAATACCTTATTTATTTTTATGTGGTGCTGAGGATCAAATTCAGGGTATTGCACTCTACCGCTGAGCCACAACCCCAGCCCCTGCTTTGCTCTTCTTTATGCCATGTGACTAGTTAAAATGCACTACAATTATATTTGTTATCAAAAGAAAGGAAAACATGACAAATACCTATAACACAAAAAATGCTCACTAATAAGAATTCTGCTTTCACCCAAGTCACCCACCCACTAACATCCCCCTCCCTAGAGGCAGCTGCTGATACCACACCATTGCTACTAAGATCCCTCCAGATAGTCTGTGTGCTTATATGAGTGTGTTTGGGGGGTTGGGTGGGGGGTGGAGGATGGGTGGTGGAGGGGGCTGGGGGGCGCTACAGTTTGTGCATGCTTAATGGCTAAGTACAAGGCACTGGCTATTGGGCTTTGACTCTTGCTCAGCCTGCCTCTGTGCAACATTGGCCAAATTCAGTTTTCTCAGTTGTAATAAGTGGGTTATAATACTATTCCCCTCACAGGCCTGTTGGAGGCTGAAATGAATTCACACTGGTGTGGTATTCGAAGCGAGCTAGCATCTCACAAGTCCTCATAAACGTGAGCACTCCTATATCTGAGTCCCCTAGTTGACATAAACAGGAGCCCATCTCCACTCACCTCCCCTCACTGAAGTACCTGCCATCCCTCCCCACAGCGCCACGCCTCAGGGCCCGGATGGGCTCATGACACAGAACCATTTCATAGTCCATATTTTGCTTTTACCAACGCTGCACCAAACCTTCCCGTGCGTGGGTCCTTCATCACATGGGGAAGGACCAGGAAATGGTCACGTCCTTTGGATTGTTTTCATTTCACAATTCTATGCAAAGAGGGGAATGATTTCAGGCTTCCAAATAAGAAGGTAGGTTGAGGTCTGGGGATGTGGCTCAAGCGGTGGCGCGCTCGTCTGGCATGCATGTGGCCAGGGTTCGATCCTCAGCACCACATACCAACAATGATGTTGTGTCCGCCGAAAATTGAAAAATAAATATTAAAAAAATTCTATCTATCTATCTATCTCTGAAGAAGAAGAAGAAGAAGAAGAAGAAGAAGAAGAAGAAGAAGAAGAAGGTGGTAGGTTGAGCGTAGACACTAGTCTCCTCGACATCCTAAATCCTCAGGGGAAGATTCTGTTTGCAACCAAGGCCTAAACCATTAGGACAAAGGGAACGAGGAAGGAGAACCCAACAAAACTTTGGAAACAGGAAATGCAGTGGAGAAAGCCGGGAGACCACCTGGGTGCGCTCAGGGCCCCTCCACGCAGTGCTGTTCATCTAGAGTTGGGAAGAGGGGGTGCTGAGGGGCGGGGCAGGATGAAGGTAAAACTGCTTGTGAAGGAGTAAAATTCTCAGCTTTACCCTGGGCTGTGGAACAGCAGGGGAAGACAGGGCTACAACATCCCAGAGGTTCTTGTGCTAACGTCACGACTTCCTGGGTCATTTCTCCCTGGCCCCCGAGTCTGGCTCCCCAACCCTAGCAGGAACCATTGCAACCTCTTGGAGGGGATTGTAAAGTCTTCGAACAAGACCTTACAAGAGATGTGAACCAAGCCAAACCCCCTACCCTGATGCCCACCGTCAACAAGGCCAGCTACGGACACAGTATTCAGAAAGTCTTCCAGGATTCCCTAGGAGCAGAGAGCCAACCCAGCTGCCCCTAGGAGAACAGGGTCACCTAGTAGAACAAAGCATTCTGGGGAGGACAGAGAGCACGGTGCGGGGAACGACATCATGACAACCCTGAGAAATTTACAGTAAGATATTGAATCCATGAAACAAAGTTAGAAAGCTATTTTTAAAAGAATATATAACGCAGAAGAGGATTTAGAAATTAAAATGAGGAGCAGAAATGAAAAACTCAATATAAAACTTGAAAAGCTCCAAATGCAAAGCATAAAGACAAAGATGTGGAGGAGAAAGACAAGAAAATGGAGGAGCAGCTCAGGATCCTCAGCATCTACGTCATAGGGAAGTTCTGGAAACAGAGAAGAGAGGAAACAGAGGTGAGACCAACTACAGAGGACATGACCCAAGACATTTCCTCAGAGAATACGGGTCTTCAGATTAAAAGGACAGGAGAGAAAAGTAGACCCACACTAATAGACCTTCTCCAAGACACGTCATCACGATTTTGGCACACCTGGGACGAAAGAGGGGAGCCCAGAAGGCTCCTGAAAGAATAGGTTTGCTACAAAGAATCCAGGATGAGAATATCCGTCTTCCCTGTGGTAGAGCTGGAAGTTAAAGAGACAAAGAAGACACGCCATCAGATTCTGAGGGCAGATGCCATCCAACTTAGAACCTCAGCCCAAGCCCGGCTACCAGCCCAATAAGAGCAGAGAATCAAGACATTCCAGGCCTCAGCAGATTCAACCTTCTACATACCCTATTCACAAAGCTGTTGGAAAGTGCTCTCCACCAAAACACCAGCTCACCCAAAACAGAGAAGCATGGATTCCAACCCAGGGTGGTGGTAAAAGACCCAAGACGGCACCATGCAGCCAGCCCAGAGCTCACCCTGAAGCACTCGCTAGTTGACTATGAAGCCAGAATAAAACAGCCATTGGCTAACCTAGTAACAAACTCTGTATTTTCTAGAACAGCATAATTTGGCATATACTCCACCACCATTAAAATCCAGTATTATGGTGTTCATATATACTCACTCCCTGATGCGATATACTCTCTTTTAATTAAAAATGTTTAATTGATGAATGATGATCTGATATAAATTTGATAGTATATATAGATATACATTATGTGATGATATCTCAAATTAATTTACATGTCCATCACATTAAAAGTAGGAAAAGTAAATACTTACACAGTCAAAGATAGTTGCATGTCTTTTTAATCATTAAAAAAAATTGGGGCTGGACTGTGGCTCAGCGGTAGAGCGCTTGCTTAGCGTGGGCGAGGCCCTGGGTTCGATCCTCAGCACCACATAAAAATAAATAAACAAAATAAAGGTATTGTGTCCATCTACAACTAAAAAATATATTTTAAAAAAAGATTAATGATGGCCATGATGTAATGTTTACAAACTGGAGGAAAAGATGCTTTTTGTACATCACTGTCTCTTTTACTAATACATTTAGTCTCACTTAGAAACTGTCCTGCTATCCAAAGATCATTCATTAATTGTACAAATTTAATATTAGTTTAGGGAACAAATAATTAACTGCTTTTAGTTGAAGACAACATGTCTGTCTATTTAGAAGACACTAAAGAGTGAAGGAAGAGCTTATAGAAACAACAAGTGCATTTAGCAAGTAGAACAACATTGATGTACAAAAATCAACTGTATTTTTATGCATGAGGAAAAACAATAAGAAACTGAAATTTAAAATAGCATAAAATACTTGAAATACCTATGGAGAAATCTAACAAGATAGGAGCAAGGTTTATAAACTGCAAGAGATTGCTGACCAGAAGATTCACTACTGTCTACATATAAAGCAATTCCAACCCCAGCATGAACTTTTGTAGAAATTGAAAAGCTGATGTAATTTATATGGAAATATAAAGATCCCAGAATAGCCAAAAACTATTTTGATGGGGCTGGAGTTGTAGCTCAGTGGTAGAGCGGTAGCCTATAATGGGTGGGGCACTGAGTTCGATTCTCAGCACACATATAAATAAAGAAAATAAAGGTCCATCAACAACTAAAAAAAAATATTTTTAAAAAACCCTATTTTGAAAAGGAAGAACAAAGTTGGAGGAGTCACTGATCTGATTTCAGGACTTCCAAGCTACAGCAATCACAGTGTGATAATATTGTAAAGATGTGTCCATCAACAGAGCAGAAGAGGGTCAGTAAAGAACGAGGAGCTTCAACAGTGAAAGATGCTCTTTTCCATAAGCAAATGCTGGAACAACCCCTTCTGCCCATGTCCACATGATTAACTTGACCTAAATGTAAGATCTGATACTACATAATTTCTAGAAAAAAGTACAGAAGAAAGCCTTTATGACCTTGGGATTAGGCAAAGATAGGACACCAAGAGCAGGACCCATGAAATCAAAAATTGATAATATAGAAATGATCAAAAAGTTTTAAACTTTTGATCTTTGAAAGACTGTTCAGAAAATGAACAATAAAGCCATGCTGTGGGAGAAAATATTTGTGAAGGACATCTGACAGAGGACTATATAAAGAATTGAAAACTCAGTAACAAGACAAACCCAATTAAAACAGATGGATGGTAAACAAACTGTGATCCATCCATACTATGAAATACTACTCAGCCATGAAAAAGAAGAGATTATTAATACACACCACCTGAGCAAAACTTTAGAGAATTATGCTAAGTGAAAAGCTAATACCTAGAAGTTACATACCATATGATTCCATGTATATAACTTGCTCAAAACAGCAAAATTATAGAAATGAAGAACAGATTAGCTATTGCCAGGGGTTAGGAGAAGGCAGAGGGGAAGGGGGAAGTGGCTGTGGCTGTAAAGGGGAACACAAGGGGCCTTGTGATGAGGGAATCGTTCTGAACCTTGACTGCATCTAAGTCCACATCTTGATTTTGAGATTGTAGAGCAGTTTAATAAGATGTTCTCAACAGGGAAACTGAGTAAAGACTCCAGAGGAATTCTATTATTTCTTACAACTGCAAGTGAATCTATACCTCAAAAGAGAAAAAAAGGTTAATTTAAAAAATGGACAAAAGAGTCATATGAGCCAGGGTGGTGGCGCATGCCTATAATCCCAGCAGCTTGGGAGGCTGAGACAGGAGGATCATGAGTTCAAAGCCAGCCTCAGCAAAAGTGAGGCAACTCAGTGAGACCCTGTTTTTGAGGCACTAAGCAACTCAGTGAGACCCTGTTTTTAAATAAAATACAAAATAGGGCTGGGGACGTGGCTCCTGAGTTTAATCCCTAGTCCCCAAAAAAGAAAAGAGTCAAATGAATGATAAATGAGCACATAAAAAGTGCTTAGCCTCTTACATCATTAGAGAAATGCAAATTAAAACCATCATAAAATGCTACTAAGACAAATAAAATATAAAGCATTGATGAGGGTACATGGAAAAATTAGAACCCTCATTCGTCACTCGTGGAAACTCTAAATGGCACAACACCCATTTCACACAACCCATTGTTCCGCACTCAGATATTCATCCAAGAGTGTTAGAGTCTGTAAATAAGTCAAAATAACACCTGGAATTTTGTCAGGGGAATGTTAAAGTTCGTAAACAAGTCTGGATGGTGCCTGGCAAAATGCCAGAGGGAGTGGTTTGAGAAGTAACAAAAGCGAGCCATTAAGTGTAGAGAGTCCTGATTGGTTGACTGATGTATCTAGTTTATGCTAATTAGATAAGCTGTGTGGAATGTATAAATACTGCTCCTGTCCTACAATAAACGGCTCCCACTCCTGCTGTATCAATCTACACAAGTTGTTCGTCACCCCCCGGTTATTTTGCTGCAGCCGGACTGCGGCACAAGAGAATCAGAAATATATCTACCCCAAATTCTACATGAGTGTTGCAGATTCATTCATAATCACCCCAAACCACAAACAACCAAATGTCTTCCAATTGGTAGATAAACAGACAGAACACCTTCATACAGCAGAGCACTAGTCAGTAACAGAAGGCAGAGAACTACTGATACACACAGACGGACGGACTCCCATGCATTAGGTGAAGTGCCAGGAGCCCCACCACAGGGGGCTACACACTGTGGGGACGCATTTTATGACACCCTAGAAAAGCAAATGACAGGAACAGGAAACAGATCAGTGGTTGCCAGGGACTGTGAGTGGGAAAGGGTAGTGACTAGGGACGTGGAAGAGACGGGCAGGGGTTTCCAGAGGTGCTGATCGTTTAGGATTTCACATCGATCATGTATACATCACATATATCTCAGATATCATGTATTGGTGTAGCGTATATCAAAACTCACGGAATTGAAAAGGGTGGATTCACTGTATGTAAAGCATTCCTCAACAGACCTGAGTGGTAAAAACGGTTAGAGAAAAATCAATTATGTCTATGAAGTGAAGAATGAATACAGCATGGTATGTCTGTCCGTATAAAGGAGGATTATTCAGCCATAAAATGGAAGGAAATACGGACACATGCTCAACGTGAATGAAACTTAAAAGCTGTGTGGCTCTGTTTATATGAAATGACTGAGAAAGGCCACTGCAGAGGCAGGAAGTAGTCAGTGTTTTCCCAGATTGAGGTGAGGGGCAAATAAGCAGCAACTACTAATGGGTCCAGGGTTTCCTTAGGGGTGATAAAAATGTTCTAAAATTCAATGGTGGTGACGCCAACCAACTTTGCAAATATACTAATAGCCACTGAGTTGTACGCTTTTTATTTTATTTTATTTTATTTATTTATTTATATTTCACATGTTTTTGGTACTGCAGATTGAACCCAGGGGTGTTCAACCCCTGAGCTACATCCCCAGCCTTTTTAAAATATTTTATTTAGAGACAGGGTCTTGCTGAGCTGCTTAGGGCCTCCCTAAGCAACTGTTTTTCACATGTTTTCTAACATTATGTGAAATTACTAACAGTAATTATTTTGGAAGGTTTCAATTATTATGACTAATAACATAATGTTAAGCAATTAGTAAAATATTATTTGACCATGAGAAACAGACTAGGATATTTAAGAAATTAAGACTGATTAAGCTTTCCGTGAGAAAATAGGCCTTTCATCAGTTAAAATATTCTGCTATAAAAATATTCTGTAAAAAATCAAGGAGAAGCCATAGTTCTTTTTAAATCAAAAGTGTCTGGGGCTGGGAATATAGCTCACTGATAGAGTTTTTGCTTTGCATGAACTGGGCCCTGGGTTAGAGGCTCAGAAATGAAAAAAAAAAATTCAATTCAATTCAATTAAAGTATCAAAATGGCACAACTTTTCCAAGGAGTGATCATGGTTAGTAACACAACCTGAACTTGCCTTTGTATAATTTTTTTGTAGTTATAGCTGAAATCCTGAAAATCTGTATCTTGTGTTGAAAAGTTCTGATGTTTTCTGAGTATTCTCTCTATTTTTTTTTAGCTTGATTACTTGTATTTTTATCTTATCATTTAACAACCAAGGCTGGTGATTTAATTTATGGAGACTAATAAATGTTTATACATATTCAAGATAATGGTAATTCAGGAATACTTACAGAAGAGATAAATTTTAACTCCACATGCTTTAAGAATGCTGGCCCTTTGAGAAAGATTCAAACAAACAAAAATCTCTGGGTGGCAGTTCAGTAAAAGTGTTTATTGGCCTCTATGAATCACTCAGAATAGGAACTCTTTCAACTTAGGTTTTAGAGTCCAATTTATTAACCCCTTCCAAAGGTAGCCGGAGAGAGAAAAAATCTATCTTTAGAAAGGTCTTCATACTCACACAACGGGAGCATGTCCTCAGGTCAGGTTTGTTGACTCCGAGGTGTTGTTTATGGGTGATTTCTGCTGTTCGGGTTTGTGCTGTTTTCTATGTTTTTGTTCAGAAAGGTTGTCTCTTAAATCAAGAGCCCAAATTTATGAATGGCATGAACCTTGTTGTCGAAGCTTTTCTGCAATATTGGAGTCAGCCCCTCAAACCCCACTTCTCTCTAAAAGCAGGAAGACTGCCAGCAAGAACCGTCAAAATTTGATTTTTCAGATGTGTGGAAATTCATCAAAGGCTTGCAACAACCCAAGGAGCATTATTCAAGAAAACCAGTTGGATCTTGGTAAAAACAATGACCTCATGACATTTTAATTTGCTCTACTTCATCCTCCTCTGTGACTCTGCAGTAGCCTTGAAAACCACCAGTCTCAGAATCGCAGCAGCTGTGACCCTAGCTGCCCACTGAGGGCTGCTGAAGGGAGAGGAATGGCTCTGGAGTGTCCCCCAAAGCCACATTTAGAGAGAATTGTCATTATCTGACCTGCCTGGCCGCTTCCCCACCCCACATAGAGGCCATGGACAAGGCAGAACCAGATTTGGCCCAGAAGTAAAGTCAGAACTCAAGAGCCAATGAGATGGAGCCCAGCGTGGGGGCACACACCTGTAATCCCACAGCTCGGAGGATGCGGCAGGAGGACCCTGAATTCAAAGCCAACCTCAGCAACTTAGTGAGGCCCTAAGCAACTCAGTGAGACCCTGTCTCTAAATGAAATATAAAGAAGGGCTGGGGGTGTGCTCAGTGGGTCAGCTCCCCTGGGTTCAATCCCTGGTACCAAAAAAAAAAAAAAAAAAAAAAAAGCCAACGAGCTCAGTGAGCCCATAAGGACACTCACCAGTGGACCCAAGATAAGGCAAACCTTGACAAGGGGTCCGGGGTGTGCTCCCAAGCTCTGAGCTTCTGATCTCAGTGGGGCTCCTGAAAATAATGTCAAAGAACAGTTCAAAGGAAGGGAATTTAGTGAAGAGCATGGCTAAGGCTTGCTTGTGTACAAGGCAGATCCATTCTGTACAAATTGTCACTGAACGAAGGCAAGGCAAAGTTTATGCAAGTAGAAATCCCTGTGCATCAGAGACTATCCTTATTTTTTGTGCTTGGGCGAGCTAATAGAATGAAAACTACCAATGCAGGCAATTTCAGTGATTTAAGGGTTTTCCAAGAAATCTTGCGGTTTCAGCTGTGGACGGACGTGGCCTCTATCTCTCACATAAAGGAGACTAGAGCCTGCGCAGTGGTACCAGGGCCTCACGTCAGGACGGCTTCACTTCCTCAGTCACCACTCTTCACAGGTTAGAAGCATTGGCCTAGAGCCCCTTAGATCCAGCCTCTTGTTGTCTCTTACCTGGGACAAGTAATTTTTCCATCTGAAAATGGAGACAATTATATGTACATTATAGCATCATTATTAGGGTTAAATCAGATAATGTTCGTAACATGCTTAGCCCAGTATTTCCCATATAAGAAACATCAACACATGGTAGCCTTTATTGTACATTATTATAGGAATAAACTCACTGAGCAAGGCATAGCCCAATCAGACAAGATTTTTTTTTGGGGGGGGGGGAGTAGTACTGGGGATTGAACTCATGGGCAATCGACCACTGAGCCACAACCCCAGCCCTATTTTGATTTTATTTATTTTTTATTTTATCACTGAGTTGCTTAGCACTTGGATGGCTTTGGATTCCTGATCCTCCTGCCTCAGTCTCCCAAGCTGCTGGGATTACAGGCATGCGCCACTGTGCCTGGCCAAACAAGATTTTAATATAATTTATTCAGTGGGCGCAGTGGTGCACACATGTGATCTCAGAGATGCAGGAAGCTGAGACAGGAGAATTGTTGTTCAAGGCCAGCCTCAGCAGCTTGGTAAGACTGTCTCAAAATAAAAGGTGAAAAGGGCTGGGGGCATAGCTCAGTGGTAAAGTGCCCCTGGGTTCAATCCCCAGCACCCTCCCAAATTACTCAATGTAATGGAGGATTACCTAAGGGAGAGAGGGAAAGAGACACCACCTCCAGGGCCAAGGTGGAGCACCCAAGACAGGAGGAAACCTGGCAGAAGAGGAGGAATCCCTCTGGTCAGGACTGAGATCCAGGCCTTGCTGAAGCGGCTGAGGCTATGCCCACCAGATTGTGCAGAGGTTGGCTAAGATTCCACACCAGCAAAACTCAATGGGTCTCTGTTAGGTCAGTGGTGGCGACTTGGTGGCGACTTAGTGGCTACTTAGAACAAAGCAGCCTGCGCAGGAAAAGAACATCAATCAGATGCCGACGGAAATGCCTGTCAATCAGCAGGACCCCCTGGCCAATCCTGGAGTTCAGCCAACTCCCCTGACCAACTCCAAGGGGGCAAGGGACCCTAGAAACACCTTTTCCTGTCCCAAGCCCTTCCCTTCCTGCTGTAAGCCCCATAAAAGTCCAGTCCGGAGGAGCTTCCACGCGGTTTCTCCTCAGACCCTTCCCCTGTCCCCTCTGTGGGTCTGATAGAGTTCCGCCCGGGAGTGATGTCTCAATAAAGCCTGTTCAGCGGCCCTTTTAAATCTGCCTCCTTTGGCCGCTGCCCGCCTCGCCTGATCTGACGGTCTCTGCCCTCTGGTGCCTGGGAAACCTGCCCCAGGGAGATGCTGATTGTGGAAATCCCTGGGAGGCCACCCATGGGGGTGCCCCAGGAAACTAACCAGGGTGAGCTCCACTGGGTGACTTGTGACCACAGGACAAACAGAAGAGCCCTTGAGTCAGTTTGGGCTGTTTTAGCAAAATATTTTAGACCTGGAATTTCTATATAACAGAAATTATTTCCTGAAGTTCTGAACTCAAGAGCCAATGAGCTCAAGCCCAGCATGGTGGCACACACCTGTAATCCCACAGCTCGGAGGCTGAGGCAGGAGGATTCAAAATCCAGCCTCAGCAATTTAGCCAGGCCCTAAGCAACTCGGTGAGACCCATCTCTAAATAAAATATAAAAAAAGGCTGGGGATGTGGCTTAGTGATGGAGTGCCCCTGATTCAATCCCTGGAACCCCGCCCCCCAAAAAAAAGTTCCTCCTGGGGACACCATGGAGGATGGCTTGGGTTGTGGTAAGGGTCACTCACCTAAGGGCCCACAGGTGCAGCTGCCTGTGACCTGCGACTGCTGCAGGCACCGGACCTGGTCTCGGGATGAGCTCTTTCCTTCCTCTGAGCTTCTGCTACTCTGATTTCTGATTCCTGGCAGGTTTCTTTAACCTGGCACTTAAATGAAAACAAAGGAATTAGCTGACAAGAAGCAAAGCTAAAGTGAGGCTTAGCCATGCCCGGATTTAATAATGTGTGATTTAAGCATATAAGTGCAGCTGATCCCGGACATTTGTATTTCACAGGTGTGGTCTAATTTCTAATGCCAATTTCCTCCTCTTATGGAATTAGCAGCTTTCTAACAATTTTTTTCCTGTTCTTTAAAAAATTGTGTTTCAATGGTTCATTATTTTGCTTGATCTTATTATTTTGAATTAATCATTGGTGCAAGTTCTGTTTTTATTTTTTTCAGTTTCTAGCTTGTCTAATGCCAATTTGTGGAACAATATTCATTAATTTGCTCCTTTTCTAAATCTTTTAACGAGGTCTGCTTTGTACCTCTTTCATCTTCTTTTTCACATGTGTATTTGGAGAAACTAATTTTCTTCTGAATAAATCTTTGCGCTCATGAATGTGGATGGGTGGAGTTGTGCTTTAAATGGGGTGTGATTAATTTCTGTGGACTTTCTCGGTGACTCCATTGCCACTGTGGGGAGTGCTTCTGTGTGTGTGTGTGGGGGGGGGGGG
>NW_025999932.1:12425723-12486027 GCF_001458135.2 Marmota marmota marmota
GGGGGGGGGGGGTCAGGTAAGGCGTTTTCAGTTTTGGGATAACTTTTGCAAACATGGGGAGTATGGGAAGGAGCCCAGAGCAGCTCCAAACCAGGAAGGGAAAACCAACAGCCGGCGCCCCGCAATCTGGGGCCTGCAGCCTCGAGGGCCCGTGGCTTCAATGGGACCCAGCTGGACAGTCATGTCAAGCCGCTCTCTGCACCAGGGTTAAGTTACTGGGAAAAGAAATCTGGTTGGCCCTACTTGGGTCAGGTGTCCGCTTTGGAATGGAGAGAAGATCTAGTGTCACAGACATGGCCTTTGGGGACTGTCCCCCGAGGGTCCCAGCATGGAGAAGGCTGACCTGCACAGCCATTCCCATTCACGGGCGACCATCACTTCCTAGTGAGGCCTTTGGGCAGTGACTCAGCATGGCTTCAGTTCTCTCATCATGAAATGCTAACAGCAGCTGCCTCAGGGTTCTGGTGAAGGCGGGAGGAGTTCATATTTGTAAATAGAACAGTCCTGTCACCTGAGGACCTGAACTTGCTATTCTAATTTTACCAACAGACAGCCTATTGATCTGCTCTTTTTATTAACTTGAACATTCTTCATGTAAAATGCAGTTGTTTGGGGTGTGAGAGAGGTTTATGTACTTTTCAAAAAGGTGGAGTCTCATATTTCCACCAGATTCTCTGAAAACTGATAGTTCTGCTTACGAGTGGTGCCATTTGGCTTTGAGACATTCTGTTGTTTATTCGATCTGTCATATTCTGAAAACAGGGTACCAAGGAATCCAGAGAGTCTCACTTATTTCTTCCTGGATATCTGTTGCCTGCCCATTGATATTTTTGTTGCTGGTGCCTGACAAGTACTTGCTGTGGGTTTGTCAACCGAATATGTCACTCTTGCTATGTCCCCAGGCTTTCCTTTAAAGTCTGTTTTGTCCAGGATGGTGATTAAAACTCCTGCCTTTCTTACATTTGCATGAGCATTAATTTTAATCCGCCTCTTGTCTTTCAATATGTCCTTGGACGTAATTCTGAGCCATCACATCCTGGATTTCATTTACAAATTCACTGGATGACTTTTCCCTTTCAGAGGAGAATTTGGTCCATGGTGTGACTGTCCCGTGGCGCTCTAGTTTACCATCGTGTGTCTTGCTTGGTTGATAAGCTCCTTATGTAACCTAGATGTCACCTGACCTCTGTCCTTGTTGCTAGTTCTGCATTCGGTCTGTGCGCTGCTGAACGCAGAACTCGGCCTGGCTTCGCGCATGCCCGAGCGGGCACACGCACATGCACACACACTTGCGTAAACACACACAGGCACAGGCACACAGCCCGCGTTCCCCAACCACCAACAAGACCACTAACGACCCATTTGTCTCCTCTGAGGACTGGGGAGGATACAGGAGGATGACAGCCCCCCCCAGGACGCTGCCATCTGCTCCTTTCCCTGCAGGCAGCTCCGTCCTCTCAGAAGCCTGTGGCTGCCGGGCCTCACCTTCTACCCCAAGCACTGCCCAGAGCACTTCTCCAAAATCAATATTTCTTGGAGTTTATTCTCCTTTGTCTCATTATATTTGTGTTATTAAATTTCACCTGTTGCAAAATGTGTATTTACTTAATTCTTTTGAGGTGAGACCAAGAAATAATTCTTTAATCAGCCCGAGTCTAAAGTCTTGCCTCCTGCAGGGTGGTTTGTGGATGAGTGGAGTCTGCTCGACTTCAGGGCCCGCCCAGATGACGGAATCAGAATCCATATTTGAACAAGACTGCCTGGTGAGCTTACACGGGTGGAAATTTGAGAACCGCCGGTTTAGTGAAATCTCCTTAACACTTCCAAGTTCAAGTTCAGTTCAATAGAATTTGCCATTGTTCTTGCTCCTTAAAACCTGGTCCTCTGTCAAAAGCCTTTCAGACAGCCCTGCCTCCACCCCCAGCCACCTGCCCTTCAAGTCCAGCCAGTGTCTGTGTTCTCTTGACTCTGTCCTTGACATCCCAGTTCCAGTCCCATTGCCTCCCCTCCAATCCCACTGCCAACCCCCAGCCCCGGTCCCTGGGTCTCTTCTCAGGGACTGCTGCCACATGGTCCTGCTCAACCCACCCACCACAGCCTGCCCTTCTCCCCAAAGCACAAAACAGAGAGTCTTCCCAAACTGGGAATCGACCCACCTCTCTCTACCCAGATCCCCACGCTCCCGGTTGCCTTCAGGATGGGATCCAGACTCTTCATGGAATATAGGACCTTCTTACCAGAACCCTGCCACCTGCGCAGTCAGGCCCTCCTGCTCTGCCATGTCCTCAGATGCTGACCTCTCCCTCTGCCTCGGGTCCCTCTTTCTTTGCCTGGACAAGCCCTCGCTACCCTCGACATTTCATTTCAGAGGCTGCCCCTCCAGAAGCCTTCTCTTTCTTACTCCTTCCTCATCTGTCTCCTCATGCAGCTTGAGTGGAGCCAATGGCACCTATTACAGTGGCACTGTTGCCACCCCGGCTTGCCCATCTTACCTGTACGCCTGTGAGCAACCCCAGGCCAGGCCTGTAGACGTAATCCCTGCTTCCCAGCTCCCAGAATGGACTGTGGCTCGTAGCCAGCACTCCATAAATGGTTGTTGAAAAAAATGAGTGAATGAGATATGAATCTTGCCATTTGTGGAGTTTTGAAAATGGCCTGAAGTTCCTTTTGAGGCACAACTGGTTTCATTGTCTTCTCTCTTATCTTTGTTAAGTCATTAATATGATTGCTTTTAAAGCTTCTTGGTTCCTTTTCTGGGAACGTTTTATATATTATATTTTCCATTAAGACAAAAGATAATAATTTGTGCCATCAAACTTTCCCCATTAGTCATCTTGACAAATTTATCTTTCCTTTGAGTCTGTTTGAAATGCAAATTAAATTGTCCATTTTTAATGATCCCTGAAATGAATGATTTTCCATGGTAGCCCTTTCTGTTCTCGGGGACTTAAAAATGTTGCTCTTCTGCTTTCAAATAGAGGAGCAGCTTGACAGGCTAGTGACCTGGGATTGATAATGCCTGGTCTTAAATCGCCCTGCAAATATCTTCCCTGATTTTTTTTTTTTTTTAGTTGTAAAATTGAGACTTTCTTGTCTTCACATCTCTGGGACCTACTTAACTCTGGTGCCTGCATTAACCTTTAAAAATACTGTTTAGTCATAGAACATAGTAACAGAACAGAGACGCTCCATTTACAGTGGCCGCTAATAAGCAAAACTACTGAGGAATAAATCTAACAGGTGTTGCTTGTAAGGACTGAAGTTCCATGGGCTGCCATGATAACCTTGAGGCCCACAGGCCTCAGGGGTTCAGCCACGGTCTCCTGTAGCCGTCAGACACTCCCAGCCCCTGCGCCCAGTGGGAAAGCCTCCCCATCTTTATTCAGGCAAGCCAATCACAGGGTCCTGTGGGAGCCAGGGCACTGCCCCGCTTGCTACTACTCAGCCACCTCCTGAGTCCCCGCTAGTCTTCTCTGCTTCCTGCAACGTGGTGGGGCTCTGCATGGTGTCCGGTGTCTTCCTCCCCGGGGCTGGAAGTGTGGGTAACTCATGCACTACCAGCCAGTGCAGGTGCCCAGTGCTAGGTGTGCTCAGCTCACACACACTGTGCGGGGTGGCGCGCTGCCCTGACCAATAGGGGGAAGAGAAGTGAGCAGACAGGGGTGGAGGAAACATTTCAAATGCTCTGGAAAGACAAAACCTAGACTTGAATAAAAAAAAAAGACATCCTCTCGACTTGGATAGGATGACTCAACAGCTTGAAGCTGTCAATTATCTCTAACTTAATTGACAAATTTGATGACATCCCACCCAATAAGAATACCAACATGACGTCTTTTAGAGTTCAACAACGTGATTCTAGAATCCTGTGGAAAATAAGCATGCCAGAAGAGCCAGGAGAACACCGAAAAATAAACTTGAAAAATGAATCTCAACTTAAACCTCGTACAAAGAAAAAAAAAAAAAAGGTGAAAATGGATCATAGACTTAAATATCAAGCCCAGATTCAAAAGCGAGAATCTAAGCAACTCAGTGAGACCCTGTCTCTAAATAAATACAAAATAGGGCTGGGGATGGGGTTCAGTGGTTGAGTGCCCCTGAGTTCAATCCCTGGTACCAAAAAAAAAAAAAAAAAAGAACCAAAGCTTTAAAATGTGAGTGGCAACTTACCTTTTGCGACGAGTGAGAACTCCTTTCCATGATATGACTTCATCAGTCTCAGGTTAGTCATTCACAGTGGTGAAATCTCAGTCTGCACAACAGGCCCTTTATTCTTCCCTTCTAGAGACATCACCTGGGTTGTGCGTGTGCGTTTGTGTGTGTGTGTGTGTATTTTAATAACTTTATTTTCATGTGGTGCTAAGGATTGAACCCAGTGCCTCACACGTGTCAGGCGAGCGCTCCACCACTGAGCCCCAGCCCCAGCCCCATCTGGGTTCTTGTTTTTACCTTCACTCGGAGCCCTGGTTCCAAGGAGGAGACACTCTTCCTGTCTGCTGGCGCAGGAAGCCATCGGCAAGTTGAATGAACAAAATCAGGGTCGCTGCTTCCCTTTTTCCGCTGCCTGTGTTACTAACCTGTGAAACCAGCAACTCTTATTTTTAAGTCTTACATTGCAGAAAACTGAGGGAAAATGATTCCATTCCAGTGCCAAAAGAGAATCTGAGTTTGTTTTATTTGCTTCAAAGAATGTCTTGGTTCTTAAGGACTCATGGGAAGAGAGAATCTGTCTGCAGATTTATTTTCAGCCCCTGGCTGTCTCCTTGGCCCATGCACAGCAAAAGATACAGATATCTCACCAAACAGGAGAAAGGGATGGCAAATATGCAAATGAAAAGATATTCAACATCATTAGCCTGTAGGAAAATGCAAATTAAAACTGCAGTGAGATATTACTACACACTCATTAGAATTACTAAAATGCAAAATAGTGACAACACCCAATGCTGATGAGGATGCAGAGAAACCCCATCTTTCATACTTTGCTGGTGGGAATGTAAAATGGCCCAGTTGCTCTGGAGAACAGGTGACAGTTCTAACAAAGCTAAACATGCATTTCTCTTTCAGTCTAGCTATTCATAGACTTCTTCCCCCTAGAAAAATAAAGATTTGTTTCTACAAAAACCCTCTGTATGGATGCTCAGAGCATCCTTCCTGGTTATAACCAATTGGAAATAATTCAAATGTCCTTCAGTGGCTGAATGGTTGAAGGAACCTTCTTATGTCCATACCGTGGCACACTTAACAATAAAAAGAAACGAACACACAACCACGACCCCCCCAGATGGACTTGAAGGACATTATTTTTGGTGGGGGAAAAAAAAAATCAACCTCAAAAGGTTACCTTACTGTATGAGTTCATTTACGTAACATTCTTGAAATGACAAAACCGTAGAGATATTATAGAGATGGAATACAGAATGCTGATTCCACTGCTGCAGCCAAGCGGGGACAGTGTTGACACAAAGAGCAGTGCAGGGCATTCCTTTTTGCTGATGTAACAGCTGAGCCTCAGCTCGTCTCGGGTGGTAATTACCCTACAACCTCTACAGGTGACAAAGTCATACGGCCTATACAAACACATATACACACACATAAATGGATTTTTATGTAATTGAATAAGGTCTAGTTAATAATAATGCACACATGTCAATTTCCAGAACTGCACGTTGTCCTGTAGCTAGGGAGATAAGATGTCACCATTGAGAGCGGCTGGTGAAGGGTGTCTGTGTTGGAAAACTTCCCTTCTATGGGCGACACTAGACATAGCCATGAGGAACAATATCATGGATGTGGACAGAGCGTTGGAACTTGAAGGATGGGTGAGCCACCCCTAGAGATGGGCGAGGGCTGCTGTTTGTGAGGATGAGCCCCTGGGGGTGAGAAGGGGATGGAGGGCTTTGGGACAAAGAAGACCAAACAAGAAGATGGCCAAAGGCTGAAGCACATGAAGTACTCAGCAGGGAGTCAGGGCTTCCAGGACCCCTGAGATCGGCGCCAGCTGTGCTGCTGCATTCAAGACCTGCAGCTAGCAGGGAACCAGGAAGGCAGCATTCGGATCCTGAGAATAAAGACCCATAATTTATTTTATTTTTGTGGCACTGGGGATTGAATCCAGGGGCACTTGACCACTGAGCCACATCCCTCAAAATATGTTTTGAGACAGGGTCTCACTAAGTTGCTTAGGGCCTCATTAAATTGCTGAGGCTGGCTTTGAACTTGCGATCCTCCTGCCTCAACTTCCCGCTGGGATTACAGGTGTGCACCACTGTGCCCAGCTAGGACCCATAAAATTTTTAAAAATATTAAGAGAAAAAAAAGCTTGACTTCATAATCTCGAGAGTCGTACTTTCAAAGACAAACCTATTAAAGCAAGTTCCTTTGCATTTTGTTTAGGTAGGATAAGCTTACTATAAAACAACACTGCACAAGAAATATAAAGCCATCTACGTATGCAGTTTAAAATGTCTTAGTAAGCCATCCTTTAAAAAGTAAAAAGATGAAATTAATTTTAGTAGTATTTTTATTGAAACCTGTATACCCAAAATAGTATCATATTAACGTGGGATCTTATTATTAAGATTATTAAAGAGATTCTTTTTTTCATGCAAAGTCTTCTGAAGGCAGGTGTGTGTTTTATGCTTGCAGCACATCTGGACTCCTCAGCCACGTCCTGAGTTCCACGCCACGTGCGCTGGTGGCTGTGGTCAGACAGCTCAGCTTTAGAGCATTACCTTCACACGAGACCTTCCGAGGGGTTCGATTCTTTGAAGACAGAGAGGAGCCATCCATCTCTGACTCTCCAGCATTCCCTCTGAGCGGGGATCATTTTTCACTCACACATGTGAGCATTCAAATGCCAGCCTGGCCATAGCTCGCGCTCAGCTATTGAATCCCTCTCAAATTAATCACAAGGAGGAGAAAAGCCGCTGCGTCTTTCAGATCTCCTTGCCTATGACTTGTCTGACACCCACCTGGGAGAGGCGAGCAGTGGACAAGTTCATCCTCTGGTGTTCCAGCCCCAGGTGCTCTGGCTGCAGGCGTGGGGGGCACTGTGCCTCCCATGGGAGTGCCCTCTGCAGCAGGCTTCCCCAAGGCACCCCCATCTGCTCTGTCTGCTCAGCCCTGGTGACAGAAACTCATTCCCCATGGTTCTGGAGGCTGGAAGTCCAGGACTGAGACACCAGCAGATTCGGTGTGGGGAGGGTCTACTTCCTGCTTCATAGATGACTTTATTTTCGGGGGAGGTGGGCATCATCACATTGCAGAAGAGGTGAGAGATTTCTCGGGGTCTACTCCATAAGAGCACTAATGCCATCATGGGGGCTCTGCCCTTGGGACCTAATCATCTCCCACAGGACCTGCCTCCAAATACTGTCACATTTGAGCTTAGGTTTCAATATGAATTTTGTGAAAGCATCCAGTCTGTGGCACCACTCCAGTCGAGATGGGGACTCTGTTTATATATCCTCAAATCGTCCCTTCCCAGTTCTGGGCAGGGCAGTGCAAACTCCCATGTGTTTGTGTGCACACCCATTTGGCTTGGAGGGCAGTGGGCTGTGCTCTTTCCCAACTGCTCTCACCCCAGTACTCCACAAATACTCGTTGAGTACCCAGCCTTCATACAGGGGCATGTCCAGCCCCATTGTGACGTTCTTCTCCTCTGAGGTCTGGCTTCAAATACCTCATTTAGCCCCCAAAAGGTCTCTGCAGAAAAAGGCTAGCATCTGTTTGTGTTATCAGTTCAATGAATGAAGACTTTGTAAAGTACTTCAGCTCCTCAGGGAAGAGTTTTCTATGGAGCATCCAACACCCAGCCACCCACACGCACACGGGAAAACATGGAGCAAGTGCGGGCACTCGTTCGACATCCCCATCTGGCCACCAGCTGTGCTGGGCCCCACCCTCCACGTGTGCAGACTGGCCTGCCCGCTGCTGCTGTCTCCACCATCTGGTCTGCTATGACTCGCAGAGCCATCTTCGTTTCCCCTCTGCCTCCTTCTGTCCTCCCAGAAGACTCTTCACCACTGCCCCCCACCATTGTGATCCTTTCAACACACAAGTCAGACTCCTGCAAAAACCCGTGACAACTACAGTCTCAGAATAAAGTCCCAAGCCCTCACATGGTTTCAAGGACACACACACACCCTGATGCCCTATCTCACTGAGCCTGATGTCCTCAGGGGCCATCTGTGGAGCAGCATGCTTCCTTTTGAAGGCTGAGTTCTCCACTGTGTGTGTGAACACATTTGGTTTACCTGTCTTCGAGGGACACTGGGGTTGATTTTCCCTTGTGGCTGTCATGAACAGCACCACGGTGAACACAAGTGTAGATACCTCTTCAAGCCTCTGATTTCCATTCTTTTGGATACATACCCAGACATGGGATTGCTGGACTCTAGAGTAATTCTGTTTAATTTTGGGAAGGGATATGCTGGGCATTGAACTCAGGAGCATTCTGTCTCTGAGCTGCACATTCCCAGCCCTTTATACAATTTTTTGTTTTGAGACAGGGACTCAGTAAGTTGCTGAGGCTGGCCTTGAACTTTGATCCTCCTGTCTCAGCCTCCAGAGCAGCTGGGATTGTACCACCCTACCGGCTAGGTTAAATTTTTTCAGGAGCCACCATGTGTGTTCCACTGCAGCTAAACTATTTTACATTCCCACCTGGAACTTTTCTCGATTTGCAGATCTGCACTTCCATCTCTTTCTAGAGGACTACAGCACTTGGGGCTAGGACTATGGCTCCCACAACTCCTGCTATGCAACTCCTGTGACTTCTGTGGATGCCACTGCTAATGACTCCTCTCTGCAGAGGGTCACTCTGTGCCAGGCACTGTTCTAAATGCCTCAGGGGCATTAATTCATTCAGTCCTCACAACCACGCTGTGAGGTGGGTGCATCACACATCCCACGGGATGAGGGTGGGTTTAGTTGGTTATACCTGCGGGTTAAACTCCAGCTTTTCCAGGGACTCACAGTGGCAGTCCCAGTAGTCACAGTGTGGTCCCTGGACTGAGAGCACTGACACCACCTGAGAGTTTGTTAGAAATGCAGACTCCCAGCCGAACCCTCCCTGGAATGAGTGAATTATGATCTGCATTTGAACGAGGCCCCAGGAATCTCCCTGCAGCACTGACCCCAACCTCAGGGGCTCCACTTCCGGAGCAGAGTTGCTCTTGGTGCTGCAGGAATGGTCTTTGCTTGGCTCAGCCTCCTCCTGTTCTTTCTTGCCTGCCTTCAGGTATGGCAAAACCTGGAAGGGCGTAAACCATCCTTCCCAGACTGCCCCGCGGTGGGTTTCACTGGACAGGCTTCCATCCTGTGCTGCCTGCACACTGGGCCTGAACTGAGAGCGCACGCGGTGGTGAGAGGCCGCGGGGCTCGGCAGAACCACCCATGGAGAGCTGCTGGGCTGCCGCTGCCTGTGAACTAGGATGGGTGCCTCTGGAGACCAGAGGATTGTGGTTGCCTTCTTCCTCTTTCTAGCGCGCAGAGGTCACTGCGGTTGTTCTGTGGTGGTCTGGAAGTGGTTGAGCAGAGACTAGACTGAAGCTTTGGGTGCGACCCCCACAAACTGGAATCCATGAAGGAGAAGTCCATCTCACAGCTCACCTATATCAGCCTCCCAGAAATTGTGAGCAGCGCCTACATCTGGAGATCTTGGATAAAATGTCTTCTTAATCACTGGGGCTGCTCCATGGGTGGAGGCTTTTGAACTCTTACTGGGGGAAACGCCAAAGCTCAAAGTCCCCAAACCTCCAATCCAAAGCCTCTTTGATCTGCAGTTCCTAAGCCAGGATCTGCCTCTTTCCAGAATAATGGAAATGAAAATGTTGTTCCCATTTAAGGGAAATTTCCATGCTCCCTCAGGGGGTCATGGGACTGTCTTTTAGGCTGCAAAGAAAACCACCATATGCTTTAGAACACACAAGCTTTGACTGAATCCTGAAAGCAATCAGTGGCGTGTTCTTGTTCCCACATTGTGTGGGAGAGGAATTCAAATTGGGCACTAATGACAAAAGATAGAATTTAACAAATCCAGTGATATCAAAATCATGTGCTTTTATCATATATAAAAGGCTTTTATTTTCTTCATAGGCATATTCCAAATTTCTAATAATGTCAAAACTACTCACCATCTGGTATACACACTACTTTTCAGAAATCTGTTCAGTTCAACTTGGATTTTATGGTAACATGTTATTTCCCAAATTTTCTAATATTTGTCATCAATGACTTCCTTAAATTCATTCTGGTTTTAAAACTCATTTCCTCCAAATTCTTCGTACTTCTTTGCTTTACCGTGTTGGAGGCCATAATTCTGATGGGCACGTGTACAACTTGGGACCTAAGCATTGCCTTAAAAATAATGCTAGATAATTAAACAGCAATGAATTCTTCCCCAGGTATTAATGAAGGTCAAATAATTAGTTGCCATTTATTAGACACTGAATGAATACAAAGGATGTTTTAAAAATCCTCCTGCTTGAAAGCATTGGAGGACCAAAAGAGAGAATGCAAACATACAACTAATTAACCCAGAGGAGCGCCGGCTGGGCTGTGAATCACCTGCTCTTTTTTTTTTTTTTCCCTGAATGGACTAATTATTCATGATAACCTGCATTTCTTGCTTCTTTGTTTTCTGAAAGTTGCAGGGAAGGCCAAATGTACCATCTTACCGCCAGCAGAAAATGGCAGACATGTTATAGCTTACCTGACAACTGACGAGTTCATAGCTTTCAGGGGTGTGTGTGAGTGTGTGTGTGTGTGTGTGTGTGTGTGTGTGTGTGTGTGTGTGTGAATGCTGGGGATGGAACACAAGGTAAGCACAGGTTCTACCACTGACAAGTCCCCAGCCTCAGGCACTCCTGGTGTTACCGGTGCACTTTATGAACAGCTTCAACACAGGCCAGTATTCCCTCTCGTCCCCTCAATAATCCTAGTCATTGTTCTCTAAGTTTTTAAAGCAGCCACACGCCTCTACTGCCCTCTCAAGGTCCACATTTTTTTCCAGAGACACATTTTTCAATAACCAAAAATACGAGCCAAATGTAACCTAAAAACCATGCAAAGCTGCTAACAGTGCAGACTACTTATTATTAAAAAGCAGTAATACTCTTTTCCGCTCACTTCCCTGTATGGGTTGGCTACTTTCTTCCCAACAGTGCGATTCAGAGATGATGAATCCTTAAAATGTGTCACTAAAATCATATTTTTGCATACATTTCAAGGTAAAAGGGTAAAATATTTTTTCATATATAATGTTACTAGATTTCAAGATGCTGTTATAAATCCTATCATGCCCACTATCTTATCTACTAAATTTCTGTTCTAAGATGAAAGAATTCACCAGGCAATATAAAATGTCCACTTGCAGATAATGTAAAACTTTTTTTTTTTTAAGAAAATGATGTAAAGTAGGTGGAGAAAGGCCCACTGTGGCTACCTGCAGATGACTGTCTACAGGAGGGGTGGGATGTGCATTTAGGAAATGTCCATCACACCCATCTTTCTACTTTTCATCACTCACTGCTCTGCAAGGCGAGTTCAGTGAGGCGGGAAAGCAGAAGGCCTGGGACGAAGTGGCCCGTGCGGAGCTGGCGCCCTCCCTCTGCATGATTCTGGCCACACTCTCAGAAAATACTACATACACCTCGTTTAGGTCATAACAGAAAAGTCAATTTGTTGGTGTTTGTGATATTTATTTTTGATTCTTGCACAAGTGTACATATTTAGAGGTGCAATGTAACGTCATGATCAAATCAGGGTGACTGGCACTTCCATCACCTTAAACATCATTTATTATTTCTTTGTGGTGAGGACAAAGCAATCTTGAAGTACACATCATTGTTATACACAGTCACCCCACCATGCAGGACCCAGAACGTCTATCTCACTTTAACACTGTACTCTTCCCCCTGCTATACCCTCCCTATCTTCTGGTAACCACTATTCATCCACTCTCAACTTCTATGAGATCAACTTTTTTAGATCCTACATACTAGAGAGATAAGTAGTATTTTTCTTCCTATGTCTGGCTTATTTCACTTATGTCTTCAAACGTTCCTTTCGTAATGCTGCAACTGATAGAATTTCATCCCTTTTTATGGTTTAATAGTATTCCATGTGTGCCCATAAATGCACGTAAGTATTTACACCGTATGTACTTTACATATACACACTTTCTTTATCCATTGATCCACTACTGGACTGTTAGGTTGATTCCATCTCTTGATCTGGGAGAAGTGCTATAATGAACATGGGAGTGCAGATGTCTCCTTGACATACTTGATTTCATTTGCTTTGGGATTGCTGGATCATATGATATTCTACCAAAGAAATTTATTTTTATCCATAATGGGGATTGAACCCAGGGGCATTTAATCACTGAGCCACATTCCCATCCCTTTTTAAATTTTTTCAGACAGTGTCTTATTAAGTATTTTAGGCCTCGATAAATTGGTGAGGCTGGCCTTGCATTTGGGATCCTCCTGCCTCGGCCTCCAGAGTTGCTGGGATTACAGGCATGCACCATCACGCCTGGCCTATATAAAAATTTTTAAGGAATCTCTATACTTTTTTTTGGTAATGGCTGTGCCAATCTACATTCCCTCCAACAGTTTTCTCCACATTCTCATCTATTCTGTAGTTTTTTCTTTGTTTTCTTTAGTTGTCGATAGACATTTATTCATTTATTTTTATGTGGTGCTGAGGATCGAACCCAGTGCCTCACACATGCTAGGCAAGCGTTCTACCACTGAGCCACAATCCCAGCCCCTCTGTAGTTTTTTTGATAATAGTCATTGGGAGGCCAGATAGTGTCTTCTGGGTTTGATTTGCATTTCCAACAACTAGTGATGCTGGGCATTTTTTCTTACACTTCTTTGCTACTTGTCTTCTTTTTGGAAGTATACAGGTCTTTTGCCTCATTTAAAAATCAGGTTTCTTCTATTTATTTATTTATTTCTTAGGTTATTTTAGGTGTCAATACCTCATCAGATGTGTAGTCGGTAGGCTGTCCCCTTTATTTAGTTTGCTGTGCAGAAGCTTTTAGCTCTCAACAAAGCCATATTTATTTTTGACTCTGTGGTCTTATTTTAAAAAGAAATCTTAGCTGGGCATGGTGGCGCATGCCTGAAATCCCAGTGACTTGGGAGACTGAGGTGGGAGACTGCAAGTTCAGGACATGCCTGGACAACTTAGCGACACCCTGTCTCAAAATAAAACAGAAAGGGCTGGGGATAAAGCTCAATGGTTAAGGTCCCTGGGTTCAATCCCTAGTACCACAAAAAACACCCCCCCCCAACACTGCCCTGTTTACTTCTATAAGTTTTAGTTTCACAGCTTACATTTAAACCTTTAATCTATTTTTAGTTGATTTTTGTATATGATCAAATAGGGGCATAGTAATGTCTCGACATATTCAGTCTTTCTGATACTGTTTATTGAAGAGACCCCTTTCCCCAATGTGTGCTTTTGTCATCTCTACTGAAAACCAGTTGGCTCTGTGGATTTATTTAGATCTTTTTTATGTGGTGCTGAGGATTGAACCCAGTGCCTCATGCATGTGAGGCAAGAGCTGCATAACCCCAGCCCAGGCTCTGTGGATTTACTTAGAGGCTTCCTGTTTCTATGTCATTGCCATGTTTTTTTTTTTTTTTTTTAAATTTTTTATTGTGGGTTGTTCAAAACATTACAAATTTCTTGACATATCATATTCGACACTTTGATTCAAGTGGGTTATGAACTCCCACCTTCACCCCATACACAGATTGCAGAATCACATCAGTTACACATCCATTGATTTACAAATTGCCATCCTAGTGTCTGTTGTGCTCCGATGCCTTTCCCATCCTCCACCCTCCCCCCTCCCCACCTCTCCCCTCCCCTCCCCTCCTCTCTCTCTACCCCCTCCACTGTATAACCCTGAGGGTCTCCTTCCATTACCATGCAATTTCCCTTCTCTCTCCCTTTCCCTCCCACCTCTCATCCCTGTTAAATGTTAATCTTCTTCTCCTGCTCTTCGTCCCTACTCTGTTCTTAGTTACTCTCCTTATATCAAAGAAGACATTTGGCATTTGTTTTTTAGGGATTGGCTAGCTTCACTTAGCATAATCTGCTCTAATGCCATCCATTTCCCTGTAAATTCTATGATTTTGTCATTTTTTAATGCAGAGTAATACTCCATTGTGTATAAATGCCACATTTTTTTTATCCATTCGTCTATTGAAGGGCATCTAGGTTGGTTCCACAGTCTTGCTATTGTGAATTGTGCTGCTATGAACATCGATGTAGCAGTGTCCCTGTAGCATGCTCTTTTTAGGTCTTTAGGGAATAGACCAAGAAGGGGAATAGCTGGGTCAAATGGTGGCTCCATTCCCAGCTTTCCAAGAAATCTCCATACTGCTTTCCAAATTGGCTGCACCAATTTGCAGTCCCACCAGCAATGTACAAGTGTACCCTTTTCCCCACATCCTCGCCAGCACTTGTTGTTGTTTGACTTCATAATGGCTGCCAATCTTACTGGAGTGAGATGGTATCTTAGGGTGGTTTTGATTTGCATTTCTCTGACTGCTAGAGATGGTGAGCATTTTTTCATGTACTTGTTGATTGACTGTATGTCCTCCTCTGAGAAGTGTCTGTTCAGGTCCTTGGCCCATTTGTTGATTGGGTTGTTTGTTCTCTTATTGTCTAATTTTTTGAGTTCTTTGTATACTCTGGATATTAGGGCTCTATCTGAAGTGTGAGGAGTAAAGATTTGTTCCCAGGGTGTAGGCTCCCTATTTACCTCTCTTATTGTTTCTTTTGCTGAGAAAAAATGCCATGTTGTTTTGATTACTACAGCTTTGTAGGGTTTTCTGGGGGTGGTACTGGGGAATTGAACCCAGGAATGCTTTACCACTGAGCTACCCTATCCTTCCAGTCCTTAATTTGTTTTTTGTACTGGGATGGAACTCGGGGTCACTCAACCACTGAGTCCACATCCCCAGCTCTGTATTTTATTTAGAGACAGGGTTTCATTGAATTGTTTAGCGCCTTGCTGTTGCTGAGGCAGGCTTTGAACTTATGATCCTCCTATCTCAGCCTCCTAAACTGCTGGATTACAGGTGTGAGCCACTGTGCCTACTGGCATTCTCATCACAAGAATGGATGCATTTGCGAGGAACTGTTTAGAAGTGATAAAATCCTTCCAATAGCTCCATTGAGGAGTCGCTGCTGAGGGGCAGAACTGCAGTGGGCACAGGTGCAGGAAAGGCACAGAGGCTCTCAGTACCAAAGGGGAGAGGGAAAACTGCCCCTTACCTGCAGCCAGGCAGTTTTGGAAACTGCAGAAAGCCTGTGGGTGTGGGCCCCTTAATTGGCAGGGAGCCAGTTGGGGCTACTGGGAACTTCGGGAGGGAGGGGCTTCAAGTAACTGGAGTTGGAGGAGAGGGCATTTTAATTAGGTCCCGCTTGCTGTCCCTCCATTCTTGCAAACCTTTGCCAAGTGACTCCTTGGAGTTCACCATCACTATAGCCCAGCAGTCACTGGGGGGAAGGTACTCAGCCTGAGTGGCCCTTGGGCTGAATGAAAATAGATCACACCCGAAGACACTGCCCCAAGCCCAGTTCCCAAGTCTCTTGAGGTTTGTTTCTGGAGGGCAGCAACAGGGTCTCCCCTTTAGCCCTCAATCTAAATCCCAATCTCCGTCACAGGCCTCGGATATGAAACCGTTGCTATTAGGACACTCACTATTCTTTCAAGAACTGATCACAGTAACCATTTTCCTCTAGTATTAAGTGTCCTTGTTTGTGTTGCTGTTTCATATTTTTACTCTTTTCTAATAGCCACAATGTGAGCTTTTGTCTTATGGCATTTGTCTTTTTATATTTGGTAACCTTTTCCCTTAAGAACCAATTTAAGAACAATAAAAATATTGCTAGACCATATTTTTCTTACAGTAGCTCATATTTCTTTAAAATGTTGGAATTTTTCCCTTACATTTTCCTTAAACTATAGAATAATTTAATTAGCTAATGCAGTTAAGGGTGATTAACTGCTTAAATATTTTTACTTTCAGCATTTCCTGGCCAAGGGGATTTAATTTGTAAAATACCATGTGTGTAAGCTGAGACCAAAAATTTGAGGAAATACAGGTGCATGAAATTAGGCAATGGAAGATTTCAGCTGGGACGCACCAAAGGAGACCACCTGCCCCATTAGATTTCTAGGTATGGATGAATGAAGTAATTTGAATTTGGGGGTGGGGTCAACTCTCTAAATGGTTTGCCCATAATCTGACACGTTCTTTCTCCACTATCAACTCAATTATAATTAGAGGGAAACTAGCTTGCAGCAATATTTGCCCTTGAAAGGATCCACAGGTGGGTGACAGGTAAGAGGACTACTTTCCTGGCCTTCTGCCTGTCTGGCTGAGTTCATCCTCCAAAACAGTGCAGACTGTGTGTCAGTCCTTAATGAGACCCTCTGGCAACCCCAACAGTGGGTGGCAGGGCTGGAGAGAATGTCCATCCCAGGCTGTATTTTCTCCATGACTAGGAGTGCTTGTTTGATCTCTGGTGTAGTTTGCTATAATTTCCTGGATGCACATCCTAATGGCAGTGTTAAATACACAGTGTGATCTTTTTTTTTTTTTTTTTAATGAGAGAGGAGAGAGAATTTTTAAATATTTATTTATTTATTTTTTTAGTTATCGGCGGATATAACATGTTTGTTTTGTATGTGGTGCTGAGGATCGAACTCGGGCCGCACGCATGCCAGGCGAGCGCGCTACCACTTGAGCCACATCCCCAGCCCCCACAGTGTGATCTTTTCCCCATCTTCATACTACACACTTGGTACACCCCCTACTTTGCCTTTGTTTATGAAACTGTGTACTCCGTTAGCACAAACCATATGTCTACCTCAGCACTTCACTGGTAACACAGTCTGGTCAGTGGTGTAATGTCACTTATTGGTTACTAATTACTTCCATTTTCCATGCTGTACATTTATCTGACACAGATGTTATACCAATTTACTTCTATCTATTCAAGCACATGTACACATCATAGCAAGTCTACAAGGCTAGATGCTTCACATGTAGGCCTTACAACAGCCCAGGGAGCAGCTGTTCCCTTTGCTTTACTTGGAGCTCACTGGGTCCCGAGGTAGAAAGCAGCAGGGGTGGGGAGACAGCTGGCCAGGCATGCCAGCTCTCCTTTCAGGTACATGGCAATGATAGTGACCTCACCCTACCCAAGTACCAAGTTCATGTCAGTATGAGACACAAGTTCTATTGATCCAGAGTTTAGTGAATTTGGAACCATTAAGTCCAAGTGAGCAGATATATAAACCACCATTTTTTTAGTCTGTTTTTGTAAAAATTTCACTAACAGCCTCACCTAATTGTTCAGTATCATTTGCGGTGGCTACTTTTATGCTACAATGGCAAAGTTAGGTAGTCGCAACAGATTGTGGCCTGCAAATCCTAAAATATGTACTATGAGTCTTCACAGAATGAGTTGGCTAATCCATGGTCTTAACTATGCAATATTATGATCTTTTAAAGTATATTTTAAACATACAGTAACAAGTTGTTAGACTGTAATTAAAAACCTTTTCAAATGTTATTACCAATAAACATGAAAGCATGGAAAAAGAGTATTTAGGAGTGAAAAATTAGGCTATGTTACCTCCAAAATGTTTGCACTATGTATATTTTTTTCATTAATATACACATAATGAATATATGTAGAAGTATTAAGTCCAAATATCATGTGGCATACACTGTCAGGATTACAGCTGTATGTGATTAAGGGCAGAGAGCCAAATTCAGGATGGATTCAGAAGTTAACCTCTGTTCTAAATACGTGCTCCCCTTCAGAAGTTCCAAATGCTAAAAGTAAAAACCCAAGCGCATCCCTAAGTTTGATGTGTGTACTAGTGGGTAATTAACTTTGTTTTAAAATAGTGTTACCTGTATTTTTGGGATCAAGAAGGAGAATCTGCTTAGGAAAATGTAACATGGTAGGTTTTAGCTATTACTCCTTTTTATGGCAAAGAGTGATAAAGAGAACTCTAGGAAATAAGACAAGAAACAGAGACACCAACAATACTCCTAGGCAGAAGCAGGGCTAATTAAAATATTTAGCTAGCTCTTTAGCCTTTCAAGATCACCAATTCTTAACTCCAAACAGGCAATCATTCAATATGACTAAATCATAAAATACAACGTTTACTAGGCTATACATGTACATGCAAACCCCCTATTTATTGAGACCACATGCATCAAGAATGTTTATTCTTATGGATTTACTAATAATTCTATTAACTCAGATCACAACTCCATAGTTATGAAAAAAGTGCCTGTTGTTACAGGAATGATCAATTACCTTAAAAGATAATTTTACTTTAAATTTACATCATAAAAAATATTCCAAATTGAATTATGCTAAAAGTTTCTAACACTTGAGCGTGTAACTGAATTCTTTTAGAAAATTTCCCAAAATGTAAGAGCCACACACATTGTCCCCCCTCAGAAATGGTTCAGATTCATAAAGAATACAGCACTACTTGCTGACATACAAGGCCACTAAATGTGGTACAAAAGAAAAAAAAATTTTTCCCCCATTTTGCTTACACAGAATGAGGAGCTATCAAAAAAGGTTTCAAGTTTATGTCAAAGAATTGTTAGCTCACAGAATATCATCTTACAGTTAGTTCTGAGCTCTGGGTTTCAGGATCACATGGCATTAGCAACCTTTAATGCCACCCATTCTTATGAACTCGATTCTATTTCCATTACTCCTTTGCTATTGCACTTTTATCAAAAAGGATATATACAGTCTATACTTAGCGGATGTACCCATTTGAGCTCTTCTTCCAGGAATTTTAGATCTTAATTACTACAGGTACATTTTCTGAATAACCTGAAATGGTTTAACTGGAAGTAGATTCTTTCTCCAACAGTACTTTTAGCACAGTGCTCTTTTTGCAAACACAAGCTTCTCCATAAAACCCACACACCTTCTGACCGTACTGCCACCACCTGTACTTAGAAGGCATGTCATGTTTTTTCCACTAGTTTTCACTTCAATTCCCATTTTTTCTTCCACAGGAATACAGGATAAAGGTAGGTCTAAACACCTTACAAGAGTCCCAAAGGTACCACCCATTCAAAGCAATGACTATGCTGGTGGAATTATGCAATGTTGTTCTGCCAAATACCAAAGCCTTGAGACTAATAGCATTGTGTTGCAAACTGAAAATATATTTGAAGGGAATTTCCTAACAAGTGAACCACCTAAATACAGTCCATCCTCTTCTCTATTCCATTTCAGATTTAGTTTTAATAAAGTAATGCGAATCATTTAAAGAAAAAAACTTTAATTTAAAATTCTGATCTATGCATAAAATTCATTTTCATATCATGGTTAAATTTAGTACAAACTATAAAAATGTTAACACTGAAGTTTTCAACAGAAATCTATTCAGATCCCTTAGAAAAATTAAAGAAACAACAGCAAGTCATTTACTGCTATAAGGTTAATACATAAAGAAAAAAAACATTCACACATTTTACTGAAATTTTCAGTAAGTAATTTTAGCCATAATACTTATTGCAAAATTAAAGTTCAAAAGTTGTGTGTGGCTCTACAGCAATTACAGTTTGTAATGAAAACACTAAGCCAAATCTCTCTTATCTAACCATAACAATCCAAGCTCAAAAAAACTATTGGTTGAAATTTGTAACCTTAAGAAGGATACCAACTGTGAACGGAATAGGTGTATCATAACTTAGCTTAAATTAACGTGGAAGACAGTAGAAACTAGATGCTTTTAAGGTTGAATTGCACAAGGAAAATATTAGAGGGAAAACCATTCAGAGCCATAGCTATTGCTTTAAAAAAATATTAGATCATTTTTATATTAAAAACACTAAAATGAATCAAAGCCAGACAGTACTGAATTTTTACACAAGCTTCTTTTGTATTTCAACGTTGTTTATTGAGGAGTGAATGAGAGACTACTGCCAGACATGCCAACGACACTTCACATTCAAGGGCTGGAAGCTGAAAAGCCTCCCAACTGAGTCCCTGTATAAGCCTTTTGGGAAAAACAACCAAAACTGACAATCAAATGTGACAGCCTCATGCGTGTTGTTTATCATCAGGTTTTTTTTTTTTTCCCCAACTTTTGCATCTACTGCTTTGCTGGGGTGAAGGCTTCCTTTTACCCCACAAAAAGACTCCACTCCGATTAATAGAATGAACACTAGATGTCTAGCAATTTGTTTTAACACACACCTACGCTGAGTAACTGATCTTAAAGCTGTTTTTCCTTAAGTCTAATGAGAAAAGTTAATTTTATTTCCCTTCCCCTTCACATGGGTGGGATATACCAATAGAAAAATACTCTTCAGTGCTACTGTAGGGCTTACGGGGAACTCCTTCAGTGATCTGATAGAAATCCACTGCAACTCCACTCCACACACAGGGATGCTCTTCCTGCTTGTGGATCTCCAGAAGAATGGCCTACACACAACACTACCGCTCTCTTGCTCAAAAACAAAACAAAGAAACCTAAACAAAAAGGGTAAACGTTTATTTGGAGTTAGTTTTCTGGTGGGTGGTATTAAGGCCCTTCAAGCAGAGTTCAGGAGCTCCTGTATGGCTGCCTGCTGCTCGGGACTGAGCTGTGCTATGCATTCAGTCCACAATCCTCCAGAAGTCTAGGGAAAAAAACATGTGCACAAATTTAGATAAGGTGAAGCAATCATCTGGAAGGATTTTAATAATCATTGTGTAGATACTGTAACAATGCCAAAACACCTTCTAAGTATCTTAGTTTGAAGGAAATTATTGTAAAAGCAATTTATCTATCCATTTCCTCAAAATTCATTGTTTACAGCAAGTTTTCATTTTTGCATTAATAAAGCTACACTAACAGATGACACCTCAAAGTTACCTATACATCATAAGAATCCAGGAAGCAAAAATTAATTTTTTTGCTATTTGACAACTTATTATCAAATCTCATCTACTTTACTTCTAGATAGGCAGGAAAACTATTATATAATGAACATATGCTAGGTACCAACTGGAAGGCTTGATTTCAAGTTTAAGATGAAAAATTTAGTTCTAATAAGTAACAGAACATATGGACAGATTATATTAAGTTATAATCCTTTCAATGCTTAGAGATAGAGAATACAAACAATGTAATTTCTTTGGCTCATTAGATTTCTCATTTTCTTCTAATACAGAATATGAAAACTACTACTACCAAAAGAAAAACAAACAAAAAACCCTTCTCCTTTCCCAATTCAACCAAATCTGCTCACCTGTACTTGGCGAACTACATTAGCCAAACGTTTGGCACAAGGATCTTCATGTTTTATGGCCTCATGCAATTCTCCTTCTGCAATTATACTGAATATTTTGGGCAGATTGGTATTGTTTGGGCCAAGAACAATTGGGTGATTACTGACAAAAGAAAAAAAAAAGAGATAAAAAACCTTTACAAATGAAATTTATAAGTAGAAATCACTCAAGCTCTTACACTGCACTATATCCTTCCCTACATAATGATTATGTGTTCACTAAAATCAACTACCTTTTAAACCTGAACAGGAAGGAAACCAAATAATTTCATGTTAGATCTTAACCCAAGAAAAATACTTGGCTCACCTCTCAGCAGTGTTTTAAGAGCCAAATCGAATGTGCTTTATAAATAATTTGCAATGTGTTAAAAAACAAATAATAAACCCCCAACAAGATATTAGCTGGGCAATGTGGTGCATGCCTATAATCCCAGTGGCTCGGGAGGCTGAGGCAGGAGGATTGTGAGTTCAAAGTCAGCCTCAGCAACAGCAAGGCACTAAGGAACTCAGCGAGACCTTTTCTCTAAATAAAATACAAAAAAGGGCTGAGAATGTAGCTCAGTGGTTGAGAACCCCTGAGTTCAATCCCTCAACAAACAGACAAATCCAAGATATTACTATTAGGTTTCTTAACATAGGTACATAGTTTCTACAATAAACTCAAAGTTCAAAAGGATTATATGCACATTTCAAGAGTAAGTGGGAGCTGGGCACAGCAGCGCATGCCTATAATCCCAGATGCTTGGGAGGCTGAGGCAGGAGTTCAAGCCAGCCTCAGCAAAAGTGAGGCGCTAATAAGCAACTCAGTGAGACCCTGTCTCTAAATACAAAATAAGTCTGGGATGTGAATGAGTGCCCTGGAGTAAAACCCCTGGAACCAAAAAACAAAACAAAACAAAACAGAGCAATAAGCAGGGAAATAAACTCTTGGCAGGTTTAATGGAAAGAAACATAATAGTGAATTTAAGCAGAACTTTTGCCTTCATTATATTTAGAGAATTTCAGAGTAGTCACTTCCAAGGAAATGATCAAATAGCCTGACTGATGCAGGACTTAGCAAGGATGGTGAAGTCTATAGGGTGACTACCACATTTCTCTTACTGAAGTTCTCAATGGGAACACTCACAGTATTTGTGCGAACCTGAACTTAAACAGGCTTGAAGGAATATGTTGGTCTACTGGTACAAAACCACTATTTGTACCCTTGGAATTTTTCCCAAACTAAAAATAGTAATTAAAGTGACAGAGCCAAGACTGAATTAATACTGAGGGAAAGGTGGGCTTAGAAAAACAGACACCAAAGATTATCACTTTGATCTGAACATTTCTACAGCCTCCCTTTATTGTTGCAACTCTTAGATATATTCAGGGGCATAAAACAGCATTGGTAACACTATAGCCCAGGGCTAGATCATGGTGACCTATCTGGAATACTTCTCATAACCCACTGATTCTTGAATCCAGAGAAAAACAAAAGAATTCAACAAGATCAAATAATGCTACGAACAATGTATTTCAATTCTGATCTATAACAAGTGTACACTAGATAACTTTCTGAAAACATTATTGTCTCAAGTTCCTAACTACTAAATTTAATTCCATAAAGGAACTCAAAATTCGATCTTATCATAAAGGTAAATTTTAACTGATACAGTTTCTTAGCACAATGTATACAGATAATATTATAACTGATGGCTATGCACAAACAGGAGGCACTGTTCTGAAAAGGAGAATGAAATAAGGCCAGTCTGTGCTTTCTTACCTTTCGATCAGGTCACAGAGATAATTAAAAGTCTGAACAGCTTCTTCTTTATCTTCATGTAGTGGAAGCCAAGACAACCAATGTGGAAGGACTTCTTCAACGTTTACACAGTCAGGCTTGAACTTCATAATTTTCCCTACAGCTGAGATGCAGTTCTCAGTAGCGTTCACATTTTCTTTGGTCTTAGAATCTGCAGACTGAATAACTCTTACAAGCAGCGGTAGTGCTTCTAAAAGAAGCATTTGTAGGGGGGAAAAAGACTGTGGTCATTTTCATGCAAATGAACCTTTATCTTTGTTCCAGTTAAAAAGATTATGGTGAAAAAAAATGCAAAAGTATAAGGACTTTAGTTTCTTGGCTTCACCATCACAGAACAGTAATAAGGAGGCATTGCCTCAGCAAGTATGGGGCACTAGCACTCATAAAGACAAAGAAAATAGGAGCCTCTGGATTTACACTGTTCATCATCCAAGGGTACTAAAGTTTTAAGAGTGGCCCATCTATATTCCCCAGGAAGTTTTTAAAGTCCTATACTAAGGACTATGGTCCAAATCTCAAATGCAATGTGCCCTGGAAGGCTAGGGTAGGGGAGGTTTTTGTTTCACTCAGATTCCATTTTAATTTCTTTGAGAATAAACACGATAAATTCCTAAGTGCTATAGATGATGTATTTGAAGAGGGAGAAGAGAATAAAGCAAAAATAGGCACATAATGTTTAGGGGTGTGGTGAAGAGAACGAGGTAGAAACAAAAAGGATGGCTAGAATGAAATGTATGCAGTGCAATAAACAAAAGTACCTGTACAAAAAGGGCGATAGTTATCTCCACCATACTGTGCCATGACTCCCAGGCCATATGCTGCTGCTTGCCTGACTTCTGGGCTGTTGTCACATACATATTGGAGCATTGGCCTTAAGAAATATTCTGCATACTTAAATGAGGCTGGACTACAATGTTCTATGACATCATCAAAGATGCACAATCCCCATTGTCTGTCTGGCCATGGTCTATGTGGACACTACAAAAGAGATGCCTTTTTAAGTCACAAACATTGGTTTAACGAATACAAAGAAATAAATATTGACTTATAGACTATGTGGTTACATGGATATACCTGATATAGGGCAATAAACAAACCAACCTGTAACAACAACCACTTCTTATGACTATTAATATTTAAGCTAGTAAGACACAGATTTAATGAAATTCAGGATTAAAAGACTTGTATAACAAGCCTATAACCCCAGTGGCTCAGGAGGCTGGGGCAGGAAGATCCCATGTTCAAAATCAGTGTCTCAGCAACTTAGTGAGACCCTGTCTCAAAATAAAAAATGAAAAAGGACTGGATATGTGGCTCAACAGTTAAGTGCCCCTGGGGTCAATCAATGCCCAGTTATCCCTCCCCCACAAAAAAGTTGGGACAATCTTAAGTTTAAAGCACTGATTCAACAGATTAGGTTATATGTGCCTAAATATTTTCAAATGTGCCAACATCTGAAGATAGCTTTTAATTTATATTATTTTTTAAAGTTGAAGAAAACGTAAGGCTGTTATACAATGATGTCAATGCAGTTCATCAAATGAAGTACATTAACTATTTTAGTGGGGAATAAATGGAGGCTATGTATATGTGGGAGCAGAAGTATACGGGAAATTTGAACTTTCCACTCAACAACAAATCTAAAACTTTTCTAAGATATAAAGCCTGTAAAATACTTAAAACTTGAGTATAAGGGTTTATTATCCATAATTTCTAACTGTATATGAGGATCATAAATAAATTTGCTATGGTCCACTGAAAAAAACATAAATCATTATTTCCATTTATGAACAGGACAAAAATATTTGAAATAATGAAAAACCACTTATATTTCTTTAGAAGACATTATAATTGGCCTATGGATAACCTAATTAGCAATTTTTAAGAATACATATTTAGTGGGAAACTATATAAGGCAATAAACTTTATAAAACACAGTGGAAACCACATTTCTGAGACTCATTTTAACCTGAAGAATAAGGTTTTATAAGTTACAATGGAAGAATTCCAAGTCAACAATTTCAAAATAACAGAGAGGTAACACTTACAATTAGGTTGACAATTAATGGAAGAAACTGTTCAAACCATGGTAACACCTTTTCCTTGTAGCTGCTGAATATTGAGTGTAAAATATCTGACACTTTGGTCAGAATATAAACATCATTATCATCCTAAGAAAAAAATAACAGAAAACACACACTCAGATGGGTAAAAAAGCATTCTACCATCATTAATGACATTTATAAATATCTAAGAAATATAAAAATAACATTTTCCTTTGTTGACTTTAAGGGCACAGCAAGAACTCTAGGAGACTGAAGTAACCTTACTAGATGCCACTTAACCGTCTTTGGAAAAAGAAAATTGTGTGGCAAATACTGTATTTATTGTAAAAACTTTCTTTGGGACACAGTTGAAAAATTATCCTTAAAGTACTCCTTACTACTTTTTGGTTTTGGCAGAATATTCCTCATTTTAGAGTGAGATGGTGGGGAACTGGCTGAGGTCTCACACATAGGTGCAATGTGGACCTACTGGCATGGGAGAATAGGGCCACATTTCCCAGGTGCTGACCCTATAATAGTTGAAATATGTTTGATGGCGCAACATGGTATGATGAGGAAGGAACGGAGAAACACAGTGAGGAAGGCCTTAGACTGTACATCTGTTTGGGCAATCATTTAACACTGGAGTTCGAGGCCACTCATTGTTAAAATGTCAAAAGCACCATCAAATATAAATGATTGCTGTGTGAGCAACATGTAGACAGAATACAGGTAAACTCTAAGGCATTTTGGTGTGCAAGCTATATTACAACAAAATTCACAGTACCAAGAAGAAAAATCAGTTAATTTTAAATTACTTATTCTATAAATTAATAAATGAGCGCCAGATTCTTATACCAAAGATTACTGATAATTACATCAGAATGACAAGATGAATTAGAAACTCAAGCATTTAAAAATCTTTCAGAGGCAAATGGTCATGTAAATAAAGTTCTGAAGGGAATAATTTACCTCATCTTGTAGTGACTCTTCAACCTGTTCATCATAGTCTTCATCTTGTCTTTTAACTAAAACACACCCAAATAAATGTTTTTAAATTATCACCAAAAAGGTCAAGGATTTCCTTCAGAAATAAAAGCACTGAAAACTTACCTTGCCGCAATTCTTGATTTTTAAAATGTTCTTCAAGTTTTGCTTTCAGTATACCCCCCAGTTCTTCAAAGTGTTCATTATTTAGGCATCCATCTCCCATTACTTCAATGCACTAATGAGATTAAAAAAAAGAGCAATCCATAAGATCTAAAATTTTTTGGAGTCAAAAGTTGAACTCCAGGGGCTGGGGTTGTGGCTCAGTGGTAGAGCGCTTGCCTAGCATGTGTGAGGCCCTGGGTTCCATCCTCAGCAACATGTAAAAATTAATAAATGAAATAAATGTATTGTGTCCAACTATAACTAAAAAATATTTTAAAAAGTTTACTCCATATTAAGAATCATATGGATGTCTAATAAAAATGTACCTAATTCAATATCCAGGGAGATTAATGATTAAATATGTATATACTTGTGTATTTGTCACAATAATAGCATTTTAACTCATTGTTCCATTACACCAGATGCAGAATTTCTTTTATAAAAACTTAAATGCAGGGGCTAGGGTTGTGGCTCGATAGATCACTGCCTAGCACTTATGAGGCCCTGGGTTTGATCCTCAGTACCACATAAAAATAAATAAAGGTATTGTGTCCAACTAAAATAAATATTTATCCCCCCCCCCCCAAAAAAAACCCACAAGAAATTTAAATGCAAAAAAAGAAATAAAAAACCTTAAATGCAGTATAATATAATTATATAATATTAATAATACAACATATAAGCTCCACATAATGATTTCCAACCTATTTTAATGAGTCCATTACAATTTTGTGACAAAAATTGAAGACCTGAACACTTGGGACTTAACAGGTTAAAAAGAGAAATTACAAATAATATTTCTTAAAAAAATTTTTTTTAGTTATAGATGGACACAATACCTTCATTTTATTTATTTATTTTTATGTGGTGCTGAGAATCGAACCCAGTGCCTCACATGTGCTAGATGAGTGCTCTACCACTGAACTACAACCCCAAACATGTACTAGGAATATCTACTGTGACAATCATTAATTATGCTAGGCACTGAGGATTCCAAGATGGAATAGAAGTAGTAAACTGGCTCCCCTAAGGAGCACAACCTATAAAGAAAGCACTGAAGAAAGGGAAATGTGCCTTGGAAGGGGATAACAGATGGAGGGAATGATAAGGAAATTCTTTGCAAACAAGAAATTCTGAACTTCAGGACTGTGAATGAGGACAAAGTGAAGACATTTAAAGAAAAACTTGAAGCAAGCTACAGAGCTGTGCAGAGTGGGGGTGCCACTAAAGATGGAAGGGAAGGGACTCAATAAATAGCAAGTTAAGGCAAGGGAGAATGGACTGGAGGAAAACAAAGAAGGGAGACTTCTGGAGGAGACCAGTGAGGATATTCTCAATAGCACAGACAAGAGATGAGGTAATAGGAATGTGCATTGTCGGGGAGGGGAGGTGGAAATCCAGAAGAATGACTAGGACAGGAGTTAGACAAGAACTGAAGATGAGCTGATACCTAAACTTCTGCAGTTCGATTATTAGGTGTATGATGGTAGGAATTTATCAAGACTGGTATAAGAGCATTCAGAATTTCTTGTTTCCAAAGAATGCACGTTTCCATGCCTTTGCCCAGATTACTCCCTGCACCTGTAATGCCCTTCTCCAGGGCATGTATACCATTTCTCCAGTGTCTGCTCCTAAGCAAACAAAAATAATGACAATACCAAAATATATATATATATATTTCAGTGAAAGATTTTAAATTGCATGCCCTAATTTTCTCCTAAATTATTTAGCAAGATTAAGAAACAAACACACAACCTTACAAATATTCTTGAAGATAAAAAAAATATTCACCTTTGCAAAAGAATGCATTATTTCTGAGAGGACATCAGAATCTGGTTCTGTGCCTATGGCCTTGATTAGAGCATCACACATGAAATGCCACATCTGGGTGAGGTACTCAGGACCCCGAACCCGTGCACACTCCAGGAGAAGAGGCATGGACTCCGCTGCTGCCACACGAACACGTTTTGTTGTTAAGGAAATGTGATCATTAAGGAACTTCAAAAGGCTGCCATTCTACTTACTTAAGCCTTAGCTACCATTGTGTTAAGAGGAATGTTAGGCAATTTCTTGTTTATTTAAGATAATAAATCGTGTTCAATATAAAGTGTGTATAAAAAAAACAGAAGTCTCCATGGTCACATGACATACCTGTCTTTCTTGTTACCCTATGATACAGGAGGGATGAGTCCAGTGACAAGATAGGCATCCCATTGCTCAAATATATCCCCAAACTCAATAAGGGCTGTGAAAGATCTGTGATCTTTAAGAACATGAGAGCATTTCTCAAAATGCACCTTTATCCAAAACTTTAGGTAATACACTTCTTCTAATAAATGTAACTGAAGCTGGGTCTCTATGAGAAAACCACCGAGACCATTCTATTCCTATACTAGCTTTGATGGTTTTCAATAAAGATTTAGTCACCTTTCCATATCTAATACCATTTATAAAATAAGATCATGATAACTTCTCCTTAAAAGCAATTCTGCTTCATCCCTGGCATCACTGTAAGTCTGCTGGGCAAAGCCATCTCCATAGAGTACAGCACTGTTAGGACATTACAAGGAATGACTCCAAAGCTTGGGTCTGATCTGTGTTCTTTCTACCCCTCTGTTTGGCTGTGCTAACTTTACCCAGCTATGGAATTAAGTGTTTATACTTATACACATTATGACTATTGTTAAATTGAGGATCAAAACAATAATGTTCAGAGGTACTATTCACATTTGTAATGTAGGATTGTATTACAGAAAATTAACTTATACTTGCTAAAAAATAATCCTTAAAATCCTTAAGTAGACCAAAGAAAACTGACAACAAGTTAACAAAAAATGTTAACTAACATTTTTCTCTTCCATGATTTTGACACAAGGTGAACAAAAGTATATGCAGAAAACCAAGCTTACAGAGTAAAACTAGGTTAGGACACAAATAATAATGGTGATTTATACCTCTCAAAACTATAATAACCGAAGTAACTATACTTCTATTCAATCTAGATGTTTTACATCCAACTACTGTATAGGATATCATCATGGAAATAAAATTTCAGTAAAGGGACCATCAGCTTGACAACCTGTTCGGTGTATTCCACAAAACCTTCTTTTAATTCCTTGGCGTAGCAAACCTGAAACAAAAATATTAGAGAAAGAAATAAAGATTCATGTTCTTTTTTTTTTTTTTTTTTAACTTTGGTACTGGAGATTGAACCCAGGGTTCAATATCCCCTGACCCATATCCCTAGTCATTTCTGTTTTTCTATTCTGAGACAAGGTCTTTACTACTAAGTTGCTGAGACTAGTTTTGAACTTGTGATCCTCCTGCCTCAGCCTTCCAAGCTGCTGGGATTACAGGTACCATAGTGCCCAGCAAGATTCATTTTGTTGTTTTTTGGTGGAGCTGGTTTTGGATCAAACCCAGAGCTCTGTGCATGCAAAGTAAGTACTACACTCTCCAGCCCAGTTTTTAGGTGTTGATGTATTTATTAAAAACAACAGCAACACACATACCAAAAAAACCCCAGCAAAACCATGAGCTCCAAAATGTTGTATCTTGACTAGCACTACATTTAAAGTTGCATATAGGACATAAAATTATTAGACTTCTAAGAAAAACCATACGAGTTTAGCTTTACTTTTAATCCCATAATCACATTTCTGTTCATTCATTCAAAATATAGTTATTTACATTGAGCACAAAACAGACAAAATTCCTCATTTCACAACTTATACTCTAATCCATTTGTATCAGCTTTATAATACTCTAGGGACATAGCAATTAAGTCATTTTCATTCAAGTTGTTCACTGTTTCTACTATTAGAAATAGTATGAATATGAAAGGTTTAATTCACATGATTTTGTTAAGACAAAAATCCAGAAGTAAAAATGTTGGTCAAAAAATATCTACGCTTTTTTAAGGAATATATTCTTGAATCTTTAAAATTATTTCTTTTCCAGATATTTATTAAAAACATTCCTATGAAAACTAGAGAGGATATAAATGAAGTTGAGTAACAATTATGAATCTCATACCAACATCTGGCAAGCAGTTGATTTTTCTTCCAGTCCTGCCGTTTTAATACCAAAACTTTGCTGATCTCCAAGGTTCACAAATTCCCAACCATCATCATCACTCATATTCTCCATGTCTTGGGCTATTAACAGGGGAGGAAACAAATGCTTACAAAAAATAATAGTAAAGGCAGAAATATTACAACTGATATGTCCTTGTGAAGACACTTACTATCTAAAAGGGCTACTTCAGGCTTAATTGAAGCTGTCTTCATTAAAGGCCCCATAACCACGGGAAGGTATTGCTGAAATTCTTTCCCAAGGATTTTGCACATTCTGGCCCATGCTGAGATCATGTAAGAGATCTAAGGAAAAAATTAAAACAGATTTTAAAGTAATGGGTAAACAGAATATAATAAAGTTATTTCTCTATTTCACAGAGAATGTTTTCTTGATATGTTCATGGCACTTTAGTAAATGTAATTCCTAATGTTATATATTAAAAAATGTTCTGAATCAATAATGAAATCCTGTGAACTTTCAACTGGGATATAGGAAACAGCAGGCAAGGCTTATTTTTTTCCCTCAAGAAGCAATTATAATTAGTTTTCTTAGTATCTGCATCATCTGAATAAAACTAAATATGCCAACTCCTAGGCATGAGTTTTCTTTGAGGCAGAAACATTATCTGATATGACTTTCTATCTTTACTCCCTGGCTCCTCATTCATTAGACATTATTAAAACCCAAGAAACAAAATATCCTGTCCTTTTAGCTGTTATAATTTATGTGGTAAGTAGCTGGTTATAATTAAGACACCTCTGTGTTACCATTTTGTTCACATGCACTTACCTGTTACCCATGGAATACAGTTCTCTATTTGTTTGCTTATTTATTGCACAGGTACAGTTATACTTTCCACTTTTTTAAAAACACCGTTAGTCATTTGTTCACTTATTTATTTACTTACTCATTAATTAATTAATTAATTATGTGGTGCCCCAGCCCACTTCCCACTTCTAAAAAAATTTTTTTTCAATTATAAAATAAAGTCCACTCATTCCACAAATGTGTACTGGCTCTTTTCCACATGAGGTGTATTATGATTTGCTGATTCAAAGGTTAAAGCCACAGTTCTCACTACCCTCCTTGCAGTTGACTGTCCCAACAATATTCCTAATGTTAGCAATTTGCAAACTGTCCTTCTAGCCATTTACTTCTGTACACTCACAGATACAAAGATACAAGTATATTTATATACCACTTTAAAAACAAAGTAAATACAAAACAAAAACAGAACAAGCTTTATTGTAAAATGATATTTTCTTCGTTAAGCTATATGAAACAATTACATTGTGGCTGTGTAAAATAAAAATTTAATTCAACAATTAACGAGTGCCTTGCGTATTTAGGCACTAAGAATACCTTTAAAACTATGACAGACATCTATGATGTTGCTGCAAGTGTTAAATGCCCACACTGAGAATGAACTCTTGTAGAGGTGGAAAAATATGACTAGGACTTAGCCAGGCATATATTGTTTGTGATGGCAGGGGTTTCATCTAAATTAATAGAATATGTGTGTCTACTCATGTGCAGAGAGAGGAGACTGCAGGTTCTGAAATGGTCAAGTTTCTGTAGTTATCTCTCCTGGTAGGGGAGACAAGTCATCTGGCATTCAAAGGGGTAAAAGACACTCAAGTGGAGATATTTAGTAAGGGGTGTTGACAAATGAACCTTGATCTGCAAGTCACAAGTATACAGAGGTAACCTGCAGCCATGAATGAATGCTACTGCTTCCAGGAGAGTGAGAAGGTAAGAGCTTTGCACAGAGTCCAAGAGCAACAAAACTCGAAAGAGTCAAAAGAAGCAGAAACATGTCACAACAGAGTAAGAAAACCCGACTCCAGAAGAACAGAAACCAGTGAAAAGAATATCTGAAAATGTAACTCAAGAGAGCTATCATTCTTTTTTTTAAGTACATTTAACGTTGCGCTGTCCACAACTCATAAATGGATCAAGGTAAGGACAAGAATACTGCTTACCTGAGGATCATCATCTTCCATATCATTGAAATCTGTCTGAGTCTTCAACAATAGCTGCATCACATCTGAGGCATCCTGCATGAACTAGAGGAAAATACATCACAGGTATTTAACAGTCCACAGCACCAATGTCGCTATCTAATTTTGTTTTTTATGTAATAACAAAACTTAAAAAAAAAAAAATATCTATCTTTTCTACATGGGTTAAAACTCCACAGATAAATGTTATACTGAAAAATTCTCGTCTACATTAACAGATTTAATGCTCTTTCTGGGAAAACATACTTTCTCTTGAAGGACAAAGTAAACTGCAGTTTAAAAAGATACTTCTAATGGAATCAAGCTTTGGTCTATTGCTCATGTATTTCAAACAGTAGAATTTAATTCAAATCCGAAGGAAAATTTTAAATGGCTCCATAGAATTAACTCACAAAGATTTTATTTTGTAAATGATTTCATATAGCCTGTGCAGTTCTGGCAATTTCCACTGTTATGATCAGGCAATGGTATTTCAAAGCTAGATATACATAGTATAGAACATACAAATGTTTGGTTAGAATGGTCCCACAACTTAAAAGAAAAATTAAGCTAGGCATAGTAGAGCATGTCTGTAATACCAGCTACTTAGGAGGCTGAATTAGATGCCAGCCTGGGAAATTTGGTGAGACCCCGACTCAAAAAATAAAAGAGGTAGGGGCTGTGGCTCAGTGGCAGAGTGCTTACTTAGCATGTTCAATCCTCAGCACCACATAAAATGTAAAATAAAGGTATTGTATCCAACTAAAACTTAAAAAATGAATATTTAAAAAAAAAATAAAAAAGGGAGACAATGGGGTGGGAGGTGGGATGAGTGGAGGAACTTCGGATGGCATAAAGCGGAGGGAGGGAGGGGGCAAGAGGGTAGAAAAGATGGCTAAATGAGACAGATATCATTACCCTTGGTACATGTATGACTGCACATATGGTGTGACTCTATTCATGCACAACCAGAGAAGCTAAAAATTCTGCTCCATTTGTGTATAATGAATCAAAGAGCTTTCTACTGTCATGTATAACTGATGAGAATTAAAAAAAAAAAAAAAAAAAAAAAAAANTAAAGAGAATCTGCTGGGTGCAGTGGCACACACCTGTAATCTCAGCAGCTCTGGAAGCCAAGGCAGGAGGACCACAAGTTTAAAGCCAGCCTTAGTAACTTAGTGAAGCCCTAAGCAAATACTGTCTCAAAATAAAAAAAGAGTGGGGGAGGCAGCTCAGTTGTTAAATGCCTCTGGGTTTAATCCCTGTACACCCCTGACACCCAATCTTAAAACTCACCTCTTGAAGTTTAAGTACCATAATAGAGTGCAGATGTTTCACTAAATTATCTAAGTATGGAATAAGTAGAGACTTGGGACAGTCTTCAGTAAAGTTTATGAGAGCAGCAGCTGCATGGGCCTGCACCCGTTGATTGCCTTGGTCTTCCATGGTCTGGAGCAAAGCTGCAATCACCTGGGAAATGAAACCAAATAAATAGGCATATAATTTTAAATGCCAATCCCTGTTCTTACAGTTTGACTGGAGTATTTGAGGACTTGTTATTTACCTTTTCATGAAATTTCTTTTGGAAACCAGGTGCAAAATCTGTAGCCATCTGTCCCACAGCATTGCAGGCAGCATATCTTACTCTTGGATGCTGGAATATATTCCCTTGTATTAGTAAGGACAACAGGGTTCCATGTGAAACTACAGTTATGATTACAAATCAAGTATTTACTGGTACTTACAGGATCTTGAAGAAAAAGCAAAACAAAATTTACTATCTCATTTAGAATTCCTTCCATTTGCTGGTGGCACCCTTCGCCAATTGCAGATAAGGCCATCAATCCTGCATGCCGGTATTTCCAGTCAGCTACCAAAAAGAAATACATCCAAATGAATATTAATTAGATACTGCAAACATCATTCTGGAAGTGCAAATAACATTTTTATTTGGAAAATAACAAAACATTTTACACATTAGAAAAATGGACAGAAAAAATGCCAGACTGGACTATTTCATTTGTAAGACTAGTTTTGTAACACCACTTTATTCCGAAAACTTTTCCATGAATTTACTATAAGCAATAAATACCTGGATTTGGTGTCATACGTTGCTATTTATTAAATACAGATTTACTGATTACTATGATCACATTACTTTAAATTTAAAGTAAAGAATTTAAAGAATTTTTACTGAAACTTATTTGTATTCTAATAGTAACGACGGCTATTTGCTTTTAGGCTAATAGAATATGAACTAAACAATATTTATTTTACTGGCCTCTTCTATTTTAGTATAATTTTCCCCTCTCATTTATAAATATTTCTATTTACTATAAAACAATCATAACAAGCTATGCTTCTTCCAATTTGTTGTGTAACAAAGCAAGATAAATAAAACATAGGTCATGGTCTGAGTATATGGACAGCAACAATGGTTCTCAAACTGGGACCCAAAACTCCTGAAATTCCCCAATGTCCTTTCTGGGACTGGGGTTGGGGGTAATTCATTAGGTCAAACTGACAAAAATTTAGCTAATTTATTTAAAAGTATTTACAAAAATGCAAGTCTTTTGTGCTACTTTGGTGGTGGTGGGATGGACAGTCATTCTTAATAGTAATGCTATTTCTGTTAGTATTTCTGGATGAGCTTTTCATTTTTAAATGAATATTCACATAATATTAACAGTATGTATATTTTCAATTACTCCACATACTTTTTTTTTTTTTTTTTTTTTTTGGGCAGGGTAGGGTGGGGGATGGAGATTGAACTCAGGGGCACTAAGCCACATCCTAAGCCTTATTTAGAGACAGGGTCTGAGTTTCTTAGTGCCTCACTTTTGCCAAGGATGGCTTTGAACTCAGGATTCTTCTGTGTCAGCCTCCCATGCTGCCACTGGGCCCGGCTAACTCTATATACTAAGTCAAGAAATCTCAAATGAGCAATAAACTTAGGAAGAGAACATGTGAACATGTGATACTAATCTTTACATACTAAACATTAAAGAAGAAAGGCCAATGTACAACATTTAATGATCTAGAAAGCTATCCATATTTCATTCAGAGAATCTGAATATAATCTTATTTATTTCCAATGTATGGAATTATGGAAGTATGTTTAGCAGGAATGTGATGACACTGGTAAGAGGATAAAAACTTTTCAACAAATCTTTTTGAAATAAAGTAGCATATGGTAAAGAAAGAATATATTTAGAGAGGGAAAAAAAATAGAATGCTGTGGCCAGGCATGATGGTGCACAACTGTAATCCCAATGGCTTAGGAGGCTGAGACAGGAGAATCACACGAGTTCAAAGCCAGCCTCAGCAACTCAGTAAGACCCTGTCTCTAAATAAAAGATAGAAAAGGGCTGGGGGTGTGACTCAGTGATTAAGCACCTCTGGGTTAAATCCCTGGTACCAAAAAAAGACTGTTGTATAGAAAAAAATGTTATGTAAATGATTCTTCCACAGCATTAATTACTATATTATTTTCAAACTAGAAAATATGTATAATTTTTCCAATATTAAATAAGCATTTTTCACATATATAAAATAAATTCCAGTCTCCAGCCTGGGTGTAGGGCAAGTATTATTTTCCCATTATATAGTCAGAAAACTGAGATGCAGAAGACTTGTTAAAAGCCTTACACTTAGCAAACAACAAAGTTTTACTAAGAGTTCACAGCCAGTGTGATGGTGCATGCCCATAATCTAGTGAGCTGTAATAGACAAACTCTTTAACTACAAATCACAACCACCGTCACAATAAATCCACTTGAAGAACTGTGTCAATCAATAGAGAAACAGAAAACTGTTGACCTTATGTAATTTTTCACTGTCTTTGGGCTTAATTTTCTTCATCTTAAAAATGAAAAGGCTGGGGCTGGCGATACAGCTCATTTGACAGAGTGCTTGCCTTGCATGCACAAAGTCCTGGGTTCACTCCCCAGCACCACCAGAGTGGGGCGGGGGTGCGCAGAGAGAAAAGGCTAGATTTATTCTTTCTAACAGCTCCTATAGGTCAAGCAATGTGTGTCTTTTTTTTCCCTACATATCCCTTTGGGAAAAGATTCTCTATAAGATGGGACTCGGGTGGAGACTACTTTCCAGACCCAGAATCAGAATCACATCTTTAAAAAGAGGCAATGGTTTTTGACCATGCCTTTTTTGGGATAAGAAAGAATCTTAAAGGATAAGAAACTAGGTGAATATCATAAGAGCAGGAGTACTCAATCATTCAAAGCTGCTATTATTACTGAATCTTACTAATTTAGGATTCCATAATCCTGAGGGTGGAGGCAGAGAATATGCTCAGCATACAGGAGACCTAGAATTCAATTCTTAGCATTAATAACTAATTAATAAAATTAATAAAAAAAAGATCCTTTAGCTATGGTTTAACTCTCATTGCCTGGCTCTTGCAATCTATTCCATGTAGATAAAAACACTCATATACAGTGTCCTAGGAATGTAGCTTTCTAGGCACAACCTATAGCATCATAAAAACAAAACAAATACTCATAAAAGATAAGCCAGGACTTCTGTAGAAAAATGTTGGCATAAGCTTTATTTATAATCAACAAATCTATTCATATTTGAAAGGGATTGTTGAATGCTATGTGACTATTAAAAAAATGAGGCAGACTGTTACATGGTGATATGATAAAATGTTGAACAAAAGTTTAGTTAAGTACTCTGTATCCATATTATATATTTACATTAAAAACATCACACACATGAATAAATGAAATCAGAAGTCTCAGAGAACTGACAACAATGGTCATTTCTGAATATGAAGTAAAGGACTTAAATTAAAATACATCATGCAGGTTAACTTTGCAATTAAAAACAACCCCACAAATTAAAATAAAACATACACTTATCTTTGGTATTAATAAAAACTACAGGTATAAGGGCTGACAACTAACACAGTATTACATGTAAATAACCTAAATATTTCTGACTACAGAGTTAACCATAATTTCCTTTAGATTTTACATACTTTTTTCTAAACACTGATGCCAATTTTGTGAAGAGAAAACTGAATAATTGTTTCAGTACTGAGAAAAATATTCTTTAGCTAGTGACTGAATGTTCCCAAAAATGACTAAATAAAAATTTCATCAGTAGAATACGAGAATTAGGTTAAATATTCCACAAACGCCATTTGTTAAGAATTTAACATTTAGAAAGACTCATTCTACTATGGTAGCATTTGAAGCAGTTAGCTTACGGTTCTGAAGCATTTGCATAATGTGTTCCTTGATCATTGGCAGAACAAGCTTTCCACCAAGTCCACAAGCCATCCGGTCTAAAGCGCTCTCGCCAGCAACTGCATTGCTAGATACACAAACAAAATAATGTAATCAAAGACACACAAAAAATGTTGTACTGTACATACTTCTATCCATGTTTTTAAACTGGGACTGAGAAAGAATTCAAGCAGTCTTTTGCATGTGATATTGAAGTTGAATATTAGAAACCCTACAGCTTAAAAAAAAAAAAAAAAGAGGAGGGGGCAAGCATAAATAAAAACTTTTATCATGCTCTACCATGATACTTTTTAATAAAAGTCTTCTGTTTTGCTGGGTACAACAGCACACCTGTTTGGCAGGCAGAGGCAGTTCAAAGTCAGCCTCAACAATTATGAAGGCTCTAAGCAACTGAGTGAGACCCTGTCTCAAAAAAACAAATAAAAAGGGCTAGAGATGTGGCTCAGTGGTTAAGTGTCCCTGGGTTCAATCCCACTTAGCCTCCCCCCCACCAAAATCCTGTCTGAATCTTTTTCAGAATTCAGAGATAAAAGTGGGAGGTTAATGAACCTTGTGTATCTCCCTTCCTAAAGATATCCTTCAAACACAGGATTGTCCACCTCCCAATATTAACTTATTACTCATCTTTAAAGGAATACAAAGTGCACTGCCAAAACTATGCACAGGTGCAACTGTTTTCACTGAAAAGATCAAGGCACAGAAACATTTGTACATTTATTCTGCTCACAGCTGCCAAGACTAATAGTATTTTGTCATATGCATAATCTTTAATTGTTCTGTGAAGACAAAACTACAAAGATAAAATTATAAATAATAAAAGTTTTTATTATATAAAATAATCTTTACAATAGGACTTTGGACCTAAAATTTTTTATTTTGAAAATATATTTATGATCTGCTTATTCACAGATAAGAAAATCTTATCCATTAAATCCAGAAAAACATTTTGTAAGCTTAATGTAAATTTAAATATCATTTACAAGGCAAATTAGAGGACAGGTAGCAGCATGTTATGGTAATTGAACCAGAGAAGGAAAATATTTAACCTGTCTTCTCTTTAGCCTAATGAAGGTTTACTTTCATACACTTCAAAACAGTACTGAAGCCAGAAATTAGTCTTGAGTTCAACAATGTGATTAAGCCTCAAAAATGCAGCATGCATATTGTTGTATCGTGTGCATGTATGAATATGTAAAAGCAAGTTCCATTAGTATGTACAACTATAATGTACCAATAAAAAGTGGGAAAAATGCAGCAAATATTCTGCAAGCCAAATATTTTTAAAAATTTTTATCTTGGTTAATTTAGCAGCTTATCATGTACCAGTCTTTTGGGAAAATAATTCAAGTTCTTTATAAGAAAGGTAGTAGAATGATGCACTAGGAAGAACACGAAGAAAACTAATATTAAACCTCAGCTTGCTAACTGGCTATGTAACCCTGACAAATAACACATCTTCACTCTTTGATTTCTGCCATCTATAATACAGGTTAGGGACTACTGAAAAAAATCAAGTGGTAGGCAATTCAGGAGGGTTAGGAAGGAAGATCACGAGCGTTTAAGATCAGCCTCAGGGATTAAGGAAGACCTGTCTCAAATAATAAAAAGGGATGGGGATGTAGCTCAGTGGTAAAGGTTTCTAGGGTTCAACCCCCAGTAAGTACTCCCTCCAAAAAAAGAAATTAAAACAACAGAATTTGAAGTGCTTTTTCATATGTCAGGTATCATCATCAGTAATGCACAGGAAATACAGATTTTGGTTCACTTTTCCATAGGAATTTAGATTCATGGGACCTACCTAAGCTAAAACATGCCAGTACCACACAGTATTACTGTCACTCAGTGCACATGTGGTGCATTTTGCGTTTCTAGTTTTTTCAAAAAAGATAACTCTCTTTGTTGTTATAGGTAGCTTTCCTGATTATTTATAGAATACAGTTTTATGTACTATTTACAATTAAAAGAAACCATGTCTTAAGAACTTTCATTAAACATTAACTTCAAATTACATTAAGAAAAATAAATAAAATACAATTTGGAAAATGTTATTCAGAAATGCATACAACAGAAAGGCAAAGTGTCCCATATTCCAAATTTAGAAGTTTAACAGCATCCAGTGGTAGCCCCAAAGCTCTCACTACCACCCTAGACCCAGCTCCGCCAGTAATCGATGTGATTACCTATCAAAATCATCATCTTCTAGTTCATCAGCATTTGCCCAGTCCTCATCTTCTTCGAGATCAACCATCATTGCTAACATCTGAGGAACTAAAGTGAAGAATTATTTCATTCCTGAAGACTGGCTTTTATTACTTTGCCAATATCATCATTTATAAATAAGAATTTTAACTTAAGTTTTACTTTGCCTTTAAGAAGAGTAAGACAAAACAAATATAATAGGCCCTCTGTATCCACAGGTTCTTCATCAGTGGGTTTTAACCAAACTCAGATAAAAAATATTCAGGGCTGATGGGGGGACTGCCTGTACTAAAATTTGTACCACTTGTCATATTCCTTGAACAATACATTTTAACAACAATTTACATAACGTTTTTATTACATTAGGTATAAGTAATCTAAAAAAGGCTAAAAGTGAAAGGATACGAGGTTACATGTAGTTATTATGCCATTTTATAAGAGATTTCAGCATTATGAAATTTGGTATCTACAAGAGGTCCTAGTATTAATTGTCCCCAGATACTGAGACAACTATATTTGTCTGTTCCCCAAAAAGTTAACTTCTTGTGATAATTGCTTTGGATCTTATTTTTTTCCTTTAAAGTAACAAAAACGACATTTAAAAATATTTTTAAAAGTCAAGATTAACCAATTATGTCCCATTATCCTATATAAAGAACACCTAATAGAAACCTATGAAAAATTTTTAAGAAATCTTTAAAAAAAATTGCTCCATTTAAGTTTTTATAGGCATTCTATAGATTAAATGGGACATAATGGATTAGGGAAAACAGTCAAATTTCTTCTGAACTTTCTACTGCAGTCTCTCATATCCCATAACAAAATGAATGTTTCATTCCTAATTTTTATACTTGAATCTATACATAAAATTATAGTACTCTTCTATTTTAAAAAATATGATAAATGGCTTCATGTTTGTACTTTTTGGAAATCTGTTTTTCAACAATCATGGATTTCACAGAATTCCATTATACCAACAAACTACCTATTGTCCTGCTGAACATTTTGTTTCCAGTTTTCCTCCCACTTGGAAAATTTAATTTGATGAGATTATTACGTATATCTCCTCCTTGACAAGTTATGAATCTAAATACGAAGTTGTTACAAATATCTTCAATAGTACGAAAAATCAAACTGCTTTCCACAGTACTTGCATAAACTTCCACTGTTTATCAGATGAAGAGAGGGCCTGTCTTATTTCACAAAAATGTGTGAAGTGCCCTGGAGCTAGAGAGTAAGAGCCCTGTTGGCTCCACACCTTTCAACACTTGACAAGTTGTACTCCACAACTATACTTGTTCAATTGGGGCGCAACAGTGCTCATTAACTATGTCAGAGTTATCTTTTGTGAATTTCCTCTTCTTAGCCTTTATCTATTTTCAATATACCAAAACTTTGTTGACTGTGCACACTGTATTATTTTCTCCCAGTTTGTGGGTTTTTATTTTCATGTAGCATGTATTGACCTAATCCAAAAAATTTGTTTTATATCAATTTTTGTATCTATGGATTGTGACTCAGTCTTAAAAAAAATAGTTCTTCATTATTAGACTTTACTTGTGAAATGTACCAGTAATATTGAGGCTTTTCATCTACCCCAAATTATTATGTTATCTGGAATTGGGATATTTTTTCTTACTAAAAATAACTACTTATCCCAACCATATTTGGTGAATTTCCTTTTAATTCAACTTTGTTTCCATGTGCATGATTTGCTCCTACTCTCTCTACTCTGTTCATTTCCACTGTCTGTATCAGTACTATCAATGAATTCTAAATTCTTAAGACGTGATAAGGCAAGAGCTCAAATACTTTCATCAAAATCAGCTTTGCTTATGAATTGAAATGCATTCTGCTGTCATGCATGACAACATGAGAACAAATTAATTAAAAAAATCAACTTCGCTGCTCTGGGAACTATATTCTTTCACAAAAATCTTAAGGTCAACTTTATTAGGATTTTGACTAAAATAATATTGGATTTATAGGGTGACTGAGGAAAACTGATGTTTAGTTCTATTAGTCTTTTAATGTCACTTGATTTTTTTTTCCACAAAGGTCTTACACTTTTTAATTTATTCTTAGGTATTAGCAAGTCATGCCTACACTACGTGATCTTTCTTAGTAAATTTTCTAAGTGATTCTTATTAGTTCATATGCACACTATTATTTTTGGTTTTGTTGTTTTCTTGAGGTCCTGAGAATTGAACCTAGGAATTGAACCTAGGGCCTTGTCCATTCCAGGCAAGCACCCTAACCACAGAACTATAGCCCCAGCTCAACTTTAAAATAATCAGTTCTAACAATTTTATTTTATTTTTTTGTAGACAAGCACACAGACTACAAAGAAACAATATTTATCTTTTTTTGCCAATACTTATAATTTTTTTTGTAGTTGTTGATGGACAGAATGCCTTTATTTATTTTCATGTGGTGCTAAAGATCAAACCCAGTACCTCACACATGCTAGGCAAGCACTCTGCCACTGAGCTACAGCCCTAGCCCTACTTACGTTATCTTGACAATGTCCGGAACTGTCAGCATAACAGAAACAGTGATAGTGGGAATACTTTTCTGTTCCTATCTTTAATGGGAAAGTTTCTAAAATTCTAATCGCTACTTCTTTGTAAAATAAAAGGTAGGTGCCACTACAAAAACCAAAAAACCAAAACAAAAAACAACCTTGGTGATGTATTTTCTAAACTAATGGTTCAGATACCAATTAGCACAGAAATAGCTAGGTCAGAAACCATCAGTTCATTTTGTGAATCTGTATCCTAGGCACAATAAACATAGTATTTCCACAGTACAACAGTCATGTAAATTTCTCCGCCAAAGAGTATAAAACAAAGCCAACATAATAAAGAGAGCTCTGATCAGTGTTAGATTTGTATTCTAATCTTATCTTCACTTTAAATACCACAATTAAGTTATCTCAGTTTTCAGCTTTCTATTAGATGTCTAGATATTCTCTGATTACTTTTAATTCTATTGACTTTGTTCAATATTTTAACATATAAATGGTAGTCTATCACATTGTTCACTATAACAATTTTACTTAGTAGGCTTTCTATGGGTCTGCAGTCTTTAAAAAAATAGCCACAACAGTGGGTCCATGCATACACATATAAAGATCCATTTCCCTAGGTTCATCTGATTTTTAAAAGACATCCATTATATTCTCAAATAAATCTGAGAAATCACACAATCCTTAGTACATTAATCCAACAATTTCGCCACATTACACACAAACTGTTTGAAGACCTCTGACTTACTTGTCTGAGCAACAATATTAGTATGTTTTCTTAACATAGCAGCTGCAGTCTCTGAGAGTGTCACGATCACTTCAAGGGCAAGCTGGCGCTGCATGTTGTTGAGGCTTGTGTCTCCACACAACTACAAAGAAGACGTATTTGAATACATTTAATAGTTTAGGTTGTTACTTGAAAATAATAAGCACAATATTTACTGAACTGTTTAATTTACCTTTAGACTTAGTTGTAGAGTTGCTTCCAAGTGAGGACGCAAATACTTTGGAACAGTATCTGCAATCTCAACAAGAGACTTTAAGACTGAATCATCATTCTGGTAGCACGAATCATTTACAGCCTAGAAAAGATAAAACAGAAAAAAGTCTCTGTTCAAGACTCATTTTATGCCTACTTAACCAAAATGTCCCCCAAAGACAGCCAATAGCAGAATAATATTACTAAACCTTTTCCCCCACCAAATAATTTAACAATCTATATTAGGCAAATGTTCTACACATACACACCCTTGTTTTGAGGACTGTTAACTAGAAATACAAAAACATTTAAATCTGAGCTAGAGGAAATACAAATCAAAGCTGCAATAAAATATCATATCAACCCATATAAACTGGCTATTATCAAAGTGAAAAAATAATAAATCTGGTGAGGATGTGGAAAAAGGGGAACTATAAGTTAGTATAGCCATTTATGGGAAACTGTATAGAGGTTCTTCAAAAACTAGAAATAGAACTACTATATAATCCAGCATTCCAATTATCCTGTGTGTATATATACACAAAGGAATTAAAATCAGTATGTTGAAGACACATCTGCACTTGTGAATTACAACATCATTTGTAATAGCAAAGAATCAACCTAGGTGTCCACTGACAGATGAATGGATAAAGAAAATGTGTTATATATACACACAATGAAACATTATTCAGTCATAAAAAAGAATTTCTATCATCTGCAGTAACACTGATGAAAAATATTATATTAAATTAAAATAGGTGAACAAGACAAACACTGCATGTTCTCACTTATATGTGGGAGTTAAAAAATACAACAAAGACTGAAGGCTGTTAGGGAATTTTTTTTTTTTAATAACCAAATATCTCTTTATTCTGTCTTTCTATATTCATGTCCCAGTCTTTTTCATACATACAGTAAATACTAGATCCTATGATATGCATTAAAGTGTTCAACATTACCCATTTTATTTTTCATTGATACTGAGTTTGGTCTCTGTGGTACTTGGGCATTTTTTTTTTTTTTAAGAGAGAGTGAGAGAGGGGGAGAGAGAGAGAGAGAGAGAATTTTTTTTAATATTTATTTTTTAGTTATCAGCGGACACAACACCTTTGTTTTGTATGTGGTGCTGAGGATTGAACCCGGGCCGCACGCATGCCAGGCGAGCACGCTACCACTTGAGCCACATCCCCAGCCCGATAGCATATTACACTAAAGTTTTATAATAGACTTAAAATATCTTTTCAGTACGACAACCTGGGGAGAAAAGTCAATAAATTCTATTAGTATCTTTTTATCACACGAAAATCATCTGATGCCTTACATCCTAATGTAGTGGTTCTAAACAGAGCTAATGATGAGAAAAGGCCAGGGATACTTGATATCCTATGACACAAAAGCTTACAGGGATTCATACAATCTTTTCATCATGCAACTCACATGACCACAAATGTCAAATATTTATAAAAATGATAAACTATGATCTGAATCTAGAAATTCTTAAAGTCACAGATCATTTTTTGCCTGGTTTTAATGTACAGTTGACTATTTGTACACTGAACCAAACAAGGATCAAACATACATGGAAAAAATTCACATTTGTACTGAACTTGTATAACTTTTTCCTTGTTATTATTTTCTAAATCAATAGAGCATAACACCTATGTATAAGCATTTATCCCTTATTAGGTATTCTAAGTAACAAAGAAGACTTGAAGTATGTAAGAGGATATGCGTAGGTACATACAAATACTGTGATTTTATATAAGGGACTTGGGCATTTAGATTTTGGTATTGGCAAAGGGGCTGGAACCAATAACCTGAGGATACAGAGGGCTGACTATATAGTTAACACCTCTCCCCAATGTAACTACTGTATAAACTGTGGCACTGCAGAATGGATACTTTGTTTCAGAAATCTAGAACTTCATTACTTCACATAATCAATAGTAAGAGTAGGGTTTTTTTCCTTTGCCTCCCCTTATTCTGTTTTTCTTTATTATTTAAAGGTTCATCTGTTTTTACAGTGTTGGGGGTGGATGAACTCAAGGGCACTGGATGACCCAACAACACCCACGGACATTGTTGTTTTTTTTGGTTTTGTTTTGGAAAAGGGGTCTCTTGCTGGGTTACCCAGGCTTGCCTTGAACTTGGGATCCTGTGGCTTCGGTTTCTGAAGATAATGGGCTGTCAAGTGTACAGATGTGTGCCGCTCTGCTCAGCTGACACAAACTCTGCTCAGTTGAACACAAATGTGCTTCTTTGCCTAATAACAATATTGATTGTTATGCAATTCTTTATTTTTTTTTTCTGTTTTCTTTTTGGGTGCTGGAGATTGAAACCAGCCCTTTTTATTTTATTTTTATTCTATTACCACTACTACTAGTATTCTACTTACTACTACTGCTGCTATTATTAATTTTTGACACAGTGCCTTGATCAGTTAATAAGGATCTCACTAAATTGCTGAAGCTGGCTTTGAACTTGGGATGCTTCTGCTCACCTCAGCCTCCCAAGACAGGCAGGGGCCACCATGCCTGACCTCTAGCTTACTTTCATGGTATTCAGAGAAGGCATGTGGTATGATTTCATCCTTTAGACTTTGTTGAGATTTGGTTTATGTTCCCTTTTATGGTCAACTTTGGTAAACATTTCATATTCACTCCAAAAGAATGCATACTGTGTATGCATGGAGTGTATGCATGTGTAGTTGTGGCATTGCAGTGTTCAGAACATGCCCATTAGGTGAAGGTTGTTCATGATGTAGCTTCCACTGTCCTTTGTTTCTATTTATTTATTGCCTATTTCATCAGCTGCTAAGGAATGAGTGCCATAATTGATTTGTCCATCTTTCATTTTAATTCTGTCTGGTTTTCATGTACGTATTTTGAGTTTATTTAACTAGTTGAACACTAGCTTGTTTATGCTTTCTGAAAGATTTAACTGTTATTATTGTGTATGTCCCTCCTACACCTGGCAGTGTATGCCTTGTGTATACCTTGAAGTCAGACTGAAAATAAATAAATGACTGGGTACAGTGGCATATGCCTGTCATCCCAGTGGCTCTCGGGAGGCTGAGGTAGGAGGATCGAAAAGCCAGCATCAGTTTTGTGAGACACAAGCAACTCAGTCAGACCCTGTCTCTAAATAAAATACAAAATAGGGCTGGGGGATGTGGCTCAGTGGGTGAGTGCCCCTGAGTTCAATCCCTGGCTACCCCCCCCATAAGTAAATAAATACCTTTATTTTGTTTATTTAGATTTTTTGTTTTGTTTTTTATGTGGTGCTGGGATTGAACCCAGTGTCTCATGCATACTAGGTAAGTGCTCTACCACTGAACCACAACACCAGACTGCGAACACCATTAAGTGCTCTTGCTCAGACTGTGGTCTCATTGATAATCCCCTCAGTTTGGTCTCTCTTTAAAGTGTCTGGGAGACAGCTTCAGAGAAGTCTTCATGACTCCATGGGGACAATTTTCATTTTCTGCTCAGAGTGTGTCTGTTTCCCTCTCCCTATGTCCATCTGACTGCTCCCTTTCTCCTCCCTCCCTTCCCTGTTTTTCTCACTTATAATCCTAGAATGTAATCCCAGGATGACTACAGGGGTCTTCAACAGGCTGCTCCAAATGCAGCCTCAGTCTTCAAGGGGAGGACAGAGATTGGGTATATTTAGGGCTGACAAACATTGGCTGCACTGCTAGTTTTTACATGAACACTGCCTACTATGTGCAGACAGAAAAAAATGAAGATAGAGATGGCAAGCTTTCTCCAGCTTACGTTGACCCAGAGCATGTGGTGTTTTATGTTTTAGTCTAGGTCAAGAGCCTGTGCTTTTTTAGCCAAGGCAGCCTCTTTTGGAGCCCTATTACAGCTTCTTATTACCAATTGTCTAAATGTACAATTTCGGTCCGTTACCAAATGTAAAATGACTTGTGGTTTAAGAAAATGCTTATGTCTTAGAAACAAATAACAAACAACAAAAAGAAAAAAAGAAAAAGAAACTAGTAAGAGTAGGGGCTGGGGTTGTAGCTCAGTAGTAGAGTGCTTGCCTAGCATATGAGGCATTGGGTTCAATCCTCAGCATATTAAAAAAATATCTAAATAAAATAAAGGTATTATGTCCATTAAGAACTATAAATATATACACACACACACACATATATGTGTGTGTGTGTGTGTGTATATATATATATAAAATAGAGCAGTATTGCATGGTATTTGACTTACTAATGATACTGCCCGTTTAGCTACTGCATTTGTATATATCACTTAGAAATCACTTACTCCACCTTTGAATTTTAGTAATGTTTCAGCATTTTATATCTAGAAAAGTACACCATTTTATTATACATTACTTTTTATTTCCTTGTATTTAATTTTAGCCATATATTGGTATTTAAAAATATATATGAGTTTACTTCTTATGCGTTTCATTTTAGGATAAAATATGGGAAGTAGCAAAAATCTGTCAAAACAACACAGTTTGGAGTTTTGAAAAGTTAAGAATCACTACTCTACCTTATCCAACATTATTTTGCTGATTTAGGCAGGAAGGTATCCTTAAAACATTAACTTGTCCTTGAGTACTAATAATGTAGTTTTAATAACAAACTACTTAATTTACAATGTACTCTTATAGGGACCAGTGTTACGATCCTGTAGTTTGATTTGTGATACTACCACTTACTACACTGTAAGACTTGTATGAGCATATAATAGGCAATGAATATTTACTTAATAAATGAACAAATATACCTCAAAACCCTGAAGAAAACTTGAAAGTAATGAATATCAATATGGAATGTAATTATTATTTATTCTATACTATTTGTTTTTTACCTGTAAGAATCCGGGTAACAAATCTGCAAAATGTTTGAACAGAGCAACATTATGCTCATTTGCAAGTATGAACGCAGCAGTAGCTCTAGCAGATAATGTCCTGATCTAAAATGAAGAGAGTAAAAGAGGACAAACATGAGAAACTTTTTTGATATATTCAAGGTCAAGTTTTTTTTTTTTTTAAGCTCAGGATGAAATTTTCAGTAAAACTAGCACTTACAATCTTCTAATACATAATTTCACAAGGTGGATTAACTTAGATGTTAAGTAATGGAATTGAAATCATTTACCGATGGATGTTCCTGATCTTGCATACACTGAACTAACATCCGTTTGATGACGTCTAAATAGTGCTGCTGCTGGTTCCCAAAAATTCCAGGGAAGTTCCTGAGAAATGATCCAAAAATACTCTTTAAAATTACATTTTATCCTTGTAAAGTGTGAGTAAGAGTCTCTAATGAACTGTTCACCTGGCTCAAAACATGCATTAATGTTTAGGCCAAATGTATACACGTGCTCTAAGGAATTCTCTTTCTGGGTTGAGTGAATGGAAGCAAACACAGCAAAAGCTTGAACTGGGCATACAGATTACTCAGCAGCCTATTTTCAGCCCATGCTTTATCTTTACCACTATGTCGCAGCTGGAAACTGACCTGAAGCATAGGATGGGACAAGAGCAAAAGGTTTCAGATGGTAACTATAGTAATCATGCTTTCTGACCATCTGTTCCTAGTCTTAGTGACCCAGGGAATTCAAGATCTATTTTACTTTTAAATGTAGTAAACAAGTCAATTGAATGCTTTTCATTCTTTCTATAATCTGAATTACTTAAATAAGCAAAATATTGTGATATTTTAACAAACTTCTCTAAATAATATACAAAATAATATACACTTGACAACTGAAGTAGAAAATGATGACTAAAAACTATACATGTAATGGCTCACCTGAAAGTTACAAATCTAACATATACTAATCATTTTGGTGGGGGCGGTACCGTGGATTGAACTCAGGGGCACTTGACCACTCAGCCACATCCAGTCCTACTTTGTATATTATTCAGAGACCGGGTCTCACCAAGTTGCTTATGCCCTGCTTTTGCTAAGGCTGGCTTTGAACTTGGGATCCTCCTGCCTCAAACCCTTGAGGTGTTGGGATTACAGGCATGCACCACCGCACCTGGCACTAATCATACTTTAAACAGCAGAAAACTATGGGAACACTGTAGGACAAAAAATAATCACCTAATTCTAAACTTAAACCACATGTTCACACACACAGAAGTTTGTTAAAATATCACAGAAGACCCAGAAAACACACTGGGAATTCACTAGCACTCTCATTTTCTTTTTCAAGATACCAATATTAAAGTGGTTTTATAAAAGCTACAATTGGTAGTGTATTAACCTCCAAATAAAGGAAAAAAAGCCATTCAAGAAAAATTCTGGGATCCTAAGACAAAAAAGAAAACTGCAGAGTGAATGAAAAGCTTCATTCCCAACCTCCAATGTTGCTTTTAATTCAAATACAAAGCTTATATGAAGACCTAATTTTTATTCTAAGTCCTCAAACCAAAATTAGGCTAAAACAATCAATTAAAATGTGTTTTGGACTTTCATGACATTAAGCTAAAAATGACAATAACAGACATAAAACAAGATCAATGGATATACCAGAATATGTGAAGGGCAGCTTCCCGCAGTCCCATATTTTGAGAGCTTACTGAATCGAAAAGGAACTTCAAACCTTCAGGCCACTGGTTGTTGCCATCCTCATCTAAAAGGGAAAAAAAATCCATTTTGAAGCCAAACTTCAAAATATTAATGATGAATCCCTTTATTTCATAAGCCTCATTCAAAATATGTAATAGTATGTCACTTGTTCTGTATTTTTAAAAATACCAATAAAATTGTTTTCTTTAACCATAACAATGGTCAAAGATTAATTTAATATTAAAGGTATTTTTTTGTATAAAATATTAGGTTTATAATTTCTGTATATGGGTTACAAAAGCACAGAGTAACATTTTATATTTATTTATTCATTTTTGGTACCAGGGATTGAACAAGCAGGGACACTGAGTTACATCCCTGGCCCTTTTTATTTTGAGATGGGGGTCTCACTAAGTTGAGAATCCCAGGACTGAGAGAGGGTGTTCATACGTTTGTAGTTTTCAAGTGCTATAGGATAGTATCAATGTTTACTTTTTAACAAGAGTTAAAAATCTAAATTTTTGTGATACTTTGTAATAAAAATGAGTAGAACCACAAAAGCTATTGTGCCACTTATGAGACTCATTAGTTATATTGTCACAAAAACCTTAAGGGTTGACTAGGAGATTCAAGTCAGCCCGAACAATATAACAAGACCCCATTTCTTAAAATAATAATAATAAAAAAGTGTGTGTGGGGGGGTCCTTGGTGCATACCTATAATCCCAGTGACTCAAGACACTAAGGTAACAGGATCACAAGTTTAAAGCCAGTCCAGGCAACTTAGTGAGACCCCTTTTCAAAATAAAAATAAAATAGGCTAGGGCTACAGTATCAGTTGTAGAGTGCCCTTGTGTTCAATCCTTGGTAATACCCCCCTCCCAAAAGCTGATTGTCAGTGTGATATTTGATCAGACAGTAAAATAAAATATACCCCATTTCCAGACCCTCAGGCATGCTAGGCAAGCCTTCTTTTACCACTGAGTTATATCCTTAGCCTTAATAAAATACCCTTTAAACTGCCCCTTCAGCATAAAACATAAAAGATTATACCTTAAAGGGGATAAAGATGTTTGCTTTTAAAAAAATTATCTGAAAATGTTTCCATTATTAAACAATTTTGAACAAGAAATCACCTATAAACCTGTGCACCACACATTTAAAACCTGAAAAATGAATTATCTACTCTATTTAAAAATATTCTAAATTAAAGTTCAGTGGATTTTGAATTTATTTACTTGAAAAATAAAAATCTGAGCCAGCAGCAGTGACACATTCCTGTAATTCTAGTAACTTGGGAGACTGAGACAGGAGGATCACAAATTTGAGGTCAGCCTTAGTAACTTATACCCTATCTCAAATTAACAACAGGTTGGGGATGTAGCTTGGTGGTAAAGTACTCCTGGGTTTAATCCCCAGGACATCCCCCACAAAAACCCAAAATGTATTTCCTGCTGGTTTCTAAAAATTTGTAGATATCAGAAAAAATGATAATCTGCTAGTTGTTTGACAAAATTAAAAAATTAGTGTCATAATGTACACAAAGCACAATCAACAGTGTTATATTTTGGGGGGGGGAGGGGGGGCGGTGGTTTCTAGGGATTGAATTCAGGGGCACTCAACCACTGAGCCACATCCCCAGGCTTAATTTGCATATTATTTACAGACAGGGTCTTACTGGACTGCTTAGAGTAGTTACTGAGGATGTCTTTGAACTTTGGATCTTCCTGCCTCAACTTCCTGAGCCGCTGGGATTACAGGCGTACGCCACCATGCCTGGCTAATATTCTCCTATTTAACCCCTATTTCATGAGGTAATCCTCTTAATTATTAAAAATGCCATGTAGATGAATTCTGCTTGCAATCACAACTATGAATCCCTATTCAAAATTAATGTATGCAGCCGGGTGCAGTGGCACATGCATATGATCCCAGCAGCTTGGGAGGCTAAGGCAGGAGGATTGCGAGTTCAAAGCTAGTCTCGGCAATAGCGAAGCACTAAGCAACAGTGAGACCTTGTCTCTAAGAAAAATACAAAATATGGTTGGGGATGTGGCTTAGTGGTTGAGTGTCCCTAAGTTCAATTCCCAAAACCAAAAAAAAAAAGTATGGGTTGAGGGTGTAGCTTAGTGACAGAGCATGTACTCAGAATGCACACATAAAATATATATAGTAGTACATATGTATATGATTTATCACTATACTTATATAGTTGCAAAAGCCCCTGGAGTTCACGGATTTCAACTTCAATTGGCAAATTTTAAAAAATTAATTATTTTCTTTAATAATTCTGGTGATTGAACTCAGGGCCTTGTATATGCTAGGGCAAGTTCTCTATTACTGAGCTACATCCCCAGCCCTTTTTAAAAAAATATTATTTTATAGGTCCTTTGAAAATTTCATAATTTGAGACAGGGTCTCATTAAGTTGCCTAGACTGGCCTTGAACTTTTGCCAATTGGTAAGCTTAAATTACAAAGTACTTTATACCAGGAGTTAGCCTGTGCTTCCAAAACTTCACAGATTAAACAGGAAAATATAATTGGCAACTTTCAAGCAAATTACAAAACTATATTTTCATATGGATGTTAAATACCAATAGGTAATACCAACAGGACTAGATTTTTTAAGTACCTATAATTTTTGGCTGTAATTGAATAATCTATAATCATATTCATTTTGAATAGAATAAACCATACTTGTACTGAGAATCTTCTTCCCCAAGATTCCAATAGAGGAAAAAAAAAAAAAAAAGAAAAAAAAGGGAGGGAGGTAATATTCCTTTTTCTCTGTAACATAATTATACATGTACTTGCATACACACCTATTAAATTCCTGGCCAATTCTGCAGCAATGTCACAAATTTTTTTCCTCATGCTAGACTGTGTTTCCATCTGAATAATCATCAGTAGTTCGCTCTTGATGGCAGTCTGAACATCTGATGGAAGAGTTGGATAGACTTCATCAAATGCAGAGGACAAAAGACGTCTTAGGAGAACCGCAGCCATTTGTCTAGCCTTTAAATAGATAACAGTGCTATAACTTCATATCTTACTAGAGAAAATATTTTCAACAGATTCACTCTACCATTGATGTATTTCACTATCCTATTTTTATAATTTATTCACAAAGCATCTTTGTTTTTTAAAAAGTAAAACATATAATAAAACTCTTTCAAATCACATTAGTATGTATAGAAAATGCCATACCACAAGACATTTTACTTACAAGTGAGAAAAACTCCTAAGCACATTAGAATTCAGTAGGAACAATTTTGCTGTGATAAACTCTATAATTCATATTTTTAATACATTACTTAGGGGAAATACCTTAAACTGTAAACCCTCTTTCCTAACTCTTTATCTGGTTCTCATTCTAGAACAAAAAAGTATTTTTTCCTACCTTAGCTTTAGGCTTTCAGACTATCTTGTTATATAACCACTCTTTTTCATTAGGGTTTTAGAAAATCTGCTATGAAATCCATTTATCTTTATGATTCTTTGCTTTGCTAAGTTGCTAAGACTGGCTTTGTTCGAGATTCTCCTATCTCAGCCTCCTGAATCACTGGGAATATATGCATGTGCCACTGTGCCCGGCTCCCATTTTTAAATCTATGAAATATATTTAAGTTTGGAGTTTTCTATATAACATTCCCCGAGATTATCAAATGGAAGATTGCAAACAGAAGGCTTGATTGGGCAATTTAGCAAGACCACCCTCTCCAAATTAAAAAAAAAAAAAGGCAAGGATGTAGTTCAGAGGCAAGATGTTCCTGAGGAGGCTGAGGCAGAAGGATCTCTAAGTTGAAAATCAGCCTCAGCAACTTAAGTGAGCCCCTGTCTCAAAATCAAAATTTAAAAATGGGCTGGGGATGTGGCTCAGCGGTAAAGTGTCCCTGAATCAAATCCCTGACACCAAAATAAATAAATATTATCCTTTCAAACCAATAAATCATTGAGAATATCAAACCGAAATCTTTCCTGCTTTCATTTTTTTCAGATCATTACTGCTTATTATCACTATACTTTGGGACTGTGACCAACAAAAAAAGGTAAGCTATACAAATAAAAACTTGCCAGTTGTCTCTCTTGTGCTTTTCAATAAGAAATCCTTTTGTTGTGCAATGTATGGTAGGTAGCAAACTTAAAAAATTTAATATATGCTCTAGAAAGAATTCAAAGTAGTTAAAATGTTACTAAGGTAAAGAAACACCATTTGTCATCTATTTAAAGAAAAACTTGGGCATTGTCATACTGCTTTCTAAGTGCTATGACAATATGAAATTGCCAGTGTGAACTGAGTGGAAGAAATCAGGAGAAACATAAAAGTTTAAGTACAACTCCATTTCCATCAAATATTACTATAAGCATATACAGTGTGACTTTTGGCAAAATCTTATTCTATAAACTCTAAATGCAATGCTTTATAGGCAAGATAAGTTTTCTAGAGTTGAGTTCTTCAACACCTTTTTTCAAAGTAAAGCGATAGTCAATGACACTCAATATTTACAGGGTATTACCTGTATAAAGAAAAAAATCAAATACACTAAATGCAAAGGAAGAATAGTAAGAAAACTATAAAATCCTAATACTTAAATAGCCTTGTTTTATCATAAGGAAAAAGGAGACTTAAAATTCAAGCAAACATTAATTTAGCATACTAGGTAACTTGCTAAAAAAAACCCCCATAATTTCAAGATTCTAGAAAGTGTCTCTGTTCCAAACCATCTTGCTAAAGATTCATCTAGACAGGATTATAATCATAAATTTTTATGGATAAAATATATATTTCAAAATATTTGTAACATTAAAATATTGAATGAATATCCTCCTTTAGAATGAAGCTTCAATGAAAAGAATTTTTATAGATTAGAAATCACTTCAATTTTAAAACTTAATTATTTATAAAGCCATTAAATTTTACCTACCCTAGACATATCATCTTATTTGGAAAAAAGGAAATACTCATACAATAGGTAGTACTTTAAAAACTCACATCACAATTTGTAGGTAGCTCTTAGCCAAAAAGTTCAAAGTTTAAGTAAAATGTAATAATAAATAATTCTCATTATCCTCTCCTGACAATCATCCTAATCAATGTTTAGTAAGAATTTAATATTCTCAAATATTAAGGTAGTACCTCCTCAGCAGCTGTTGTATTTCTGATGGCTTGTAAGAGGAACGTGATCTTTGACTGACCTGGGATATTTTCATAGGTTTCCTACATGGAAAAAAAATTAAAGGTTAGAATATAAAGTCAGAAAAGTTTGTAACTCAGAAATGAAATGAGAAATGGGAAGCACCCATGCATAAGCCATCTGGGTCTAGTGTCAACAATTTCTATTGTGACATGAAAATATACTTTGAGTAGGTTATGAAAGAGGATATCCATTTACATATTCTTTTCTACCTAGCTTTCTTAATACATGTTTCTAAGGTGTCTGTATATTTTCTTACCTTGGGCTCCCTGGTTAATACATTAGAGTGAAAATACTGTAGAAAATCATTTAAGGTATTCTGCTGAAAAATAAGTGCTCAACTTAACATTACCTTATATTCTGGGGAATGACTTATAAACATTTGTTAGACTAAATGATATAGAATTAGTTTAAATCACTACTACTTAAGCAGCACTAGATATATATCTCAGATTAAGCAAATCAAAGAAAGGAAAGTGTTCAAATTCTTTATGCTATGTTTTCTTTCAAGCAAGGATTATATTAAAACTATATTATATACATAAATAAATGGTTACATTTAAGAGAAATTCGGTCAAGAGATTTTTATAACATTTCTAGATCTATTAAAAAGTTTTGTGCCTCAGAATAATTTCCTCTTTGTTAATAACATAAAATCAGAAGAAATTAAATAAGGAAGCAGGTATCAATTAGAAGATTGTCAATATGGATCAAAAAACAAGTGCCAACTATATGCTGGTCATAAAGTAGTTGAAGGGAATATATTCTTGTGTGTGTTCAAAAATTCTAACACTAGGGGGGTTAGAAATCAACTACTTGGAAATCAATTTAAGAATATTTGGAATATTTCCCCTTAAAAATCTTCTTAGTACATAAATAATAAATATCATCCACTATCATTCTATTTCCTTTAAGGGTCTAATGTAGTTAACAAATTTTTTTTAGCCATCTAAGTTCAAAGACCTTGCCTGCTCTCTAACATCGCACTTTTATAATCACCTGGCTTCTATGGACAAAAGCAACGAGATGAACAAGGCTACTTAGAATCCAGGGTTACCTCATACCTTTTAAGTGGTAGATGGCATCCCTGAGATATTGATAGAATCAAAGCTTATACCTTACATGACTTGCCAAGATCGAAGATAACAAATGACAGACAGAACTCTGGTCTTCTAAGGCCAACCATACCCTAAATATCTCTGGCACTGAAGGCTCTGAGTTTCATCCCTGGAGGTTCACTCTACTTAACAGCACAGTTCTATTTATGCAGTGCTACGGTTTTCAAACTTCCCAAACCTATCTCTAAGGAAGATCTTCTGATAACCTCAAGTTCTACTCTAATTAAAAGTACACAGGATTAAAACAATGCTGAAAACTGTGCCAAAAAGCATTCGTGGCTGAGAAGATGGTCTGAATTTATTTATTCCAAAATGAGATAATTTATGCAAAGATATTCAAAAGCTGATTGCAAAAATGAATATGTAACTTGAAATATTTCAATTAATTTTTCCAAAGCAACTAGAAAAGCAGTAAAACATCTTCATTTAAACAGTCTCTCATGGGGAGCTGGGGATATGGCTCTTGCCTATCATGCATGAGGCCCTGGGTTCAATCCTCAGCACCTCAGCACCACCACCACCAAAAAAGAAAAAAAGTCTCTTACAGTAAAATAAAAATCTCTTTTAATTCCTTGCATGTGGCATAGCCCCAGATACACTGTAAATGCAATAAATGGCTTACGCTTAAATTTCCAGTTTTCTAAATAGTTTTTAAAAAACAAAATCTTCACTAAGCTATCAATCACTTTCAGAAAACCTGCTAACAATTTTGAGGATCTCTGTACCTCTATCCTTGTTCAGGTAGAACAAGGATATTGATGTGATTATGCCAATTCCAGTAAAGACTTATAAACATGACATCAAATACTCAATACAATCCCATAATAGATTGTGGTAGTAGTGTTTAGCATGTATGAGTGGCATCTAATTCCTGAGGTTCTCACCATTGCATACAGCCTTAAAGTCTCAGCCTAAATAGGCAAATTTTGTAAGGGCAGAGATGGTATATCTCTAGTACATCAGAATACAGCAATTGCTATAAAGAATATTTCTAAGACTGTGCCTAGCACTAATCTAGATCGTTTCACTAAATGTTACCAATGTGGTGATAAATTTTAATTTCATTTGATTCTACCACAAAGTCCAAATTTCATCTCCCTACTTCTCTGCCCACAAAGGAAAAATGCTAGTAAGTATTCTTCTCACTCATTCCATAAATATTTATGATGAGCCTACCTTCTATGAGAAGATGGAAGAACAAACTACTTTTACCTCTTAAAACATCTTGGTCCCTCAACAATCAGGTATATTTTTCAATATTATTCTCCTTAATCCGAATGATTAATGTCTACATTATAATCAATGAGGAGTCATATAAAACCCATGCATATAATTAATAAAATACTTAAGCTAACATTATATAAAAATGTCCAGTCATGAATACTGTTGACAGTCAACTGGGAACTACTTGTCAATTGTTTATTCAGGCAAATTATTGTATTTTGATACTTGAAGACATTCAAATAATTTCTTCAAGTGTGGGAAACATTTTCTGTAAAGTTAAAAAAGAAAAATCTTTGCAGGTTTTTTTTTTTTTTGGGGGGGGGGGGGTACTGGGTATTAAACCCGGGGGTGTTTAACCAGTGAGCCACATCCCAGCCCTTTTTGAGATAGGGTCTTGCTAAGTTGCTAGCGGCCTCACTAAATTGTTGATACTGGCTTTGAATTTGAGATCCTCTTGCCTCAGCCTCCTGGTCACTGGGATTACAGGTATACACCATGGTACCTGGCTTCTTGCAGACATTTTAAAAGTAGAAATAAAATATAAAGCCTATCAAATAGCTTATACAATAGGAGAAATTTCAAAACTTATGTTTTGCAGCCCTTCATCAAAATATAACAATAAAATCTTTTATTGTGTTTGCTTTTATATTTGAACACAAATCATTTTAGTCAACAAATTGGTATGTACGTACCAACAAAGTATTTTTATTTTAACCAAGTAAATTACAAAGATATTTACTAAGTACAAGCCAATTCACTTCAAGGGAAATATTTCTACATTTGCTTTATCATATTTGATGCTGAAATTTATTTAGATTACTCATAAAAGGCTTATTTCATAAGGCAAAGAAAAGGGAGGCAGGTACTGAGATGTCCTTATATGCAGTCAATTTCTCTCAAATACTTTCCTAAGTAGCTCTATTCACAGACCAAGTTAGTACTAATTATATGACACTAAGAGGCTTGCTCCTAGCATTTACTTTTTTGACAAATTAAGAAAATTCTGTATCTCAATACTTACTCCACATACAAATATATTCTCAGGATATTAAAAAAATAATAAAAAATAAAAATGTAGTATCTAGATGTTTTCACTAGCAATAGAGAGACTAACAGTACTTATTTCCAATTGTTCTTTATGAGAAAATGTGCTGAATGCTGCTAACTACCCCCAAAGTGATGTAAGTGATAAAAAGATTTACAACAGGCACCAATTGGAATTCAAGCTGAACCAGACACTGGTATTTAGTTCAATAGAAGAGAGATTCCCCACTAGGCTTGACAATAGAGACTTAAGCAAGTGGAGGAAAGAGGGAGAATTAAACTAGCTTACTAATTACACTGCTGTTCTGCTTTGTAACACATGGAAATTTCTATTATCAGTTAGGATTAAGAATTTACTTTGGTGAAAAATCATCTCTGAAGTTTGTAGAAAGCATCAACATGTTTTTTAGGATCATCATATCTTGAGAACAAAATTGATGTAACATATGCATATTACTTCTAAATACAAATGCTACTTTTAAGTATTCTAAAAGTAATCCCACCCCCCAAGTATGCAAAGACAGGCTTACAGGTTAACACACATATAGCACTATTATTAAGAACAGAACATAAAAACCATAATTATCCATTCATAGGGGGCTGTTTATATAGATAATACACCTTTGTCTATATAATGAAGTCTCTAGCTGCTTAAAAAAACTCTTCAGTGGTAACATGAAATACAATGGGTGAAAATCCAAGCTGCAAAATAATGCGTGTATTGTAATCCCATTCAAGAAAAAAATGAATGTATACACCTATGTTTGTAAACACACATTTTCAAGGAAGATCCAGAACACACTTGAAGAATGGGTTAAAAACTATCTGTGTCGTTTGAATTTTTACCCTGAACATATCTCACACGCACAATGAACAAAAATTTATTAGGACAAAGTTAACAGTTTTAAAGTGGTTTTTTTTTTCATACAAAAGTGAATTTCCAGTAATATTAACTTCACTTATTACTAAACCATTAAGTATGATGTGTAAATCCTACCCCATTCAAAGCACATATTAACAACATTGTCGTTTGTTTAAAAGACAACTCTCAACTCTTCAGGCCAGTTTGGGGGGGAAAAAAAATACACACACACACATATGTAAAAATAAATAAAGACCCTCCTCCCTCAATTTCCTTATCTATATGTAAAGTAAGTGTTGGCTCTGTAAAAGTATCTCAAAAATCCCTCCGTGAATCTTATAAAAATCTTCAATCACATGGTTGCAAAGAACTCCACGGATAATCAAGTTTGAGGGTCGACTGGAAAGTTTCTCCCTTTCCTCCAAGTATCTCCTACAAGCCCAGGTCTGGACACTGACAATGTCTTCTACGGAACGAGCGTGTCTTACTGCTTGCTAGTCCGCAGGTGTATTTCAAATAATGTCCCTTGAACTACATCCGAGAGAAGGGAGAGAGATGCAGATTAGAACTAAAGAAACGGAGACTCCAACCTACGGTGCTGGCCCAGTTGGACAACGGAAGTCCGGTGCATGCCACTTAGGAGACCGCCAATCTCCAGAGATCAATGAAAAGCGGTCTGCGGGCGCGCAGGGCACGGAGGGGCAGCTCAGGAAGCAGCCCCGAAGGCAACTTCTCAGGACTGGGCTGCGTGGCCGGGGCAGCGGCTCCTGACGGGACTAGACCCCGGGGCTGAATGGGAAGAAGCGAGGGAGCGAAGGCAGGACTGGGAGGGAGCAAGAGCAAGGCAGGAGAGGAGCAAGGTGCGGGTCCGGGTGGCCCGGGGGCTGGGC
>NW_025999932.1:12486052-12551891 GCF_001458135.2 Marmota marmota marmota
ATGGGGGGGCGCCGACGGCTTAGCCTCCCTCCTGGGGCTAAGGCCGGAGCTGAGACTGAGGCTAGAGCCGGGTCCCGGACTCGACCAGAGTCGAGTCGCAAGGGTGGGAAGCGGGAGGAGTCGGCGGGCAAGCCTGGCAGCGGCGAGGGGCCAGAGGCCCGGCTGGGGAGGAGGGACCGGCTCCTGAGCGCGGGAGATTTCGGCGCCGCCGGCTGGCGTGCCTCTTCCCTGTCTGCCCCCAGCCCCTCCCCGCAGCTCGGCGAACGGGCCCAACCCTCTGGGTCCCCCGCCCCCAGGATTCCTAGCCGCGACCCCCCGATAAGGGAGCCCTTCGAGGCACACTTCCCCTTAAAGCTCCCCCACTCCTCCGACGCCTCCTGTGTCAGACCCTCCGGTCTCCCCCGGGGCCATGACTCAGGCCGCCCCTTCCTCCCGCGCGCTCACCAGTGACTCACGCCCTGGGCTTGCCCGGAAGAGGGGTTACTCAGCCCAGCCTCCCGCCCGCGGAGGCCGGGGGACGTCCACGTAGCTCGCACGCCCCCGCCCTGCGAGCCTGGACTGTTCCCTGGTTTGGGGTCCCGTTCTTTCAGTGACTGAGAAACTGCCCTCCCTAGAGAGGCAGTGGTTTGTAGGGCTGACCTCTATCAATGAAGTCCACCAGTGTCCAGGGGCCCAGACACCTGGTTTGAGTGGCAGCTCTCTGCATAGGTGCATAGGTAGTACAAGCCCAGGCTGCCCTCACTGCCCGGGCTGCCTGTTTAAACCATCTTCCTTCTGCTGAGACCCTGCTGTGTTCAGTGTATTTGTTGATTGGGCTGAGGGGTGACAGTGGAAGGAAACAATTCACTTTTGCCTCAAAAGGACACTGTATTCCTAGTGAGGAGATCCAGGTGGGGTGAGATGGAGAGGAGTTCTACACCTCTGGCAGCTCGTAGTATTTAGGGAATTTAATTTCCTGTTGGCTATTTCTGCTCTTTGAAAGTCTTCTTAAACATTTGCTCTTAGATGATTTTAAAACTTGGCCTTGTGTCACCTCCTGGCCACTGTGTGCAGAATCTGGGCTGAGGCTCTGGGATCCACATGGAGTTGTGATAGCCAGCCAAGATTTTTATGAAGGAATCAAATTGATTAGTAGAATTCCCTCAGTAAGTTTTAGCTGTAGCAGTGTTTTAGCTTTGAAAACTTCTCTTCAGGAGGTTTACGGACCTATATTTGTAGAACTGAAGTTTCTTTTTTCATTCATCTGTCACATTATTTCTTCAAAATCAAACATGTTAGGATTCTAAGGAGGCTTTTTCCTCACCCAAATTTCTTAAAATTTAAGGCGTTACATACTAAAAACCATTCTCAATAACTAGGGTAACAGTGAAAAATTCTCAAATATTTCAACATATCTAAATATTAGATATGCTAACTTAAGTTTGTGGATTTGTCAAAATAAGTGTGCTTGTTTTTTGTTGGTTTTTGTACTGAGGATTGAACCCAGGGGCACTCTACTACTGAGCTACATCCCTAGCCCATTTTACTTTTGACTTTTGAGACAGTGTCTTGTCAAATTGCCCAGGTTGACTGAACCTAGTGGTCCTCCTGCCTCTGCCTTCCCAGCCACTGGATTACAGGTGTGTGCCACCATGCTTATATTGGGGCACTTTTTTTTTTTTTTTTTGATGAGGCAAAGCATGAACTTGGAATTATTTTAGGCTAGAAATAAAACAATTTTGTATTAGTAACTACATCAACTGCTAGATTGTGGAATGACAGCGCAGTCCTACTTTCACATTGTAAATATTCAATCAAAAGGGAAGAGGAAGATTTATGAGGTTAACGAATAATGAGATCCCCAACTGGAATTTCTACTGAATAGTGGGCTTCCTGACAATAGAATGGTTCTGGTATCCAGAAAACTTACTAAATGGGTCTCTTATTTTCAGCAGCAGGATTGCCATTTTGGAATATTTTGTAATTGCTGAAACTTTCAACAATTTATTGCACTTAAGCCCATTTCCCACAGAGGGAATCCTGTTTGTTCTACAGGAGTATTATTTATTATCACTCAGATATTGTATAAAGTTATCCCACAGGAAAATAGGTTTATTTATTTCTCAAGGAGTTCAGATCGTAGAAGATCAAGAGGCTTGCACTTGAGTCTAATGGGTTTGGATCTTCAGTCTGTTACTATTTGTGTGACCTTGCCTCAATTTCTCATCTGTAAAATGGGAATATGCACTATAATATTACTAATCACCGCAGTTCTAACATTAAGATGTAGTTGGAACAATGTATATTGTGTGATCTTGCCCAAGTTAATTAACCTTTCTCAGCCCTAGTTTCCTCTTCTTTGAAAAGCAGTGGCATAGTGCCTAGCCCAGAGTAAATGTTAAATGATAGCGGTCATTACTAATATAGATTGAAATCTCTAAAATTTATAAATTTAATTCTGATTGCACATCTACCTGATAGATTATCCCCCTTCCTTTTTTTTTTTTTTTTTTGTAACCACTGAGCCAAATCCCCAGCCCTATTTGTTTTTTATTTTGGGTCTCACTAAGTTGCTTAGGTCCTTGCTAAGTTCCTGAGGCTGGCTTTGAATTTGGGATTCACTTGTCCCAGCCTCCCGAGTTGCTAGGATTACAAGTGTGCGCCTGGAAAATGATCACATTTTTATACTCCCATTATATAAGCAGTGATGTTATGGGGATACATGATAATTATGGTTAAAAAAATAATTTCTAAGTTTGAATTTTTTTTATCACAGAGCATTTAAAGTCCATTCCCAGCTTTAAATACTATAGCTGCACTGTTTCGTATGGAAGCTACTAGCAATTATGGCTATGAGATGTGCTTTAAGTGTACAGTGGTAAAATGTATACCAAATTTTAAAAACTTAAGAAATTAATAACAATTTTATATTGGTCAGATGTGGAAAAATAATAATTTAAATTAAATAAAATATATTAATAATATTTACTCATAAACCATATTATTAAACATGTTGATATTTTCACCTGTTTCTTTTGCTTGTTAAAATATGGCTACTAGAAATTTTAATTTTTAAAATTACATATGTGATTTGCATTTGTGGCTCACAGTTTATTTGAATGGACAGTACTATGCTAGAGAATAAAGTAAACAACTAGCTGTATACATGGCTTTCCCACATATTTGTACATTTAGATTAAGGAAATAAGTTTTCACCAAAGTGAAATCAATTACCTTACAGTGTTTTCTGTTGCGTCCAGTTTTTGAACTTGATTCTTAGGGATTTGGAGACATGGTACAGTAGTTTATGAGCAGTGTTCCTTGCTTAGGAATTTTCTTCACCTGTTGGTTTGACAAACAGAATTGTGGGCCTTAAGATGGTAATTAAGAACAGATCAAATTTGATCTTGTAGAATAAGTATAAATTAAATCTAGGACTGGTCAAGAGTTACAGGAAAAGAAAAGATCTTTTATTTTCTTGATGTTGATTGTTTTCATTTAAATGTTGTCAGTGGATTTATAAAACATCATTTGTTGCATTTTAAAACCTGAAACAAAAATAGACTCAGCAGAGGGATTTTTCTTTGAACTTAAATGTTTTTTTTCATAGAACACAAATAGACTGAAAGTGAAAGAATGGAAAAAGACACATCATGTAAACAGTATCCAAAAGAGAACCAAACTGAAAATGGCTACATTAACATCAGACAAAATAGATTTCCAAACAGAAAGTGTCATTGGAGACAAAGGAGGACATTTTTATGATAAAAGGTCAATTAATCAGAAATATATAACAAATTTAAACACATGCAACTAACAACAGAGACCCAAAATTAAAACCTGACAGGATTAAGAAAGAAAGAAATAATTAAAAAAATAGTTTGAGACTTCAGTCCCCACTTTCAATAATTGTTAGGGTAACCAGGCAGATTAATGATAAGTGGAAGCCATGAGGAACAGTATGAGCCAACTAAACCCAAGAGAAGCATGTAAGACACTCCCAACAGCAGCAGAGTACACATTTTTTTTCTCAAGCACATATGGAACATTCTTCAGGATAGACCATATGCTAGGCCATAAAACAAATCTTAGTGAATTTAAAAAGGCTGAAATCATAAAGTGTGTTCTGTAACCACAATAGAATAAAATTAGAAATCAAAAACAAAAGGAAATTTGAGAAATCTGCAAATATGTATAGACTACAAGGCACACTCCTAAATAGCAAATATGTCAAAGAATAAATCACAAGAGGAATTAGAAAATACCTTGAGATGAATGAAAAAAGTATAAATACTAAAACTTAAGGGGTGTAGTGACATCTGTGCTCATATGGAAATTTAGATCTGTAAACACCTACCTTAGTTTCTTAGGAACTATAATGAGAAAAGCATACCAACCTACACACAGAAAGAAAGAAATACTAAAGACTAGAAAAGAAACAAATAAAATATGGAATAGAAAAACAATAAAGAAAAAACAATGCAAAATTATTTCTTTGAAAGATTTTGTCAACAAAATTGAAAAACCTTTGACTATATTGATGATGGTGGTAGGGTGGGGGAGCTAAGACTCAAATACTAAAGAATGAAAGAAGGGACATCATCACCACACTTTTTGACATAAAAGAAAGATAAAGGAATACTGCTTACAATTATATACCAGCAAATTAGATAACCTAGATGAAATGGACACATTTCTTGAAAGACACAAATTTTCAAGACTTATTCAGGAAGAAGTAGAAAAATCTGAATCAACCTATAACAAGTAAAATAATAATTAAAAAAAAAAACTCCACCCAAAGAAATGTCTAGAACCAGATGACTAAACTGGTGAACTCTATCAAACATTTAAAGAATGAATACCAACACTTCTCAAACTCTGACAAGAAATAGAAGCAGCATGAAGACACAGTCATTCTATGTAGCCACTGTGACCATGACACCAAAACTAGACAGACATCACGAGAAAATTATGAACCAAATTATGAACATTTAGCAATGTTGTCATAAGAATTCTCAATAAAATATGAGCAAACTGAGTCTAGCACCATATAAAAAGGATGATCAACCTTTCTATATGTTGTATTTTATGTGTGGAATTTATCCCAGGAATGTAACATTGGCATAACATGAAAATCAGTGAAAGACACCATAGTCATAGAATAAAGTATAAAAACTTATGATCATTTCAACTGATGTGGAAAAAGCCTTTCATAGAATCTAATACTTTTTCCTGATATAAGCACTCAACAAACTAGTAATAAAGAGAAGCAGTCTCAACCTCATAAAGTCCATCTATGACAAATTCACAGCTAACCTCATACTTGCTAGAGAAAAACTGGATGCCTTCTCCCTGAAATCAATAATAAGACAAGAATGTTCATTTTGCTGGAAGTTCGTTCACAGGTGGCATGATTTAATATAGAGAAAAATCCTAAGGAATGCACACACTTAGAACAAATAGAATTAATTCATCCAGGTTGCAGGATATAAGATCAATAACAAAAATCGACTGTGGAACTGGACATTATGATGTACACCTGTAATCCTATCTACTTGGGAGACTGAGGCAGGATCATGGATTCAAGGCCAGCCTGGTAGAATAGCAAGATGAACAATCAAAAAATGAAATAAAAATAATTCCATTTTCAATAGCATAAAAAAGAATGAAGCAGAAACAAATTTATAAAAGAAGTATAAGACTTATGCATTAAATTTATAACATTGTTGAAAGAAAGTATAGAAAATCTAAATGAAACACATTTCTTATACATGAGTTGGAAGATAGAAAATTATTAAGATGATAATATACCACTCTCTCAATTGATGCAAGGCAATCTATATCAAAATTCCAATTGCTTTTTTTTAAAGATATGGACAAGCTGATCCTAAAATTCATGTGGAATTGCAAGAGCCTGAATAACCAAAACAATATCAAAAAGTTGGAAGATTCATACTTCTTGAACTCAGAGCTTACAACAGAGCTACAATAATCAAGACACTGTGGTGTTGGTATAGGAATAGTCACACATCAATGGAATGAAAGGAGGGTACAGAAATAAACCTTTCAAGTGTCGTCAGTTGATTTTTTGTCAAGGGTGCCATGAAGGTTAGTTTATGTTCCATCTTGGCTAGTTTGTGGTGCCCAGTTGTTTGGTCAAGCATTGGTCTAAATGTTGCCACGAAGGTATTTGTGGATGTGATTTAATATTTATAATTAGTTGTTGTTATGCAAAATCAATTACCCTCCATGAGGTGGGCAAACTTCCAGCAATCAATGGAAGGCTAACTAGGAAATAACCGAGGTTCTGGAGGAAGAAGCAAGTATGCCCAAGATCGCAGAATAGTAATTCTTCCTGGGTTTTCACCTGCTAGCCTGCCCTTAAGATTACAAGTTCAAGACCACTACCTTAGTGTCTAGATTGCTCGCCTGCTGGCCTGCTTTCTAGGTTTTGGCCTTGCTAGCTCCTATAATGATATGAACCAATTCCTTAAAATAAATCTATAAATATATGTCCTGTTGTTTCTGTTTCTCTGGAGAACCCTGACTAAACAGGTGCGAAGGCCATTCTATGTAGAAAAAAGTAGTCTTTTCAACAAATGTTGCTGGAACAGCTGGATATCCATATGCAAAAGAATGAAGCTAGATCCCTACCTCACACCATATAAAAAGCCTCAAAATGAGTCATAGACTTAAACATAAGAACTAGAACCTTGAAATTCTTAGAGGACTACATGGGACTAAATCTTCATGGTCTTGGATTAGGCAATAGTTTTTTAGACATGAAACAAAATCAAAAATGACAAAAGAGAAAGAGTTAAATTAGATTTCACAAAATTAAAAACTTTTGTGCTTCGTAAGAAAACCATCAAAAGTGAAGACAAGTGAAGCACAGTGACACATGCCTGTAATCCCAGCAGCTCTGGAGGCTGAGATAGGAGGATCACGAGTTCAAAGCTAGCCTCAGCAATGGCAAGGTGCCAAGCAACTCAGTGAGACCCTGTCTCTAAATAAAATACAGAAATAGGACTGAAGATGTGGCTCAGTGGCCAAGTGCCCCTGAGTTCAATTCCTGGTACCCCTCCCACCAAAAAAGAGTGAAGACAAGACATAGAATGGGAGGAAAACATGCAGATCCTGTATCTTCCAAGGGACTTGTATCCAGAAAGTGTGAAGAATTCTTTACATTGAACAACAACCCAGTTTAAAAAGTAGGCAAAACATTGCATGAACATTTCTGCAAAGGAAATATACCTGTGACCAGTAAACACATGAAGATTGTTCAACATCATTAATGACTAGGGAAATGCAAATCAAAATCACAATGAGATACTACTGCATATCCATTAGGAAGCTTTGATAAAAAAGGCAATGACAGGTGTCAGTGAGAATGTAGAGAAATTCAGACCCTCATACTCTTTCAGACCCCTTCTTATGGGAATGTAAAAATCTTGCAGTTGGTTTGGAAAACATTCTGACAGTTCTTCAAAAAGTTATGCATTGTTACCATATGATTTAGCAATTCCATTCCTAGATAAACACTCAAGCAAAATTAAAACATATTTACACAACAACCTGACATGAATGTTCATAGCAACATTAGTCATAAAATCCAGAAAGTGGAAATGTTCAAACCAATCAACTGATGAATGGGTAAACAAAATATGCTATAACTATGCAATGAGATATTATGTGGCATTAAAAGGAAATAAATTACTGATACATGCTATAACAAGGAAGAACCTTAGAATCATTCTACTAGGCTGGGCACTGGGTACATGCTTGTAATCACAGTGACTCAGAAGGCTGAGGCAGGAGGATCACAAGTTTGAGGTCAGTCTCAGCAACTTAGCAAGAGCCTAAGCAACTTAGTGAGACCCTATCTCAAAATAAAAAATAAAAAGGACTGGGGATGTAACTAGTGGTAAATCCCTAATACCAAAGTAAATAAATGAACAAATAAAGTCATTATACTAAATGAAATAAGTTGGCCATAAATACCAGTTATTTTTTTTTGTTCCATATACATGAAATGTCCAGAATGAGCAAAGCCATAAACACAGAAAATTAGTGGTTGAGTGTGCCTGGGGATGGAGAAGGGTGGGTAGGGAACAGAAGGGGAGGGAAGGAGAGACTGCTAACAAATGTGGAGTTTCTTTTGGGGGATGATGAATATGTCCTCAAACGTGATAGTGATAATGGATGTACAACTCTGTCAATACACTAGAACTCAATTGTGCACATTAAAGGATGAACTTTATGATATGTAATTTATATATCAATACAGCTATTATTTTTTAAAATGCTTTTCCTTATAGAGCTGAAGGAAATCAATGCAGTCCTCAATTGCTGATTTTTTTCTTACTTTCACAGTATTTTTACTTGGCTGAGAGTGTATGGATAACATTCATAACCCTTGAACCCCTGAGCCTTCCTGACCAGTACTGGGGGAGAGGGAGTTAGGCAATTCAGATATGAGTTATCCTATTTTTATTCCCACCTCTTGGCTATTTATAGCAAATATCTTACAGTTTGGACACAAAGGCATGCCCATTTTGCCTTATGCATTATGATGACATAAATGGTGGAGAATTGTGACATCAATCCACATCTCAAATTTGCAGATATTGACAGGATAAACTTTTAGCAGTCTATAGTCCAAGAAGAAGAATGTAACATTATAATAGTTCATACTCAATTATCCACTCTATGTGTGGTGCTGTTTTGTGCCACATTGAACTGCATTAGTATTTTTTAATGAACATTTCATTAATTCCCTTGTTTGATGACTTTTTAACAGGCACCTTCTCTGTGGTAGGCACTGCTAGGCTAGGTTGCAGTGAGCCTGCAGACTGGGTTCTCATCTTCATGGAGCCTGCAATCTTTGGAGAGAAGTCAGATAATAAACAAAAGGATGATGATTTCATTTAATGATAAGTGAAAGAGAAGGATAGTGGGATTAGAATGACTAGAGTAGGGTGGGGTGATACTTTAGGGACACAGTCTTTTGAGGAATAGTGAGAATTGAGTTGAAAAATGAGACAAGAAATGGAAGAGTTTCTCCAAAGCAGAGGAAACAGTACAAAAGCTTGAAGGCAAAAGTGAATCTGGCACATTTCTGGGAGGAAAGGGGGTGTAGTTGGAGGGCAGTAAGCAAGGAGGGGAGGGCTGGGAGGTAAACAGAGGCAGGTCACCTAGGGGTTGCTCAGTGATGTGCCTTATCCTGATGGGAACGGGAAGTCACTGGAGGGTTAAGAAAGACATATGACCTAAAAAAACAGTTTTAAAAGGTCATCCTGCCTGCTGCATGGAAAGAGACCAGAGGTCGGAAGGCGAGGAAGCTGAAGGAGCATCAGAAGTCCATCGAAGCTCTGCAGGGAGACCGTGGCTTGGTCCATAATGGTGCCCCAAATGGTCAGTTTTAGTTTCCTTTTGAAAATCAAGCTGGATGCAAAGGTAGACCCAAATTTTTGTGAGACCTGAAACTTACACAATTTGAGGACCCTCTCTAAGAAAAATGAAAAAAAACTGAACACAAAATTACATGGAGGGCTTTGGGTGGGTCCTAAGCAAGGGAAGGACCCTGAAGGGTAGACTTCATGAGCTTCATGATGAAGCCTCCTTCGATGGGGGGTGAGGTTGGGAGAAATCAAAGGTGCTTAGGATTCAGGCCTGAGCAACTGGCATGCCATTAGGATGCAGGAGGAGGAGGAGGTTTTTAGGGTGAGACCTGGAGAGAAGAAAGCAAGCATTGGGGTTTCCTTCATGGTAAGTTTGAGGTGCACAGTAGGCAGCCAAGTGATGTCCAGCAAGCAGGTGAATAGTAGGCATAGGACCAGTGAGAGGGAAGGGCTGGGAATGTCGAGTCATCACTTTATGGCATTTAAAGTTGGTGGGAAGTGGATGACATCACTTTGGGAAGAGAAAAGAGACTCAGCCAAAGACAACCCAACACTTAGTGATCAGGCCAAGGAAGTTTAGGGATCATACGGGAGGCAAATATAAGAAGGATCTGGTGGTGGTACCTTTGACATTGGTTACCTTGCAATGATTGGAAGCATTTCTTTTAACACTTAGGAATTCACTGATGAATGTAAAGATAGTTGGAGGAACACACAGGCATGAAGGGAAAGAGAAGTCAATCACAGACAAAATCTTTGATAGAGGAGAGTAAGGTTTAGTGGGTGTGAAAGAAATCATTATATTTTCCTCAATCATTTATCCATCCCACCAACTAATCTACTTCCCTGCCTCTTACTTAGTGAAATTGCTTTAGATCATCATTTACAACCAGGGCAGTGATGGAAGGCAGGAGGACCTCAAGTTTGAGGTCAGTCTGGGGAACTTGTGACATCCTGTCTCAAAATAAAAAGGTAGGGGAGGGTAATGCACTGGGGGTGCACTTGCCTAGTGTGCTTGAAGCCCTGGCTTCAATTCCCAGTTTAAAAAAAAATCATCATTTGAAGAAATTAGATCAAATTAACACTCAGTTATCAAAACACTCCATCCTCCCATTTTCATCTAAGTACTGATGTCATTAGTTTGTTTATATTTCAGTTTTTGCTTGATTATTCAGAGATAATGGCCCCTACTCACTTAAAGAATGTACAAATATAATAGGAAAAGTCGAATTTTTTTTTTTTTTTTTTTTTGGTGCTGGGGATTGAACCTCAGGGCACTTAACCACTGAGCCACATCCCCAGCCCTTTTATGTTGTATTTAGGGACAGGGTCTCCCTGAGTTGCTTAAGGCCTCACTAAGTTGCTGAGACTTTGAACTCATGATCCTCCTGCCTCTGCCTCCTGAACCGCTGGGATTACAGGTATGCACCACTGTACCCAGCGGAATATGTTTAAGGTCTATCTGTCACGCAAAATCAGAAAGCTATTGGAACCCTGTGATAACAACAGTATTGGCAAAGCATACTAAATCAAAGCAAGAAGATAGAAAGTGGAAGTGTACATTTAAAAGAAGGTGCCTTGGGGAGAACTTTCTGAGGGTGAGCTTGTAGCATCTGCAAGGTATCAATGGCTTCATGAAAATTAATTTCTGGCAGAGCCACATTATTTAAAGTATGAGTAGAAAAATGTTCAAACACTTTCATGTGTTAGATTTTACATTCATAATAATAGCTAACAAGTTTTTGGTCTCTATGTTTCACAGCCTTTTGTACTTTATCATATTTAATTCTTATATTTAATCAGTGAGGCTTCAGCCATTTTGTCAGGAAAATATTTTAAACTTTTATTAAATCCTTTTGTAGCCTTTTGAAGCTATGCACTATTTTCACCTCTCTGAGGGAGGGTGCAGAGTATGAGTTGGCCCATGGGGTCCCAAGTTTCCTGGCTGCAGCTGTACCCCTAACCAGCTGTGCTTCCCCAGGCCTGTTTCCTCATCTGTAAATTGTGAGTTGGACTAGATCCCTGGTGTCTTCCCAGCTCTAGCATTTGAGCATTATCAAGTCAGTGATCCCACTGTTGTGAGACAGGGATGACCAGAGAGTTCACAGGAGGTGGCTTGCCCTGGAGCTCAGGTGCTCTGGGTCTCTGGGGTTTGAGCTCTTCCATCTCATCTCTCTCTGCCCTCCTCCCAGGGCCTTTTGCATACCAGGCAGACCTTCTGCCACTGAGCGACATCCCCAGTCCTCTCTCTGCTTTTTAGAGCCACCGTCCCACTTCTCCCCCCCCCACCCCCGCCAGTCAGCTGTCACTTATTGTAGCTGCCCACATAAAATAACAGCTGTCTTTACTTGTCACCTACTCTCATCTGGTTTACTATGTGTCCTGGAAACCAGATGGCCACGTGCAGTAGGTACAGAGTCGGAAACAGAGTATAGTTCCTGAAGAAGACTGTGCATGACCTTTATGGCAATTATCTGGCCACTTTGGTACTTTTTGTTTGAGGGTTTCAAAACCACGTGCCAGAGTTTTCACTCTCCTGGAAAGCTGACCAGTGCCCTAACCCAAAGCTGTCTCCCATATTAGCGCTATCCCTGAGGGTCCAACATACATACTCATGACCTCTTCTTCAGTGACAGGACAATACAGCAAAACTGTTTAGGAAGGTTTGCGTTGAACTTCATCTCATAAAGGCATTGCCACTTGACAAGTCCGTCCCCCCTGCCCAATGCCTTTGTGAAATGACATTTTGGCTCCACACCCAGTTAGAAGGTTCAGTTCTACGTGGCACCATTGAGCAGGTGGGATCATTAAGTAAGTAGTGTTTGACTACTTAATGATGATTTAGTTTTCCCACAAGGAAGATGAATTACCGTTTCCCCTCATTTACTTAGTGACCTCTGAAAACTAAGATAAAATGGGCTTAGCCTTTGAACATAATGTAAAAGGACATACTATAAAAGGCCTAAAATAAGGACTCCAAAGTCTTTCAACAGAACATCTTGAGACGCTTGAGAAATTAAAGCCACTAAGACTCGGTCTACTTTTAAGCACTTCTTTACCATAGGAAAACAGAGTGGAAAATTCTGCCACTTTGGATTTTGATTATTTGGTGAACAGAAGGTAAAATGATCAAGAAATAAATATTATAATTGTAGAAGAAAATAGTAGGGGCTTTTTTTGTTAGGGGGGAAAAAGAAGAATAGAATTTGCAAATAGGTCAGAGATGGAACAAAATCTATCTGGTAATTATAGACTTACTTGGGTGCCGCAAAGGTCCTGATCAGGGAAAACAGCTGTGCCCATACATGGGTCCTGGAAAGGTTTCTCCCCGGAACCACCTAAGTGAAATAAAAACTCGTCTCTCACTGCTCTGGGATGGCTCACAGGTCATTAGGCCAGTAACCTACGGTCTTCTGGGCGACTCTAGTCAAGCAGTGCTTTCGTAAGTTCAGCTAACTTAAGGCTCAAGTCCAAGGAACCGTGAGCAGTTGTGATATCTTCACTCATTCCTCCCCCTAACCTAGGGGGTTCCTTAGAACCTTTCTCTGATCTTCCCTCTCTCCCAGGTCCTACTCTCCTGACTCTGGGAAACAAGAGAGTTCAAGGAACCTTCTAGATCTCTCACAGAAATACTTTCCTTCCAGTACCACACTAATTTGTTTCTTGGTGTGAATTAAGTTCTCACATCCTTTCATCTAAAGGTGAGGTTTGGGGATTACTTACAGTAGCCAGGGCTGTTCCCGGCACTATGGTGCTCCGGTCATGGGATGTCACTAACCCCACAGTTCTGACCTCGTGGCTCAGAGAGGTTGCCATGGAGACACCTGACCACAATTATGACCCGTTGCAGGTCAGCAGCCTCATGCTGTTGGCCCGTTCAGTTTCAGCCTCGCCAGCCCAACTGTGGCTTTAGGTCCAATGGGCCAGACTGAGCCTAGCCAAAACCATAGTAGGGAGGTCTCCAAACTCATGGTGTTGAGGGCTGTTCAGACTGGGCATTGCTGTGTCATTGACTTTGGTTTTGAAATTGTATGAGTAGTTTCTTCACCTATAGATTTGATTCTATTCACTTCTCAATACTGAAAGAGGAACTGATCGTTCCAATACTCAAAGATGGATTTGTATGGAAGGCATAGGAAATTCCATATTAAACAGGTTTATACTGTCCTGGTCCTTAATACCCCAGTTTTGCTGCATTTAGTGTTTTACTATTCTGCTCATTGACTCAGAGAATTAACTAAGTGCCAAACTCCACATTTTTGATTGGTTTCATGAGCCTTGTGCAGACTCCTATCTGTGGGTCAGGCTTTTTTCTTGGCCGCGTGAGATCCTCCGCTAGGGTCTCTCCGCTGAGCCTGGAGGTTCTCCAGCACTGTCTCTCGCTTCCTACTGCTCACTTGCGTCTTATGATGTTTGTTCTAACATTTTGGCTCATGGGCAGGTGTCCTCATGGCATTTTGATCAAGGATCCTACCAAGAGTCCCAAACCAGAATTTGTGAATGCCAGGTCAGGCCCCGTGGCACACACCTGTAATCTCAGTGACTCAGGAGGCTGAGGTAGGAGGATTGCAAGTTTGAGGCCAGCCTGAGCAAACTTAGGTCCTGTCTCACAATAAAATAAAAAGAACCGGGATGTAGCTCAGTGGAGCACCCCTGGGTTCGATCCCCAGTACTGGAGAAAGAAAAAAAACAAAAACAAAAAAAAACCAATGACTGAGTGATTAACAAGGTAACAAGGTGATTGTGAAATGTTTGGAGAACATTCTGCAAGGATGAATCCTGGAATTTCCTCCTGCCTCTAGGATATTGACCAGTTGCTTGGGTTTTGCTGGTGGACCTTGACTGCCCTGGCTGACCCTGGAGCATTCCCAACCTACTCAGTGATTGGACTAAGGGGAAAATTTATTGATCTTTTCATCAGCAAACACACAAAAAATGACCATGGGAGAATACTGAATAGGAAGCATCACAGTGGATAAAGGAAGGCTGGGAAATCAGGCAGTAAGAGGACTGGTGGCTACGTGGCATTATGACCCTGGTGCTCATCTAGCCACAATTGGACAGTGGAGTCTTGGATAATGGAAAAATCCCAAGACCTGCTCATTTTTGAAAAACCATGTAGGTAGGTTGACCTTCTCAGTTTAACATTAAGCTTGGCTCCTTCTGCCTGGTCAGATGGCCTTCACAAGTCCCCTTCAATACACCTGATCAGGGTGGCGGTGTGCATGATGGATAACATAAAGGGCCCTTTGTTAATGAAACAGAAGATCAGCTGTCCTTAACTCCTAAAACATTGATGGGCTTGTACTTTGTTCAAGTGATCAACTGTGCAGCATTCAGCCACCCGGAAGTAGTCGGAACTTCTCACTTGAACTCCATCTACCCACCCACAAACAGTACACACTATTCCCCTCCTTCCATCACTGCCTTTATTTGGGGGAATGTTGTGTCTATGGACTTAAGAAATTACTTAAAAAAATCATTTAAATACTCACATTTCATTAAAGCAAAGTAACAGCTCATTGCAGAGATGGAGGGAAGCGGGCCTCCCACCCAGGCCTGCGCCCTCACTGTGTGCTTGTCCATGGGCCCTGCTGAGTGGCTTTTCTGCCTAGCATGGCTTTATGCTGGTCACATGTTTGGTGAGGCAACCCAGCAATACCTTTGTAGCTGGGGTTGAAGGTGGACCCCTCTGAATGTTGTAATTCAGATAAACCTGGGTTTATTTTTCCTGGCACTAATTTCCAAGTGTCACAGGAAGAGAAGCTCAACGGCCCACTGGCCCTGTTCTGTGCATCAGCACAAAGAGCCAGCTCCTCAGGACTTGCCCCTCAAACAAAGGACGGCTTGAGATACAGCCCCACAGACCCACTCCTCACAAATTCATCTATAGGGAAAGTGAGGACCTTGTGTAGCATTTTGTCCTCAGTTTCTGTTCTGTGAAAAATCAAACTTCAGGGGTGGGGGGGGGGTCATAGCTAAGTGATAGAGCACTTGCCTAGTAAGCACCAGACCAGAGTTCCATCCCCATTGAAAAAAAAATAACAGACTGACAAAACTTCAGACATGAAACTCCTTTTAATCTGCAGATTTGTTGAACTAGAAAGGAACAAAAGAATTCTGGTTCATACAATTAGGACTCACATAATTCATATAATAAAAGGAGTAGAGCTAAAGCAATCCAGAGGAGGATAATCTAATCTGTACTTAACCTTTCAAAAGTGATTTTTGTGGAAAAATGTCCAAGTAGAAATTTCTCCAAAGGAAATATGCAAATAGCCAATAAGCTCATGAAAAGATGTTTCATGTTAGTCATCAGGAAAATGCAAATCAAAACCACAATGAGATACTACTTCACACCCCCTGAAGTGCTAGAATATTGGAGAAATTAGAATCCTCTTATACTGCTGGTGGGAATGTAAAATGGTACAGACCATTTGGAAAACAGTTTCACAGTTGCTTGAAAAGTTAAACAGAGCTGGGCACGATGGAGCATGCCTGTAATCCCAGTGACTCAGAAGGCTGAGGCAGGAGGACCATGAGTTCAAAGCCAGCCTCAGCAACTTAGCAAGACCCTGTCTCTAAATAAAAATATAAAAAAGCTGGAGATGTGACTCAGTGGTTAAGTGCCCCTGGGTTCAATCCCTGGTACTCCCCCCCCCCCAAAAAAAAAAGTTATACAGGGAGTTACTTTGGGCCTGGCAATTCCACTCCTAGGTATATATCTGAGAAAAGAAAGTATGTTGACACAAATACTGGTACATGAATGGTCATAGCAGCATTATTCATAAAAGCCAAAGAATGGAAATAAAATAAATCCAAATGTCCATCAAGTGATGAATGGATAAATAGAATATGGTCTAATCCTACACTGGAATATTATTCAGCAACAAAAAGGACTGAAGTTCTGATAATGCTACATGGGATGATCTTTAAAAACAGTATACTGGGATGGGGTGTTAGGGAAGAATAGAAGTACTTTGGAATAGACAAAGGGGAATGAAGGAAAGGGAGGGAAATGGGAATAGGAAATATAGTAAAATGAATCTGACATTACTATCCTATGTGCATATATGATTACACAATCAGTATAATTCTACATCGTGCACAACCAAAGAATGAGAAGTTATTCTTCATATATACAATGTGTCAAAATACATCATACTATCATGTATAACTAATTAGAGCAAAAAACAAACAAACAAACAAAAAACAAAAACACAGTATACTCAAGGAAAGAGGCCACAAAAGACCATATATGATTCCATTTATGTGAAATATTCAGTATTCAGAATAGACAAATCTAGAGAGACAGAAAGTAGGTTAGGAGTTACTTAGGGTTAGAGTAGTTGAGGGGGGAGAATGAGAGCTGGAGAGTAAAATGGGCTTTTTAAAAATTAATAAACATGTTTTAAAATGGATGGTGTTTGGGCTGGGGATGTACCTCAGTTGGTAGAGTGCTTGTCTCACATCTATAAGGCCCTGGGTTCAATCCCCAGCACCACACACATACACACACGCACACACACACAAAGGATCGTGTTTATGATTGCACATAAATACACTAAAACCCATTGAAATGTACATTTTAAGTGGGTGCATTATATGGTATATAAATCATACCTCAAAAAGAGCAAGAAAGAAGATTGGGGTTATAGCTCTGCGGTAGAGCATTTGCCTAGCATGCACGAGGCCCTGGGTACCATCCCGAACACTGAAAAAAGAAATTGGAAAAAAAAAAAGGGAAAAGAAAGATTTCTCTAGGTTTCTCTTCTTAGTTTTTAATCATCGTGGCTGCCAGAAAACTCTTTCTTATATTTAGCCTTTTTCTTTTTGCTTACACTAACAAAACTTGTTTAGTTTTGGGTAGAGGAAAAGAGGTGAAAAACTCCCTGTCCTGCATCATAATTCCTAGACACTCAAAGGTCATTCTGAGCCATTTGGAGGAAACCATTTTGGTGCCTTTGACCTTTCCTCAGAGGGCCCATTTTACTGTGTGGTTCACCTGTGGACTTCTTGGAGCTTCTTAACCACTCTGAGCTTCAGCATCTTCATCTATTAAATGAGACTGTTGGACCAGATCTCAAAGACCCTCTCCAGCTCTGAAGTCCTGGGAGGAATATCCGTATTCTTAGGGAAACATGAATGTGGAAACGCAAAGGTGTTTTCTGAGGTATTTTCAGAAGGTGTGCCTGTCGTCTGCTGTTGAGAAGAGGGTGAAGCCCGTGGAGGTGGCTGAGTTTTAAAGTCAGTGAACACAGCACCTTGTATGCACCGCAGAGGGCGAAGAGAGTCTGGAGACTTGACCTCTGCTTTTGTGACTCAGGGTAAGAGTCTGCAGAAGCCCGTGACCCCCGTGTGCATGTTCTTTTATGTGAAATAGGCATCATATAACCTCTCTCTTAGGATGTTCCTGAGGAAAGACTGAATGAATATATACCGTCCAGATGTGAGACCACGACAACACTGCATTCAAAAGTGCTGTCATTCAAACAGACCTTTCCATACGAATGTTACCTGTGTATCATTCTGTGTTACCTGACTTTTTTGAACCCTTTGATTTTGATGTCTTCATCTCCTTTTAAATGTAATGAATATGACATAGTGAAACATAAAGCAACCTTGAAAAAAAAAGCTTAAAGAAACCACAATTAATGTGAACAAAGCTAAAGAAGAACATTTTAAAAATTAAAATATTTTCCTTTCAAATCCAGCTGTGTGAGGGTGGGAAAGGGAGCTCAGTGGTGGAGAGTACTTGCCTTGAATGAGCACAGGTGTGTGTGTGTGTGTGTGTGTGTGTAAGGGGGGGCGGGGGAAATCTTTCAAGTTCAGCTGTGTAAAATACTATGTTATGGATCTGGTGGCACACACCTCCAAACCCATCAGTTTGGGAGGCTGAGGCAGGAGATTCACAAGTTGGAGGCTGGCCTTGGCAACTTAGACTCTGCATCATAATAAACAGATAAACAGGACGGGAACATAGCTCAGAGGTAATGCACCCCTGGGCTCAATCCCCTGAAACAAACAAACAAACAAACAAACAAACAAAAAGTATATTAAGTATAAAAATTGCTAAAACATTTTTCCAGACCCTTCCCCCACATCTATATCACTCCCACTGTTAATCTGTCTTATCTCTTAAATTAGATCTTAGAAACCAGAGGTCAAGCAAACACATCTGATCCCTCCTGGGTAACACCTCAGTGCTTGTAACAATGCCACATACCTGGTATTTACCCAGTAAATACTGAGGTTATTTGTTGCCTGGCAATGGAAGAGGTTAAACTGCTAAATGTAAACAGGAACATGAAAAATTTGCAGCCAGATAGAATTTTCTAAGAACCATAAAGCTGATTTGAAGAATCCTAGGCCATGACAAGTATCTCACGACTCTCATGAGATCAATGACATCACCTGGACACCAGGAAAGCTGAACAATAGTCATCAGAGTTTGCACACTTACAAGAGAGGTGATCTGCAAAGCAGGGAGACTGTACTTTCCCCAGTGGTACCACCTGTGCTCAAAGCAGTACGGAAACTCCTGTTTGGTTTTGTGTTCAGAGCCGGGCTGCATCCCTCGGGAGGATCACGCTCATTACCCATCGTCACCTGAGGTGGCTCATGGTTCATGTGGTTCATCATCAAGATGGATCCTCCCAGGTAACAAGGGCACTGTGCTAATCACTGTATAATGGAGTTAGGTGCAGGCCTACCTAAGAAGAGGGAGATCAATTGTCCATGGAGCTGGACCATCCTGGATGCTTCTGTGTGAGCAGTGCCTTCCTTGAAAGAACCCTTGTTGATACGCAGTAATTTTCTCAAGAACAGAGGCACCTAGGGGGTGTATGCCCCTGTCCAGGGCCACAGTGAGTCCAGATGGGCTGTGCAAAGCTGCTCTCAGGTGTCACTCTTGCTGCTGGTCTCTGGGCACTGTGCTCACTGTTGCTGGGCTGCCCACTCAGGGACCCGAAGGCATTCTAGTTTGCTGATGGCCACGGAAGTTGCTAGCATCAGGGAGGCCCCAGTCACCTCTCTGGGAGCAGGACAGACGCAGGTGTGCACCTGCAGGGTGCACAGGCAGAGGCCAGGCAGTTCAAGGACACAACCTTCCTCCTGCTCAGCTCCTCCCAGTTTTCTCTTCCTCCCCAGGGGAGTCTGACTTCGTCTCAAGCTCTGGTGTAAGGATGAATTTCATGGTTTTTGAGTCTTTCCAAAAAACAAGAATTGTTAGGGTCTGTAAACAAGTCAGGATGGTGCCTGGCATTTTGCCCGAGGGAGTGGTTTGTGAAATAAAGCCAGCGAGCCATTAAGTGTGGAGATTCCTTATTGGTTGACTGATATATCTAGTTTATGCTAATTAAGATAAGCTGTGTGGAATGTATAAATACCTCTGTTGTCCTACAATAAACGGCTCCCACTCCTGCTGTATCAATGTACACAAGTTGCTTGTCACCCCCCCCGCCCCCCCCCGTATTTTGCTGCAGCCGGACTGTGGCAAAGAATGAAAACAAAACCCAGCTTTTTAAATTTCCTTCCTTCCTTCCTTCCTTCCCTACCTCCTTTCCTCCTCCCCCTCCTCCTCCTCTTTCTTTTTTGTACAGTGCTGGGGATCTAACCTACGGCCTTGCACATGCTAGGCAAGTGCACAGACCAGGTTTAGGCCTTAAGACAATTGTTAGTATTGTTAGGGGACAGACAGATATGAATGGTGGGACCAAGAAGCTAAGAGAATAATTGCATAAAATGGGCCCACTGTGCTGACCCCCACATGCTTTCTTTTCTAAGAAGCAATTTACCTGCAGCCCTGCCCGCCCTAAGTGGATAAGATATATCACATTCCTCAGCAAACTACCTGTTCACTGCAGGAGAAATGCAGAAATAGTGTTGATAAGAGGAACCCAAATTACCCTGAAGGAGGACACTTTTGTGGCCAGATCCTGAAACTCTGAGAGATAAGGAGAGTTCTTTCTAACCATAAAATCAGCAAGAGTACATTGTTAAGAATCCAATTAGAACCAGTGAGCATGGGCCAAGGTGACCTAGAGTTGCCATGACAGTAGGGACTTGAAAGTCTGAGGTCACCTGTTGTGAGTCAAAAGTCAAGAGGTGGGCCTGGGTGGACTCTCTGGAAACTTCCCTGGGATCCCCAAAGAAACTGGAGTGCAGGAGAGGCACCCTGTCCCTGTCCTATCTGAGAGGACCCACTCTCTCCCTTGAGAGTGTCCCCTTTCCCTTTTCCTATCCCTTCAATAAACCCATTTCTGTCGCTCTGAGTGACATGTCTGAAATCTTTCTGACATCACAAGAATCAGGGTTTGAAGGGGGGGGGTCTTCATGGAGCCTCAATTTCTAGGAAGGTCCCAGCTCTGTAACAATATGTTTGGGTCGATTAGAATATTTTTGAGTGCAGATATATAGAATCCATGTGCTCAGTAAAGCAGATAATAAAACATGCACAGTATAAGGCCATTTTCTGATCCAGGAAGTCCCACATTTAATGTCACAGTAAGTGTAGTGGAAATGGAAAGATTTTATTTGCTTTTTTGAATGTTTCTTTTTTTCAAACAGAGAAATTTCTTCTTTCTGTATCAGGGAAAGTTATTTTTAGATAACAACTATACTGATATGGTTCTTTTATTGTGATAAAATATACATAACACAAAATTTACCATCTTTGCGGTAAATTTATTAACCATTCTAAGGTCCGTGGCACTAAGTACATTTGGATTGTTGTGCACCCAGCACCTCTATCCATCTTCAGAACTTCTTTCATGTTATAAACTCTGTACTGTTAAAAACAAACTCTGCATTTCCTCCCTCCCCAGCCCCTGACAACCAGCATTTGACTTCCTGTCCCTGTGAAAGACTCCCCCAGATGCCTCATGTAAGAGGAATCATTGGTACTGCTCCTTCTGTGGCTGGGTTATTTCATTTAGCACAAGGTCCTCAAGGCTCATGCTATGTTGTAACATAGGTCAGAATTTCCCTCCTTTATAAGGCAAAAGAATATTCCAGTGTGTGGATGTACCACACTTTGTTTATCCACTCATCTGCCCGTGGACATTTGGGTGGCTTCCACATTTGGCTTATTGTGAGTAATGCTGCTACTAATGTACATGTGATAAGCAGTGCTTAAGGATCTATCAGGTGGGTTCCACGGCACACGCTGTAATCCTAGCGGCTCGGGAGGCTGAAGCAGGAGGATTTCGAGTTGAAAGCCAGCCTCAGCAGTGGCTAGGTCTAAGCAACTCAGTGAGGGCCTTTCTTTAAGTAAAATACAAAATAGGACTGGAGATGTGGCTCAGTGGCCAAGTGCCCCAGAGTTCAATCCCTGGTACCAAAAAAAAAAAAACAAAGACTCTATTAAGGAGACTGAAAGATAAATACTGTTAATACCGTTTATGGTTCTTTACATTCCTATTGCTGATTTTCTTTTTGCCTGAGATAACCAATGTCTTTGTCTGAAAAAGTAGAACAGGGAATGGGAGAAAAACCCACATGTGTGGGTTTATCCTGGCACTGAGGGCTAATGTCTAGAATATACCAGAATCCCTTCAACTCTCCCAGGAAGAGATGTGCCCTCCGATGGAGACAAGCAAAAGCATGGCCAGACACTTCACACAGAGCTAATCCAAGCAGAAAATAAATGAAACGGCGCTCAACGAAAAACCATCAGGGGAATGCAAATTAACGCTTCAGTGAGACAGGATCACACACCCTCCAGAATGGCTAAACTGTCTTTCAGTACTGAAAAAGGAACAAGAACTCACCTACAATGTCGACAGAAGGGAAAGTAGTGCGAGCTCTGGGAAAATAACTTACCATCCTCTTATAAAGTTGAAAATAAACACACGTCTTGATCTTGTGGTTTCTTCGCTGGGTACGTTCTCCAGGAAAATGCCTGGGGCCCCAGGGTGCAAGGGTCTTCATGACAGCATTGCGCTTAACTAGAAGCAACTCCAAGAGTCATCTGTAAGAAAGTGGACAAATAAATTTTGGTATATTCATTTGCTGGAATATAGAATTACAGGTACGCACTGTGAATGAGAGTCACAACCATCATGTTTAGTGGAAAAAAGCCACTGGATGCAGTGGTACACTCCTGGAATCCCAGTGACTCAGGAGACTGAGGCAGGAGGATCGCAAGTTCAAAGGCAGCCTCAGCAATTTAGTGAGGCCCTAAGCAACTTAGCGAGATGCTGTCTCAAAATAAAAATAAAAACGGCTTGGTGGTTTAATACTTGGTAACAACAACAACAAAAAGGCAGTGATTTTATATGATTGCTTCAATTTGAATGAAGTTTAAATTAGGCAAAAATTAGCATATTTTTAGGAAAGCATGCCTAGGTAGTAAGTATATAACAGAAAGCAAGAATTGACTATCACAATGTCATGTGGAAGGAGAGGATTATGAGAATGGAGGAGTGTGGGGCAGGGACACTGTTCTACCTTCTAACTCAGGTGGTGGCATTTCAATACCTTTATTTTATTTATTTATATTTATGTGGTGCTGAGGATTGAATCCGGTTGCACACGTGCTAGGCAAGCGCTCTATACCACTGAGCTACAGCCCCAGCCCCAGAGGTGGCACTTGAGAGTAAAAAAGGTTTAAAAATAACTGCAGTTTAATAGAAAGATGCAAAGGCAGTAAAAGTCTTGAACACCCTTCACCCCATTTACCCCAGGATACCCCTACGCAGTTAAAGCAGAGTGACACTAGTCCAATGTATGTATCTAGTTCTGTGCCCTCGGATCACGTGTACTGTTCTCATATTCACCACCAAATCCAACCCAAGACAGAGCCTGTCCATCATCCTTTGTCCTTGTGCACACCCTTGATGGTCACCTCCACAGCCTCTCCTGGGCCACCATCCCTAGCCTCTGGCAGCCACCAGTCTCTCTTCCTTCCCTATTATTTTGTCATTTCGAGGCTATTATATAAATGGAATGGTACCATTCCGTGGCCTTTGCCACTCAGCTGAACACACTTAAGATTTCCCCCTGTGACCGCATGTAAGGGGAGGGCTTTGAGTGTGGAGGAGCGTGGGTGGGGACACTGTCCCTGCCTCAGGTTTGGCAGCTCATCCCTTCTTGCCACCAGGTGCACTTCACTGTGCGGCTGTACCACGGTTTGTGCAGTCATTTGCCTGTTGATGGAGGTTTTGGTTGTGAACTTCCATGTACAGGTTTCTGCGTGGGTATCTGTTTTCACTTTCTGAATTAGTTCCCAGGAGCGCAGTTGTGGGGCTTCATGGTAAGTGTGTGCTTAGTTTTGTAAGAGCCTGCCAACCTGTTTCCTAGAGTGGCTGTGACATTGACACTTCCACCAGTGGTGCGTGAGAAACCCAGCTTCTGTGCCTTCTCAGCAGCATCTGTATCTTGGCTCTTTGTGTTTAATTTGAGCTGCTCCGTGTGTGCCCATGGATCCTGAGGGCCTTGGCTCGCACTCCCCTCGTGGCCAGTGGTGTTGGACGTCATGGAGGAAGGACAACTTTCTCTGGTCTGTCTTAGGTAGTAGTCACTAACCACTTAGAACTGGTTTTGAAATTACATATATATCTTTTATATGTGGCTCTGTTGTTTCACATTTCACAGAACAATAATCAAGAAAAGAAAGCACTGAGATTAATGTTCTGAGATATATTACCTTTTTTTTTTTTTTTTTTGGAAACAAGGCACCCACAAGGAAGGTACTGAAGTGACCTGGCTGGTGGCTGGGTGGGCACCCAGTTTGGTGGGCCCATGTGTGATGCCCGTGCTATTTTCACCTGACCACAGCACCTCCAGGCAAAATGGCCCTCCACAAGCAAACCTCCTTCCAAAGCAGAATGACTGGAATAGTTCGAGCACTGGGGAAAAAAAATAAAATTTATTATGCATATTCATTGCATAGGCGTTTTATGTACTGCAAAGTGGAACATTCATATCAGAGTAAGTTGACTAGCAACGAGAAACCCCCACTTCACTCCCAGTAGTTGGGAAGGGTTTAGAAGAAATGGAAATTTACAAGCCCTTTTAAAAGGCTCCTCAGGATGTTACTGAGAGGGAAGAGGAATGGGGTAGGATACTGTTTCTTGTCTTTATAAGCCCTTTGGTGCAATGTCTTTCCTTGATTAAAAAGAGAGTAAGGTAAAATAAATGGAGGAAATTTAGTACAGTATATTTTATTCGTTTCCTTGGGTTGCCAGGATAAAGCCTCACAGATTAGGTCACATAAACCACAGAAAGGCAGTTTCTCACGGGTTTTTGTTGTTGTTTGTTTGTTCTTGCAGTACTGGGAATTGAACCCAGGGCTCACATGGGCTAGGGAGGTGCTCTACCACTGAGCTACAATCCCAGTCCTTTGTACTTTTTATTTTGAGGAAGGGTCTCACTGTGTGGCTGAGGCTGGCCTTGAGTTTGGGAGGCTCCTGCCTCAGCCTCCCCGGTGGCTGGGACCACAGGTGTGCATCTCCGCTCCTGGCTGCCTCATAGTTTTGGAGGCTCAAGTTCAAATCAGAGAAATTAGATTCATATGTTTTGGAAAGATGAGCGATGCACAAGGTTTCTGGAGTCGGGTTGCATTGGCCTGGAAATCAGACATTTGAACACAGTCTTCCTTCAGCCAGGTCTTGGTTTACTGGGAACGTTCTCCAAAGAGTGTTTTCCTATTCCTTTCTCTCATCCTCCTCAAGATACTGTTTATTGAAACCAAACGGCACTGTTACAAGAACATTACATGTGTTAGTTCTTTTACCTTTAAATATTTAGTAACCCTGTAAAGTAGGAATGGATGTTATTTCCATTTTACAGATGAGGAAACAAAGGCATGGAGAAGGAGAGTCACCTGGCCCACCAGCAAGCTGAGCTGCAAAAACAAGTAGTCTGGTCCCAGGGTTTGTGTTCCTAGGTTCTAAGCATTACTGTTCCTCATGTAATCAGCACAGCAATGACAACAATAGGGTTCCCATAAATGCCAGCAAAGCGCTTTTTATGGTTCCTTGGCATGTGGTAGATGATGTGTTAATACTACTCACCTTTTTTCCTCTTCTTCCTTTGACTTGTTATTTTGCAATGTAGATGTTACTTGGGAATCATCGATATTGCTATGTTTGTTCAGATTTTATGTGAAACATTGCAATTGGTTAGTTCTTGAAAATTTCTCTTGCTAGATTGAGAAATGCTCCCAAAGAGAAAACTTTCTTGAAAAGAAGACAGTTTCCAACCGTGCTACAGTATTTCATTTGATCTCTAGTGACACGGGGACGTGAGTACAGAGGTGTTAATAGGCTCTTCTTTAGGAATCTTGACTTCATTTTGAATTTGTAAAAGTGCCATCATCATCATTTTGTCTCTAATTATATTTTAGGGAAGCAAGATTTTTGGGAAGTCACAAGATTTTGGTAGTAACTCAGGTTTATTGGAAATTAGACTTGGAATGCTTTTGGAGATGCAGACTGTTAGAACTGGGATTTGATTTTTCCCAATTTACAAATGAATAACTGAGCCTATTATTGGTTCCTGGATGATTCCACCCAACAAAAATTCCTGTGTCAGAGATAAAGGACTTTATTGCTCAGGGCAGAGCAGGCAGCCTGAGCATCACCATGTGAGCTTGGTTCTCTTTGCCTTGAAGTCCTATGGGGACAATGTGATCTGACCCAGGTGACGGCTACTCAGGCACCCACTGAGCTTGGGAGTCCACCACTTTTAGAGAAAGTAAGTAGGGCTGTTTCTTGTCCCCAGAGAGGTAGCACCTCATCTCTCAAAGTTACCAGAAGAATAAGCAATCCTGAGAAATGGCCTGGGGCAAAGACCAGACAGTGATGAGGAAACCTTTCATAAAGACTGGATAATTGTCAAAGTGGTCATTGGTGAAGGTTGGAAAAACAATGAAGGAACTTGGATAGCCCCTGGGTAATGGGAACCAGCATCCTATAGTGGCATGATGATTTGCAAGATTGTTGTCTGTAATAACTTGGAAGATGGCAAATGTTTCCAATACGCTTTTCATTTGGCTAAAGAAATCACCAGGCAGAATGTTGGCAGTGTTAGTTCACTGGTCCTAAGTGCATACGATGGGGGAATCAGAAGACGGAGAGGAGGCAAGAAGCAGTGGTTTAATTTGAAAGTAGAAATTGGAGAAAAAATAAAGGATCCAAGATTTGCTGGGTTGGAAAATAAAATTGTGTATCATCCTTGATTTCCACAGGCAATGAGATTCCCCAAGTGAAATGAAGCTTGGGGCCAAATCTCAAATAAAGGAATAATAGCTGCAACATCAAATTTAAGATCCCGGGAAGATTCAAGACAGTGTGCTAGATTCTCTCAGTAGACAAAAGGGTATTGCCCACACTACCTGACTTATGACCCAAAGTAGGAAGAGACCTGTCTCAAAAAGAATTACCAATGTCACTTTGCCCCCACTAATTAAGCTGATAGCAGAGTCACAGGAAGTCCACAAAAATTTCAAGGGAGTTTTACCAGCAAAAGTACTGGTAAGGTTAAAAAAAAAAAAAAGAAAAAAGTTTAAACTGAAAAGTGACCTCTGGGATCCTTATTCTCATTTAGGCAGGAGCAGACAGAGGAAGCTCCTCAAATTCAAAATGGGTCATTTCTTCTAGAAAAGAAAAATTGCCTCAGAGAGGGAGCTAAGGGCCCAGAGTTAGAGTCAAGAGCCACCTGGAGAAACTGAGCAGCAATGAACTCTGATGGAAACCCTCCCAGCTTCCAGTTGAGGGGGGTCTGGCAACAGGCACCCAGCTGTGTTTCAGAGCTGCCCTGGGAAAGTGGTGTGCATGCTCCTCTCATTTTACCTGTTTGAATAAGATATTGATCGTGGCTCTCCTGCCTTACACACCTTGTAGGTGTGGGGTGGAAACCTTGACTTTTATTATGTAGGTATCCAGACTGTGGGGAGCTCGCCCCAGGAAGTGTACCGAAGGAGCCTCATTTCAACCTGGTGCAGATGAGGAAACCTCAGACTTGCAGAGAATACCACAGTTGGAGGAGACACTTGGAGCTCCAGGGGTGGGATGAGGGTATTTTGCCTGTGAGGGGAAAGTCAATGCTGGTGATCAGGTGGACGGTGATGTAGACTGAGAAAGAGTAGCCATGGTATTTTCCTGACTCTCCCATCAAGAGGTGGATATATGAATGTACGACAGTGAATTCCACCTTCATGTAAAGCTATCAAGCATAATTTAAAAAACTATAAATAAATAGAAGAAAGACCAGCAGAGGAGTGGAAGGGGAACAGGGGGAGGGTGGAGGGGACGTACTGGGACCTGAAGTGGAGCCACTGCATTCTATGCTTGTATGATTATGTCAAGATGACCCAACATTGTGTAAAGCATAATGCACACACAAAGAAGTCGAGTTCATCCTCCCTTGCCCTGCCCTGTCCCTTTCATGTAGACTGGATTTGTGTAACACAGCTGTGGTGATGTTATATTCCTCCTTTTTGGGCCTCAGGAGACATCATGGTCCCTGCCTCTGCTCTTGGATTGCTGTCCTAATGTGAGAAGTGAAGGCACAACAGAAACCACTTGGTTTAAGCCACCAAATTTTGGTGTGGTTTGTTATGGCCCCAAAGTAACTAATACAAGCTCTTGATGCAGATTCGTCACAGGCGTGATATCTGTTTAGAAAAGTCTCCCAACTCTAACAGTGGTCCACTTTGTGCTTTGAATAGCCCTTGCTGCTTTGCCACTGAGACTTATTTTTAAAATGGATGTGTTTCCTTGTCTTCCTCTCTCCCTCCACCTCCTTAATCTTCTCCCCCTCCCTAACCTTAGGGGAACAGGACTACCCTTCTTCCCCATCCCAGGCAGTTATCTGTTCTTGAGCACACACCCCTCCCAGGAATGAAGTAATTCAGACTTGGAAATGGCAGCAGAAGATCTAAGAAATGACTATCTCCCAAATTAACAAATGGGTTGTGACTCCCAACGTAGAATGTAGCCTTTGAGTCACCTCTTTAGAAGCTCCCTGTTCTCCCTGATGGGCAGAATCACAGCTTTTGGGACAGGAGTCCCCTTTGTTTCTCCTTTGCTAGCAAAGCAATAAAACTTCATTTTTCTTTTTCTCAAAACTGTGTCCTTGATGGGCACAGTGGCCCACGCCTGTAATCCCTGAAATTTAGGAGGCTGAGTCAGGAGGATGGCACGTTTAAGACCAGCCTCAACAATTAGCAAAGTCCTAAGCAATTAGCAAGACCTGTCTCAAAATAAAACAAATAAAGAAAGGGCAGGGAATGTGGCTGAGTGATTGGGTTTAATCCCCAGCATTAGAAATAGCTAGTGGCACAAGGGATCAAACACATGCTCGGAAGCAGTTCTGCAAGACAGACTTTACTTTTGGAGAAGTGCTACCTCACAAAACCTGGGGAGCAGCACATTTGGGCAAGCAGTTCATCTGCTTTCATCCCTAAGGCCCCACTGCCACTTGCTCGGATTGGAGGTTGCAGTCTACAGTGACTGGCTAATTTTAAAGTGGGGGGATTGTGGCAAAGGGAAGGGCTATAGTTAAAATGGCTACGAATGGATACAGAATGGGAAGCTCAGAATGGCTACGATTGGTTCTTACATCCCAGTTAAGGCTACATACTCTATTTCTCTCACATTGGTACCAAAAAAAAAAAAAAGTGTCCTCCTTATTGGATTGGCATTGGGGACAAGGACTGAACTTTTGATAACACAACTGCTTTGGAAATCTGAGGTAGTGTCATTAAAAGCTGGCCACTTAGATATTATTTAGAAGCTTTGCTTCTAGATATAAACACTATAAATATGAACATGTTCTCCCCAAAACACAGGTAAAAATAACGTCTATAGCAACATATTTGTAATAGTATCAAATTCCATCAGTGGTAGAATACATAAATCCATTGTGATATACAACATACAGGACAAAAATGAGAAATGACTCCTCTAAGAACTACATAGATAAATCTGAAACATAATATCCAGTAAAAAACAAAAGGCAAAGGCAAAGGCTAAAGAAAACTATTGTATCACTAGCATTCACAACAGTGGGTATCTTTGCAAGGAAGGACACAGTAGTGACTAGGAAGTGGCCTGTGTCGTCTTCTGGACAGTGGGGAGGTTATGGGTCAGGGTTACAAATGTGCTCATTTTGTGATAACCTTTCAATTTTAAACTTATTACATGTGTACTTATCTGTATGTCTCATGTACTTAAATAGAAGCATTTCTTTCTTTTCTTTTTTTCTTTCAAAGAGGAATTCCAAAAGGAGTTTGAGAAAGTAGAAGTTAGGGATCTCCCACCCCCCAAATCTGGGGTGCTCCAATGTATGCACCACAGTGTCTGCAGGAGAAAATTCACTTTTGTTTTGTCAAATATTTTCTGTGACAGCTCTGATCACCCTTTGACAAACTTTTCTCTCTTGAATCTTGTTTTTATTTCAATAATATTTATCAACCATGATTAGTATTGTTTAATAGTTTTTATATTATGAATTTCAGGAGAAGAAAACACATGTGTCACAGATAATTTTGTATTGAATCATCTTGCAGCCAGAGAAAAAAGTGGTGGGAGGAAACTGCAGAAGATGAAGAGGAAATAGGCTGGAGTCTGATTATGAAATAGCTTGAAGGTATGCAGGATTTCACACTATACTTTTATGCAACAGTTTAAAAAAAAGCACATAATCTATCTGTATTTTACAAAGATAATGAGATATCCCTACTTAAAATGGCATAATAAGAGAGTTCTTCTCTGGTCTCTAAAAATGAATACAAGCAAAAATAGAAAGAGTTGGGTGTGGTGGTCAACACTTGTAATCTCAGGGAGTAGGGAGGCTCTGGCAGGAAGATCCCAAATTCAAGGCCAGCCTCAGCAACTTAACATGACTCAGCAACTTAGAGAGACCCTGTCTCAAAAAAACAAAACAAAACAAAAGCAAACAACAACAACAACAAACAGGGAATGCAAATGTAGCTCAATCCCCCATCCACCACACAAAAGGAAAAGAAAAGGAAACTGCATATTTAAATAAACCAGGGACAGCTATAATGCAGAGCTACACAATATGAGGCAGGGTGGCTAAATTCAGTGCTGGTGAAATATGGGCTAGGATGTCAAGGGAGTTTTGAGATTTCTCAGAATGTCAGCAGAGCAAAACCAGAGATGCCTCATTTGGAACAAAGGGAAACGCCCTCCATATTTGCAGGAAGCAGTTTGCCAGTGAAGAGGAATGGCAGAGGGAAGTTCTGAGTTACAGGCACGACCCAAGTCACAGTCTGAGCGGCCTGGGAGGAGAAATAGACACTGAAACTAGCAAACAAGCTAGAAAACCTCAAGGCCCTGGGTCAAGGGACCATCACTAAACTGGATACTCTGGAAGTCTCCCATGACACTTCTTCAGTCATATATTATCAGAAGAACTGGAGCATTCAACACTGACTAAAGCCCAAATCAGTAATTTGTAACTTCTTACTTGTCACACTTTGTAGTAAACAGTCACCGTAATTGGACAATGGTACTAGAAGAACAAGGGAAGGAGGAAAATAAAGGGTGGGTTAAAAAAAAAAAAACTCTCATTAGAAAAAGTCACCTCAGAGCAACTGATAATTGTGACCAAACCCCACCATTAAGAAACTGAAAAAGAAAATGAATTACTGCTTGATTCAAGTGTGTGTGTCTAAAACAGGAGCTCAAAGAAAAGATACAGAAGTTTCAAGAAAAATACAGTAGGGCAACCAGGGAAGAAACAAACTATCAGATTAAAGGGATAGAGAATAAAATAAATAGTTACTGTTAAAGAAAGAAAAGCCTCACAGTAGCTCAAGGAGTATATGGCCAGCGTGCTGAGAAAAGCAAGTGCAAGCCTCTATAGGCAACTCTGTGAAGAATTAGAGAGAAAGGATCTACAGCAGAAAAAGATGTTTAGTGCATAAGTAGTGTAGATTAAGAAAACAAACAAATAAACAAAAAAGGAATAATCCCAGTGGCTTGGGAGGCTGAGGCAGGAGGATCGCAAGTTCAAAGTCAGCCTCAGCAACCTAATAAGGCCATAGCAATTTATCAAGACCCTGTCTCTAAATAAAAAATAAGGGCTGAGGATGTAGCTCAGGGGTCAAGTGCCCCTGGAGTCAATCCCTGGTACCCCTCCCCCCCCAAAAAAAAGAGTGGAATCGGAAAATATTTTCTTTAAAATAATGGACAAGAAAAAAATATGTGAAGATATTTAAATGACTAGGAGACATTTCGAGGAGTGAAAGAAAAGTTGGACGTGTGTTTTTTTTCCAGAGAAGGAGATTCTGACTACTGGAGACATGAATCTACAGTTTGATAAGAAGAAAATTTTGAGAGACTCATCCACAGCAATACACATTTTGGTAAAGTTGCGTGTCTACGTAGTTAGAGCAAGAGTAGATTTTTAAATGTTCTCATCAGAAAAAGGGATAAGTATGTGTGCTATAGGTTTATTAATTAGTTTGATTTAATCATTTTGTGATTATACGTATATTAAAAATCATATTCTACAACATAAATGTATGCAATTTTTTATGTATCAACTAAAATAATAGTAAAAAGTGAAAAAAAAATGAGTCTTTGGCATTTTGGTGGGGAGGAAAAACTTGAGCCACCTGACAGTGGGGAGGAAGGTTAGGCTGGCCTCAGGGTCTTCCTGGGAACATTCCGTGTTAAGAATGATGGAGTTTTTTTTGTTTGTTTGTTTGTTTTATTGGTTGTTCAAAACATTACAAATCTCTTGACATATCATATTTCATACATTAGATTCAAGTTGGTTATGAACTCCCAATTTTACCCCAAATACAGATTGCAGAATCACATCGGTTACACATCCACATTTTTACATAATGCCCTATTAGTGACTGTTGTATTCTGCTACCTTTCCTATCCTCTACTATCTCCCCTCCCCTCCCCTCCCATCTTCTCTCTCTACCCCATCTACTGTAATTCATTTCTCTCCTTGTTTATTTTCCCATTCCCCTCACAACCTCTTATATGTAATTTTGTATAACAATGAGGGTCTCCCTCCATTACCATGCAATTTCCCTTTTCTCTCCCTTTCCATCCCACCTCATGTATCTGTTTAATGTTAATCTTTTCTTCCTGCTCTTCCTCCCTGCTCTGTTCTTAGTTGCTCTCATTATATCAAAGAAGACATTTGGTATTTGTTTTTTAGGGATTGGCTAGCTTCACTAAGCATAATCTGCTCTAGTGCCATCCATTTCCCTGCAAATTCCATGATTTTGTCATTTTTTAGTGCTGCGTAATACTCCATGGTATATAAATGCCACATTTTTTTTATCCATTCATCTATTGAAGGGCGTCTGGGTTGGTTCCACAGTCTAGCAATTGTGAATTGTGCTGCTATGAACATCGATGTAGCATTGTCCCAGTAGTACGCCCAAAAAAAAAAAAAAAAAAGAATGATGGAGTGTTTGTCCACAGAGCCCTGGGGAAGGACGGGGAAGGACGAACAACTCCAGCACCTTCTCCCCAGCTACAGTTTTCAGACATAAGGGCAGCTCACCAACATTTCTGGGTAATCCAGGGTGCAAGGACGATGACTTCTGTGAGTACTTTTTAAACAACTATAGAACAAACTTTAGCCAAATTAAAGCCCTATGGAAAAGTTACAGTATGACTGTGGCTCCAACTTGTAGGATTAATGCAAAAACAGGTCTTGTTTTATGGTTGAGGAGGGGAAATAAAAGCTATAAACACAAATGATGTAGCTATCCCAAGTTAGGAGGGTGAGGTGGGGGGAAGGCATGGGGGGGTCTCAACAGTTAAAGACCGAAGCACAAGACATGATTCAAATCTGGTTTAACAATAAATAGAGGTCAGATGTATTTAAAGAAAAAAAAAAAAAGGAGTGAAGGAAAAGTTGGATGTGTGTTTTTTTCCAGAGAAGGAGATACTGACTACTGAGAACAAAATAAACAAAAATCAGCAATGGAGAGTGGAATAAAAGAGAAATATACTGCCAGTTGCACACCTGTAATCCCAGTGACTAAGTCCAAAGCCAGCTGCAGCACTTTAGCAACACCCTGTCTCAAAGTAAAAATAAAAAGGACTGGGGATGTAGCTCAATGGGAAAGCACCTCTGGGTTCAATCCCCAGGACCAAAAAAAAAAAAAAAAAAAAAGGAAATGTATTTAATTTTATTATTACTCATAATGGGAGTAAAAAGTACTCCTATTACAAAGTAGATGATTAGGTAAATTACATAAGCTTAGAGTATAAAGTATTTTATAACTGCCTTTAAAATGAAGAACTAGGTGCCTGAGAGAGAAGAGAGAGGCCTGTTTTTCACTGCATTCTCTTCTGTACCTTTTGAGTTTGTGCCATGTTTGTACAATAGCTATTAAAAAACCAGAAGAAAAGACAAATACAAACTAACAAGAAAGATAAAATTATGGTAATGAATATAATCATGACTAGAATAAAAACATCATGTTTTTCAATTCTTATATGATACACACCAAAAATGTAAAGAAATTAAAAAAAAAAAATTCTGTTTGAGGTTCTGGGATTTGAACCCAGGGCCTTCTTATGTGTGCTGGGCAAGTGTCCACCAACTGAGCCACATCCCCAGCCCCCACCAGTGTTTTTAAGGCCATGAAAATGTTGAGAATAGCGCAAAACAGGATGATAGAACTGAGACCAAATGTACCTCCCATGTTAATAAATGTAGGTGTGTTAATTTCACTTGTAACAATAAAAGACTTTGAATTACAATGTAAAACCTAACTCTGTTGTTCATAAGAAACACGTCTAAAACAGAAAAGTAGGGAATTCACACTTGGCAATGGCATCAAGCTAGGATTAACCAGTGCAAGGCTACATCCAAGTAGTAAAAGGTAAGTGCTACCATTTGTGCAAAAAGGTTTGAAGGCAATAGCTGTATAAATGCTTCAGATGCATAGCCACCTGTTAACAGTTTGGTATTTGTACCAAGTACACATGTTACACACCTTAAAGTACAAGCAAATAATTTAATAGAAAAAGGATAATGTTGGCAGTAGAGTGGACCATGGGTTTGAGGGTACAGATGATACAAGAGACAGGAAGACTAGGTAGAGTCATCCCTTGTGTTCAAGAAGTATTGGTTCCAGAACCCCCCATGGATACCCAATCTGAATACCTCAATTTCTTATATAAAATGGCATATAGTCTGCATGTAGCATAGGTACATTGATTGTACTTTAAATCATCTCTGGATTACTAATCTAATAATACCCAATGCAATGTAAATAGGTGTTATTCTGTATTGTTTAGGGAATAATGGCAAGAAGAAAAGTTCATACATGTTTAGTACAGATGCATTTTTTGTCCCCAATATTTTTCATCCAGGGTTGTTTGAACATGTGGATGCAAAACCAGTGGATATTGAGGACTGAGTGTATCCCATTGCATAAATTTTAAAAGAATCTGAGCTACAACACGGCAGGTAGTAGTAAGAATTGGGTCTTTCCCCAAGAAACTGTTAGAAGTAATAATATGCTATTGCCTTATTTTAAACTTCATCTTGTATTTTTCGGTTGAGACAAAGAAGTATTTTACAAAATCTTAAGAATCACAGCCTTATGTTTCAAAAAAACAAGTATTCTTTTGTTTTACCATTGTTAGGTAAACATATTCATAGTAGAAAACCTGAAAAACATACAAAAGAAAAAAAAGTGTTAGATTTCTGTTACTGTAACAAAATGCCTGAATAATCAATTAATAAGGAGGAAAGGTTTGTTTTGGCTCATAATGTTAGACGTTTCCGCCTATGACTGGCCCTATGGTCAATTGCTTTGGTCCTGTGGTAGCAGATACATCATGGTGGGAGTATATGGTGGAGGACTCCCCACATGACCAAGTGAGGAAGAAGAAAGGGCCTCGGTGCCCTTTCCTTCAAAGGCATTCCCACAATGACTCTAGGCCCTGCTTCTCAAGTGTTCCACCATCTCCCAGCAGCACCACAGGCTGGGGACAGGACTTTAACATGCAACTTTGGAGTCACTTATCCAAATCATCACAGAAAAAGAAGTATTTCTTTAATTCTAATATTCTGGGTTAGTAGCCAAGGATAGAATTCTGTCTAGATTCCTCCGTTCTGTTCTCCGCCCCATATACACAGTCACGTTTTTTGAATCATATTATACACATAATTTTTACCTTTTAAGAAGTTTGTTTGTATGTTTCCCATGTTATTGCAAAATATTCTCTTACACTGTGATCACTTAATGATCACACATCACAGTTCTTTATTATTGGATAATTAGTTTCTAATTCTTCACTTATAAATAGCAATTACAATGAATTAGCTTTGTGAATATAAATATAGCCACATTTCTGGTTATTTCCTTATTACATGGTTCTGTAAATAGAATTGCTGGTGCAAAGGGTATACATATTTTTAAGAATTTGATACTTACTCCAAATTGCCTTCCAAAAAGTCTGTACTGATGTTATAGCTCTGGCACTAAAGCCGTAGTTATGAAAGTAGATAATTATAAAGACCCACTTCTAGTTTTCGGAAATCCCCCTTCATGGTATTACTGTATTTTTTCATCCTTATAAATTTGCATGGTGATAAAAGATGCTTCAACGTTATTTATATTTGGATCTCTTCAATTAGGATAGAGCTGGAATTCTTCTGTACATCCCCCCCCCGCCCCCTTTGGTCATTTGTCATTCCTGCTTTGTTAATTACTGTTCATTCTCTGGCTGTTTTTCTTTGCTCCATCATATTGTGAAGGCAGATATTTCAGTACTGAATGCCAGTGAACCTTCAAGCTTCAGGAAGTACCTAGATTGTATTTCATTTCAGTCTCAACTTTGGAAGTGTGCTGAAGGAAAACTGCCCAAGCTTGCCATTCAATTTTCTTTCCTTAAAGAGATTCTGAAAATAACAAAAACCAGATTTGGTTCCCTTCAGTATCCATGGGCCTCACAGGGAAATTCTCTCATCCAGGGAAGGGAGAGCAATTACAGGGAGTGTGGCCTGCTCGGCGTCCTTCTCCTGGGGCCCTCTTTGCACAATTTCTGCTCTGAGAGTGGGGGTCAGGCTGTCCTGGTGATCGAATCCTGGCGCCCACTGTAGAGCAGCTCTCATCCTCCCCCGTGGTGCTGGAGTAGATGAGAGCCTGAGTACCTTCCTTTTTAAGGATGCAGAAAACGTAGACTGCTGGCTTGGGTTTAGTGCAAGCGTCGATGCACAGCCAGAAGTGATTTTCAGAGTGAGGAGCTAACCACAGCTCGTTGAAGGGACTCAGTTCTTTGTATCTCTTGTTCTTCTTACTGTATGATTCAATTTGCTTGCAGGTGTTTGACAAATTATTGATAAATGCAGGTTGATAATAAGTATCATTGCCATTTGATAATTCTCATAAAAATGTGCATTAGTCAGCTTTCTGTCACTGTGACAGATACCTGAGAAGAACAACTTAGAAGAGGAAAGATCCACTTAGGCTCACAGTTCCAGAGGTTCCAGTCCACGGTTGGACAACGCCATGGCTTTGGTCCTGAGGAGAGGCAGAATATCATGGTGGAGGGGTGTGCAGAGCAAAGCTGCTCAACTCATAGCAGCCAGAAAAGACAGAGAAAGGGACTTTGGACAACAAACACCCTTCCAGGGCACCCCAGCCTTGGCCCCACTCCCCCAGCCTCCCCCACCACTAGTAGTCCACTCAGCTGTCGATGGGTTCATCCACTGATGAGTCAGACCAGTCGAGGTCCAGGCCCTCCCCGAAGCCCCACCTCCGAACACTGCTGCAGTGGGGACCGAGCCTTCAGCACACGAGTCTTTTTTTTTTTTTTTTTTGAGAGAGAGAGAGAGAGAGGGAGAGAATTTTTTTAATATTTATTATTTAGTTTTCGGCGGACACAACATCTTCGTTTGTATGTGGTGCTGAGGATCGAACCTGGGCTGCACGCATGCCAGGCGAGCGCGCTACCGCTTGAGCCACATCCCCAGCCCAGCACACGAGTTTTCCAGAGACACTTCATGGATAAGCCATAACATAACGTCGTAGGGATTCCTCATTATTCTTCTCACTTTACCGACAGGGAAAGGGTGGCCCAAGACGTGTCCAAGCTCATACAGTGAGCAAGCAGCAGAGCCAGATCCAGACCAAGCCTGGGACTTCAAACCCATGCTGTCTTTCAAGACCATGACCATGTCAGGTGACCTTCTTGTCCTCTTTAAACTTTTGTTAAATTCCGCAGGTGGTTGTTATGTGTGTTCCAAAGTCTGGGTTAACCTTACCCATGAGCCTTACCCTCTGTGGGTGTCACGGTTGTCTCTCCAGAACCTATTCCTCTCCTTTGAGTGGCCTGAGTACAATTTGGGAGGCCTGATTGGGCCTCATGGGTGTAAGAATACTTTAACCTCTTGACCAGTGCTTTGGTTCTTGAACAGGTGAGTGACCCAACTGTGGCCAAGAGGGTGTTCTGGAGACTTCTAGGGAAGCCTCCTGTCTGTGCCTTAGGGAGTAACGGAAGCCCCGTACTCTCTCTAGTTGGGCAGCAGCAAGGAGGTCCGTTGCTCCAATGCTGTGAGCAGCCACTTGGGGTAAATGAGAAGCTGGCGTAAATGGAATCTGCCCATAAGGGGTCAAAACAGGGAGAGAGCACAAATGGGTCTGGAATCTCTTGTTATTAGGATTTACAAAATTCCTTATCATCCCACCCATTTTTTTTTTCCCCCATTGGATTTTGATTACTTGCAGGGCAGAGTGTCTAAGAAATCAAACTTCCAAGGCATTCAGTTTGCCCAGAATGCAATTACATAGCTCCTGTGTTCACTGCTTTTGTTTTGGATTTTTTTTAAGTGCAATATAATTTTCACATAACAAAATGCTCAGATTTTAAATGTTCAGTTGGATGTGTTTTGACAATTGTTAACTTTGTACCCAAACCAAAAGCAAAACGCAAGACATTTCTATTACCCTACACATGGCCCTCTGGCCCCTTTCTAGCCGACCCCTCAGCCCTGACCCAGGCTTTCTGATTTCCATCAACAGTTTAATTTGACTTGTTTCTCAACTGTACGTAAATGAAATAATATGAAGATAACACAATGGGAATTCTTTTCTAGCTGATTCCTTTGGCTCAGTAAACTGTTTCTGAGATCCATCTATGTGTGTATCAATTCATTCTTTTAATTGTGGAATAGTATTTCATTGTATCAATATATCATTTCTTTGACCTTTTCATCTTGTGGGGATTTAGAACAATTTCAAGACCTACCGTAGAGACTGAGGTTGCAGACCAGGGGAGTAGCTCTGTGGTTGGGTAAGTGTTCAGCATGCAAGAGGCCTTGGGGTCAACCCGCAGCTCCAAAAAAAACTAACAAACAAAATGACTAAGGCTACTGTGAACCTTCTTGTATATGTGTTTTTGTGGATCTGTTTTTCTTGGGAAAATTCCTAGGAGCGAAAATACTGGGCATTACATTTACTTTGAAGTTCTAAATAGAAGCCCTTGGATTCTGGATGATTGAGTTAAGAAACCAGTGGGGCAATTACTGAGCTCAGAAACTTCACAAGATCACAGTGGAATTTCAAACCCACCCTCTATTATTTTTTTTAATGTGGTGCTGGGAATTGAACCCAGGGCTTGGTGCATAACTTATAAGCATAGACTGTACCACTGAGCAACATCCCCAGCCTATTTTTTTGAGGGGGTGTGTGGGGAGGAGGGATATTAATCATTACCAAAATATCAGAGCATGTCATCAGTGTGTGCCCAGTATGCACTCTAGACACTTGGCCTCATACATGACCTCCTCAGCTCTTACTTAGTAGCCTTTTGACCTTGGGCAAATTATTAACCTCTCAGATCCTCAGTTCCCTATCTATAACATAAGGATTAAAAATAACATTGACTTCATAGGGTTTTTGTGAGAAATTAAGTGAAGTAATGCATATAAGGCCTTTATCAAATTATCTGATACAAACTGGGCACGGTGGAGCAGGCCTGTAATCCCACCAACTCAGGAGGCTGAGACAGGAGGCTCTCGAGTTCAAAGCCAGCCTCAGCAACTTAATGGGGCCCTAGGCAACTTAGTGAGACCCTGTTTCAAAATAAAAAATAAAAAGGCTTAGTGGGTCAGTGCATCTGGGTTCAATCCCCATTAAAGTCTGATACATAAAATAGCTAAAAATTATTAAACCATTATGATTCTCATAATGTAGCCTCTTACAACAACCTCGTAAAAATTAATTCCCCATTTTCAGCAGCAATAAGCGATTTGTCCTAGTTACAGAATCAAGAGTGTGATTCAAATTTTAGGTCTATTTTGGCACCAAAGCCTGAGCCAGTTCTACTATACTGTTCCAGAGAGAGATTTTTTTCCCCCCAGATTACATCGTTCAATCTTTATAGGACTCCTTTAGGGTGATTTCTGTGAATATGAAAAGAACAAAAGGCTCGAAGAAAAGAAAGCGAACAACTAGACAAACAGTGGCCTGAGACACAGTCGCGGAGACACTTGAGGATGGGGAACCACAGACACCCAGAGAACTTCCCAAGCTTTCCGGGGCTTCCTGGGGTTGTTCTGTAGAAAAAGACCGGAAGGAAGAGGCCTGGCACTTTAGTTTTTGCTTTTTAAGGATTTCCCTGCCTACCCTAGTTCTTCCTCTCTTCTTTCTCTGGGGTGATTGGTTCGCTGTTGGCATGGGGCAGATTGCAGATGGAGCACTCAAATGAGCTGAGGAGGGTGACTTGAGTTTAATAAAGGGATGATCATGAACGTGTGAGGGGAAGAAGAGGGCAGAGAACACAGTGTGGAGAGGCCATTCCCCCAGCACCTGAGGAGACCAGGGCAGGCGTGGCGCCCGCTTCACAGAGGGGAGGTATGCCCCACGGTGGTTGTGCTGTTTGGTGCAGGGACACAAGACACCTGTGGAGACCTGCAGGGTGGAAGGCAGGAAATAAATACCCTGACTTTCCTGGGTCTGTCCCTGATTTGTGAAGGAGGGCGGGGAAGCCGGGGGACAAACAGGCAGCCATCCACCTGGGGCGGGGGGGGGGCTGTGTAAAGGCCGCACACTCTGCTCCTGACCTTCAGGGAGACATTTTCATCCACATCCTGCCCTTGTGGGAACAGATCAGAGTTCAAATAACTTCCCCAAGGGAAGGAGCTGGTGTCGGTCAGTGGTTCTTAATCCTGGCTGAAGACTGGGGTCACCTGGGGATGGCTTTCAACAATACTGGAATCTGAGCCTCACCCTGAGATGCCAGTGTGATCCTCTGGCTTGGGGCCCAGGCAGTGTATTAAAAGCTCCCCAAGTGATTCTGATTCATGAGGTTTCCATGCTGTATTTATTGCCATCCGAGCCACTAAGGGCCACAGGGCCCGTGACAAAGAAGTTACTGATTTGAGGGAACCTACTGTCTGATGTGAAGCAAACCACCACAGTGCCACAGACCAGGGGGGACGTCCAGAGATGCTGAAGGCAGTCTGGACAAGTGAGAGGAGCATCCTCTGGGGAGATGAAAGGTCTGCTGAGCTGTGACAGTAGCAATGCTAACACAGGTAGCATAGCTTTCCCAGTGCCAATCATCGCTCCTTGTGCCGCGTCCGGCCAAGGGAGCCGAGTCCGGCGAGGGACGGCGAGGTTAAAAGACACACAGGACACCAAGGTTCTTCATCCAGGAGTCAATACTCTTTATTGCTAACACACCTTTTTTATACCCCAAGCAGCAGAAGTGGAAAACTACCCAAAAGCAGGAGGGAGGGGGGAGAAATTTAGTTTCAACATCTATTATTGTCAGGTACCGAAACCTCCCTTAACAATAAGTCCATCAGACCAGAAAAGGTCAAGGCATTCCCGTGGGATACATATGTCTCAGACGGACAAGCAGGAACAGAAAAACCGCAAGTTCGCCATGGCCTTGTGAGCTGGCCACACTGGCATGCAGAACAAACTAGTGGAGGTAGGGCTCCAGGGGCCAGGGTGGACCTGCTGCCAACAAGTCCCCCTCTTTTGTTTTTTGCATGCCAGTGGGAATCAAGTAGCCCCTGTCTTAGGTCGTTCACAGACCTTGCGATGCTTACCCGTCTCTGGGAAGGCCCCGATTCCCTGTCTTAGGTCGCACAGCAAGCGTGAAAGTTGCCCGTCACTGGGTACTACAAGATCAGCTCAAGGTGTTATGACTTATCAAGACATTATTGCGGTGAACGCTTAACCGTCTCCACCTACGGGACCCACGACCGTCACCGCCGAATGGCAGATGTGATTGGACCGAGAGATTAGACAGCAAAGATCCTAGTACAGGAAAGCAAGAGGGAGAGGTATGCATAGAGAAAAGATATGGCAGGAGTTCTTCTTTTAAGGAGGACACTCATCTTCGGATCGGTCTGAAGTATATTTCAGAGAGGCGATCATCCATCTTTAAGCGTTGATAGTGAACCTGTATCGGCTTAGAGGCTAAGATATTAATTTGATCTTTAATGAATTGTACTATCTTATTTACAATGCAGGGTCCTACTGCCACTACTAGAAGGAGGCCTAACAATGGTCCCAATAAGGGAAGAAGATAAGGCAAAAATCCATTAAGTCCAGTCCAGAGAGGGTTCTCAAATAATTCCCTCCTCCTTTTTTCTAGGTCTTCTTGGAGTTGTTTAATTTTTGTGCGAACTATGCCAGATTTGTTAGCATAAAAACAGCACCTCTCCCCAAGGGCTAAACAAATTCCCCCTTGATTGGCAGTAAGCAAGTCTAAACCCCGCCTGTTCTGAAGAACTACTTCTGCTAGAGAGTCTATCTGGTCTTGTAAGTCTTTAATGGTTCCCGACAGGGTTTGCACATCATCTATAAGCTGTTGAGATAGGCGGCGGTAAGAATGTATAGCCGTACCCAATCCTGCCGTGCCTGTACCCACAGCAGAGGTTATTCCAAGGCCAACAAGGAGTGGTAAGGCCTGCACAGCTCTCTTGTGTCTTCTAACTAAGATGTCTAGGCTAGGAATGGGTAGGGGTTCATCTCCTGAGATAATCGTGATATCAGGAAGCAGTAATGCCAGAACGCAACCACCAGTCCAATTTGCTGGGAGCCTGGGAAAAGCTAAATTTCCACCACACATAAAAACTGTACCATTAGGGGGACAAATGGGCGGAGTAGGTGAGGAGTAATTCTTTACTAATGAGCAGTTTCCAAAGGAAGAGACTCCAACATCAACATCATAGGTATTATTTTGCATCATGCCCAGAAGGCATGACATAAAACCACCTAGAGGCTGCACCTTAAAGGGTAGCCCAGATTGACATGTGTTGTCATCATCAATGGTATAATTGATGGGAACCGCCAATGGCATGACTGCACCTGCCGTCATGCAGAGCCAGCAATCACCAGCAAGGGTAGGATTGGAACTGTTAAGTAAAGAAAAGGTAGTTTCTAGGATATCTAATGTATTGGCATCTAAATCAGGAAGCTGGGATTTGGGCAATATCAAGGGGTGGTATGTAGGCTTAGGGATCTCCGGCTTTAAAAGCTTAATCACCTGAAGGTGTTTGATAGCATCAGTGGGTCCCCCTCCATCAGAGACTCCGATGGGGGCCTGCATGGGCCAGCAGGAAGGTTTACCCACGACGCCCTCACATCCCGCCTCCGTTAACCGAGTCGTGATGCCTTCCCCTCCCCGGTCACCAAGAAAAGGAATATAATTATAAGTGGTCCCCCATTCTCCACGGGTGTTAGTTAGGATGGCCTCAAAATACTGTTTTCCTTGATTATTAACACAAATTGAGGCCGATGTATAACAGGAGATGTGCATTGCCGGGGTGTAATGACAAGTGGCGGGACAGCTTCCAAGAGTCTCGGTCGGATTAGGGACAACAAGTCCGGGCTTATTAACACATACCCATTTTGGTTGCTTAAATCCTCCGATGTTTTCATTGAGTTCAGCCGCCATATAGGCTACTTTAGTCCCACAATCAATGCTCTGGATATAACCAGAGGGGGCCGAGTGCCGGGGCCCTCCCTTACACTCACAAGGGGCTCCAAAAAGATATTCATGAATATTCCCAGGTGGGGGGTCAAGCCCTCCTTCAGCAAACCTGTCCAGAAGGAATGCCACAAGCGGGGTCCAGCTCATGAGGTGTGTCTCGGCACTCACTTGAAGGGGTGAGAACAACAGCGGCAGGATCAGCCATCTTGGGAACTTCATTTTGTCTTGAATTTTCATTCACCGGTCTGGTGCAGCGCTCCGGGATCCAAATGGGCTTCTCAGTTCCTGGGGGAAAAACACATACAGCTCCCCTCACTCTAGCTAAGAGTGGAGCCGGGGGTTGCCACTTTCCGGTGGATAAATCTTTCCACCTTATTTGAGCATCTTGTACAGTGGGAGGGGAAAAGTGGCGTTGTGCAGCCGTGCGCCCTCCAGTGTCAGTGAGTAAAAAATTTAAAGTAAATAAGGTTATGCTTAGAAGTGCTTGTGGTCCCTGACAATTCCGGTATATCTCCCCCTCTTTTGTTTTTTGTAAATAAGTTTTTAAATGTTGATGGGCTCGTTCCACGATAGCCTGTCCCTGTGGATTATAAGGGATTCCAGTCTTATGATTAATTTCCCATTGGGTGCAAAACCGTTGAACCGCCTGGCTTACATATGCGGGACCATTATCGGTTTTGAGGCATCGTGGGGTGCCCATGGAGGAAAAGGCTTTTAGAAGATGACTGATTACGTCCTTAGCCTTCTCTCCAGTATGTAAGGTGGCAAAAATGAAGCCAGAATATGTGTCAGTGGAAACATGTATAAAGGAGAGCTTACCAAAGCTAGGGAAGTGTGTAACATCAGTTTGCCAGACATCATTAGGTTGTAATCCTCTTGGATTAACCCCAAGGGAAGGAGAATGAATAAATGGTGCACAGGTTGGACATAATGAGACAATTTGTAAAGCTTGGTCTCGTGAACATCCTGTGTGGAAGCGTAAAGACTGTGCATTTAAATGAAATTTGTTATGGAATTGTAAGGCCTTATCATATTCGGTCGTCACACAGGAAAGGCCAACAGCATGAGTAGCAGCGTCTGCTTTTGCGTTGCCCTCTGACAAAGGTCCAGGGAGCCCTGAATGGCTTCGGATGTGGCCAATGTATAAAGGATCTCGTCTAGCCCAAATGAGAAGCTGTACTACCTGTAGTTGTTCTGTGATGGTGGATTGCTTTCCAATATATGATGCTGTTTCTATGACTAGAGCCAGATTGGCTACATACAAGCTGTCAGTATATACATTAAGAGGAATAGAACTATAGACTTTGAGAGCTATGATTAAAGCTTCAACTTCCGCCTTTTGGGCCGACTGACCTGACACAGGTTGTCGGAGAATTTGAGATCCATCAAAAACGACGGCAAATCCATTTTTGGCCCCATCTGTATATACAGTTTGGGCCTTTGGAATAGGTTCCCTTTTCATAATCTTTGGGAAGATAATGGGACACCTTTTAAAGCCCTCCAAAAGTCTATGTTTAGGGAAGTGATTATCAATCTGACCCTTAAAGCTGCACAGGAAAAGACACCAAAGGTCATGTTCTTGTTGTAACTTGTGTATCATATCTTGAGTGTAAGGTTGAATAAGTATGTCAAAGGTTTTTCCAAACAATGCATCACCCAAATATTTAGCCTTCCAAATTAAGTTAATAACTAGCTCATAAAAGGGAGTCAATACCCGGGGGTTAGAAGCCGGCAAGTGGACCCAATAAATGGGACCCGTTTGCCAGAACACTCCTGTGGGAGTAATTTTAGAAGGTAGAACTATAAATGACAAGGGCAGAGAATAATCTATCTGTGTAATCTGCATGTCCTGCAGAGCCTCTTCTATTAGCCTCAGTGCTCGTAAGGCTTCTGGTGTAGGTACTCTACACGACGTAGGAGAAGGATCTCCTCGCAAGAGGTCATACAGGGGTTTGAGCTCTCCAGTTGGAATATGAAAGGACGGGCGCAGCCACTGTATTTCTCCGAGGAATGTCTGCCACTGATGTAAAGTTTTGAGCTGATTTATCTGGAACTGGGGTCTCTGGGGAAAGATTCCTATGTTATTAATGATGTATCCCAAATAATTGTAAGGGTGTTGAAACTGCACCTTTTCGGGTGCTATGACCAGCCCTGCCCCTTTTAGAAGGGATTGGAGGACTTCATAAGATTGAAGAAGCCTTTCTTTCTTGGGCCCTGCCAGTAAGATGTCATCCATATAATGAATGAGGTAGAGCTGTGGGAACTGCTGTCGAAAGGGTCGTAAAACCTCAGCTACAAAATATTGGCACATTGTAGGACTATTAGTCATCCCTTGAGGTAGGACGGTCCATTCATACCGTTGGTAAGGTTCCCTAAAGTTTGTTGAAGGCAAGGAGAAAGCAAAACGCTTTCGGTCTCGTGGGTCTAAGGGGATAGAGAAGAAACAATCTTTTAAATCTATGACAATAAGATGCCAATCCTTTGGGATCGCAGTAGGAAAGGGTAGCCCTGGCTGTAAGGGTCCCATGTGTTGCATAGTTTTATTAATAGCCCGTAGGTCCTGAAGAAGTCTCCACTTCCCAGACCCCTTTTGTATAACAAAAATAGGGGTATTCCAAGGGGAGGTAGAGGGCACCACATGTCCTAACTTAAGCTGGTCTTGAACTAATAGGGAAGCGGCCTGTAATTTGTCCTTAGTTAGGGGCCACTGTTCTACCCACACAGGGTCATCTGATAACCAAGTAATGGACAGTGGAGGTGGCCGCACTTCAGTGGCCCCTAGGATAAATTTCCCAGTCCTCTCCGGTCTCTTCCCTGCCGGGTAACCTGTTCCGCTGGATCCACAGGTGATATTCTGCCCTCATGTCTCTTTCCTAGTCCCCTTCCAGGGATCCACCCCATGTCTAGCATTGCATCATTAACAAAGTTATTATTTCCTTTTAAAGTCTGGGTAGTAAGAATAGCCCCCATTTGATGAAGCAAGTCCCTCCCCCAAAGATTCGTGGGGAGTCCAGTCACCACATAAGGCTGGAAATGGCCACTATGTCCTTCGCCATCTCTCCATTTTAAAAAGGAGGCACTTCTTTTTGGTCGGGTTTGTCCTATCCCCTGTAATATGGCCAAGGGACTCTGGAGGGGCCAGGCAGGTGGCCATTGTTTTTCAGAAATGACAGAGACATCCGCCCCCGTATCTAGTATTCCCTTGAAAGCCTTGTCCTGTATCTCAATGGTCAGGTTGGGACGCGAATCCAAATGAGCTACCCAAAAGGCCTGGGGAGTTCCAGTGGAGCCAAAGCTGCCGTCGCCCCGGGACCCACGGAGGGCGTGCCCAGGAATGGAAGCTAAGGGTAGCAGCAGCAATTGAGCTATACGCTCCCCGGGGGGAAGAATAACAATTCCTTGGGTAGCTTCTACTACTATTTTTATTTCTCCCTGATAATCAGCATCAACAACCCCCGTAAGAATCTTCAAGCCCCACTGAGTTGCGCTACCTCGTCCCAACACTAGTCCCACCGTCCCCTCTGGCAGGGGTCCAAAAACCCCAGTAGGCAGCGTCTGAGGTCCCATTTGGGGAGTTAATACCGCTCGGGAGGTGGAACTGAGGTCCAGTCCTGCGCTTCCTGGTGTTCCCCTGGGGAGTTCCCAGATAGAAAGGGGTTGGTCAGTGGGAGGCGGCGGAGACGCCCACTCCCTGGGGCACTGTTCTGTCCCTGCACTGCCCCGTACACTTTGGCTTCCGGGGCCCGGGGCGGGCCCCTGCTCCCGTTTCCCGACGGTATTGGGTTACCCTGGATGTCAAATTTTGACCTGCACTCACTGCTCCAATGATTTCCTTTATGACATCTAGGACAAATTCCAGGCATCCCTCTGCCAGCACCCTCGCTCCTTTCCGGGCAGTTTCTCCTTATATGTCCCTCTTTCCCACACTTAAAACACCCCTTAGAGCGGGTTCCCCTGTTATCAGATTTTTGCATTCCAGTCTTAAGGGCAGCAGCCAAAACCTGACCAGTAATATGAGGCCCATCTATATCTTTGCATGCTCGAATCATGTCATCTATACTTTTGGCCCGGGAGGACTTAATAGCATTTTGGCAGTAAGTGTTAGCGTTTTCATATGCCAGTTGTCTAATAAGTGGCATAGCCTGTTCTAGATTAGGGAATATTTTTCCAGCAGCCTGCATTAGGTGGGCTATAAAGTCCGAATAAGGTTCAGAGGGCCCTTGAGAGATCTTGGAAATTTTTGCTTCAGTCTTAGAAACGGGCAGGGCTTTCCAGGCATGGACTGCAGCTGAGGCTATTTGAGCATAAACACCTGGGTCGTAATTAATTTGTTGGCCTATGGTGGCATACTGCCCAGTTCCTGTTAACATTTCAGCATTTCGCCGTTGATGGCCCGCATTCAGGTTAATCTGAGCCAGCTCGCGGCACCTTTCATGATATTCACTTTTCCACAATAAGAAATCCCCTCCAGATAACACAGCCCTGCAAAGTTGCTGCCAATCATTAGGTATTAGTTGACTGGCTGAGAAGGACTCGAAGAGGGTCAATGTGAAAGGGGCATGAGGTCCATAATTAATGACCGCCTCCTTAAGCTGTTTTATGTCCTTGAAGGCTAGGGGGACATGGGCTCTGGCCGGCTGTCCATCAGCATCGGCGTTTTCAATCATTGGAAAAACCTGAGCCGCTCTAGAACCCCAGTGGACCCCCGCCCGTCTAGTAGGGGCGTCCTCATTCCAATCAGGATTATAGGGAGGAGGTGCGGCAATTGAGGGGGCCCTAGGCACCCTCACATTTGCCCTTTTAAGGCGATGTTCTAGTTCCTCTATCTCCCTTTCTAATCCCTCCTCTTCCTCAGAGAGAGAACTGAGGTCCTCAGGATCCTTTTTGGGCTTAGAAATCTGGAGGCGTTTCCTACCCCCCGAGCCCGAGTCCTCAAGAGGACCCTCATCCTTTAAGGATTCTGCCATTTGCTCTTCCTGCACCTGATTAAGGGCCTGTTCACATTCAGCAAGCTGATCCTTGATCTTTACTTTATCTGTTAATAAAGCATCCTTTACCAACCTCCATAAGGAAAAGGTGGCAACTGGGACACTGTCCGAGCCCCGGTCCCTCAATAATTTCTGAAGGTCATGCCTCACCAGGTCCCAGTCACTATTATTAAGAAATCCTCCTGTCAGAAACCAAGGACAAGCCTGGGCAATAATTTCAACGAATTCGGTTGCAGTCTTAGTTTTTATTCCTGTTCCTTGTGTATTTAACAGCTCTTTCAGTTCGTTGGCCAGACGAACCTTCGCTGTTGAGTTACCCATGGTACGTACCCTGTCTCTTTAAATTATCTTTAAACCAATCCTCCCCCTTCTTTCTTAGAAGGTGAGCCCCGTCCGCTTACCCCTGCTTTCCGGATCTCGGTGGGAACCTCCAATTGCCGCGTCCGGCCAAGGGAGCCGAGTCTGGCGAGGGACGGCGAGGTTAAAAGACACACAGGACACCAAGGTTCTTCATCCAGGAGTCAATACTCTTTATTGCTAACACACCTTTTTTATACCCCAAGCAGCAGAAGTGGAAAACTACCCAAAAGCAGGAGGGAGGGGGGAGAAATTTAGTTTCAACATCTATTATTGTCAGGTACCGAAACCTCCCTTAACAATAAGTCCATCAGACCAGAAAAGGTCAAGGCATTCCCGTGGGATACATATGTCTCAGACGGACAAGCAGGAACAGAAAAACCGCAAGTTCGCCATGGCCTTGTGAGCTGGCCACACTGGCATGCAGAACAAACTAGTGGAGGTAGGGCTCCAGGGGCCAGGGTGGACCTGCTGCCAACACCTTGTTTATTAGTATTAGCTAATTTAACTCTTATCACCACTGTAACATTCACAGCCCGTTTGTGCTAGGGCAGCAGGACAGGCTGCTAAGAGACCAAAGAAGATGGGAAGTGAGACATCGGGTTGTTGAACTTTGTTGAACAATGCTTGCAGGGAGGGCAACGGGTGGGGCACCTCTGTCCCCTGCAGTGCTTTGTCAAGTAATGTCTCTGTCCCTGGTGACATGACTCCAGAAAACAGTGCCTCTGTTGACTCTTTTTCCAGTGGCATCCGGCTGGACGAGTGACACCTGCCCTCTCTGTGTCCTCAGTTTGGTGCCAGTCACCACAGGGAGGTGGGTTTTATCAGCTGGGCTACAGATGTAGTGACGTCACCAGACCAGCACTCCAGGAACTTGGTGTGCGCACAAGAAAGCAGCTTTCTCCAGATAACACCAGTTTGTCCTAATTCCCAGCCTGCGGGAGAGAGAGCCCTGTCCTTCAAGATAATGTGTATCTGCACATTCTGGCCCAGACTCCTCTCGTTGTTCCTTAACTTGGCTAGATTGTTTAGGAACAGGGAGGACACTCAGGGACATGGTGTTTCACTGTCTTTTTCTCCAAGGATGATACAACCACCTTATGGAAGGTATAATTATTAATAATTTATTTATAACGAATCAACCATCATTAATGATCATTTTATTAATTTATTATTAACTTCATTTTACAGAGGCAGGATGTTTGAGTGTCTTGCTCAAAGGCCCCCAGAGGTAGAGGTGGGCGTGAACCCCAGCAGTTCAACTTGGGGGCCCACCTGGGTCAAAGCTACGTGATGTGGCCAAGTGAGGCAGGGGTCACGGGAGAAGAGGGAAGGTGAAGGTGGGGAGACACCGACAGAAGACACCATCCAGAGGGACCTGCCTGAGTGTCCCTGCCAGAGCCGCTGCTGCTCTCCCGGGGAGGGGCCGCGTGCTGTTTTATTGTAAAGCCCCTCGAGTGCCTTGGGCCTGTTAGAATTAGTCCAGAGGGAAATGGAGGCAGGTAGGGCCCCTGGGGGATGAGGAAGGAGAGAGAGGTTCCGGCTGGATTGAAAGAGAGGCAGGTTGAACCGCTGCAGAAGCAGAAACGCTTTACACCCAAGTGCTTTCCAGCTGTGGAGCGCAGGGTCAGGCCCCGCGGGTTGTTCAGGATAAAGCTCCCACTGTGTGGAGCAGTCACCGTGTGGGACGAGCCGGGAGTTGCAGTCCTTCCTAAAAAGCAGGAAGGCGGCTATCTAGCCGTGGCCTCGGGTGGGAGTCTGGGAAAAAAAGATTCAGGACATTTAGAGAAGCAGGTTCAATGGCTGGGTGTACTGTGATAACCCTGTTTCCCCTGGGTCAGAAAAGGAATGAGATAAATGCGTTCTTCCTCAAAAGGGCCAGAGCCGCGGAAGCTGAAGGGCTGGGGCTGAGGAGTGGTGGCCTGAGCGTCGTGGGTGACCCTCCAGGACTGGGACTGAGCCCCAGGATGGGGGAACAGGGGCTCCGGGGAGGGGATTGGGTGCCAGGGCTCTGCCTTCGAGGGAGGCCCGCTTACTAGAGGGCTTGAGGGAGTGAGTCTCCTTCCCCCTTGGCCTTGTGAAAGGCCCATCTGTCAGGCACACAGCCCTCATGGCTCCCTGAGTCTCCTGGCACCTTGAGCTTGGACTCTCGGCCTCTCCAACCATGAATCATAAATTTCTGTTGTTTACAAACTACCCAGTGTGACTTGCTTTGTTATAGCAGCCTGAAGGGACTGAGACAGATGGCATGGGAGGATCCTTTCCTGGAGGGAATGGACCTGCTGGCATATTTTGAGTGGGGTTCTGTGCAGAAATCCTGTGGGCAGCCAAGGCTGGCAGCAGCCAGGGCTCCGGGGAGGAATCACTCTTCACAGGGTGGGCTGCCTGGAGACCCTGGCGTCCATCTGACATCTAGAGCTACCCACTGCCAGAGGACGTGGGCAGCAGCCCAGGGAGGCTCCAGCAAGGAGGCAAAAGCTCTGGACCAAGGCCAGCCCTGTCCTGATTTTCTGGCACCAGAATTCTTACATAATTTTGTAAAAAGTGGGAGACATCCTCTCCCACACTGAGGGGTGGGCAGGATTGCCCTGGCTTAGAAAAAGTGGATTTACCTGACTTGGAAAAGGAGAGATGCCGCAGTCCGGCTGCAGCAAAATAACTGGGGGGGTGACGAATAACTTGTGTACGTTGATACAGCAAGAGTGGAAGCCGTTTATTGCAGGACAGGAGCAGTATTTATACATTCCACACAGCTTATCTAATTAGCATAAACTAGATACATCAGTCAACCAATCAGGAATCTCCACACTTAATGGCTCGCTTTTGTTACTTTTCAAACCACTCCCTCTGGCATTTTGCCAGGCACCATCCAGACTTGTTTATGAACTCTAACATTCCCCTGGCAAAATGCCAGGTGTTATTTTGACTTGTTTACAGACTCTAACAGAGAGAAATGTGAAGTTTCCCTGAATTGAATTCTGAGCAGTAAAAGCCCTTGCCGAAATCTCGGTTCTTGTCCCCGATGTCAATCTAATAATGAGGACACGGTTTTGAGAAGAAGGAAAAAGAAGATTTGTTGGTTTTCTAGCAAAGGAGAAACACAGGGGGCTCCTCCCCCAAAGGCTGTGATTCTGCCCATGAGCGGGAACAGGGGGCTTTTAAAAAAGGTGGCTCAAGGGCTCCAGTCCCGTGTTCTCTGTTGGAGTTGCAGTTTGCTTGTTGATTTGGGAGACGGTCATTTCTGAGATCTTCTGGTGCCATCCCCAAAGTCTAGATTACTTAGTTCCTATGGTGGGTGTGGACTCAGGGACAGGTAACTGGGCCTTGGATGGGGAAGAAAGATAACTCTGTTTCCCCTGAGATTAGAGGAAGAGAAAGAAACATGGCCATTTAAAAAGTAAGTTGCAATAGCAGCAAGTGTTATCTTCAAAGCATAAAGTGGACCACTGTTACAAAGTCTCAGAGGAGGTGAACATTTCTTCTCCTCCTCCCTCATCTCCTCCTCCCTTTCTTCCTTCCCCCACCTTCTCTTCCTCCCTCTCCTCTTTACTGGTGGGAACCTAGGGCTGGGATGATGCAGAGTCGTTTGCTAGTGGAAGTTGAAATCTTAGCATAAAACATTTTAGCATCTGGTAGAAACGTGACTGAGGTAAGCTCAAGGAATGTGAGGTCATATTTGTAAATCAGTTTAAGTAAATTTAGAGTTTTGGGAAAACACATTTGGAGGAAGAAATGGAAATGGCTGACCGTCCCTTCCAGGTGCACGCCCTCCCCTCGGGTGCTACTGGATTGCAACTGGTGCTGGGGTTGAGGTGGACGTGGAGTTCAGTCTGCTCATTTCTTTCTGCACATGCTAGGAGTGGGTGTTCCTAGGGCCTTCCAGCTGAATGGACTCAGCGGATTAAAAGCTCACATCTGTTCATGAGGCTGAACTTTCTCAGCCCACAGGATCCCTTGGATCTCATGCGGGGAGGGAGAGGTTTCATTCTTTTAAATGGACTGATTAGATGTAGGTTTTAGGACCCTGTGAACAGAGCTCTGCACATAAAACTATGGAGTGCTATTGACCCTGGTGCTGAGGATGGAGCCCCAGGCTCTGCTGGAAAGTGCTGAGAAGAGGGGTGTTACGGTTTGGAGGTGAGGTGTCCTCGAAAGCTCACGTGTGAGACCATGCAAGAAGGTTCAGAGGAGGAATGATTGGGTTGTGAGAGCCTTACCCCAATCAGTGAGTTAGTCCCCTGATGGGGATTAACCCAGTGGTAACTGAAGTGGTGGGGTGTGGTTGGAGGAGGTGGGAATTGGGGGCATGGCTTTAGGGTATACATTTCTATCTGATGAGTGGAGTCTCTCTCTGCTTCCTGATCACCATGTGGACTGCTGCCCTCTGCCACACTCTTCCACCATGATGTTCTGCCTCACCTCGAGCTCCAAGGAGAGGAGCTGGCTGTCTATGGACGGAGACCTCTGAAACTGTGAGCCTTTAAATAAACCGTGAGCCCTTTACCTCTTCTACAGTTGTTCTGGTCGGGTCCTTTAGTCACAGAACCAGGGGGCTGCCGAGGACGCCAGGCCTCATGTGAATTATGAGAGGGCTGTTACCCACAAGAGTGGAAAAACACTTTAATTTTCGTCTTGAGTCTTAAACAGAGAACTGATATTATCTCCTCCAGGGAGAATAATCTCATGTGGCCATACATTTGCAAAAAAAAACTTTCCTTATAGCTGAGCTATTTCCTACGTGGATAGAAAGGTGGAAAGAATAATATAAAAAGCACTAGTTTTTTTCCACCTAGAATCAACAGAGGATACTTCTGTCATTTGGTTTTTGTAGTAAGTAAAATACTACAGTAAGCTTTGTGACACTTAACCCAAATGGGCGTTGCCTTCAATTTCTATAAATGATGTCACATAATACATAATGACTTACAGTTTGGTTTATCTGCTCCACATTGTTTTTCAAACATATCCATGTTTTCATATATATTTATTTTGGTGTGTGTTTGGGGGGGATAATTGGGAATTGAATGGTGTGTTTGTGTGTGTGGGGGGGGGGACTTTATCACTGAGCCACATCCCCAGCCCTTTTTACTTTTTATTTTGTGACAGAGTCTCACTAAGTTGCTGAGCCTTTGCTAAGTTGCTGAGACTGGCTTTGGACTTGTGCTCCTCCTGCCTTAGCCGCCTGAATTACCCGGATTACAGGAGTGCACCACCATGCCGGGCTCATGTTTGTATTGACAGATCTTGTTCCTTGTTTTTAAAAGCTGTATAGTCAATGTATTCTATTTGACTAAATTTCCTTATCACTTCAGTCGTGTTATTATTATAGTAATACCATGATGAACATCCTTTACTTCCTTGTGCAAATACGTGGTGAATTCTTTGTTACATACTGTAAATGGAATTGCTAGATCATAGATCATGCACATTTTCAATTTATTCAGAGCCTACTAAAATCTCTATACTGATTTTCCCTTCCACCAGAGGTATCTTAGAGGGTTAGGAATCCGCTTCCCTCCATACATAAAAGTCAGGCAGTCTGGAATCACCTAAACCCAGATTCTCTCCAGCCTTCCCATCATGCTGAGAATGAAACCTCAACCCTTGCACTGGCCACCAGAGCTCTGCAACAGGCCCTTCCCATCTCTTAGCCTCAGCCTCAGCCTAACTGCTTACTCCACTCCGGCCATGTTTCTTGACATTTCCAGTTTGTTCCATTGTCCGAATTTTTGTGTCTGTTTTTTCATCAGCCTAGAATAATCTTTGGTAGATTTTCTCATGTTTTGTTCCATTATTTCAGGTCCCTGCTAAAAGAGTCCTTTAGCAGAACTGCTTTCTGGGACCACCCTTCCCAAAACACCCGTGCCTGTTGCCAAAGCCATTCTGCCATTGACTGTCCTGCTCACCTCATGTTATTCTTATTTATAGAATATCTCACAGTCTGCCATATATTTTATTTATTTTTTGTTGGTTGTCCACTAATATGAGCTCTGTGAGGGCAAAGTCTTTACTCCTTGCTGTGTCCCCCTACCCAGAACAGTGCCACATTATTAAGTGCTTACTAAGTGTTGGATAAATAAACATAATTCTGAAAAGCAAGGGATGGAGGGATGACTTGTGGGTACTAGAGGGATGTTAAAGATCTCCCCATTCCCCCAACCCTAGACCCTTACTTCAAAATGTGCATTTTCATGTGACAGAAAGAGATCATATTCAGAGAGGACCAGGGAAGATACTGAGATATTGGAATCTGAAATCTGCTCTAGCATTTTCCTTTTTTTTGAGACAGGTTTAAATCAGAATATTGCTGGCCCAAGATGGTGGAGTGGATTTTACGTGCCCTCAAACTACCCAAAATGTGTGTCGCACTGGTATCTGTTTTTACTTGAGTTATCCACAAAAGGCTTTGTTTGGTCGATGATAAGAAGGCCAAGTACCCCACAGCACAGTAGCTTAAGAAGCATTCCCTTGCAGTCTCATGGCTTCTGTGGGTCAGGAGCCTGGAGAGGCCTAGCCAGGTCTGGGCTTCAGGGTCTCTCACAGGTGGTAAGCAAGGTGTTGGCCAGGACTCTGGTTGTCTCAGAGCTCAGCTAAGGGAGGACCACTTCCAAGCACACTCATGGTTGTTGGCAGGTTCTGTTCCTCATGGGCTGTTGGCTGGAGGTGTCAGTTTCACGTTGGCTGTTGGCCAGAGGCCACCCTTAGTTCCTTGATTCATGGGTCCCACCAGCACAGCAACTTGCCTTATCAAAACAAGCAAACCAAGAAGACAAGAAAGACTGAAAGCAAGATGGCAGCCACAGTCTTATAATCCCAGCTCAAAGTAACATCCCATCACTTTTTCCCATATTCTTTTCATCCTGCACACAAAGGGAGGGATTAGACCAGGTAGCAGATACCAGGAGGCGGGATCATTGAGAGCCATTTTAAGAGCCCCATGCCACAGAAGGAGCAAGAGATAGGCATATGGGCTGGAGAGGGGGCTATTTTGGTGACAGAAGAAGAATTAGTTCTATTTTACAAGTTCTTTCTTACCATTTGGTTGCAACCAAATGGCAATTGAAAGTATGCTTTATGTTGTATCACGGAGAGTTTATTCTGACACCTGCTGAAAGTAGCAAAGAAGCTGGCTGTGGTGGTGCACGCCTGTAATCCCAGCATCTTGGGATGCTGAGGCAGGACGATCCCAAGTTTAAAGCCAGCCTCATCAACTTAGCGAGACTCTCTCTCCAAATAAAATAGGGCTGGGGATGTGGCTCGGTGGTCAAATGCCCCTGGATGCAATCCCCAGTACTAAAAAAAAAAAAAAAAAGCAAGACTTTCTTCTAGACTAGTGCGATGGGGGTGAGGTATTAAGCTCAACTCCATGTACAACAGGGATAAGAGGGGATTACAGCCAAAGGGCACAGAGAATGGGAAACCACCCCGAGGCTTCCTTAGGTGTCAAGAGGATGAGGGAGAAGAGGAAAAAAATTAAAAAGTGGGTGAGGGAGAGGAACTGATTAGTTTCTAGGGTGGAGGGAGAGGTGCTTGATTGGATATCGGGGGAGTGGGGATTCTTGATGAACTGCCTTAGCAGGATTCCTTGCTAACGCCAGACTCAGGTTTAGACAGGAAGGGCCTCCGAGGAGCCTACTGAAAGCTCCACTAAGAGGGAGCCCTCTCAACTCCTGGCCTCTCTGCTAGTATCTCTATGTCTCTGGAACCCCTTTGACTTGCTAGAAAACACCAGTTTAATGACAGCCCTCCCATGGGGATGAGACCCCAAATCCATAGGTCTAGTGTCCTCATGGAGGAGGAAGAAGAAACCCAGCTGACTTTTCCTCTGTGCATACAGAAGAAAGGCCACCGGAGCCCACAGTGAGAAGACAGCTGTCCTCAAGCCAGGAAGAGACTCTCAGCAGGAACCAAGTTGGTCAGCACGTTGACCTTGGACTTGCAGCCTCAAGAACTTGGAGAAATTAATGTCCACACAAGCCATCCAGTTTGTGACATTGTGTTGTGGCAGCCCCACCGGCTAGCAAAACCACCTCTCCCCTTCTCTTTAGTCCCCTTCCCCAGTGGCGACCATTTAAGATCGTTTTAGTTGTTTTTTTTCCTGCTATTTATCCTATTGAGGTTTTGGATATGTGATATCTTTTGGCTCATTAACGTCAGACATTACCTGTTAATTTCCTCTTGTGCTTAGCCCTTGTGTCCTGCTCCCTGTCTCCCATCCTCCCACTGGAGCTACAATGCTTGGTTAAGTCAACATGCGGAATTTACATCCCTTTCTTAATCACCAGTGAAACTGCGGAGACAAGGCAACCTGACCTGAGTGAAGTGGGCCTCACCGCTGTGGAGAGTCGCTGGGCAGGTGGAGAGGAGGACATGTGCATCGCGATAACAGAACATGGACAGAGGGAGTGGAGGGGCCGACTCAGCGGTGCTCATTCATCAGATGCTGTGCTCCTGTGCCCAACAGGACCCAGAGTGAGTGAGCCCGAGAGGCCAGAAGCCTTCTTCCTGACCTTTTGCCTCCAGGGGAATGGAAAGGAAATTCCCTCCCCTTCATGGAAGCCTGAGGTGCAGAACAACTTTCTCTCCTATCAGGTCAAATGGTTTGATTTTTGTGAGCCTGAGGCCGTGATAGGGACCCGTGGAATTCCAGAGCCCAGGCCTCCCTGCTTGGGGCAGCTCAGACGTCCACTGGGAAATGAGTGTGGAGTCCTGAGGCTTGCTAAAAGTAGCAAAGAAACTGGCTGCAGTGGTGCACGCCTGCAATCCCCAGCATCTTGGGAGGCTGAAGCAGGACTCTGTGAGTCAAGGACGGACGCACAGAGCATGGGCAGCTCCGGAAGTTCAGTGCGTGAGGAGGTCACACTCCCCAGGCGCTCGCCTTTGAACTGGACTCTAGCACTCATCTGCCGTGCTCCTGCTCAACAATAGACTTTTAAAATGATGCACACACAGCCCTAAATTTGCTGAGCTATTCCCACACTCAGCCGAGCTCATTTCAAAGCATTCAGACTGTCCCACAATTAGCTGCTGACACTATCCTAAAATAATGTAAAGCCGGGCCAGTAATTACACACTGGAAGAAACTATGTATAGAAAATCCGATTAACTTGTGGGATGGTGCAATTTTCTGAGCTGAGAGCATTTGAAAAGCAGAATGTTAGTGCTTGTGTCGGTGTGGATGAACCCAACTGCGAAGCCTTCGCCAAATGTTTAACAGTGTCCTGCTCTGCAGTCATCAAACAGGTCTGTAGACTTCATGGGTCAAGGCATTGAGAGGGCCACATCTTTCCTAAATTGACCTGTAGGTGGCACTGTAAGAGTGGTCAAGGGAAATCCAACACTAACCTACCCACTTAGAAGAGGGACGGCCGCCACCAGCTGGGTTGTTACTATTGTCACCATCAACACGTTCCTTTATGGGCGAAGGGCACGTGGTGTGGTAGCAGACGTCTTTCCCTCTGTTCTGTCACAAGCATGCTTCACACGTATGCAGTTGGCTCTGGAATTTCCATTGCTGTTCCTGGTCCCTTCTCTGTGAGGTCCCTTGACTAGGCTCTTAGGGTTGGCATGTTCCATGGCCCCTGCTGTGTCATCTCATGAGTCACCACTGTTCCTCCCAGGTTCCCGAGGACTCAGGAGGGCTTCTGTCAAACACCCAATATTGTCCACCACAGCTTCGCCCCGTTCCCCGCCACCCTCCTGCCCCATAGGCCTTCCCTTCTTCCTTCTCAAGGTGGTGTCCAAAGCAACTGCCTCCGACTTCCTTGTGGACTGCCAGTGCCCCACCCGCCTCTCCAGTGGGGAAGGCGCTACTGGCCGCCTCTGCTCAGTCTCCTTCCTCTGCACCCAGAGCGGTTCCGTTCTCCCTCTCTTGACATCCCTTGTGAGCTCCTAGACTTCAGGGACTTTGCCTCACTGATTCTTTATCCCCACAGGCGGACACACAGTAAGTTGTCACCAGAGATTTGCTGAATGAATGTGTGAGAAGAGAAGATGAAGCAAAAGGCCCCATAGGCACCTCCTTCAAGGCAGGATGAGGAAAGGCAGAGAAATTTCTAGTCTTCTTACAACAATGTTTTGCCTTGACTTTGGGGATCTCTACTTGTGGGGGGGGGCAGGATGAAGCTACAGGGAATCCTCTTTGAAGGAAGAGTGTTGTACTATCCTCTCTTGAGGTGGGCATGTTGGACATGACCCCACTCTTTTTCCTGTTGGCAGAGCCCTGAATCTGTGGCTTCTTCATGGCCCCAGGGGTAAATCATGACTAACTTAAGTGACACCCTCATTCACCTTGTTAAGGAATGGTCTGAGCCTTACTTCTGGCTAAGGATATCTGAACGCATCCCCTTAGAAGATTTGGGGGAAGATTTTCCTTGCTAAAAGTAGACTGGACCAAAATTTTCCTTTTCTTGCCTAGATGTCATTGGATTGGTGTTTGACCCCTGGAAAACCTACAACCATCTTGCACTAAGAGGAGACCTTCTCATGTTGATGAGGTAGAAAAGTGCACAGCCCCCACGGACATAGTAGGATTCTGGTTTACCCTGCCTTGAACCTGTCTTCTGGGCTTATTGAAAAATAATAAACTTCTTATTTAAACTTTTGTTCATTAAATTTAGTCTTTCTTATAGTCAAAAGTGTCACGGTTGATGTTCCTTACAATCTCTGTGATGTTTTTCTCATCATTTCCCCAGGATCAGCATGGATGCCCTCCCTAAACTATGGGGAGGAGTTGGAGGGCCAGGCTTGTAGAATGTACTGGATAAGTTCCTTGGGCCCCTCCAGATCCACTTTCCACCCTTTCCACCCCACTCCATGGCCCCTCTCTGTCTCCTCATCCTACTGAGAAGAGTACACGCTGGTGCCTTTATGTCAACACGGGATTGCCCCAAAGGCTTCTCGTGAAACACATGTGATGACTTGTGGTCTTCTTTTTAATTTTTTTCAAGATTGAAACCAAACTTTGGGGCTTATGATTTCATTCCATACGTTGTCAGGGTTCTAACAAGACTCACGTTTGGACAATCCCAAAGTTTGCTTATACAGGTGTGAGCAGGGGGTGGGCAGTCACCAGGTCAGCCAGAGATACCAGATTTTGAGGACGAGTCCTCCTCAGTCTTATTCAAATCCAAAGCTAGTTAGAAGCCTAACTCTTCTCAGACTGTTGCTGGATCCAGTGTCACCCATGCCTCCTCTCAGTGACAGTTCTCTTGGTTTTGGAAGAATCTCAAGTTACACGTCTCCTGGGAAGTTTCCCTGACCTTGACCATCAGCACTTCCTGAGCCTTCAGGTACCACATCACATGAACGCCCACCTAGGTGGAGCAGGGAACTTACCTGATACCTATGAAACCTGTCACCGAAACTGAGCGATTCCACCAGAGTAACGTGTGCTGTCCTGCTAAGGATCAGATCTGGAATGTTCCCCAAAGGCTCAGTATCCGAGGACTGGCCTCCACAGCGCGGCAGTGTTCAGAGGTGGGGCTCTGGGAAGTGATTGGATCCTGAGGCTCTGGCCTCCTCAGTGACTTAATCCATCGATGGGTTTGGAGCCAATGGCATTATTGGGAGGGGCTGTGGGGGGCACTTTAGTTGGGGGCAGTAGGTCTCTGGGGGCATGCCCTGGAGGGGTATTTCTTGTCCCTGGCCCCTCTTTCTGCTTCCTGGCTGCCGCGAGCTGAGCAGCTTTCCTCTGCCACACCTTCTGCCATGATGTACATCTCACCAGAGGCCCAGAAACAGTGAAGCAAGTCAACTATGGACCAAACCTTACAAACCTGGAGTCAAAAGAAATCTTTTTTCTCCTTTAAGTCACTTTTCACATGTATTTTGTTACAGAGATGAAAAGCTGACCAACACATACTGTGTTATCTTTGTGTTACTGTATCAAAATAACCTGAGATAATCCATTTAAAAAGAGGAAAACCTTAATTTTGGCTCATGGCTTCAGAGGTTTAGCCCATGGTGAGTTGGACCCATTGGTCGTGGACCTTGGGGCAAGGCAGCACATCATGGCAGAGCAAAAAGCCCATTCATCTCATGACTGAAATGCAAAAGAAAGAGGAAAAGAGATAAGCACTCCCCAATCTCCTTTGAGAACACACTTTCAGTGCCTTAAAACCTCCCTCTAGGCCTCACCTCGTAGGGGTTCCTTCCACCAATCCTTTCATGCATGGGCCTTTGTGGAGTATTCAAGCTCCAAACTAGAGCACTTAGCGTGATGCTTCTTTAATTTTGGTAAAATGTACCTAAGCTCAAATTGACCATTTCAACCTTTTTAAAGTGTATAGCTCAGGGGCATTAACTGACATTCACACTGTGGTGCAAATATCCGTCTTCAGAACTTGGTCATCATCCTAAACTGAAACTCTGTATCTATTAAACAATAATTTTTAACCATTTATTTAGAATCAGGCACTTAAAAAATAACAGACCTTTAAGATTTGCAGAAACTTGAGCCCATAGTACAGAATGCCCATCTCCTCCTGCCCCATTGTTAATTAGTGTTTTACGTTTGTTTGATACATTTGTTAAATTACTAAGCCAATACTGATAAATTATTATTAACTAATGTTCATATTTTATTCAGATTTTTCTTGGTTTTAGCTAATGATCTTTTCTGGTTCCAGGATTGCATCTAGGATACAATTTGTCGTGTGCCTTCTGGCTGTGACAGTCCCTCAGGGTTTTCTTGTTTTTGTTGGTCTGGACAGTTTTGAGGAGTATCGGGGAAGTTGAAGAATCTTCAGCGGGGGTTTGTTTAATTTCATCCTCATGGTGGACTGGGGTTATGGGTCACTGGGAACAAGACCACAGCGGTGCAGTAATAGCACATCTGGGGTCTGTGATATCAATAGGATTTATAATTGTTGATTTGACCTTGGCTAAAGTTTCTCCACTCTACAGTCACTCTCCACTCCTCCACCCCCTTCCATATCTGTGACTTGGGAAGGAAAGAAGTCAGTACACGTAGCTCACGCTGAAGGAGGAGATAATTGTGGAATTATTTATTGGTTTATTTATTTGTGGTGCTGGGGATTGAACCCAGGGCCTTGTGCAGGTGAGGCAAGCACTCTACCAACCGAGCTATAGCCCCAGTGGAGTTCATTTTTGTACTCTTGCAGGAGACACTTTCTGAAGCATCCGACTGGCTCACATGACTTCCTGTTCCCTAGGAACTTCCTTCTCTCAGATCCAGAGGGTGCCCCTCCCCCTCCCTTTCACTTCCCTTCCTAAGCAGATTTGTTTTATGAAACCCTGTCCCCTTGTTCACTCTGATTGGAGAAAGTTGGGTCAATCGATTCTTTCATCAGCTGTTTGGGATTTTAGGACAAGTCGGGCTCTCTGTGCCAGGGTCAATACATAGCTACTGAATTAATGACTATTTATTAATACCCTTTGGTTAACTAATAATCATGCAAACAGCTTAGCTCAAATGCCTCTCCCACTGTTGATTATCTACACAGCATGTGTTCCTCTCTCCTTCTTCCACCACATAAACTCACTTTAATGTCTAATAGGTTATTTCTTTTGTGTAATCCATGAACTTGAAGAATGGGACCCCCACCCCAAGCTCCAGGAGTGGGCCCAATTGCTGTTGAGGAACCCCCTTTTCCTCACCTGTTATAGGTTCAGAAATAGGCATGCAACCCAACAAGTGATGGGAGATGTGCAGATGTTTGCTAGAGCCTCCTGGCGGAGTTCTTTGCTCTTTTGTTGTAGCCTTGAAGCAATCTCTCTTCTGGACATTGCTACATATTAGATTGGAACCAACGCACATCCCTCCCTACCAGCCCAAGGGGGCAGCTGGAACAGAGAGGAGGGCAAGCTGGAGAACACCAGGAGAAGGAGCAAGAGTCATGCCAAAGCCTACCCTGTCTCCAGGTCAGTGCCACCCAAAATATAGGGTGTGAATCTTCTGGAACTGTGTTACATCCTGCAGTGACACAAACACAGAAACTGAGAGTAAGTGCCTAGAAGCTTTTGTAGGCATTTGACCTTGCTGTCACCTCTAAGAGTGTGACCAGCTGTAGACCAGCTTTGGCGCTGCCCAGCCAAGGGGTCAGCTGTAGTTCATGCAGATTGCCTATAGGTCCTGTGCATGTGGACAACACAGCAGTCTGCACTGGATTGGAAAAAAATGAAGAAGACAGCAACACGGTTCTTCACCAGCTATTTTGAGAAGCACTGCTTTAGAGGTCAATAGTGTGCGAGTCCATTAATTTCCCCACAGTTTGTGACAATATGGGTTTGTGTGCTCCAATTCAAGGTCAAAAGCATCTTGCTGACAGTGAGTGGATTTGGTAAAAAGACAAAGAGGTCATAGAGACACTTTTTGTAGCACATACATGTTTAATCAGTGTCTGTGGGTATGAGTGTGTGTTCACCTAGCTCTGCTGCTGGGTAACCATCTCCCCATGTTAGTGGTTCTGAAATTTGGATAAATGCTGCCAGCTGCCAGCATTTCTTAACTCTAGTTATTTGATTTGAATACCATGCTATCGTGCAACACAGAGCAAGATGCTAGAAGAACTGAAATTCCCTTTGAGCCCCCAGGGAGCCTTCATCAGAGGCAGGAGAGTTGACTGCATGCCATTTATGATTATGTTTTTCTCTTTGAATTTCAAAACTTCTCTACTATTGGGAAAGCATCAGTGTGATTTGTATAACATTTTTTTTTTTTGGTCATAGCCTTTAAGGAATTATCAGAATTACAAGTTATATATATAAAAAAAACCCCATTACTTATAAGTTACAAAACAGAGCTTTGCAATTCTTTATGTTTTTGCATGAACTAAGAAAGGGACCATAATGAGATGATTGTTGTATGCATATGAATAGGATGGGTGCGTTTGTTAAAAGATGGGAAACTTATTTTTGTGACTGTTCTCTTTGGCTATTATTTTGATCCCAGTGGAGAGTTTTTAGAGAGACAGATTATTTCCCACACGGGGAGTGACTATTTTTGTTTACCATCCTAAAGATAGTCTTTAAGCTAGTGATCTGGGAAAAATCATTGTATGAAATTTAAAATTTTCTTTTGGCAACAAGAGTGAAATGGGCACATCTTTTTAGCCCCGGTGGAAGGAAGCCACCTGACAACTGATTTATAGTATGCATGGCCTCAGCCACTGAGAGCCTTGGAAGGACTCCTGGTGTTGAAGGATGAGGCAGATGGGGTGTTCTCGAGAACTTGTGAGTTTATTTTGGCTTCAAAGCTGGTTACTATTATAAGAGATGGAAAACTGGGCAATAGCAAGCAGAAGGGACGGCCTCAACAGATGAGCCTGATATAGTATTTTAAGAACCTTCTTCCAGAGCCAAGGCACAGCACCTCGTTGCTTTGTATGAATTATAAAGCACATTCTCTTTACAGGACTTGCTTTCCTTGAAAATAACAAAAAAATTAATCACATAAACAGATACTTTATTTTAATATAAACACAGAGAGTTCTTGATTCAATTAAATAATAAAAAGTACATTATTATCATGCACCTTGTTGGCAGAGCCACTTCCCTGTCCAAGAGCATCTGTAAGTGGACTCTTGGATGTGCCTGGTTGGAACAGTAATGTTCACCAAATAGTCCCTAGTTCTCAGTGTCCCTTGTAGTTGAATTGGGGCCCTGTGTCTAGATCAGGCTAATGGATCATGTGAAAAAAGGACTTTTGTCACTTTTGGTTTTAGGCAGTTAAAAACAAGCATAGGATTTCCAAAATCTACTTTCCCTTTGATGGTGACCATTTTGAATATGGAGAAGCCACAGGTGGAAATAGCTTCTATCCTTGGATGACCACAGGAAGGAACATGTCCCTGGGGATATCTTAACCCACATTAGACATTTTTGTGAAAAGGAAAGAAACTTTGGCTCTGCTGCACCTTTGAGATTTGGGTAACTATTTGTTACTGCAGCACAGGCCAGTGTTAGGCTAACTCTCATTAATAGTCTTGTCTATACAACTGTAGCCCACTTGTGCTGCTATAACAAAATGTCTGAATTGGAGTAATTTATAAAGAACATGAGTTTATTTCCTCACAGTTCTGGAGATTGGAAGCCCAAGATCAAGGTGCTAGCAGGTTTGGTCTCTGTTGAGGGTTGTTCTCTCTGCTGTGTGACAGAAAACAGAAAGGCATTAGGGCCATACCCTGTGGGAAGCCTTTTTACAAGGGCCTTAACTCCCATTCATGAGGAAGGAGCCCTTATGACCCAGTCACCTCTTCTAGATCCTGCCTCATCCTGCTGTTACGTTGGGGATTTAGTTTGAACATGGATGTTGGAGAGTGGAACAAACAGCCAACCGTGGCAGAATTGAGAACTGCTAGCCAGTTCACCGACTGCAGAGTCGAGACAGCACCCAGAGGCAGAGGCCCTGATAGCTGCTGTAGATGTGGGCACAGGGGGAGCTCCCCAGGGCCCTGTGTTAGCCTCTGCACCTCACTGTGCCAGCAGAACTGTGCTGGGTCACTGTGATGAGCTAACCAACAACAACAGAAAGATCTCGGCCCTACATCAGTTCAGCCCAAGGATGAGCACCCTACACATCCTGCCCTCGATGAACTTGCAGTCTATCAGGAGAGCCAGGAGAGGCCTCCTCCATAGAACACAAGGCAGAAGGACAAGTCCATTTCATGGGAATGTAAATTGTAAACCAGCTAGAGAAGACAGGTCCCTCACATTAACTCAGTTAATAAACAACGGCAAAGTCGTACATGCTCATGAACTTGTGTGTTCAGGGTAGGTAGGCACTGCGTGGATCTGAAGAGTGAAGAGACTTCCTATCAGGCTGATTTTTTTAAAGATCATTTTTATTTTTTTTGTACAGGAAAGGCAACATACCTTCATCCTAGGTTGGTGGCAAGTCCTTTGGCCTTTGCTTTCCCACCTTGGAGATGAGAGGCACAGATTTGGGATCTAGGCTGTTTGCCGCAGTCTGGCTGGGCACAATTCAGGAGCCACTTGTCAAAAGAAACTAACTTTATTTTTAGAACCACACACGCCAAACCAAACAGCTCCTCAGGAAAAACCTTCAGAGCCCAACTGCCACCACCGGCTTCCCACAAGCCTCTCCACCTCCCACACTCCTCCTGCTCTTGAGGCCGATTGGCTGGGTCGCGTGGGCGGAGCCAAAAAAGTCCCCCAATGAGCAGCTCCGTGGTCTGAAAGGGGGGGCGGGGGAGGGCGGGGTGGGGCAGGG
>NW_025999932.1:12551913-12581736 GCF_001458135.2 Marmota marmota marmota
AACAGCCCAATGAGCATCACCGCAGAGGAGCCAATCAGTTGGCAGCTAGAAGTTGCTGGGGCTGCTGTGAGCCAATCATCAGCTGGCAGCTGGAAGTTTGCTGGCAGCTGGAAGTTTGCTGGGGCCCCTTCTGGCTGTGGCTCTCAACAGCTGTTGCCTCCCCAGTGATGACTGAGTTGTCCTATGTGTCATTGTGATTGGTCCTGGTGGCTTCCATCAGCCTTGCCAGAGCTCTTTTGTCTTTTGAGCCAATGTCTGTGTAAAGGCCGGGGTGACCTGGGCTTTTCTGGGAACCAGGCATCCAGTCCTGCCGCTCTCTTGATCAGGAACCTGTGAAAGGAACCCGCTTTGTAGCGCAAGTCAGGCAGGAAGGATGGTTGAATGGGATCACATGGGTGCCACCACCACCAGGTGAGCTTTCTTGTTTTCCGCTCAGGTGGTGACAGTATTAACACCTGCTCTAAGGACAGGTGGTCTCAGTGAGGACAGTTTTCTGCTTTTCTTGCTCAGTGTCTGGATGTACTTGGAAAAGCAGTACTTAGAGGAGCTGTTGGGCGGCCCAAGGCCTGGGTGACCTGTTAACCTCAGGGGACATTTTCAAATGCTTACAGAGGAAGACCCTTAGCCCCTGCAGCTGGATGTAGCTAGGTCATTTGACAAGCAGATGACAGAGGTCATCCCATTTTGTAGGTCTTCCTGGAAATGATAATAATTTGGTTTTGACTTGAACATATTAAAATATTTTGATAGCATTTAAGTTTTGGTCAAAGTTATATACACCTATGCTTAAAATCCAACAGCTCCCTGGCCATCCCGCTGCCGCTGTGCCTCCTTGGTGAAGCACCTTCGTACAGAGGTTTCACAGACTCGTCTCATGGAGATAGATCTGACCACACAAGGCCAGTTGCAATCTGTGCTTCGACAAGGAAACATGTAAATAAGAACACAATGTTAAGTTGTTAAGATTTTCCCTGTCATGGTGAAGATTTCTCTTTTTTTAATTAAAAGGACTATGTCAAATCAAATTTTATTGCTTTCCTTCTTGGTAAACAAAAATGAATTTTCTATGTGCTATAAAGACAGCACCAGATCTTTTTGTCCCTCCTGGTTAAAAGTACGCTGTTACCAGTACTTTGACATTTATCTTCATGATTCTGTAATGAGTTATTCTAGGACACGTGTGGTCTCTGGTCTCTCTGTTCAGCTGTGTGGCTCGTACCTGACATTTGAGTAATCTAACTAATGAGGAGATCAAATACAATAAAAGTTGGAGAACAAGATGATCATTCCTTATCCAGAAAAACGGAGGCCTGAGAGAATTTTCATAAGCAACTATAATTCCAGGATCATTTGACCTGTCCATTATGAACCCTCTTAATCATGGTCTCTAGTCGTCATCACATTTTCTCCTGGGAAAGATAAATGAGGCACAATAAAATCCAAGTTTGGCTTGTGGGCATTGGGCGAGTTCTGGTGAAATGCAGGGGGCTGAGCTGCAGGTTTTCAAGACTGTTTATTTTCGAGCCTGCAGATGTCAGGAAGTAACACCTTCGAGCCTTCGTGTTGTTGCTCCTGGTGGTGTCCGGCTGCCCAGGTGTGTCAGAGACAAGACCCGGGAGAGAGGCAGTGTGTGGACCCCCCCGAGGGCCTGCAAGCCCATGCCATCCCTTGAACTCCCTGCCTTGGTCTGGCGCTCTGAATTTTGCACTCGTGGTAACGGTTATCCAGAGGGCTGCGGCTTTCTTTGGAAATTCCAGTCCAGGATTGGTGTGTTCATGGTAACCTCTATCAACAGCTTCATTCCCGAGGACCACAGGCTTAGGGCCTTTTGATGGCAAACCAGTCAGGAATTGTCAACGCCCTTATTCCCTCGCTAAGTCTCGGGGTGAACGAAGGCACGGGGTGTGAGCAGCAGCAGCCACAGCAGGGAGCCCTAGGACCAAGGGGCTTCCAGGCAGGAGGGGGCCAGGCAAGAATGTGCAGGGGGCAACTGGGTACAGGATCCCCCAGGCAGGGGTCCTTTCCCAGTTGGGGAGACATCTCATTAGGGGAACTGGTCAGAGCTGTAATCCTTATCTCATAGAGAAATGAATATGTAAATTGAATTTGTTGAAGAATTGGAGGAATGACACACCATTCTAGCTCCTAACAAATGGTAATAGCCAATCAGTCTATTTGTGGGTGAGGTCACTATAGTCAGGAGATGCCACCTACCGAGTATCTGCAGAGGACTCAGAAGGAAGGCTCCCCTACTTGACCCCTCCCTGAGGTGATGGGGGTGAATTCCAAAGGAAATCCCCTGGGGTTGACCCTTGGGTCCCCTTGGGGTTGACCCTGAAGGGACAAGTGCTGATTGACAGGATTCCTGAAGGCAGCCTCTGTCCAAGGCCCAGAGCTATCTAAACCACACCCGTGAACTTCACCGTGGAGTTTGATGTGTATCTCTGAACTCCACCTCCTATGGCTTCCACGTCTATGCTCCCCACCCCCCAAGTTCACATACTGAACTCTTAACCCCAGGCAATGGTGTTAGAGGTGAGCCTTTGGGAGGTGATGAGATCAGGGGCAGAACCCTCATGAATGGGATTGGTGCCCTTATAAAGGAGACCCCGTAGAGCTGCCTCACTCTCTGTCTTGTGTTTGTATATAGTCAGAAGGTTCCCTGTGTGAGCCAGGAAGCGGGCCTTCGCCAGCTGGGAATTTGTTGCTGCCTTGATCTAGGACTGTGCAGCCTCCAGAACTCTGAGAAATGCATTTCTATTCTTTGTCAGTCACCAGTTTAGGGCGTTTTGTTATAGCAGCCTGAGCTGAGATACCACCATAAATTTCACTCCAGGAGAGAAGCATGAGTTCAAGAAGCCATTAGAGTGTTTCAGTAAATTATCAGAAGTTGTTTTCTTTTTCTCTCCTGTTCTTTCTGTTGCTGAGGATTGAACCCAGGGCCTTTCACATGCATGCAATACCTCCAACCATCCTTTTTTTTTTTTTTAAGAATTTATGTAGCACAGATTGAGAATCCCTTATCTCTTATCTGAAATACTTAGCAAAACAGAAGTGTTTTGGATTTTGTTTTTCCACCCAGATTTTAGAATATTTGCATATAAGTAATGAGATATCTTAGGGATGGAACCTGAGTTTAAACATGAAATTTACTTGGGTCATATATACTTTATACATGTAAATTGAAGCTAACTTTATATAGTATTTTTCAAAATTTTATGCATGAAACAAAGTTTCACGGTGTGGAATTTCCCACCAATACGTTGGCACTCTAGACAGATCTTGTGCTGGGACATGTTCACTGGTAGAAGATGTGCTTAGCATGTGCAAGGCCCTGGATCTGATCCCAGCACACGCACACATAAAAAACATCTGATGTTTTAGGATTTAGGGTTTCAGATTAGGAATGCTTCAACCTGTATATGTTCAAAAGATAGAGGTTACATAAGGGGAACTCTTGGTAGGAACTGGGATCTGGTTAAATAGAAAGACCAGCATGGACACATTTCAAGCATCTGAGGATTTTAAGTGCCACCAGGCTTTCCTTCCTAAATTCTTATGGCCCAAATGAGGCCAGTTTCTCAACCTTCATGGAGTGGAAAAGACTGTCCAGTGTTACAAAATACAATGAAAACTGGTGATACCCAGAGAGAGAGAGAGAGAGAGAGAGAGAGAGAGAGATTTTGCACCACATTATGCTCTGCATAATATTTTTTAAATGTCCAACTGTTTTTTTCTATTTTTTTAATTTGTCCAACTGTTTTTGTTTCAGAAATATATTCCTACTGAGTAGCACATCAGGTAATTCTCCAAAGAACTTCAAGGGAAAAGAGGCGAGGAAGTCAGGCAGGTTTCATGTTGAATTTTTGCCTGATTCTGAGTTTTAAAAACCTTGATACCAACTTAATACTTTTCCGATTTTTAGGTTTTCTTAAGGGCAAGGTGGCGATTCAACCCAGGTCCTCGTGTATTCTGGGCAAGTGCTCTGTAACTAAGCTGTACCCTCAGCCCTGATTTTTAAATTGAGGTGTATGTGGCTTATGTACACCAAGCTATAAATCTCACTAGGTCACCTATGTCATCCAAGTTGGCCTCCAGCTCCAATCTTTCGCCTTTAGCCTCCCAAGAAGCTGGAACTACAATTGTGTACCACTGTGCCCAGCCTTGAATAAGTCTTAAGTGGTTAATTAAGTATTTCCAGCTGTCCAGAATTTTAATACCGCCTTCAGTCAATCCTTTCCTACAATAACCCACTTCTCTGGTCTCTTCCTATCCTATAGATTACTGTTGTCTGCTTTGAACAATATAAATGGAAATCTTCTGCGAATGGTTTCTTATATACAACATTATGCCTGTGAAATCCTCTTTGTGTGCAGCAGTGCTGTGTAGTATTCCACTCTGCAAATATACTACATTTATTTCTCTATTCTTCTGTAGTACACAGTTGGGTTGTTTCTGGTTTGGGGACTATTTTGAACAGTGCTACTGTGGACATTCTTTTTCTTCTTTTAGTAATGCTAGCCATTCAATTTTCATTGGGTTATACCTAGGAATGAGTCAGAACAGAGATCATAATTCTATTTAACTTAGTGGATACTGTCAATTGGTTTCTGAACTGGTGAATGAGTCTATCTATCTATCTACAGCAATGTATGCAAGTTGGAGTTGCCCCTCAACCTTGCCATGTGTTTAGCTGCCCCTTAACTTCAGGTGGATAGTGTTGTCTCACTGTGGTTTTAATTTGTATTTTCCTAATAACTTATGATGTTGGGCACCATTATGAATATTTTATCCTTACTACTTTTTTCATTTTTCCATGTGTCTTTTCAGTGCAGACTATGTTTACATATTAGAGTAGATCTAGAATTTTGTGCCTTTTTACTTTAATTATTTTAAAATTTGTTATGGCCTTTTTATCTACCCTTTAAAAAGGTTTATTAAATCCTACTGAATTTGCCTAGCATAATTTACTTAGCCATTTCCCTCTTATTGATCATTAGGTTAATTCCCCCCCCCCACCCCCGTTATTGTCCAGAGAGAGCAGAGCTACACTCGCCTGGCCCTTGTAATGTTTTAGTGAGTGGAAACTCTCATTGGTGGTGCGGGATGTGCCAGCCAGGTGTGCTAGGCACTTGAATGTCTTTTACCTCCTTCTCAGTATAATCTGCAGAAGTATTATCTCTGTTTTACAGATGAACAGAGGCCGGGGACACACTTACACGGTGCCTCTGAGAGCCTGGCCCTGGGTGGGGGGTACTCAGGAGCTCTACGTGCCTGCAGGTAGCGCCAGTTCTGCGCTGACCCGACCTGCGCAGAGAGAGGCCAGGTACCGCCCTCGCCCTCGACCACCAAGACATTCCTGCTTCGCCGGGTGAAAGGAAGCAAGCGAGACGCATCCGAGCGCGCTTTTAAGTTATGAAGTGTCATGCAAACACGAGTCAGGACTGTGACGACAGTCCCTCACCATCTGTCCCCGCACTCTGCTTCCCTGGAACCATGTCCCCGCTTCCTAGTGTGTGTAACATTTTCATTTTCTCACTTGGGTGAGGTAGCCGGGTGGGCAGGGAGCTCCAGAATCACGTGACATGGGTTGTCACCTGGCTTGCTGCGTGGTGACTGTGTGGTCCCTGGCAAGTTAGTGACGCAGCCGGCCCTTGGTGTCTGCAGGGGTTTGGTTCCAGGACCTCTGTGGAGTCCAGAATCTGTTGATGCTCAAGGGCTTCATGTAAGACGGTGCAGTATTTGCATATGACCTATGGGCACCGCCTGTGTGTTTTAAAGCATCGCTAAGTTACTTACAATACCTAATGCAGAGTAAGTGCTCTAAACATCCAGGTTATGCTGTGTTATTTGGGGAACAATGACAAGAAAAAGGTTTGTACATGTTGACTACAGAAATAACTTTTTTCCCCCAAGTATTTTCAATCTGTAGTTGGTTGAATCTGAGGATGAGTAAGCTCTGGATATGCAGGGCTGACTGTACTCAGATTTTGAGGCTTTTTTAAAAAAAATCTGTAAAATGGTGCTATGGCTTGAATATTTGTGTCTGCCCAAAACTTATATGTTGAAACCTAATCCTTAATTTCCCTTTATTGCCCCCTCAGTTATAGGGTCAATTATTTTTTTTAGCATTTCTATTTTTATTTTTTAAAAATTTCTCCACTTTTAAAAACTGGTGTGTGGTAGTCGTAGATAATGGTGTTTTTTTTAAACATCCATCCCTCTTTTTTTTTTTTAATATTTATTTTTTAGCTTTCAGCAGACACAACATCTTTGTTTGTACGTGGTGCTGAGGACCTCAAACCCGGGCCGCACGCATGCCAGGCAAGCATGCTACCGCTTGAGCCACATCCTCAGCCCAATGGTGGTTTTGTTGTTGCACACAATTTAACACTGAATCTGGCCGATATCCCTTCCCAACACATCCTCCCACCCCGCCTGCCACCCCTCGGGGTCCCTGTCCTGTTCTTCTGACCTCCCTGTGCTTTTCACGTGAGGTTGATTCTTTCTAGTTGAAGTCATGGGACAGCTCACATGCGCTGGTGGGGGACAAACATGTGCATTTCTTCTTCCTTTTGTGCTGGAGAGATCTCTGTGGATCTCTGGCAGCTGAGGTTGCTGCCTCCTGTAAGCAATGGCCTTCTGAACTGGCCACCCATGGTCCAGCCAGTCTGACCTGACTCCTCCCCTGTTAGAGTCCTCAAGTCCTCGTGGGAGGCATGCGTGTCCACTATGGTGCCAGGGACATGATCTAACTTCTAAACCAGATATTTGCCGATCCCCACATTAGTGTGTTGTAGCCCAGATCCATTCCTTTTATCCACGAGGAAGTTAAGTCCTATGAAAGTCGCTAATGACAAGGAAACTTAAAAATGGCACAATTAGAGCCTGAACTCAGGTTGTGTGACTTGAAGTCATCACACCGTTAGCTCCAGCGGTTATTTAAGACTGCTTCTGTAGCAAGAAGACGGTGAGGAGAGTACGGGGCTCGAAACCTGGAGATCTAGGACTGGAACTTGGCTTTGTTTCCTGCTGCTTTTGTAAACTTGAGGACACTTGGTATTGTGTCTGCCCAAACCACAAACCATGACTTTGCCTTGCACCACAAACTGCCCCTTGGGCTTGGTGCTATGCAACCTCACCTTTTGTCCAAGCAACTGGGTGCTACTTTTGATTATTTTTTGAGAAAACCTGGATCCTAACTTCTGAAGGGTCCCCACCTGTGTCAGAGCCAGGTGACCGAGTCCAGTTGCCCAGAATAACATTTCTAACACTTCTTTCTCAATCTTGACTTGACTTAAATTATTAAATAACAGTTCTGGGTGTCCCATGGCCTTCAATGTGAATTTGCAGACTCATAATTGTGTCAGTGAGCTTTCCATCACTGTGACCAAAATGCCTGACAAGAACAATTTAGAAGAGGAAAGATTCATGTCAGCCCAGAGTCAGAGGATTCAGGCCATGGTTGGTTGACCAGCCCCAAGATAGAAATATCACGGCGGAAGGGTGTGGCAGAGGAAGGCTGTTCAGGTCATGGCATCCAGAAAGCAGAGGACAGCTGTAGTTGCAAGGCCACACCCTGAGTGACCCACTTCTCCCAGCCTCACCCCAACTGTCTATAGTCACTACACAGATGTCCATTCCAATTATTAATCCATCAAACAGACTAATCGACTGCTGAGTTCCAGCCTTCATGTCCAATCACCTTCCCAAAGTTCCATCTCTGGACATTGCTCAATTGCTTGACACATGAGCTCTTGGGGGGACATTCTGGATCCAAACCATAACAATAATCAGATTCTGCTTTTTGTTTCCTGAAGCCTCATCTTTTGCCTCTGGCAGAAGTCGGTCTTTGGGACGCTCTCTCCACACATGGACAGTCTCATTTTCCTGCCTCTTTCTCTTTCCCAGTGCCAAGTGCACGCACCCTGGAATGCTGATCATCCCCGGGCTCTCCGCGCTCTCCGCCTTTGGACGTGATGTTCCCTTTCCTTGGAAGGCTCTCTTCCGTCAGGCCCACTGCCACATGTCCTTCAGCCTGAGTTCCCATGTGTCCGTTCCGCGGGGCCCTCCTGACCCTGCTGGCCGGGCTTGTCCTCATCTGTGTGCTGTTAGACGATGATTCACGGGGGTGTTCTTATCTGGCCCTCCACTAACTGTGAGCTCTGCGAGGATAGAAACCTGTGCTACTCGCGTCAGTATTTGCAGGCGTAGAGGAACTGATGGTGTAACACAGCAATTAATGCATATTTGCTGAATGAATAAAGAATGAGTAAGTTCTTTCTGACAAGGGAGGAAAAATATATTGAAGAGGTTATCAGATGGTGGTGGTCAGTACTGACTTAATCTCTGTTAATCAGAAATGAAACTGTAGACTTTTATAAGTGACTTTAACACAGAGTTCAGCAAGGTGCCTTTGAACTTGAATTTCTAGTTCCTTGGGAATTTAAAATCCCCCTTCCTTTTGTTTCTGAAACAGCTTAGAATCAAAGGCAATCTGGAATTCAATCTGGTTGGGTTACTACGTAAACCTAGTATTTGCTTGATCCAGGCTTGTACTTGAACTTTTAAAAACCACATATTTTATTAAGATCTGAAAGACATTCCACAAACAGATGAAGCAATGTTGCTACCACCCTCATTAAAAAGAGTAAATTTGACATTTTCTTTATTCTTATTTAGAAAATGTTCCCATTTTTTTTTTAAATTTTGTTGTTCCATAGCCTCTTAAAAATGATTCTTAAAGGTTAAAAATTAAGACTTGTTTCTTTGCCTTTGTTCCTGGACCAGAATCATATATCAACAGAACTGCCTAGTCAGGAAGAGCTTGCAAATTGTGCTTATTTATGAAAAATAGTGTCCCCTATCTGAAAAAGCTTGAAGTTCAGGTATCTGTTCTTTTGATAATTTGTGGCCTACTGAAGTGAAGAACCTTTCACTAAGATTTTTTTATTTTATTTTTTATTTGTTCCTTTTAGTTATACATGACAGATAAGATTTCTTTTTATTGTGCTGGTAGAGGAGAATGAAGAAATTATATCTGTATTCTGTCTCTACTTGAGCGCTGTGTCCATTTCCCTGTAGTAATGGTGGCATAGGTACTGGTCCAGGAGATAATGAAATATGTTTTGGTTTCATTATAGGTGGTTCTCCATAGCCAAGAGCTCTGCATCTGTGGATTCAACCAATTGTGGATTGAAATATGTAGAAAAAGAACGTTCTGCTTTTGCTGACGTGTTCTCTATGTTCAGGCCTAGAGTGGATGAATCTGTACTGAATACAAATAGGGTTTTTTTTTTGGTGTGGCGGGTTGTCATTATTCCCTGAGCAAGGCAATATAACAACTATTGACATAGGATTTCCATCTGTTGGAGTTATAAGTGATCTAGAGGTGGCTTAAACTGTACCAGAGCAGGTACATAGGTTATGTGCAAATACCTGACCATTTTCAAAAGGAACTTGAGCATCTGTGAATTTTGGTTCTCGTGGGGGTCCTGGAACCAGTTCCTCATGGTTGTTGAGGGTTGTGTTGCTTTTGTGGCTCATGTTCATAGACAAGTGTGATCAAGTCACGTGGAAGTCTGTGATTGCATCCGTCAGCCATAGCCGCATCACAACCTCCAAATACCATTCCACACGCAAATAACCCTTGGTTCCCCAGTCCTGGTGCAGGAGTCAGCTGAGACAGCTTCGTCTCTTGTTCCAGGCTGCCCAAGTGGTGCTCCACGTGGCTTTCGGCCTCTCCTGGCCCCAGCAAGTGACCTGAGGCCTGTTTACCTTTTGGTGATGGAAGACCAGAGCACACGCCTCGACATGCAACCACGAGGCAAGTCCCAGTAACATCTTTTGGGCAAATCAAGTCACTCAGCTGGGCAGAAAATCAAGGACTGGGGAAAGTACACACTGCCTTCTGCGTGGAGGTGACTGCAAGGTCAGTGACAAACAGCATGGCGATAGGGGGAGCGAAGGGTCTAACTGATTCCAGTCTTGTACCTTGACTAAGTACCTTTTAGATGGGGTACGTGATGATATGTTTGGTCTACATGAGCTTCTGCGAAAACCTCAATATAGTTTTTTTTTTCTGTATAGTTTTTTTTCAAAATAAACTAATTTTAAAACTATAGTAAGGTCACAAGATTTGCTCACACTGGCCTTGGATGTCCAAGAAAACATGCCACGGTCCCATCTCTCAGCTGCAGGTGTTAATTCAGGGAAAAAACTGGTGAGGGGCGATAGGAATTAAGAAAAGACAAACAGACACATATAGGGAGAAAAAGCTGAGGCCAGGTGGGACATCACCCCTGATGGAGGATGATGACCCAGAGCTGGCTCAGTGCATCTCACCAAAAGGTTATTTGTGGGAAAGTTTCAGCAAAGCAGGCAATATGAAGGACACGGCATGGCGAGACATTAGGGCCATCTTGTTATGCTCTGAATTCTCTATCCCTGGGAGTTGGTGCTTGAGCTTAAGGTTCTGACTGATACAGCTCTGTGCCTCTGCACGGTGTCACCATAGCAACTGGTCCATCTTGACCTGTGCCTTTGTACAGGAAGTTCCCAGTGCAAACGCAGCCACGAGGCAATCAGAAACCATGATTCAAATCACCACTGTCCATGAAAACATAGCTTAAATTTTTTTTCTAGAATGATCTTAGTCTTTCTCATAAACACCAAGCAGTGAGGAGTGGGGATGGAGTGTTGTCTTTCCTAATAATCGTGGACAGCTTCTTGGTATGTCCGTCTCTCCCCGAAGTCGCTTGGTCTCTCTTGTCCCTACTCTGCTCTCTTCCACCTGTCCAGCCTGGGCATGGGTGATTCGCATGTCCTTGTTGGTGCAAGGTGTCCCAGCACCTCTGGTGGCCGCTCACCCCTCGCACATTTACATCTATGATCCTGGTGGGTCACAGTGTATTGTCTCTCTTCTTGGCTGGGTAGGACCTGGTGGCCCTCCCTGAGTGACAGGACCCTATCTTGCTTCTTCCTGGTGCGCTGAGACCCCCGGGTTCCTACTGTAGTTACCACTTGGCTTGGACAGGGGTCCCCCCAGACTCTGCTCTTGGTTATTCTCCCCTCACTGCGGCAGGCCCCATGCTCTCCTACCTTAGCTGCCTCCTGAGTTCTCCTGGGGACTCAGGACCTTCTGGGTTCCGCCTATGCTCCTGGGAGCCACAGAAGCCTGGGAAAGCAACATCCCAAGGCCCTCCTCTGCTGGGCCATTGAGCTAATCACGGTTCTTCAGAGAGACAGAACCAATGCGAGATTATCTATTTATCTATCATCCATCTAAAAGGAGATTTGTTACAAGGAATCGGCTCTGATGATTATGGAGGCCGAACCGTCAGCCCTACAATCTGCCCTTTGTAAGGTGGAGATTCAGGGAAGCTGTTGGCATAATTTAGCTGAGTCCAAAGGTCCCAAGAAGTAGGGAACCAGATGCTTAAGAAAACATAATTTTAAATCCTTGAACCCCAGTCCAAAGGTAGGAGAAGATGGGGTGAGATGTTCCAACTCAAGCAGTGAAGCGGAAAATAGGAGGGGAGGGTGTGTTCCTCCTCCTTCTACCTTTCCTTCCATTTAGACCTTCAACCAGTAGGATGAGGCCCACCCACGTTGGGGAGGGCCAGTTAACTTACTGAGTCTTGATTCAATGGTAAGTCCATTTGGAAACACCCTCATAGGCACACCCAGAAGTAATGTTCAGCCAGGGCACTTTGTCACCCAGTTAAATTGACACATAAAATTGAACATCACCACCAACTTGTGCTTCCAGGCTTACTGATGTGTCCACTCTCCAGGCAAATGCAGGACAACTTGAAATTTTCAGGGTTCAAGATGAGAAAAGGGTATAGCTCCTCTCTGACCCCCTCTTGTGTCACCTCTACTGGTGTCCCCAAGGCCACTGGCATTCCCAGGTGACCCTCCCTGGTTGAGGGAGGACTCCCATTCTCCCTCCACCTGGAGGAGAGCCTATGGTGGCCTGATTGTCTTCCACGTAGAGGAGGCGACCCCAGCCCATTCGGGCCCCGTTTATAACCTTCCGATCCAGCTTTCCCAGAGCCTGTCTTTGTGACCTCGCTGGGCATTTTCCACGCCATTCATGAAGGTGATCCTGTGATGGGTGGTTCTTTCTGTGGCTGGGTTGGACGGCCTGTCTGCCAGCACCCGGCAGTGTCCACTGAAGGGTCACAGCAACTCTGTGGGGCTCCGTCATGTGGACGGTAGAACCCTGAAGAGAGAGAGCATGAACTTAACCTCCCCGATCCCCCCCCCCACTTCCCACTGGGGACGTCGGGAGGGCTCAGGGTCGGGAGCAGATGGATCAAGCACGAGGTCAAGGTTGCCAGAATCGCCGAAGGAGGTCGGTGGCTGCCGAGCTTCTGTGCATGGCCCAGAGCATCCGGGGACTGAGAGGTCTCTTGCTCCCCTGGGCCCCCTGGTTCTCCGAGTCCAGGCTCCCTCCACCTCGGGAAGCCTGTCCCTGTCCCCAGGACATTCGTGTCCCCATGATTGGAGGCAGTTGCTGGGCACCTGTGAAATGCGCGTGCGTGGGGGTAGCAGAGGTGGCGGGCAGGGCTGTGGGCAGAGCCAAACTCCTCGGCCTCAGGGGGTTGGTTTGCTCAGGCTTTTGAGGACACGCAGGCCACCGGGCAGACCCACTTTCAAAGATAGCTCAGGACAGCCAGGGCGGGAAGGTAGGTCAGGGCGCATCTGTACTCGCAAAGGGGCTGAAATACTTCCTTTCCCTGCGCAGGGATGACGCAGAGAGAGGAGCGGGGCGCACACAGCCATTCTTTTTTAGCGCTTTCTCAAATTGATTTTAGATTTGGGAATTATAGTTTCTAAAAGAAATAGAGCAGTGGACAGTGGCTTCCGGTAGAGCCACCCAAGTGTCCTTATATAGTCTTGAAAATCATGTCATCGGAAGCTCCCCATGTGACAGCAGGCAGTGACATTCAGTGTGGACCAGATGGGGAAAGGCCTGTCAGACTTTGTGGGCATTCTGAACAGTAGGCTATTTTAGAAGAAGAGGCTCTGTATTTTCTTTCATGTTTTGGTGATTCAGGCATGCAAGCTGTTTATGGAACCATCATGAACAGAGGGCCTCTGGTACCCACTCCCCACCCATCCCCACTACCCTGCTGTGGAAACTGTCCGCTGTTGGCTTTTCACCCTGCCAGGTTCCACAGGGGCATGACCTCCATAGACCACCACTGGGTCTGTTGGCTGCTGGTTTCTAGGGGAAGAGATCAGGATATGGGGACATGGGAGGGTGAGAAGGATAAAAGGGCAAGGGTGTCTCAGTCCCTTTTCTGTTACTATAACAGAAGGCTACAAGCTGGGTAATTTATAAAGAAAAGAAAATTATTTTTTTTCTCCGTGTTGTGTCATCCTGTGTTGGAAGGTGGAAGGCAAGATCACATGCGAGGGCCAGAGGGGCTGTGTGAGGAAGGCTCTCCTGCAGCAACTGCAGACACCCATTCACGAGGGCAGAGTCCCACCAATTAACACTGCTGCATTGGGGATCAAGTTTCTACCACATGAACTTTGGGGGATACAGCCAGACTGTAGTAGAGGGTGATGGGAGGATGAGGGAGATGGGAGGGAGAGACAAGTCATTGGTACTGGCCCCTTGCCGTGCTCTGGGGGTCCAGCATGGCAGTGGAGGCCTATCAGAACCTCTGGGTTCTGGAGAGCCGGCCCAGCTCCCTCCTGCCTGAGGAGGTGGCTTCCTGTTCCCACCCAGCACTGCACCCTGGATGCTTTCCTCTTACGTCGCCTGCAGCCTCGCCCAAGTCCCTTTATGAAACTCTCTTTGGAGCGTCCATCTGTTTCCGCCGGAACCCTGACCAAGGTGCCCAGTGCCCTCCTAACCTGCTACTTACCTGTACATATTTCAGGTTTCCTCTCCAGCATGTCCACGAGGACACCTTGGTGTTTACGAAGCCGTCCTCCCCAGTTGACGCCCCCCTTCCCTGGGTGCCTCCTGCCCCCCTCCAGCTCTTTTTGGGTCTTCCTCAGGAGCATCGCTGAGCATCGGGGCCTCTTCTCCCTCCCCCCCTTTCTCACACCCTGGTTTTAACTGGGAGAAGGAATTAACCCGAGTACTTCCTGGACGGACATCAGGTGCCTTATCCCACGATTCACTTGGATGTCCCCCCAGTGTCTCCCCACGGGACACCCAAGCGCGGCTGGGGCTGGGAATGAATTATCTCTCTGACTCTCTACAGCAAGTATGTGCCACTGTCCCCGTTTCATAGCTGAGGCGTCTGAGCCTCGGAGAAGTTAAATACAGGGCCCAGGTCCCTTTCCTGCCTCCCACTCTGGGCTCTTCCATCTGTAGGTCAGTGACAACCCAGCTCTCGTGTTGTGTATTGCTGAACTTGAGTTGAACTTAGCTTCATGTTTTCTAAAAACCGCCAGCCTGGCTTCAGGGGCTTGGGCTGGAGTGAGCTCTTTTTGCCAACTCATTCATCAGAGCCGTGTGCCCGCCCCTGACTTTGAGCTTCGGTCTGCTCTGTAATTCTCTGCGATTCTAAAAATTACCCCTGACTCCCTCAGGGCTTCATTTCAGACTCATGGTATCTTGACAATGCATGATTAATCTAAAACTAGAGCAGCAGGATTCATTCCAGAGATTTCTTTTCATTGCACAAACTAGAAATAGGAATCATTGTATTGTCTTCCCTGCAAAAGGAAGAAGATATACATAAACCTTCTCCAGTGTGTAAACACATAAGCTGTGGCCTCTGAAGCCAAATCATCACTATTATTTAGTGAATGTGACCTGTTCAAGGAACAAAGAATGGAGACTGGGGCCACCATCTGGATTAAGCCTTGTCTTGGGAACGCAATAGGTCTGGTTTTAAAATCCCGCTGGGTGATCTTGGGCATATGACTTGACTCTTCTGGGCCTCAGTTTCCTCATTTTCTCTCATGGACATGAGAGAGATGAGCAGGATGTAAATATTTTGTGGTCCCGAAGCCCTGGTCAGCAACTTTTGATAGAGACCACAAATGTCCCTTTGGAGAAAACTTGAGTGATTCTGGGTGGGATGGGGTGGAGAGTCACTTCACTGACTCCCACCCGGTTCTCTCAGGGAAACTCAATACTGATGAACTCTCAGCCGTTTGCTGAAGGAGCTCTGGACCTTTTAAGGGGGAAGAGTCTAGACTCTAAGCCCTTGTCCCTAACTAAGATTGGAAGTTCAGAGCACCCTTCAGGAAGGTTCAGGAAGACCCTAAGCAGGGACAAGGTGAGAAAGATCCTGAAATAAAATCACCAAAAGGGCAGAAGGCATTGGGGCCAGGAGGGGTGGTGGTGGGAACTGTCCTTGGCCTTGAGGCCTGGAGTGAGTGAAGAGATCAGAGTCTGGGTGTCCCTTGGCCCCTGAGGGGACAGTCCTGCTTCTGCTTGTCTCCACTCAGCTCTTGAAGGTGGACTTGGGTGTTGGAGGAAGTGGCTCAGAGGCATAGCCTTTTTTAGGATGATGGAACTTGTTCTTTTGCTGAGTTTTGGGGTGAGGAGGCTGAGGCAGGAGGCATCACCTGGAAATGCCCTCGCCCACAGGTGAGGGCCCAGAAATTCCTTGCCATGGGGGGATGCTGGTGGGCAGGGCGGGACGTCCTGCTGGTCAGTGTGACTGGCCTGGTAGCATTTTAACTGGAGAAACTACTGGTGATCTCCGTTACCAGTTACACATAGAAAGCGTTGAGCAAGTGCGGCCATTGTGAGTTACCCAGAAATGGCAGGGAGAGATGAGGACTGTTATATTGCTAAGATAGATTTCCATGAGGAAAAGAATTAACCCCTCAGGCTGAGGTGAACAGAGAGCCGGGGGACACAGCCGCCCGCCAGGAGCTTTGGCAGCTGTGGGGAGTCCGGTGGCTCATCCTGGGGAGGGGACGGCTGCAGGAACGTCCCTATACCTATACCTCTGCCTCTAGTGGTGTCACCATGTTGTAATACTCAGAAGCTCGTTCAGTCAGACATGGCCCAAGTCCTCAGGGTGTGCTATTTAGAGCCTCAGAATCTTGCAAGGAACTAGGAGCCATTTCCCTGTGGTTCTCAAACTTTTCACAGTGATAAGTTCCCTCCTCTCCCTTTTTTATCTCTAATAAAATTTTATAAGCCATCCTATTATATAAAACAAATAGAGTGGTGTGTGACTAATAAAAAAAAATATTTTAAAATGGAAATGTATTCTATGGACTTATGTTAGCATTAGTCAGAACAGTACAGCGATTTTGAAAAATCAAAAAACTCATAATTGGGGCTATGGAAGCTGGTTTCAGTTTTTCTAGCAGATCTATCATCTATAAAATTCAAATTAAAGTGCAAATGGAATCCCAGAAGTATCCTGGTGGTACTTGGCATACCTGAATCTGGCTTTGTATCAGTCATGGTCTCAGCAGGAAATGGTTTGCACTCACTCCTCAATTAAATTACTCAGAGGAGGGTCTGAAACTTGCTAAACCATTTGCAAAAACATCGCAGAGAAACCAAATGGGCTGGTGGCATACCCCAGGGTAGCACCAATGGAGGTGACACCATCCCCAGGGCCATCCCCGTTTGTCCTTCCCACACCCCCAGCCTTTTCATCTCTGAGGTCTGAAGACTGCACTGGGTATAGAATGCTAATGTCACCCCTCCTTTGGGACTGGGGTTCAGGGGACAGGCTTAGCTTCATCCGGTAACTCCCTTTATTCCGGCCAGGATATTTCTGCTCCACGGTTGCTGTGCAGCTCAGCTGACTTTGCAAGTGTGAAGAGAAAGCGCACCTATCCAGGGTCAGAGCCGGGCCAGGAGCTCTTTGGCCTCTGCCACACACTCTAAGGTCACACACTTTCTCAGGAAAGATGGGAAGAAGTCAGCCCCACCATGTTCGGGGCTACTAACTAGACCGAGGTTACCAATTCTGGCCTGGGAAATATCCTCCTGGATTCCTATCTGTGCCTGCTGAGCAGCGGTAGAGACTCTGGGATCCCTGGTGACATCCGGGATCATGCTTCCCGAGGACTTCACCCTTGGCCTGCTTCTCACAGAAGGTTGGGCTTGAACGACCTCTTCTAAAGCACACACCATCAAGGTGGTGGGTGGCAGCCACTGCCTTGCTGTGGACTGGGGAAGCCGTGGCGAAGATCCCCCTGCCCTCGAGCTCCAAGTCACTGGTGGTTTGCGGCAGTTGGGTGGGGATGGTGTGCACCTTAGGACTTCCTTGGCTTAGTGGAAACAGCACACAAGCAAGCTTCGGAGTGAGGGGATGGCTACTTACTTGCTGAGGCTTTAGGGTACAACAGTCGCCTCACAAGGAAGCCACGTGAACCCCTCAGCCTCCGGGGCGTTCTCCCACTGTGTGGCCACACCCACCAACTTGCCCTGGTTCCCAGGGATGCTGCCAGCCTAGCTGGACTTCTCCACGGCTGCTGTCCCGTCCCTCCCCGTAGTGCCTGCTGCCTCCTGGGTTTACCGAGCTCCCAGCTCCTGCCTGTCTTCAACACATCATGGTTAACTGGGCCACATAGGCATACGCTCCACGTCTGTTTGTCTGAACTGTTAGGACCCTCGGATAACCTCGGTGTCCCAGGCAACAGAGGGGTCCTTCTGACCTCTACCTCTCTTCTCTTCTAGCAGAAGAGCTTAGTTTTCTCTTTTGTAGTTTTTCAGATTAAACAGCACCAATCTGGGGTTGGGTAAGGCTCTTCTCATCTGTAGCTCTGTAGTCAGCAAGGCCAATGCTGTTCATGTGCCACGGTGCCTGGGACTAACAGGACTGTGCCAGCCGGGGACCTTGCTTTAACCTTGAATACCATGTGACTTCCCAGATCATCCAGGATCACACTGCAGCACTGCAGCAAACCATTTAGGTCTAAATGGACTTCACCATTAAACTCTTCTCTGTAGAGAGCAATTGGCACTATGTAAGTAGGTCTTCTGAGAGACCTCCTTACAAACAGGCATCACTTATTGATTATTCACACAGGATGAACTGCCAAGGGTAGCCTCATCCTCATGCTTCTCTAGCCCATAATAAATTCACACAGTGCAATGTTAGAACATGGAGTGGTGTCTCATCTGCACAGTGAGAACATCAGGAGAGTCAGGTATGTTTTTTTGCTTACTGCTATAGCCAAGGCTATTTGATCCTGTTTACATGAATCAGGAAATGAAAAATGAAAATAAGTCTGGGTCCCTGATGCAAAGTACACATTCTCTGTGTGAGTCAGCTTTCTGTTACTATAGCAAAATACCTGAGATAATCAACTAATGAAGAGGAAAGGTTTACTTTGACTCAAAACTGCTTACCTCATGGCCAAGATGAGAAGGAGAGGAAGAAATGGGGATCCCACAACCCCCTTCAAGGGGATACCCTCAATGACCTGAGACCTCCCACTAGGCCCCTCTGCCTCACAATAGTGCCAAGCTGGGGACCAAGCTTTTAACATGTGCATTTGGGGAACATTTGAGATCTAAACTATTGCTCTCTCACTTGATTTAAACATAATGAAAAAAAAAAAAAAACCCCAGTAATGCAATTCATGGAGCTTTTCTTGTTGATTCATTAATTACTTTTCATTGCTACTGGACACCTAAAATCTTACGAAATTCTGATGAATGAATGTGAATGAGCCACTCTATAATTACATCTATATTTTAAATAGCTTCTATTTATTTTTTTTTCCTAAAGCTTTAAGTAAATGCTTTATTTGCACCTTCTAATTTGCATTTTCTTACTTGGCTTTTCTAAATTAGCGGTTGTTAAGAAGCACATTGTTAATAGGAGGGCTGACCTATCTACTCATAGAATTTTGTTAATACAGTAGAGGATTTAGGAGTAGATTTTTTTTTTTTTTCTGTGCTGGGGATTGAACCCAGGGCTTCCCACACGCCAGGCCAGTGCTCTACCATTGGGCTACACTCCCAGTCCAGGAGTAGATTTTTAATTTTTAATGTAAACGTTCCTAAGGGACAAATTTCCTGGCTAATGAGTGGCCTCCCACCTCGATCATTTTTTAAAAATAACTTTTTATTTTAGAATGTATTTGATTTACAGAAAAATGGCAAAGATAGTACAGGGTTTCCCTATATCCTGCGTCCTACATTAATATGGTAACTTTGTCACAATGAAGCAATATTGATACATTGTTGTAAACTAAAGCCCATACTTTATTTACATTTCCTTAGTTTTTACCCAGTGTTCTTTTTCCATTCTAGGAGTCTGTCCAGAGACTGTGGTACGTTTAGCCCTCCTATCTCATGCTGTCTCGGTTGTGACAATCTCTCAGACTTTCCTTGCTGTTGACGACCTTGGCAGTTTTGAGAAGCTCCGGTCTGGTGTTTTGTAGAATTGGATTCTATGTTTATCTCACGATCAGGCTGGAAATAGGAGTTTTCAGAGTGAAGACCTTCGAGGTGAACTGTCACTTTCATCACATCATATCAAGAGTGCATCCTGGCAACTTGGTTGATGGCTGTCGATGTTGACCTTGGTCACCTGGCTGAGGTCGCATTTGTCAGGTTTCTCTTCTGGGAAGTTACTCCCTCCCCCTTCCCCACACTGTGTGGTTTGGAGGAAGTCGGGCTCCACACACCATCCACACTTTGGGAGTAGAAGTTATCCTTCACCTCCTTGAAGGCAGAGTGTCCACAAAAATGATTTGGAATTATTCTGCACAGGTTTGTCTCTTCTCTATAGGTATTTATTTATTTATTTTCCAGCTGCTTCTCTATGCCAGTCTGGACCCCTGGATGTTTATTTTGTGTTTTAGACCACAATGTAACACTACTTCCTGTTGTTGCTCAACTTGTTCTAGCTTTAGGCTTTGAGAGCTTTTTCGGGGGTTCGTTTGGGAACGGGGATAGATCCCTTTGACATACCCTTATGGTGGCATTTAAATTTTTTTTATTTATGTTTTTGAGTACTTCCTTACATCCTGGCACTACAGAATGTTCCAGAGATGTTGGACATGTTTTCTGTTCTAATCTTGGAATCAACATTTCTCCAAGGAGCCTTGGGTCCTATTATCAGAGAACTGTGTTAGAGAATGTAAAGTGTGCTTGTTGCTGTGGGGTCATTGCTTCCAGGCCCTCTTAGCCGACAGAACAAGGAGGTACATATGTATCTACTAGCCCAAGTGTTCATGTGTGTAGCTCTCTTTTGATATGTAATAACTGTATCTCTATTGTGCTAACCAAATTCATACTGATGTTTCCAACTCTAATCCATCCACTATCTTTGCTTATCTGCAAACTACTCCAATGCTTCCTCATTGTTCCTGGGAGACAGCTGAGTCCTGCCATCTCCTCTGAGCAGGTGGTCAAGTCCATGGTTGACCCAGCTTCGACAACCCTGCTCAGAGCAGTCAGAGTGCCCAGGAAGCAGCATAGGCACGTTCTCAGCTTGAGGTGGAAGCCCAGAGCTTTATCACCAATTTGGTTTATGACTTGTTCTGTCTATCAGCAATAAGAATGGGGCAGGCTCACTGTGAAGCAAGGTGCTAGGGACATGGAGAATCACCCACACTTATTACCACCACTTGGACGTTAGCTGTCAGACTTTTAGGTCTTAGATGGTGACTGTCATTCTCTGACCACAAATTGTCCCTTCTTGGTCCTGTTGGGGAAAAAATCATACAACGAATAACATTTTGCCACTCCAAAATGTTATTCATTGTATGATTTTAGTCTCCAACTTTGTCTACACTTTAAAAATTATCCACTCATCTCCCTGTGAACCTCTGGCCAGCTAGTTTTTTTTTTCTTCTTTTCTATAGAAACTATTTCTGAAAGTCTTCATGCTCCTCAAACTCCCACCCCACCCCACACTCAGTCATGACCTTGCCCTTCCCACACACCAAATGATGCTCAAAACATTTCTGCCACACCCGCAGCAGCTTTCTACTCTCCAGTTCTGAGGTGCTCGGGAGAAGGTAGAAACATCACAGAGCCGTGATTTTCAAAGTGTGGTTCTCTGGGCCCAACAGCACCTGCAGTGCCTGGGAACTTGTTGAAGATACAGCTCTCAAGCTCCATCCAGATGTACTGAATCAGAAGTTCTGGGAGTGGGCCCGGGCCTCTGGGGGTTGCCAAGGGCTCCAGGTGATTCTGGTGCATGCTAAATCAGCCTTGAAACAAGATGTGGTTTCTGCTTACGCCTTCCGTCTTGCCAGTGTTGGCACTGCCTCTGTTCTATTGTGTGCTTTAATGATGCAGAATCGTGGTGCTGACCATCCCCAATGTGATCAAGCTTTCTCTTGGCTCAGGGGTTTGCAAAAACCGCTACCTCAGCTCAGAAATCTGCTGCTCTTCATTCTCCATAATCCCTTGTCTCCCAACATTACAAACTTCAGGGACTTGCTTCACATCTAGGGCTAAAATCTAGATGTGAAGACAGACTGGGGACGTGGACTCTGACGTCAGCAGCAGAGGCCTTCCTGACTGGGGGCCCCATGCCAATGTGTGAGTGTCTCCAGCTGTGCCGACTTCCTGGTCTTGCGTCACTTCAAGGTGACTTGAAGACAGAGTCTGTGTGGAAGGGTTGACAGTCATTTCAACAAGCTGTTCTTTTTGTTGTTTTGCAATAAAGAAAAGCTAACTTACCAGCTCCGTCTATTTCTGATGTCATCCTTTCCACTTGCCGGACACTGAGTCGCTTGTGGACTGGGTAATTAGCTTGGTTGGAAGTTGGACTTTCAGGTTGGGTTAGGGCAGAGGGAGGGCATGTCCATTATTCTCTGGGTTGCCTAGCTGCCTCTGTGGTCTCACTTTAAGATCTCACAAAATAGCATTTCACCAATGCCAAGGGATCCCCAGGAGGGCCCTCTAGTGTCATTCAAGATAATTCTAGGGAGGAAAGGTCCACATATGGAAACTGATTTGGGAGGCTGTCCACCTCTTCTGGGAGACTGGCCTGTTTTATGAGTTCAAGCAGTTGGCTACAGCTAAGGAATTGTTTCACCTGAACGCTCCGCTGTGAAGAACAGGTCCACTCCGGTGTGTGGTGTGGGTGGGGCTCGTGTAGCTCTCAAGGGACATTGAAGTGCAGTACCGATGTGAGGTGGTAGGACATCTGGAAGGTGGGGCCTAGGTCTTTAGGTCATTGGGGGGCGTGCTTTTTGGAAGGTGTTTTTTTTTTGTGGTGCTGGGGATTGAACCCAGGGCCTTGTGCAAGGCAAGGCAAGGCAAGCACCCTACCTACTGAGCCATACACCCAGCCCTGGAAGGTGGTTCTTAAAGGGTATTATAAAAACCTGTGTGTGCCCCCACCAGTGCTGTCCCTGCTCCTGTAATCACTTTTGCTCCTGCCATCGCTATCGGTGCCATATGTGACGCAGTCCAGCTGTGGCTCTGGCCAAACAGTCTGGGCCATGCTGTTTGGACTTTGAATCTCCAAAACCATGAGCTAAAATGGACAAACCTCTTCTTCCTAAGTGTCCTATGTTAAGAATTTTGTATAATAAGGCAAAGCTAATGTACATAGAATGCATTTTACCTGTTTAGCTGCGTTGTAGGACAAGGCCCATGAATTCTCAGTGGTCATTCACCAACGTTTTCAGTTTGGTTAACTTCCCCGTGGTTTCTGCACAACTCTAAGCAAGGCCACATTTTTGTTGTTTCTTGTACATTTTTTTGGTTTCCTGTAAATATGAGACATATCCCTGTTAAAACCTGATGGGATGTCAGCGTGTGTGTGTGTGTGTGTGTGTGTGTGTGTATGTGTGTATATTCCAAGGCTCTATCGGCTTGCCCTCTCTGACTGCTGAAGGTCGCCTGTATTCCTTGGTTCCTGGCCCCATCTTCTGTCTTCAAAACTGGGGACATCGCATCTTCATGTGCTTCTCTTCCATGTCACATCAACAGCTTCTGTCTTCTGCCACTCTTCCTACTTTTTAGGACTCTGGGAAGGCAGTGGCCTCCTGGGTAAACCAGGATAATGTCCCTACTTTATGGTTATCAGATTAGCAACCTTAATTCCATCTGGGAGCTTAGTGCCTCTTTGCCATGCAACCTAACATGCCCAGGTCCTGCAGACGGGATGTGGCTCTCTTTGCAGAGGTGATGTCATTCTTCTACCTACTTCGCTAGTTTCTTTTTGTTAGTAGTGTGTAGTAATTTCTTCATTTTGGGGGGGGTATGGGGAATTGAACCCAGGGGTACTCAACTACTGAGCCACGTCCCCAACCCATGTATAAGTATTTTATTTAGAGACAAAGTCTCTCTGAGTTGTTTAGGGTCTTCCTAAATTGCTGGCTGGATTTGAACTTGCAATCCTCCTGCCTCAGACTCCTGAGCCACTGGCATTACAGGTCTGCGCCACCGCACCCGGATAGTAACTCTTTACTTTTAAACATTTTGAGTCCTTTGTCAACTTGGTATTTCTGTCATCTATCTTTTTTTTTTTTTTTTTGGTGGGGTGGGTATTTCTTTGATGCTTATAATTCTCCCACTTCCTCTCTGCTCCTTTAGAAAATACACATTTTATTTATTAATTGATAAATTATAAATTGTGAATTCATAATTTAACATGCATCCTTGATGTTAAAAGGCCCAAAGTTAGTCACTCTCTTTATTCTCCTCCTCCTATTCAATAAGGTCCTCGTCTGATCCCTGCCCTCCCCTGTGAACCAGGTGGCTCCAACAGGAGCTTGTCTCTTAGTCCTGGATGCTTGAAGTCCAAGGCAGGGCTGGTCCTTCCCAGGCTGTGGGAGTCCGCCACACCCATTGCCAGCTCCTATGGTTTCCTGGCCACCTTCTGCTCTCCTTGGCTTGTGGAAGCCACTCTGCTCTGCCTTCGCCTTCACACAACACCCTCCCTGTGTGCGAGTCTCTGCACCCAAGTTTCCCTTCTAACAAGGACTCCAGTTATTTTGGATTGACTCCAGTTAAGTGATCTCCTTTTTTTAAAAAAATATTTTTTAGTTGTAGATGTACACATACCTTTATTGATTTATTGATGTGGTGCTGAGGATCGAACCCAGGGCCTCATCATGCTGGGTGAGAGCTCTGCCACTGAGCCACAACCCCAGCCCCCAGTGATCCCCTTTTAACTATTACATCTGAAATGACCTTCTTTGCAAACATTACGAGCTCCTTATGAGGTCCTTGGGGTTAGGACTGCAGCGTTAAGAAGTTTGGGGGCATATAGTCCAGCTCCTGGGGCTCTCCATCTTGGTTTGACACACTTTAAATTAGTCCTGTGTTTATTTATTTGTGCACCCTTCATTTTGTGGACCTCTGTCTCTTGTAGCTCAGCTTCTTCCTCTGGGCTCAATTTTCTTCTTCTCAAGGACGCCTCATCTTGATCATTGTTCATGATGTCCTCTCTCCTTTATGATATTTACTTGCATCTAGAATTCCACATTGACATCTTTTCCCAGCACTTTGAAGATACGATGTCAGTCTTTTATCGTTTCTTTTGTTACTGTTGGGAGGTCTGAAATCAATTTCACGGTTTCTTTGTAGATAATCTGTCTTCCCTCCCCCTCCCACTTCCTTTAGGCAACTCCGAGACTCACTCCACGGTTTGCTGCAGTTTGACTACGCTATGTCTAGGCGTGCATCTATTATCATCATCTTTTTCTGTTCAGTATTCACTGTTGCCCTGAGTCTGTAGACTCATGCTTTCTTTTATTTCCAGAAAAATCTCAGTCTTTATAGCTTAGAAGGTGGCTTTCGTCCTGTTTTCTCTTTTCCATCCCAAACATTTTTTTTCTCTACAAGTGTAATTTTTATTGAAGCATAAATGCATATAAAAGTACATAAATTATAAGTGTTAGGTTTGCTGAATATTCATAAGCCTAAACCTCTGTTTAACCAGCACCCAGACCCAGAAATGGAATAATTCCAACACTCGAAATCCCACTTCGACTCCTTCTGGTCACTGCCCACGTCCCCTATCAAGGGTAGCTGCTATCTTGTCTTTTATCACCACAGATAAGTTTTACTTGTTTCGAAGCTGCATAAAATTGGAACCATATTCTCTTCAGTTTCTCTTTTACTCAATGTTACGTTAGTGAAAATCATCTACGCTGTGTGTACTTGTTATTTATCCTTTCTCACGGCAGTATGGTATTCCTTGTGTGATTCTCACCCAGAGCTTTTTTTGGAAGCACATAGGACCTTCTCTCCCATCTGTCATATCTCTTGCCTTCTTTCTCATGTTTTCCATCTTAAAAAGATTCTTTTTAAGTTGCAGATGGACACACATATATTTATTTATTTTTATGTGGTGCTGAGAATCGAACCCAGTGCCTCACACATGCCAGGCAAGTGCTTTACCACTGAGCTATAGCCCCAGCCCTACATTTTCTATCTTTTTAATTCTCTGTGTTTCCTGCTGTCTGAATTCCTCAGATCTTCCTTAATGTTTACTAAATCTCTACTTGGCCACACCAAATTTGTGGTTTAGCCTGTTGACTAAGTTTATTATTTTTTAATAAGAAATTTTTTCCCCATTGACTGAATTTTTAATTGCAGTAACAACCGTTGTCATGACTGTAAGCTCTGTTCGGCTCCATTCCATATACAACTGTTCATCAAATGCAGTTTTTTCTTCTCTCTTAAAATTGATCTTAAACAAACTTATTTAAACTCAGAGGGCTCCTTTCCAATGAAATATTAGGGGATCTTGTCTTAATTTTGTTGTGTGTGCTGACTTTTGTTTTTGGTGCATTTTTCTTGTGAATTGGATAATCTTGAATTGAGATCTGTTTTTTGTTTTGTTTTTTCCTTTTGTTCCAGTGGAGCTGTACATTTGGAACCATAGTGTGGCCTTCTTGGAGGACTTCTCTTTGGAAAGGTGTGATGGATGTTTCTGCTGCAGCTGTAGCATGAGATTAGGACCAGCTTCTATAATAATTTCTTGGATTGGATTTTTCTGCATTAATCAGGTAGCACAGAGTATATTCATTAGGCTTGAGTGAGGTCCAAATAGTGATTCTGAATTCTCGGGGGAGATTATGTTTCCCTATTCAGAATCCAATGTGAGACAGACAACAATCTTTACCGAATAAACTCTCCGTGGCTCAGGAAAATTTAAAAAAACCACACAGCCCTGTGACTTGAGCACTGGACCCCATGACAAAAGAAGTGGACATTGGAATCCAAGGATGGACCCCATGACTGGGACTTTGGAGTGTCTCATTCGAGAAATGGGGCAGGAGAGAATCTAGAAATGAAGTCAGGACGTCAGACAGTAGAGGCCACGTGGCAGGTGAAAGGGAAGGGGAGGTTCTGGGGTAAATTTTCTGTATTCTGGGCACTCGGATCAACATGCCATTGAAATCATCTTGACACTTAGTTTGAGCCCTTCTCTGGACCAGGGGAGGTCCCCTTAATGGCACAGAACCTGGCCAGTCTCATTGGCCACATTTTGGATGATGGAACTTGTCTTTAGTACCATCCTGTTTTGCTATCCCACTTTCTAGAGCCTCTCGGACAAGTGTCTCATCCTCAAGCACCTGTGAAGGAATGGATGATGAGGTCAATAAGAAAATTAATAAAACTACCTGGAAGGTGGCCTTAGGGAAGTTGAGGCCCCGTGGGACGCTGCTTCTCAGTTTCAGCTTATTTCTGTGAAGTGGAAATGCGCAACCTGGACCGGGATTTTGGATTTTTAAAAGAAAACATAAAATTTTGGCAACTCATTCAATTATTAAAATGTGCTGTGCTAACCACAAACACAGCTGTGGTCCACATATGGCTTGCAGGCTGCCGGATTGCAATCTCTACTTTGAACGGCCTTCCAGAACCTTCCAGGAGCCTGTGTCCCCTCTTTCCTAGCGGTTCCCACCTTCCAGGCCTACCTGTCAAACAGAATGTCTTCGCTTTCAGAATCATCTGTGTTCTTAATTCTTCACTAAATACCCCGTTCTTTGAGTGAGCGTGTTTGAACAAATTTGCACTAATGTGGGATTGAAGGATGTCCCTCCTGCATGTTGGACTGAGTCGCATTGCGGAGCCCTGGAGCAGCATGCCTGGCCGACAGGCTGTGCGGGCTGTGCTGCCAGATGTTCATGACCCTGGCTCTCCACTTACCTGCTGAGAAATTGTCTCCAAGAGAAATCAGCTCCAAAAGGCCTCAGCTCTCTCAGCGCTGCTATTCTTCTCTGTTGAGTCAAGCTCTGTCAGTGTTGCTGAAAGGCTATTTTAAAGTATGTCACATACTGAATGCTTATTTTCGTCCAGAGTATGAGAATTCTGCAGTTGTAAGAGCCCTGGAAATCTCCTAAGTCAAGCCCTCCACTGGGTGGATTTTGTAGACAGGAGAGATTTTGGTTCAAAGGACCTGTCCGAGGCCTGGCTAGCCACACTGGAATGTCTGCAAACTTTATTTGTAATGATAAATTTTGTTGCAGATGTGACTTTAATCTCCCAAAGCTTATCCACCCGGCATTGTGAATTAATCATTAAAGCAAATTATCGCTCCTGAGTCTATCAGGGTGGGGTAGTGGGGAAGAGACGCAAGGTCTTGCAGCGGTCATGTATTATCTGCCTGCGGTTCTCTAAGTTTCAGTCAGGCATCAGGAAACGACACAGTCAGATCTGCTTTGTGGTGAGAGTTTTATTCTGAGTGTTATTAGTGTGGTGTGAACATGAGCCCATCTCTTGGAAAAATTCATACTGGCCCAAGTTGTCTGTTCCTGACTAGTGGAAGGCTGGTTTCTTCTTCTTGCGAATCCCCTTCCCAAATGGTTGAAGAACCTGAGGGTTACAGAGTCCTAAGGCGGGGGTGGGCAGGGGGTTTAGTAGCAAAGCCAAAGCTGAATCAGCCCACTGTGCCCACAGCTCCACGGAGCTTCACAGTGTCCCTGTCAGTCACCTCTAAGTGCTCCAGAGACCTTCTATGATTTGAAAAAGGATGGCCCTTGGGGTCATGGGTCTCTGAGGGGGATCGGCTCCCTTACTTGGGCTCCCAGGTCATGGCTCTTACATGTCACCTCTCAGCTCTTTTGTTGCCATCTCAGGAGGCGAAAGCCCCTCAGGGGACGCCCACCTGGTCTCTGCCTCCTCCCTGAGGACCACACACTCCACCCTCAGAACAGAGGGTTTGAGTTCTCTCTCTGCAGAGCTGGGAGAGAGACCCTCCTCGTAAGGCCCTGAATGCCTACGGGGAGGCTCACAGCCTCCAGGATCCTAGCGTCCCTCAGGTGACTCACCCTCCTGAAGTCAGCACAAAGAACTTTCTAGAGCATGCTGTGATGGAGAAAAAAAAAAAAAAAAAAAACAGTGCAAGTAAAAGTCCCCTGGAGATTCTCGACACACGCTGGTGGAGTGTTGTATTATGACCTGTTCTCTTTTTGGTTTCCACTTAACACTATTTATCAGATTGCATGTGAAATAGGCTGGTGGCCTCAGCAAGAACTGCAGAGGGTCAGGACTTTCAGGAAACTCACTGAGCCTTTTTTGGACCCTTGGCTAAGGCTTCACTTGCATATGAAATTCTGGGTGCTGACTCACCCTCTGAATGTCACTCTGGTAGCCGAAACCCTCAGCTGGCCTCCCTTGTGACTTAGAGGAACAGATGCTGAGAAGCAGGGGGCCAGGCTGGGCTCAGGGGCTGGACTGCTGACCTGGAAGCCAGGCCTTTCGCGCGTGACCACTTTCTTCCCATTTGAACTCAGCAGTTGTGGGGTCAGAAGTCCTCGTGCTAGAATCCACACAGCTGCGGGACACAGGGTGGACTACAATGAACAATGAAGGTTTCCTTTCTTTATTTCGAATTCTGAAAAGGCTGACCAATGTCTTTAAAATTATCCCAGCTCACTGAAATCAGGTCAAGGATTAAGGGAAAACGCCAGCAAACAAAAATCAATAAATCATTAACGTAAGGAACACGCCTTCCAGGCCCGTTGGCTGGCTGATTTGCCAAGAGACAGAAGGGTCAGTGACTTCTCAGAAGTGACATCATAACCATGATGTCCCTAAGAGTGAATGCATTAATTTCGCGTGTGCGGCTCTTGAAGGGCTGAGAGCGATGCTATATCGCCCCCTAGTGGTAAGTGCAAGTTATGCACAAATGGGCTCCGCGATTGCCTTGGCAGCCCCCAGACGAGGTGAGGCCTTTAGATGAAAACTGACCTCAACAAATGACGCATGACAGGTATTAAAATAGAACTACTCCAAAACCTTCCCTGCCTTCTGTTTTAGTTTTTAAAATTTTCGTCTTGAAATTTTATTAAAATGTATTTGAAAGGAAAACTAGTAACAATGTATACCGGCTGTACTACACAAGTGGAAGTCCAATTATTGACAAGCTTAGCACAAAGGACAGGGTATGGAGATTGAATTATATTGTCATGTGCATTCATTATACATTTCGGAAAAGCATATCTAAGTGGGAATGTCTAAAAAATATTACTATTAGGAAATATACCTTTTAATTTTGTCTTATTTTGTTTTCCCCCAGCTTTAATTAACATATAATTAAAAAATTAAAATTGTATATATTTATGGTGTTCAATCTGATCTTTCGATACATGTGCACATTGTAAAATGATTAAATCAAGGTAATTAACATTCACCATCTCACATACTTTTAAAATGTGAGAACATGTACAGTCTAGCCTCTTAGCTATTTGTATGTGTACAGTGGTGTTGACCCTTGGTGTCCACAGGTTCCACATCCATGGATTCAAGCAACTGAGGATTGAGAAGGCAGGTAGTGTGTGTGTTGAATTTGTATATGCTTTTTTCTTATCTATATCTATCTATATCTATATATCTATATATATCTATATATCTATCTATATCTATATATCTATATATCTATCTATATATCTATCTATCTATATATATATATCTATCTATATATATATATATATATA
>NW_025999932.1:12581751-12623061 GCF_001458135.2 Marmota marmota marmota
TATATATATATATATATTATGGTACTGGGGATAGAACTCAGGGCACTAGGCCACTGAGCCACATCCCCAGCCCTGGTTTATATTTTATTTAGAGAAAGGGTCTCGCTGAGTTGCTTAGTGCCTTGCTTTTGCTGAGGCTGGCTTTGAACTTGTGATCCTCCTGCCTCAGCCTCCAGAGCCTTGGGGATTACAGGCGTGTGCCGCCATGCCTGGCTGGTTGATAACTTTTTATAAAGCATTTACATTATATTACATATTAGAAGCAATCTAGAAATGCTTTAAGGTATGTAGGAAGATGTGAATAGGTTATATGTAAATACTATGCCATTTTGTTTAAGGGACTTAAGTGTCTATTGAAAGACCTAAGCAAGCTCATTCTACTTGGGACCTCCTTTTGCTCTGAAACTTAGCCTCTGACCTACTGAAGTCCTAAAGTCAGGAAAATACCACAGAAAAGCTCTGTGGAAACAGTTCTCGGAAAAGCTGCAGATGGTTATCACCTGAGATAGGCCAAGATATCGAAATATCTGAAATTCCAGATGGCCCCCACCTAGGTGTGGTGACCAATATCTAAACTAGAAGCCCTGCAGCTTGGCACGTACCCCCCTTGCGACACCCTCACGGTTTAAACCAATCAATTTTAAGTGCGTCAACCCCTTGAACTAACCAATAATCCTTTCCAGATTCTTTCCCGCCACTTGATACGCTAATCATGTTTTAGAGTTGTTTTATGATTTTCCCGTGGTGTGTGATGATTTGCTAAGAGATGCTATGATGTATGTGGGGTCCCTGCCTTCTCTAAAGAAGGTATAAAACTGCTGCAAACCCTGGGCATAACACCATGGATCATGGCTTCCTCCCGGGTCCTGAACCAGTTCCCCACGGGCACTGGATGTTAGAGGCTTCTGTGTGTATTTGGTCTGGGGCGCTTAGGTTGGGGCATTTTGGAGCGAGGATCACTGTGCCAGGCTCTCTGGGCTGGGGCCTCATCCACCAAGGGTTATTAAATAGTGGGGGATGGGCCTGCCACAGGCCACTCTCTGAGTCAGTCCTTTAGATAACGGGAGGACAGGAGTGAGAACCCTTGTTCTCCCAGGGAAAGCTGCGTGCTCCTGCTGTTGGGGGTTTTGTGTGCCTCATTGTGTATGAACTTGAGGGTCATGACGTTTTCTGAGGAAGGCAGGGACAGATCCTTCTTAGTCTCCAGGCTGCCTGTCCGTGGAGAACAGGGAGTAGCTGCTGTGAGGGCCTGACCGCCACCACCCTCTGCCCCCACCTTTGTTTAAGCCAGCAGTCAGATTTTCCCATGTGGAAATAACCTTTCTTCCTTTCTCAATTCAAGTGGTCAAGCAGGGTCGACCTCATCTACTGAAGCCGGGGTAGGCGTGTCCCTTGTCTCTGGCCAGTAACGGGCCCCAGCCCCTGGTCATCATATAGACTGATAGACAGGCAAGGGAGCATTCTGTCAGGAATGGGGTTGCTAGCTGGCCCAGGACAGGACTGTGGACACAGCTTGCCTGAGTGGAACCAGCCCAAGAACACCAGCTCTGGGGGACAGCGGGAGGCCCTTGGCCCTGAATTTGCTGTGTCTGGTGCTAGCCACACCTCTAGGCTTTAGAGTTCTCCCGAGAGCTTCGATTCCTTCAGCTCAGCCAGTCTAATTGGGTGGCTGCACCTGAGGGGCCGAAGCTTGAAACAGGAAGTGCCTCGGTTTGATAACTTAGGTGATTAGCATTGTACTAGAGTGACCTCTGCGACAAATTCAGTTACCGCATGGTCCAGCTAGCACTGCTGAGAGCCAAGCTCTGCCCCTTGAACAGCACCAATAAAAGCAGGATTCAGAGAGCCAGAGTACCTGACTCCAGACCCTTCTTCATGCAAGTGGAGTGATTTGGTGAGCTTCCTAGTGATGATGGATCAGCCCTGTCATCTGATGATTGTCATCTGATTGTCAAGAATCAAATGTTCTGGAAAGAGTATAGGTGGATCTATAAATTTGCTAGAAAACAAAGTATTTTGACACTTTTGCCAGCCTGTGTCCTGAATTGCACTGAAGTAATTGGTGTACTGGAACTGCTGGGAAACATGATCCAGTCATCGAAACCAAGTGGACTGTGGACCAAATACATTGTTTTAAATCACAGAGAGTTTTTAAAGGGAGTTAAAGTTGGCAGCAAAAACTTTCAAAAGAAATTGACTGTACCACCGAAAAGTAGCACGATAGTAATTTATTTCCTGGGAAGTAATTGTGACAATAAATGAAAAGCTTTCATCAAAGTCTTTCAGGATGAACAGAGCCTAAGTAGGTACTGATTTGATTTCAGAATTTTGTTATTTTAAAGCAATTTATAACAGAACCAATTTCAGTTATGCATTTTGATACAATATGGTGTGGGAAGCAAATTAAACTTATGACACAGAGGAGGTGGGAAATGTGTTCTATGAATAAATTTGAAGCTTGTCTGCTTGATCCAAAGACAGATTGAGATATCTATCAATATCACAAGGGAGAAATCTCTCCCTGGCCTTATAATCAAATAAAAATTTCCAAATTTTCCACTTCAGGTTGTGGAGGCTGGCAATTCTGACAGAAGTTCAAAGATCAATATTTCTTATGGAGCTGGAATCGAGGTCCTGAAATATTTCCAAAGTTTTGATTGTCATTGAGATAACAATAATGTAAAAAATAGGATATAACTCAAGCCTGTCTTTAAGGGCAATTACATTTACACAGAAAATATTCTTCAAGAGCAAAGCATCACTGAATCCTGGTGCATAAATCTCTCAAATCTAACCTCCACAGTCTTTTTTTATTTTCCAACTAGTGATACGTAACTCACTACTTTTTAAAATACATGTAATTATTGTATAGTGGAACGGAGTTAGACTACTAGACCCTTAAGGACATAAAGTTTATGAGCTTAGAAGTCACATTTGAAGTAGTGTTAATGACAGCTTGGAAATGAAAACCAAGACAATTAAACATCCGGAGGCCTGACTTTGTTTTGGAGTGCCTTCAAAGAAAACGTTTGTAATAGCTTTCTCCCATTAGTCATACTTGGTCCAGCCGACACACAACACAAGTACCATTCTCCATTCTTCAAATTCTTACAGGATGGATGCTGTGCTTTACAGGGTTTCTGAGTTTTCACATAGTCTAGTTTTTTCCACTCCAACGTAATATGGGCGGTTCCTTGTGGACCATGGTTACCTCACAGTGCCAATTCCACACACTTATTTAATAAGCATTTATTAGGTACCTATTCAACAGGGTACTATCTGGGTCTTATGGAATTTACAACTCAATGGAAAGACACAAGCAAGCTTTCGACAACAGCACAATTTCAATAGTGCTGCATTGCACAGGGAGCTCACTTAAGAAATAGCTGATGGCTGAGTTCAAGGCTCAAAACCTCTTCATGCCTCTGTGTTCCCAACTGCAACACAGGGATAATAATTCCTGTGAACAATTATGATGCAGTTGAACCCACAGAATACAACCAAACACAGCTGTATTCTCTATAGCAGTGTCCATCTGTCTGCTGAGGGATAATATGGACGGGTACATGTCCTGGTATACAGTATAGAACTCAACATTCGTATTAGGTAGGAACGATTATTATCTTAATTTTTGAAGATGAGGAAACTGAGGCAGAAGAAGAGAAATTAGGTTAGAAGTAGAGAAGTTAGGTGGCCACTTACCCTATTATTAAGAGACAAAGACTCAAACTCAGAGTTGGATCCAGAGTCCACATGTCTAACCCCTATTTTCTTTAAAGGAGAGAAAGATGAAGAATAAAAGATACAGACATGGAGAGAGAGACAGAGAACAAAAGAGAGGGAGATAGACAGGAAGAGATCCAGAGACAACTCTAACTTGGTGGCAAACAGATGTGTGTCAAAAAACATCCCAAAGACTTCTGACAATGGTTCCTGTGTGCCAGCAATTCTTAGTCAAGCGCTAAGACGACACTGAGATTTAGGAACAGTAATCCTTAAACCTGGAACTACTGTCAGCAGAAATCTGGCCAAGACTGGAATTGGTGGATTCTTCAATCTTTTCCGGTTCTGTGTTTGGAAGTCCAGGCCAATGGGGGGAGGGGGTGGGAGTGGGTATGAGGGATGATAAGACAGGGGGAAACTTTATATTTATTGAATCTTTCTTGCAAATTTCAATATTTTATAAATGAAATTTCCTGATGGATTAATATATATTTAGAGTGATGTCCAGTGAAATCTTTATTTTTAACTTTGTTATAACAAGGGCTTGACCGCATACATAATTAAGCTATGATCTGACATTTTTTTTTTTTTTTGCTTTGCCTAACTTTCGTGGCTTTAAAGTGCAAAGATGACTGCTCTAAGTGCACTGTTCAGCATTCTAAATCTAGGCAGGATGGTGGGGAAATGGGTGAGAATTCTCAACCTGTCAGACTTTCAGCCTTGCCCTCCCCAAAGTTAAAAGGTGGGCGCAGCCTTTTGTGTCCTGCTTGTCCGCTGGGGCTGTTCATTCATCTAACACGGTCAGACTTTCTTCCTATCCCCACTGTGCTCAAGACCTGCTCAGATGCTTCAGTTCATATTTTGAACCCAGAAAAGTGTTTGACTAGTGACAAAAGTCATAGCCTTCATATAAAGGGACGGACGGACGTACAAGTGAAATGTATGATAAAGACAGCACAGACAGAAGCGTGCTGTCGTGCCATCTTCACACTCTAGTAGCACAGTATAATATTACTGGAAGGTAAACTGATGAGTTAGAGATGCGTGGGGTGAATTCTGAGGCAATCGCTAAGAAAACAAATCTAAGACGTGCAGTTAATAAGGAATTTAAAATATAGACTCACAAACTCAATCCAGAAGAAGAGTGAAAAAAGAAGAAAAATGAAGGGAACACCCACCTCCACCCCAGAAGTGACAAAGAGAGAACAAATCAGAAGCAGCTTTAAATCCAGCCATTAATCATATTAAGTAGGAAAGGGCTCTCCAGCACAATTAAAAGGCAAATGCTGTGAGGTAACTAAGCAATCAACTGTCTGCTGTCTACTGCCCAGATAGGTTAAAATGATGGGGGAGATGTACCAGGCCAATGTTAGTAAGGAGAGTCATTTTGTAATAATGAAGAGGTCAGTTCATTAGAAAGACATAATAATCCTAAGCGCATATGTACATAATAAAGAATTCAAATACACAAAGCAGACACGGACAGAACTGATGGAGAAATGGAGAACCCCATAACTCTTGCTAGAGATTGCAACACTCCTCTCTCAATAACTGATAGGGCAAGTTGACAGGAAATTAGTAAAGATACAGAATACTTGAAAAAGACCATTGATCAACTAGGTCTTATTACGTGTATTTATAAGTGTTCTAACACTTTACCCAACAACAAGACAATAGATATTCAGCTTAAAGGGGACATATTCTGGGCCATAAAATAAATTTTAACAATTTTTTAAATAATTGAAATTATGCAACATTACAAGCCATCATGGAGTTAAGCTAGAAGTAAATAACAGAAAGATATCTTGAAACTTTTCAGTATTCGGAAACAAAATCATATACTTTGGATTAACTTATGGATCAAAGAAGAATCACAAAAAGAAATCTGAAAACATTTTTGAACTGAATGAAAATAAAAGAGTGACTTCTTTGTGGGATGCAGCTAAAGCGGTGTTAGAGGGGAAAGTTAATAGTATTGAACACATATTTTAAAAGGAAAAATTCTAAAATCAACATTCTGAGCTTCTCCATTAAGCAATCAGAAAAAGGAGGTTAAAGTAAATGTAAGCAGAAGAAAATAAGAGTTAAAATGAAAAGAGTAGTGAAAAAAATGGATGAATTTACAACTGGTTCTTTGAGATCAATAAAACCAATAAGCTTTTAGTGGAAATGATAGGGGTGCGGGTGGGCAAAGAAAAGATTTTATATATATATATATATATATATATATATATATATATATAGAGAGAGAGAGAGAGAGAGAGAGAGAGAGAGAGAGATGGGGGAGAGTACAAATTGCCAATATCAGCAATGAGAAAAGGAAGACCATTAAAAGGACATTTAAGAGCTGGGTGTGGCGCTGCACAACTGTAATCCTAGTGGCTTGGGAGGCTGAGGCAGGAGGATCACTGAGTTCAAAGCTGCAAGGCCCTAGGCAATTTAGTAAGACCTTGTCTCTAAATAAAATATAAAAAGGGCTCAGTGGTTAAGCCCCCCTTGGTTCAATTCCTGGCACTCCAAAAAGGAGATTATATAAATAGAGTCATGCCAATCAATTGGACCAGTTAAAGAAAAAGACAAATTATTTGAAAAATGGCAGCTAGAAAAATCTCACTCAAGAAGTAATAGATAAGCTGAATATCCCTAAATTCACTAATACCTAAATCAAATTGTAGATAAAAACCTTTCTAAAAGAAAATCCTATAATCAGATGACTTCTACCTAATCTTTAGAGGGAAAAATAATGTATATTGTAAATAAATGCATCCAGAAAGATAGGAGAGGAATAATTCTTCCTGAATTCTTTTAGTACAGAATCACCATGAAATTGAAATCAAAGCCATTACAAGAAAACTACAAATCAATATTTCCCATGAATTTAGATAGAAGATTTCTGAAATTTTTTTTTAGCAAGTCAAAATTCACGGACAAATGGGTTTATACTAGGAATGCAAGGTTGAGTTAGCATTTGAAAATTAATTTGTCATGCTAACAGAAAAAAGAAAAGCATAGTACCTCACACAAATTAAATTTAGCAGAATTTATTAGAGCAAAAGATGATTCATGAATTGGGTACTCAGAATGAAGAAAGGTCCAGCGATCTTCTCCCATCAGCATGAGCCAAAGCTTATGTAAGACAGAGGCAGAAGCCAAGTAGAGAAGCATCTGATGAGCTAATGTTATGCATCTGCCTATCCTGGGCGTGGTGGGCTAATGCAGTTTCCTCCTTTGGGTGTGGCGTGACCAGTTGTTTGCTGTCATTGGCTGAAATCCTGTTGCTTGGGATTGGTTGATACTTGCTGTCTCCCGTATTTCTAAGTTAGGTTGTAGCTCATAATATAGGAATTCAAAGTATGGAGGCAGCCTCGGAATAATGAGCTCCTGCTTATTTAATTCAACAAGTTAACACTATTTAACATTCTAGAAGAAAACAGGAGATATCCTAGTGGTCTTAGCATGGTCTTCTTAAATGAGACATAAAAATCATGAACTGTAAAAGAAAATGTCAATAAATTTGACAGCAAAATAAGAATTTTGATTCTATTAATAAAATGAAAAGATAAATGGCAGACTGGGAGGAATATTTGCCTCTCATTTCTGGCAAAGGACTTTCATCTAGATGATATAAAAGATTCTCACAATTCAACAATATGGTGATTTTAAAAATTCAGTAAAGGGCGGGGGTTATACCTCAGTGGAGAGTGCTTGCCTAGTATGTGTGAGATCCTGGGTTCAATTCTCAATACTAAAAAAAAAAAAATAAAAAAGTTAAAATATAAAATCATAAATTAATAAAACTAGTCAAAGGATTTTGAATAGGCACTTTATCAAAAAAGGTTTATAAATGGTAAATAAGCACATAAAAAGATGCTGCCCTTCATTAGTCAGGAGGGCAAGTAAAATTAAAATAGCAATGAGACACTATTATATGCCCATTGGAACGGTGATAATACAAAAGCTGAAAATAGCAAGTGTTGGTGAAGATTTGGAGCCAAGGGAATGCTCACACATTGCTGGTGGGATGCAAAATGATACAACCACTCTGTCTTGAAATAGATAGTGTTATGGTTTGGATGTGAGGTGCTCCCCAAAATCTCACATGTGAGACAATGCAAGAAGGTTCAGAGGAGAAGTGATTGGGTCCTAAGAGCCTTAACCCAATCAGTGATTTAACCCATGATAGGGATTAACTTGTGGTAACTGAAGTGGTAGGGTGTGGCTGGAAGAGGTGGGAATTGGGGTGTGGATTTCTGATCATGATGTGAGCTGCTTCCCTCCACCATACTCTCCCACCACGATGTTCATCCTTGCCTCGAGCCCCCGAGGAATGGAGCCTGCCTTCTATGGACCTCTGAAACCGTGAGCCCTCAAATAAAATTTTCTTCCTCTACCATTGTTCTGATTGGGTTTTCTAGTTGTAGTGGTAAAAAAGCTGACTAAACCAGATAGTTTCTTTAAATGTTATGCATATACCAACCACATGGCCCCATTATTTCACTCCTTGGAATTTACTTAGAAGAAAAGGGTCTACACAAAAACTTATATTTGTAATAAATATATTATAATTTGTAAACTTTTATTTGTAATAGCCAAATGCTGGAAATAGCCTAAATGCCCATCAAAAGATGACTGGATCAACAAAATGTGGCCTATTCCTACAATGAAATACTACTTATCAGTAAAAAACAAAATATGGATGCATATGACAACGTGGAAGAATTCCTGACATGGTGCTGAAGGAAGAAGCCAGACAAAGAGTACAGATGATTTTGTTTTTATATAATCGAGAAATGCAAACTAATCCATATTTCATTTTTATATAATATAGATATGCAATCTAATCCATATTGCTAGAAAGCAGAGCAGGGCAGAAGGGAGTCCCATGGGGCAGGATGAGACTTCTGAGGGTGATGAAATGCTCATGATATTGATGGTGGTGGTGGTCTCATGCCGTGTGCACATGCCAGGACTCATGGAATCACAATTTATTTAAAAAAAATGCAGTTCATTCTGTCAATTCCACCTCCATAGATCCATTATAAAATGAGCCAGGACAAAGCAGTTGGTGGAACGAGATGTCCTGGGCCTTCCTGATGCTCCTGAAATTCATCAGGTGGACTGTTGCCTGCACCACTGATAGCCAAGTTTGGTCCTATTTTCATGTCAGAAAAACAGCCAATTAGAACACAGGCTTGTTTGGGAGGCTTCTGAACATACAATGCATTTACTTCAAATGGGCCATCCCTTTAAATGTCCTTTCCTTGAGGTGTCCAGTACCAAAGGAGGAACTTGCAGTAACCTTGGAGCTAAGTTCCTTGCTCCAAACACCAGGAGCTCTTCTGCAAGGCAGCAGAACAAGCTCTTGTTTCTTACACTTACTTCTCCCCCAAATGGAACACATACCCTGTGTTGATGCTTAGGAGCACCGCAAATGAACACAGATGGCAAATCAAATTTAGGGAGGAGGGATGTTCTATATAACTCCTAAATGCCAACTTCTAAACGCTAGATGGCTCCCCCCATGTATTTCAGATTGCAGCTATAAATACGGTTCCTCATCAGAGTTATTGAGAAAGATGACAATCATGTTTTAGGCAACACTGCGACCATATGGGCTCTGGTGACGAAGACAGCAAAGTACAGCACAGAGCAAATAAAACACTCAGGGATCAGAACTTCGGGCTATTTTTCTTTCTCATTGAGTCTAATAAACGCCAGGTGGAGCCTACTGGCTTGGTTGCCATAGAAGAATCAGGATTCTGTTTTTAAAAAGTAGTCATGAGTTATTTTAGAAAAGAAAGAGTAATTAAAAAAAAAAACCAATTTGAAAACATGTTTGACAGTTGGTGTGATAATACTATTAACAGCAGTAGAAGCTAACCTTGCCAATCTCTTCTGCTGGGATCCACAGGATGCTTTAGAACTAGGATCGCGGCACTCCTGCAGCCACGTGCAAAGCTGAGAGGTAGGGACCCTGGCAAAGAAGAAACAGTGCAGTCTGGAATTAGTCATTCTCAAATATTGTGACGGCGTGAATCTACCCCATTTTCCTCACCTGTAAAATGGGCATTCAAGAATGTTAGTTTGCCTATTCCAATAAGGAGCACACTTCCCCCTCTGTGTGCATATGGTAGAAAAATATACATACATATACATGCATGATGCCTTATAGTTTGCAAAACATGTTCACATTTGTGAGGGATGTGCAAACTTTTGGTCCAAAGGGATGTGTTTTTTCTTGAACTTTTATACGGAAGTCAAAATAAAACAGTGAATTCACTCTGGTTGAACAAAGGGTGGAGTTTCAGCCCTTCCAATGCCTCCACCTGAACCCACACCTTCTTGCCCTCAAAATGGTCCCTTCCCCGTGGAGCACAGTCTAAGAGCCTCTGCTAGTAAGTTGTCTCATTTTATCAAATGCAGGACTTGTATGATCTGAGAAGCTGAAGGGTGGTGCGTGCTCTAAGATCACAGATTTACTTCATCAAGCATATATGGCTTGATTGCAGGAAAGGTGCTGGACCGAGGGGCTACTGGGATAGTTTTCCTAGCTGGCCTGCTGGGTCATTGAGGAGTTGACATCTCTGTCTCTCAAATGGCTATATATACTAATGAATAGCAGCCTCCCTTTTGTTTTGAAGGATCCCAGGAAGGTGATTCAAGTTCACTGGAGGAACCATTTCTGCAAAGCCAGAGAGAAATAAACCTAATTTGAGAATGGATGTGGATGGAGACATTTCATCTTACACAAGCCAATATTCCTTGATGTCGATTTTTATAATAACTCTTGACTCAGTGTCTAATAATGTAGTTATCCCACTTATTTAATTAAAAAAAAATAGCCCATGGAAGAATCTTCCAAAGCAAAGGAATCTTGTCTTCCAGTAGAGGCTCTGGGGGGTGGTTTTTCTGGAAAATGCTCTCAGTTCACACTTGTTCTATGAGCTCTAAAGGGACGTGTGAATCCCGGACAAGCCATGATCTTTAGAGTCATACCGAGGCCTGTGGGATGCTGTGCTTGACTCCTGACACCTGGTCTGTTAAGCAGAAGATTCCATTTGGGCCTCAGGCCTGGTGTGTTAGGGCCTGGCTGGGCACAGGATCAACTGTGGGGTGGGCTGTAAAAAACCCGTGTTTTCAGGGATCTGACTCTCCAGTCTAGATGGCTGACTTAGTCATTATCTCCACCTCCTCCCTTCTGTTGCCTGGTTTTAGTCATCAAGCTGAGGAAGAGGAGAGGAAGACAGAGAGTCTGTGGGTAGGCAGCTGTCGCAGGAGATTGGGTGGGCCTTTGGGTTGTGTGCAGTTTTCTGGATTAGGTGATGATTTCAAGCAGATGATCTTATATGTACTTTAGATTCTTGGAAGAGTAGAGTTCATCTATATACTGATCTAGCACCATGAATCTCAGATTTTTGAGATTTTTATGGCTTAGGAAAATTTTACACTATTTTTGGTATCAATACAGGACGGCTAACTTTCTATTTGGACATACATGAACTTTCATTTTCTGTCATTATCATTTCGTTTAAAAATTAACTCTAAGCCCCCCGTGGAGTGAGGATATAATCTAAAAGGCAAGGTTTTAAACTTGCTGAGTTTGAAAAAGCTCACCTTTATTTTTCTCATTTTTTTTTTCTTGTGGGATTTGGAGAGCTCTGCCATGGAGTGGCATTTGGGAGACCCAGCTCTGGAAAACTCTGGAGGAACAGGGCAGTTTCCTAAGGGAGCTAGTTCACATATAGTCCATTGCCCCGTTGGAGTAATGGCTGTGGGACTTGGAATGGCTGAGACCTTGGCAGGAAACTGTGGCGCTCTTCTTCTTGGTGGTATTCCTGGTGCTCTGGGAGACCTCAGAGGTAAGAGGGGCCCAGGGCCCTGTCTCCCTCCCAGGTCATTGACTTCATTCTAGCACAAAGGGCTATTTGAGTGTGAGTTTTGTGGGGAGTCACTCTTGTGACACCTTATGTGGTCCCAAGGGCAACTGAACCTCCACAGTACTTTCCACAGCTTCTGCACCATTTTACACTCCCAGCAACAGTGCACGGGTTCCCATTTCTCCAATTTCTTGCCAGTACTTGTTATTTTTTTCCTCCCTCCCTCCTCCCTTCCTCCCTCTCTCTCTCTCTTTCTCCTTTTCTTCCTCCCTCTTTCTTTCATAGCAGCTGTCCTAAAGGGAGTGAAGTGGCATCTCATGGTGCTCAAGAGCTCTTTTCTCTTTAGATAAGAGTCCATGGTTGAGATGCACCATGTTTGCTCATCCATTCCCCTAATGAAGGGCATCTTGGTTGCTTCCAAGTTTGGGCAGTTATGAATATGCTGCTGCAAACAAATGTGCAGGTTTTTGTGTGTATACACGTTTTCAACCCCATTGGGTAAATATCAAGGAGCATGATTTTTTGGATGGTAGCCTTGTAAGAGACTGCCAAAGGATGATTCAAAGAGGCTGTGCTGTTTTACGTTTTCAGCAAAGACTATTTTTTTCCAACAAAGAATATTTTTTAGATGTTGATAAACCTTTATTTTGTTCATTTATTTATAGGTGGTGCTGGGAATCGAACCCAGGGCTTCACACATGCCAGGCAAGTGCGCTACCACTGAGCCCCAGCCCCAGCCCAACAAAGACTGTTTTAGTGTCTGCTGCTGTTGTTCCCCACATCCCGTGATGCTGTGTGCCCTGCTTCTGTGTTCTGGTGAGGAGAGGCTGAGATGGGTCACTGACAATTGGTAGGATCCCATTTTCATGTTCTTCTAATATTACCTTCCGTCCACTAGCCCTCTGGAAAGTCAACTTGGGATAGACCAAGGCAAAAATCTGCTTGGCCGTTGGGTTCTGGCTGACAGAATTTATTTTCCACAGTGACTAAAGTATATAAGGAACATTAAAATTTCTAACACCCTCCCCTTAAGATAAAAGCACAAGTCACTTAAATGCTGATATTCTTTCCTGCTGTGTGTCCTGTGCTGTTAATATTTGGATCCATCTCAATGTTTCAATCCTTTTGTAACTAAGCCCCCTTGAAATTAAAAGCCCCCAAATATTTTTCTTCCCAATTTCCCAGTTGTTACCTTCTCCGTCTCAGAGTAGATTGAGGAACTGCTTTCTAACAGGAAGTGTTGAAAAACAGGCAAGTGGCCTGTTCCCCGTGGGCAGTTAAATATGAATATATGTACCCACTGTGCCCCTCTTCTCTTATAAAAGCTGTTTATGCCCCCAAAGATGGAGATTGGAGGCAGAAAACTCTCTCTACCTTCCTCAAGGGTGGCTTTGAATGAGGCTGTTTTTCTTTCCAACCCCTGACTCCCCAGCTTTAGTGGAGTGATGAGCAGTAGAATCTTCACTCCTGGTGACACTTTCTTCCACATGAATCTGTTTATTTTTTCAAATAAGGGAAGATGGTAAAGAGGCTTTATCTGAAAGTTTGGATCTGGAACCTAGAATGTAATCAGCCACTTCAAGGTACTCAGAATTATAGGAAGAGTTTCTAAATTAAAAGCGATCCTTGCTACATACAATCCCAACCAAAACACATGCATATGCTCATTAAATGACATGTAGGAGAGTGTTGTGTTCTCAGCGCACCGTTTGAATAGGCAGCAACCTTAGTGTCCATCAATCACAGAGTGGATGAACCAAACGTGGTGTCTTCAGTCAGCGGAATGCTATGACTGAACCTCAAATGCATAATGCAAATACGTGGAAACAGTGTAAAATATGCCTGAATGGGAGAAGGCGGACATAAAAGTGTATATATACTTTAGGACTCCATCCATGTGAAGTTCAAAATGGTCAAAACCAATCTCTGGTGTTGGAAGTCAGGAGCTGGGATACCTTTGGGTAGGGAGAGGACTAATAGGTGCTTGAGGGGGCTTTTGGGTTTCTGGTCATGTCTGGGGTCTTGTTACTGCTGCTTACCGGTGACGAGTCAGAAGCACGCCGAGGCAAGTGGAGAGTGGAAGCTTTGTCAAAGGACAGCAGAAAAGACTTCCTCCCCGAGGAAGAGGGGGAGCTGAAAGGTGGAATCCATGGAAGGGCGGGGTCTTCCCTTCTTTATAGCTAGGGTCTTCTTTTCTTCCTCCCACACTCCTGTCCTTGGTTTCCCTCTGTCCTGCAGTGATAGAATGCAGGTGGGAAGGCCAGAGGTGGGGGCAGGTGGGCTGGAGGAGTGATCTGGGCAGGAAGGGCCTGGGGTGGTTGGATCAGCACCTCCCTGTTTGTGGGGAGCTGCTTCATTAACAGTTCTTTAGGATGGGTTCCGGGGCTTGGGGACATTAACATTTCAATTTCCCCAGGTGCAGTTCTGTGTCTGGACTCCATTCTCCATAATGGTCTCCATTTTCTTCATCTTACTCGATATTAGACCTGATTTACCTAATTACACTGCTACCTATCTGTAAATCTGGCTTCATTCTGAGCTCTGGATCCAGTGTTGTGTCCATTTTGTGAATAGGCTTCATGTTGAATCAAAAGTTTAAAAAATGATCCCAAACATGTGGGAAATGCCCACAGATTAATTTTAAAAAAGGAAGAAATAAAACAAGATAAAATCCATCCAATAATTTAGATTTTTTTTTTTTTTGGTCATTAACTAGAAGATTGGCCTTCCCTGAATATGCATTGATGCAGTTCACCAACACAGGGAGGTGATTCACCGGCAGGGATGATGGAGAAGAGTCCACCACCAGGAAAAGGGACCCAGCCCTGATGGGTCGATATGGTTTCTGAGAGCTTTGCATTTTTGGAGCCAAATGATCAGAACTTACAAAAGGAATCCAAAGGAAGCAGTTGTACAAACTTCACACTCAGGGAGATTTCAGCTGTAGAAGCCAAAGCGGTGCCTGAGCGTTTGCACGGCAGTAGGGCTGACAGTAAGTTGGACCTGCAGAGAGTCCCACAGTAGCAGCATGGGGACTCCATATTTTTAAATTCATATTTTTAAATTTTTAAATAAAGAAATTTACCTTGACACATAAATGGCCCGTTTTTATGGGGTGCCATGTGATGGTTCAGTGGTGATCATTTCTGAAGTGACAGTTTTTCATCTTATGGTGTGACCTCACTTGTCCGTCAGCTTCTGCATCTAATGGACTTTGGAGTAAGTTTGGTGATTTAGATTTTTTTTTTTTTTTTTTTGTACTGGGGATTGATCTCAGAGGCGCTTAACCACTGAGCCACATTCCCAGACCTTTTTCATATTTTATTTAGAGACAGGGTCTCACTGAGTTGCTTAGGGCCTTGCTAAGTAGCCAAGGCCGGCTTTAAACTTGGGATCCTCCTGCCTCAGCCTCCCGAGCTGCTGGCATTATAGGTGTGCACCACCATGCCTGGCAGTTTTCGTGATTTCTCAAGGCATTAGACAAGGCCTGCTTGGGGTGCTCAAGGAGAGAATAAAATGTGAAATGAATTCTGCCCTCTGCTTGGGAAAAATGCTGTTCTTGTTTGGAACTGGTCTTTCTGGGTAATTGATTATACATGTTTGGCTGGTTTTCTGTACGTTATGAATATTTCCCCAAACTATTTTTCTTTTCTTGTAACTCTGATACCCAAGATCCTAGTTCTTTTTACTTGTCTATGTGCTTTTGACCTCTCTGAATAGACCTGCTCTCTCCAGGGTCTGGGCAGTGTGCTGTGGTAGAGCTCAGACCTGGCAGGAGGTCAAGCCAGGCTAGTCAGTCAAACTTGACAAGTGTATCCAGCCAAATGTGGCTTAGTACAGGAAGGCAGTGGTCAAGGTGATGTGGGACTGCAAGACCAGCTAGCTTAGACAGCAGCCAGTATAGAGGTCAGTGGTATATTTTCTTTCTTTCTTTTTTTTTTCTTTTTTTCTTTTGTGCAGTGCTGGGGATTGAACCCAGGGCCTTGTGCATGGGAGACAAACAGTCTATCAACTGAGCTATATCCCAAGCCCCATGGTATATTTTCACTGGGCACAAAACAAAGAGTAGAAAACAGATCAGTAGGTCAGGAGTCAGGAGCAACACATACAGGTAACAATAAATCCAACAAGGCAGTGGTCAGGGCTCAGGCATCAGCTGGGGGAGGGCAGACAACTCATGTAACTTCTCTCCGTTAGATCTATAATTCATTTTTTTTTTTTTAGTGTGACTATGTATCATTTTTTGTACTAGTCAGCTTTTGCTACACAAGAAAGAAGCACAGCCTCTCAATGGCATACAACAAAAACAACAAAATCCTGTTATTTCTTACTCTGGCCCTAAGGGTTGAATTGAGGCCTGCTCCAGGTGACTCCCTCTGAGGTCCAGGCTGGGCGATTAGCGATTCCTGGGGGTCTGTCTTCTCACAAAGGAGTTTACAAGCATGAGAGGGCCAAGCCAATCTGTGTAAGGACATTGTAAGCCTCTGCTTGTGTCGGGTGTGCTAACGTCACATTGTCTGAATCAGCTCACGTGTTCAAGGCCCAAATCTGTGGATGTGAAAATAAATAGCTTCTCCCTGCCCCAACGTGACAGGGGTGTGGTATAAGTTCAGTATAGGACAGCGAAGAAGTGGGATTAATATTCAATTTACCATTGGGTTTATTCTTGGTGAAAGAGATACCTATATGAATAAGACACTTTTTTGTATTTAAGATTTTCACAGTCTGCAGGGGGTTAGAGAGATTATTATTGTAAGAGGCAAAGAATCATTCAGCTCTGCCTGGTGCCTGGTTCCTCAGTCCCCCCCACTATGTGGAAAAATTCTGCCTTTACTGCTGAAGGTCTTTTGGAAGTGCAGAGAAGTTGTACTACACAATAATGCCCCCCCCCCCGCCCCCGTCTGTTCAACAGTTACTATCCAAGGACTTACTACGTGCTGGTGATGTTCTTGGTGCTCGGATCATCACATCCGTAAAGCAAGAAGAAATCTTCCTGATCTGTGGTCCTTCCATTCTAGTGGGGAAAGACGGATAATGAAAAGCAGACTCCATATGAGAAGTAAATTATAAGGTCGATTTAAAGGTGGCAAAGGCTATAGAAAAAGAAAAAGTTAAGGCAGAGTAAGAGGGTGTGGGGATTTGGGGCGGGGGTTACACTTTCAATGAAAGATAGTTAAGCCTTACTGGGAAAGTGGGTTTTGGGCTGTCTGAGCGAAGGGAAGGAGTCAGCCCTGAGGCTAACCAGGGCAGGGGAGTTTCAGGTGGTCAGAACAGAGTGCGAAGGCCTGAGGTGGGAGCACCGGGGGCTTTAAGAGCAGTGAGGTGGCCTGTGGAGTTTGGTCAAGGGAGTGAGGGGGAGAGAGGGGGGAAGCGATGTCAGAGGGATGATGGCTTGGAGCTGGACACGGCCATCATAGGGATGTGGGCTCTTCCTGTGACTCGGGTGGGAGCCCCTGGTGGGTGCTGAGAGAGAAGTGACCTGATCTTACGCTTTTATAGGGTTTGCGTTAGCTGCTCCACTGTAAGTAGACCACAGGGATGTCGTAGACAGGAGCAGTGTCCCCGGTAGGAGATGCTGCTTTTCCATAGAGATGGCCTGGTTCAGTCGAAACACAGTGTGAGTCCCAGAATCCATCTACATGGTAACTAAAAGTTTCCTAGCAGCCACATTAGAAAAAGGTGAGAAGATCCGGATGAGGTGGCGCACCCCTGTAATCCCAGCGGCTCGGGAGGCTGAGGCAGGAGGATCACAAGTTCAAAGCCAGCCTCAGCAACTTAATGAGGCTCTTAGTAACTCAGGGAGACCCTGTCTCTAAATAAAATACAAATTAGGGCTGGGGACATGGTTCAGTGGTTGAGTGCCCCTGAGTTCAATCCTGGGTACCAAAAAAAAAAAAAAAAAGGTGAGACGATCCAGGTGAAATCAATCACATGTTTTTGGGTAACCCAACGTGTCTAAAATCGATCATTTCCACAGATAATCATAATAAATTAATTACCAAGATATTTCAGATTTCCTTTTTCATACTCTATAACCTGGTGTATCTTTTATACTCAGAACTCACCCCCACCAGGACCAGCAACGTTTCCAGAGCTCTGTGTCCCCACGTGGCTGTGGTGCTGGCAGCACAGATCCAAGGAGTCATTCAGTCACGTGAAGTCTCTGGGTCTAGCCTTCTTCCCACCCGCTTCCAAATGGTTTGTTAAATAGCAGTAGATCAGGAGGTACTTGAACAGTGTGAAGTCTAAACTCTTCTCCTCCCAAAAGGAAGGTTTTGAAATGGGCGTTATAAAAATTTAGAAATCTCATGCTTTATCGCAGGTTCTCCCACTTGACAGTAAGATATAGTAACTATCTTTGACCACATAAAACCAACGGCAAACTTCAGCCTGTACTAATGAGAATTATTACCTACTAAAACATGCTTGTTATTAAATACATTTTTAAAAAAGCTATTCCACAGTATTTAGACAGATACATCCTTTTATTCAGAAAACTGCATCTGGAATTAATCCTCAGCAAGTGGCCTATTAAGGCAAATATGCAATACTAAATGTTCTATTATTAAATTAGACACTTGAATAGGGGAACATTTATTATTCTCTGGGTACAAACATTTGAGATTGAGAATAATTGTTTTTTTAATTCAGGAAAAGTACTTACTGATGCTTTTGTATGTGTGTTTCATGAAGTATGCAGAATTGTTAGAATTAGATGATCAAAGTAGACCAGCCTTTGGTCCTAACACATAATCTGTGTTACTCTTTGAATTGTGAGCTTTTTGGGGATATAGCATAAGAGATGAAAAATGCACAGGATTTGAGGTCAGAGACCCACTTCCTTTGCTGTGAAACCATGGAGAAAATGTGTTGAATTTCTCCCAGGCTCATAGTTTTCAGTCCATTACATGGAGATAAAAGCACTGTTTTCACAGAGACCTTATGAATATTGAACTTGATCGTGAACATCAAGAACAGATTACAACGTCTAACACACAGGGGCAGCAAGAAGAGGTGCCACCCTCATAAGTGAGAGTCCCATTCCTGAGGGGAAATGTAAACACTTTGCTATGGAGTAGATTTGATGTGAGTCAGGGCAGTGTTTGCCCCATGGCCGCTGCTGGAAGGACTCAGTGAAACTAATGAAAGGGAACACTAAGATAGCGTTATGGCCAGGTGCATGGGAACACACAGGAGCTGCATCTCTTACCCTCCTTCTTAGGGATAAGGGCTGGAGGCAGAAATCTATTAAATAACTTGAGACAAAACCACGCCTCTTCCTTTCATCGTTGCCATAGGGAAGTCAGGGGTCCATCTCATGATGGTTTCTTTGCAAGGAATCTGCCTTTGTTTTTCTCTCCAGTTGTTCAGATTTCTCTCTTTGTTGGGTTTCTGGAGTTTCCCAATGATATAGCTAGGTTTGGTTTTCTTTTTATTTACTTAACTTGGGATTCCTTAGACTTCTGAAATCTGTGGTTGGCTGTCTTAGCTCAGTTCTGGAAATTTATCATCCTCTATTCCTTTAAATAGTTCCTCTTTCCATGCACCCCAAACGAAAGTTCAAGTTTGTCTGTCCCGGCAACTATTTTTAGGGCAAAAGTGACTCTGTCCAGGTGCGTCTCTCTGGGTTTGGAATTTTCATGGTCCTTTAGCTCAGCCATTCCTTTCTGTCTGCTGCTCTTTGATGCTGTTAGATGTTTTCAAATATTTTATCCAGCATTTTTAGCTATGTTCCATAGAATTTGAACAATCTAGCTCACCATTGCCATACAAATAAAAAATTTAAAATGTTTAAATATAAACATTTAAATATAAACAATCTGATATGGAATAAGATTGGGGGCAGACAGCAAAGAGGTAGGAATCTAACTTTCCCTAAATATATGGTCAATTTTATCATTGTATTTGAAGGTAAATAATTTCTGCATCTATTCAATAAGGGTGCTCTATGCCACATTTTCATATAGCAAGACCCCAGTTATAATTTAAAGCTTTTTTTAGCTCTTAATGCTGCTTAATTGACTTAATTAAATTAAACCAATTTCATCCTGTTTTAATAACTACAGCATCATGGGATATATATATATCTGTATCTTCCAGGGTGAATTTTACCCTCGTTATTCTTAAGTATAGGACAATACAGTAAATGGTTACTATCTTACTACACTTAACTCTTCAACATTAATTCTACTCATAGATATGTGAAATATGTATGACTTGTTTTGCTAGTTGCTGGAGATACAAAGAAGTATAACATAGCTGGGTATGTGGTACATGCTTATGTGACTTGGGAGGCTGAGACAGGAGGATTGCAAGTTTGAAGCCAGCCTCAACAACTAAGCGAGATCCTGTCTTAAAATCACAGATAAAAAAAGGACTGGGGATGTAGCTCAGTGGTAAAGCACCCCTGGGATCAGTTCCCAGTGTATCCCTCCTTCAAAAGAAAAAAAAAAGAAATTTAACATAAAATACTAGCTTTGGTGGATTTTATACTCCTAAGCAGAAAAGATATATTGTTAGGAAAATGAAGAAACTACATGAGTTAAATAACAAAGCCAAATTATAGAGGGAAAGATGTGTCATATGGTAATGACCAAGTACTATGAGTTCAAACCAGAAATGCCTGTGAAATGGGATGTTCTGGTGTGGCTTTTTGGATACTGAAGAATTTGACTTTGAATGATAGGTTGATGGAGAGCCTGGAATCTGAGGGACTTATGCAAGGTCATTTATATCCATGGCTTTGTGAGTAGACCGTGCAAGCAGTGTGTGGGGGGGTGGTCTTAAAAAGTGGGAAATGATATTTGAGAGGTAAGTTGGCACTAGATTACCCCAGATCTTTATTATCCAGTGGATTAGTTTTCTATAGCTGCTGTAACAACTTAGTACCTTAAAACAACTCATTTATTGCCTTACAGTTCTGGGGGTCAGAAGTCCGAAATGGGTCTCTCTGGGCTAGAGCAGGATAGTGGCAGGCTGTGTGAGTTTCTGCAGCCGCTGGGGGAGAATCCACTTTGTTGCCTCTTCAGGTCCTGGAGGCTGCTGGGGTGCCCTGGCTCACATGCCCTCCACGGCAAAGCCAGCACGGGCTTTCAGAGTTTCCCCAACGCCATTACCTTGACACCCGGTCCTCTGCTTCCTTCTTGCATAGACTGTAATGACCCTCCCAGATAATCTAGAGTCATTTCCTTATATTTAAGGTCAGCTGATAAGCAGCCTCAATTCCCTTGAAACCGTAAAGCCTCCTTGCCACGTGTGATGGTCAGTAGTATGTGTCCATTTGGTGGGCTATAGTGTCCAGGTTTTCATGGAAACTCTAAGGGTTGCCACGAAGGTTAACGTCCACACCCAGCTGACTTTAAGTCAAGGAGTGTATTCTCAATGTATTGGGAAGACCTCACCTCATCAGGTGAAAGGCCTGAAGCTATCACTGAGGTTTCCCAGCTGAAGAAGTTCTGCTCAGGACTCAGTGTCAATTCCTGCCCAAGAGTCAAGACCGCTGGCCTGCCCACAGGTGTGGGACCTGCCCATCCCTCCTTGCTAATGTAAATGGATTCATGCACAAATCCATGTGGACAGGAAATGCACCTTATTACATTATATACACACACCACGCATACAGGTACATATAACCTTGGGGGGCATTGTTCTGTCGAGCACAGCTGGCTAAAGAGTTGACTTCTTTGGTTCAAGACGTCATGACGAGCTGTGAGTGGGCTGTGGCAGGGCTGGGAAGGGTAGTCATGCGCACTCGGTCTTCTGCCTTGTTCTGCCTTGCACTCTCCTGCTTAGGAATGGGCCTTGGGCCTGGAGCACATCCTTACCAGGAGATCAAGCGGTCTCCCAGCCTGTGTGGGCTTGACACCTGTGCGGGGATGTACTGCTGTTTCAGGCTCAGTGTGTGCTCCTGTTCTGCTTCAGTGTGTGTCCATCACGTGGCACCTGTATTGTCCACTGCTCTAGCTGTCCCCTGGAGGAGGGTCCTTCTGCAGCAGCATGAGAGGGGGTATGCAGGTCAGTGGCCCTGTGTTGGCTGCTGGAAGGTGTCCTGGCCCGTGGGAATGGTGCCCCTCACCAAAGCTGATCTTGCCATCCCTTCTCTCGCCCCATCTAGTAATCGGCTGCATCGTATTTTCCTCAGTGACTGAGAGCAGCCCGCAGCAGCAGGAGTGCTTGGACTTCTGCTCCTGGTGGTAGGCAACAGATGCCGCTGGAGTGACAGATAGGATGAAAGATTATTTTTACAATGCTGCGTCAGACTCAGTGTGTGCTGAGGGACAAACACATCTAGCTGCAAAGAGATGTGGTTCTGGGTCGGAGCAGGAATGAAAAGTAAAGTGTTTCAAAGGCTCCGGAAATAAGAATGAATAGAAATTGCCCTTAATTTTATATGGAGGGAGGGGGTAGGACAGATAGACAATTTTGAACCCATAGTCATTTGAAAAATTTCAAGGTTCGGGGGATGGCCACCATGCCGTTAATTTAAGTAGGCAAAATTTAATATAAAGGATCTTTAATTAGTAAAAAGCAGTTAGCTGTCATTAGGGGTAAGGTGGTGTCTGTCTAGGGAGGCAGAAAACCACAGCTACTGCATCTATGACTGAGGGAAGGTGAGCAGGAAAAGAGCTTTGCAACTTAGAAGGGCCTGTAGGCGACCTCTGTGGAGACAGTACGGGAGCCACAGGATGTGCATCCTGCCAGGGGTGGATGGGGCAGGCCGAAGCTGATACCCAGGAACATGTGTCTCCGAGTGGCAGAGAACATGCTGCAAGGGCAGCCCAGGCTGGGCTGGCCTGTGAGGACCCGAGGCTACATGCTACAGGACCTCTGCAGGGTGCTTGGGAAGTAAAAGAAGAAGAGTCCCTTCTTCCTTGTTTGGCCTTGCAGCCTGGCCCCTTCCCCGCTAAGGACAAAATGACCATCAGGCTAACTGCCAAAGGGGAAATGACAAGGCCCAGTTCCAGTGTTTTCGAGCTGAGCAAGGAAAAGTGGATGTCAGCAGAGGAACAATAAATCAACCAGTAGCACAGCTTCTATTATTCAAAAGTTTGCTAGGAAAATAGTAGTCAGTGGAGATTACAGACAAGGTGATGAGAGGTGACAAGATCACACCAAGATGAAATCCTTCATTTAACAGGCCTTTGGGGACAGTGAGTAGAAAATAAATCTCCAACTTTCCTAGAGGAGAACGGGACCCTGAAGAGTCATGATGACCAGAAGCCCTGCCCCACGTGCATCACCAGGAAAGCTGGTGACAGCTCACTGGAAAACAGGTTGCATTACTTTTTACATATCCTGAGTCGCGGGAAGGAGAACGATGTGAGTTGATTTCATAGGTGACTGAAGAGGGGAGTGGCTGGAATGCTTGTCCCTTCTTCTGGGGGCTGTTGGAATAAAGTCCTCTTACCCGGGACCACCCTTCAATTTGCTGACATGCTGTTTCTCCAAGTGTCCTCTTTGCCGCGTCACATGTTCCGCTCCCCAGCTGCCCACGCCGAAGATCCCTGCTATTCACTGTTCACATAGCTTTGGTCAGAACTATGTACTTCTTCAACACAAGGCTTTGACATAGGTAAAATGAAAAGTCGGATTTAGAGATTTCTAAGATTCTGTGGACTCTGTCAAAACTTAAAAAAAAAAATCCATTTTTGAAAATAGTTTCAGATAGACATGTGCAAACATGGGTCTCCCAGGGTGATGCGTGGAACTGAATTAGTTCACACGGAGTCAGAATGCGGCATGGTGGACACTCCCAGGTAAGGTCCGTTCCTTGGGCTTGCCTGTCGTCATGTAAACTGAACTTGGCTCTGCCTGCTGCCTCTCTCCCCACCCTGCAGGCACCACAATAGGAAACCCAATCCCCACTCTGTCTGGTTGGCTTCTAGAGAAGGTGTGCATGTCCGGCCCATCGCCTCCCCCAGCCTCTGCAACTTGGCATCTGCCCTCCACCTCACCATTGAAATCAAACCACAGAGTACGTTGGCTGTCAAATCCAGGGGCACATTTTGTAGTTTTCAATCAGATCGCCCCGCTGCATGGGGCAATCTTCTGACCACTTCTGACCACTCAGTCCTTAAGTTATCCACGGGGGGGGCTTTGGATGTTCCTGTTGCTTTTCCTTCAATATCTCTTGACTTTCTTGTTGGTCTTCATGGAATTTGTTTTCTTTTCAAGGTATTTAAACACATGTTGAAATCATCTCTATCTAGGCCTGACTCTTTCACTAGGTTGTTGGTGATTTCAAAATAAAGATGGTATTTTTTACACTATTATGTTCCTCGGAACAGTTTTAAAGACTTTCTTTTTCCTTTTTTGGCAGCATGGACCGTTGGTTATCCCTGTGATATGCTGGGTGGATGCAAGATCAGAGACAATCAGATTACCTTCAGCTGTTAGTAAACCCAGTGTCTTGAATAAGTAAGAGATTTATTTTTTCTCTTATAACAAAAATCTGGAACCAGCCTCAAAGGCTCCATCAAGAAATCAGAATCCTTGGGCTGGGCTTGTGGCTCAGAGGTCAGGCGCTTGCCTACCATGCGTGAGGCACTGGGTTCAAGCCTCGGCACCACATAAAAATAAATATATTGGGTCCACCTATAGCTAAAAAATAAATATTGAAAAAGAAAACAGAGTCCTTTCTCTGCTCAAAGACACTCTGTGGTGTTTGGCTTTCATTTTGATGGCTGCTGGGTGGGCCCTTTAGGCAGTGTGTCACCAGGAAAGAAGCAGGGCAGAGGCCACCGAGCGCCTTCACCTTCCCATCCTGGAAGCCCTCCTGGGGGTCTCGGCCTGCATGTCTCTGCTGACCTGTTTTATTTTGCCATCTCAAGCTACAAGGAAGGTGAGGGCCCAAACATTTCAGCGGAGCAGGTTGCTACACTGGGTGACTCTGGAGTCAAGGAGAAGGAATACAGATGCGGGGGCTGGATGGGGGTCGCGTGGTCAGCAGCTTCCCTTTCCACGATTTCTCACTGGAGACCCCAAGCTTGGGTCACTCCCATATTACTCCATGATGAGCGTCACCTGGGTAACTACCATTATCTTGTTCCCTCCATTTTAGATCCGTGCCCTGGGGGATTTTAGAGTGTGCGCTGGCCTCTCCAGGAGCACGTTTAGGATGGGTGTGTGGAGTAAGCCACTTAGGGAGGAGATGTCCAGGCACGGCTAATCTCACCCATATTGAGTGGATTTACACATTTCAATTCCGGAGTTGATTTTTCTATGTCCCCAGAATATACAGGGAGCACGTCTCATTGGAGACTGGCTTTTTCTTCTCCCAAAGCAGCATTTTCTCTTTCTCTCTCTCCCAGCCCCTTAACCAACTGCCACCACCTTCTGGTTGAGAATCTGAAGCCGTCAGTACTCTATTCCTGAAACTCGACTAGTATAGCTTGTGTATACTTGTAGAGTGTAAGTGAATTTTATCAAATTAAAAAAACTTATAATATGCATATCACATAGAATAATTTACATTGGGATATAATTCATCTACTTGGTTAACAATTTTTTTTTTTTTTGGTGCCAGGGATCGAACCTAGGGGTGCTTACCCACTGAGCTACATCCCCAGCCCTTTTTATTTTTTATGTAGAGACAGGGTCTCACTGAGTTGCTAACGGCCTTGCTCAATTGCTGACGCTGGCTTTGAGCTTGCAATCCTCCTGTCTCAGTCGCCCCTATTGCAGGTCTGTGCCACCACACCCAGCCAACATGCTCTTCGGAGTTGCTATTTCCTCAACATTAAGCAGAACTCTGTTAATTACTCTCTGGATGAAGGCTGTTTCCCCCAGGGAAGAGAGGGTGGTGGGCAGATGCTGGAGGGAGAAATACAGACGCTCAGGAAGGATGAAATAGACACTCAAATGTAGAGTGAACTGCCGTAATCCGAAAGCTCATGAACGACTTGGTGAATTTTCATTTTGTCAACTGAAGAAGCAACAGATCCACCAGATGGGGCTCTAATATTTTTTTGGTTCAGCAACTGAAAATCCAAGTATTTACTGTTCTTTTTAGAGAAAAAAATGCATCTTCCATACTAACCTCCGGGAGAATTTGCCTGAGATAGGATTATGACTCTAATAAGCATCATCATTGCTTAATATCTTTTAATTCTCATGAGGTGACTTATAAAGAAAGTGGTCAATTTGCTGAAAAATGAGGCACCCAAAATAGTTGAATTAAATCAGTTCAAGTAGTTCTGAGTTAAATCCTTCTGGAGCCTTCTTTGAGGAAAGAAACATTTATACATAAATAGATGCATTATTGGTACAGTGCATCAGCCTCTTGGCTTGGTGGAGGCTCTCTTTGGACGAGGACAATTCTTTTTTTTCCTTAATTGATTAATTTCTTAAATTGACAAATACGATTTGTATATACCTGTTGTGTACAACATGACTTTTTGAAATGTGTATTCATTATAGAATACACTTACCAACAGCTTAAAATGTGAATTATTTAAAATTATATTAAGTTGTTGTGAGATTCATCTCAGCTGCAATATACTCAGTCCAATTTAGTTATTTTGGTAGGTCATACTTTAAATATTGTAAAGTCAAGATTCTTCAGGGCTGGCATATAAGTTTGGCAAGGGACTCATTGTGCTTCCCTTTTTCTGAGGTTTAGATTTGGAAACCGGAGCCTCGTCTTGGACTCCTTTCTCCATGACTCATAACTTTTGTTCAACCTGGAAGGAATGCCACCTTGGGAAGACGGCAGAGTTTTGTTTCAGGGGGAAGGTGGATCTACGTCACAGACTTGAGATTGAGCTGGACCTGACAGAGTGTACTGGGTACACATCCATAATGGTGGCCACAGGCAGGTCTTCAGCCCTGGGGAGCTGGCGTTTTGGAAAACACAGGTGTCCTTACTAGAAGTAGGAGAGAGGGGCAGGTAGCATGGGGTCTGTCTAAGGATGGAGACTTCCTCAGGAAGCCTTGTGAAGGTAAAAGAAGGTAAAATCACTCCCCAGGTAACCGCCCTTATACCCTCTGCTTCCAGAATTCATGTATGTGAGATCACGTGGTACCTGTCTTTCAGTGCCTGAATTATTTCACTAGTGTTATGTCCTTCAGGCTCATTCACAGGGTTGCAAGTGAGAGGATTTCTGTCCTTTTTATGGCTGAATAATATTCCATTGGGTATATTTACTGCATTCATCTCCTGTCGGACACCCGGGCTGATTCCACATCTTGGCTGTTGTGTTTCAGTGAACGTGGGAGTGCAGATGTCTCCATGATGTACTGATGTCATTTCCTTTGGATGTGTACCCAGGAGTGGCATTGCTGAATCATATGCCAGTTCTATTTCTAACATTTTGAGGAGCCTCATACTGTGTTTCATAATGGTTATGCCAATCTGCACTCCCACCAGCAGGGTGCAAAGTTTCCTTTTTTCCACTTCCAGCTGATGACCATTGTCCAGAGAAGGTGGTGGCCGAGTGCTAGCAGCCAAGCTCACAGCAGCCCGAGGACCACACGGACCCTAGGGAACCCGTAGGCACAGAAGCAGTGTAAGCTGACCCCAGTGGAGCTGGCCATTCTCCATAAACCTCTGTGGCTAGGACATTGACGTGTCAGAGGACACACATGTTTTAAAATATACTCATCACCTCTGGTGCTGTGGCCAGTGAAGGGATGTACAAAGTCTGAGGAGAACCTATAATCTCACCCGTCTTTGGAGTGGGGCTAGTTTAACTGTTGGTGAGAGACCAGCTAAGAAAGGCAGAAAGCAATAATAATGACGACTGACTAGCTGTGGTGTGTCTCTCACGTGCTGGGAGACGTGCAATGCCTCCTGCGGACTGTCTTACAGGTCCCTTGTTGGAGCAAGCCAGCGGTACCAAACCAGTGTACAAGTGAGGTGGTGAGATCTGGTAAGGCCACACGGTGGAGGTCACAGCCAGGTCTTCAGTCCTGGGGAGCTGGCGTTTTTTGCAGGTGTCCTTACTAGAAGTGGAAGAGAGGGACAGGTGGCATGGGGTCTGTCTAAGGATGGAGACTTCCTTAGGAAGCCTTGTGAAGGTGAAAGACAGAGGGCATCACGCGTGCGGAATGCCTAGTCTGTACCAGCACGGGGCACACAGAGCTGTAGCCTGTGGGGTAGGGGACAAGCACAGAGACCGCAGACAAGCCACCAGAATGCACATCTTGATCCTACCATTTCTGACAGTTCTGAACAAGCAACCAGATCTTTTCTAAATGGATAGACTTCAGTTTCTAGTTTCTGAGCAGTTCAAAGGATTAACAGAGCAGCTTACTCGACAGGGCAGAGGGAATCACTCCCCAAGCTGTGGCGCTGGTGAGAGGTAGAGAATTCCCATGCAGGTCTCTCGGATCACAAAGCCCTGGAATTTCAGATTATGATGGAGACCAGCCCAGGATGGGCACCGGGCTCAGGGGATGGGCTGTTTGTGCCACGGCTCCCCCACTCCTGGCACAGGTGCCAGGGTTCTTTCCCTTGTTGACACTGCTGAGGCCACACAAGTTGGCGCTGGGGGTCAAACCCAGGCCCTGTACCTGCGAGGCAAGTGCTCAACTGACTGTGCTGATCCCCAGCCCGTCGCCCATGTCAGCTTGAAGGTTGATAAATGAAGGCTGAATAAGTGAGCAAACGATGGCAGGACGGAAGGAAAGCAAGAGCAAGAACAACCCTAAAACTCGAAGGAGTTTTGACGCTCAGTTTCTAGCCTGAAGACGTAAGGGCAACACAGTTACCTCATCTGGAGGACGAGGCCAGACTCCACAGAGGAAGTCTGATTCCTGCTGGGTGTGTTTATGTACTAGACTTCTCACTCCCCTGGACTATGGAAACCATTCCCATCCTCCCCAGCCCCCGGAAACCACCGTTGTACTTTCTGTCTCCATGAATTTGACCCCTTGAGGTACCTCCTATTAGTGGAATCATAGGTTGTCCTTTGGTGACTGCTTACTTCACTTAGATAATGTGCTTAAGGTTGTACATACACTAGAATTTCCTTTTGAAGTCTCCAGTGCAGGTGTACATCACGTTTTCTCTACCCGTTCATCTGTGATGGACAGTTAGGATGCTTCCTCTTCTTGGCTGTGGTGAAGAGCACGATAATGCTGTGGACACAGCTGCAAAGACCTCTTTGTGACCCTGCTTTCAGTTCTTCGGGTTAGACACCCAGAAGCAGGTTGCTGTATCCCAGGATACTTCTGTTTTGAGGAACTGCCTGTTTTCCATGGGGGTTGCACCATTTTATGTTCCCACAAGCAGTGCTGATGCTCCACTTCCTTGCCAACACTTGTTATTGTCTGTTTTATTTTTTATGTTTTTGCTTGTTTTAGAAATCATGCTGATGGGAGTTCCTACTGAGATACAGGATTCTAAAATGGATACAAACGTTTAGATAAATTTATTTATATAGAAATATAAATATAAAATACATGTTTATATAAGTGTAAACATGTGGCTAAATAATAGGATGGGAAGTGAGGCCAATCAAGTAAGGATGGCTGTAGTGAGTGAATTCTCAAAGTTATCAACTGTTATTATCTATCAAGTAAAGCATTATGCTATATTGTAATCATAAACTTAGAAGTTATAAAACATTCCATGTTTATGTTAAAAATTAAACCAATTCAAAATTATGAAAAATAAAAAGCTCTGCACTCATTCTTGCCTCCTGCATCCTCTCAAATCTCTAGTCCCTAATAGTAGCCCTTGAAGAAACTTAGCTCTATTCTTTACTATGCACATATCTCTATCGATATTCCTTTTTTTAAAGTTAGATTTTACAATCTATATTTTTCCTGAAGAATTTAAACAATGTGAACATTTTATCCAATAGAAATGATATTTTTTCACGAGAAGAGTTTATCTGTGTTATCTCCACCTAGAACTAGCCATTGCAGATGGGCTTACTGACGTGCATACGGAGCTCATACGAGGTCTGGGTCACTCCTGCGCCCCCACCCGCAGTCCTGGAAGGAGAGCCTTGCGTTTGATGCTCCAGGCACAGCACGGTCCTTATAAGGCGAATCCCAGGCACGTTTGTGTGACGTGGAGAGGTAAGGGGACGACGTTCTTTCCTTGCTAAGGGATGAGCTTTTGTTTCAATGAGGGTTACGGTTAAGAGGTTGGGTTTTAATATCTACCAAATGTTTGTGTTAGAGTCTCAGCTCTTTTAGACTCTCTGGACATCCCCTGTCTGTCTGCCGGCTCACTCAGGCCTGCTGTGTGGGGGACACTGTGAGGCCCTGAGGCAGTGGGCAAAGCCAAAGGAAAATCTGTTGCATTCAGCTTACGTCCTACAGCAGGGTGACAGACAAGCGAGTATACTTCAATTTTTAGATCAGAAATCATGTTGATATTTATGTTTGCTGTATGGCTTTGATAGTGGCTGCTGTCTTTCTGGGAGAGCATAAAAACAATACTGACCACATCTTCCGGATTCACCTCTTGGATTATCAATGCTTCATTATTCTATAACTAAACCAGCTTCTGCTTTGTTGACTACAGAAAAAATAATCATATTACCGTTTGGTTTTCTGATATGATTATAAATTGATCATAAGGTGTTAGATTCTCATTTTAAAATTGTTTTTGCAGTACTAGGGATCGGCAGACCCAGGGCCTTGTGAATGCTAGGTAAGTGCTCTACCACCGGAGCTGCATCTCAAGCCCAATGTGTTCGATTCTTGATTTGGAATGTGTCTCTGAAATTCTTTGAAGACTAGGACATCTAACTGGGTTTCTGAAAGATCTGTAGCAAGATAATGTCAAATAAAAATACATTTTTATAGAAAAGTTGATTGAGTCTCCTGGATTAGTCATTCAAATTGAACTCATTTAAACCAAATCTACTACAAAAAAACTATAAAATTCTTTGAAAAATACAAAATGTAATTCACAGATGCAAACTTATGGCTAGTTAAGAATTGCAACACAGTCTGACTCAATTGTTTTGGGGGGCAGGTACTGGGGATTGAATTTAGAGACACTCTACCCCTGAGCCACATCCCCAGCCTTTTTTTTTTGTATATATTTTTTATAACTTTATTCTTTTCTTTATTTTTTTATGTGGTGCTGAGGATTGAACCCAGGGCTTCACAGGTGCGAGGCAAATGCTCTACCACTGAGCCACAACCCCTGCCCCCTTTTTCGTTTCTCACTGAGGGTCTCACTGAGTTGCTTAGCACCTCACTGTTGCTAAGGTTGGCTTTGAACTTGCAATCCTCCTGCCTCAGCCTCCTGAGCTGCTGGGATTGCAGGTATGTGCCACTGCGCCTGGCCTGACTCTATTTCTGGATGTTTCAGGGCAGATAGCTTTTAGGTTTCAGCCCTTTCCCTTCCCCTCGAGCCCCATGTCCGGGCAAACTGGTAGGCAAGTCCACTCTGCCCTTTTTCGGCATGGCAGGAGGAGGGAGCCGGCATAGGAAAGCCCTCCCCAGCTCCATCCCCAGCCACGGTCAACCTGGCCTCCTGTCCCCGCATCATCGGTCTTGACTTCTAAACCAGTGTTGAGTGGGACTCATCCTGTCTGTACAGAGTGCCCACACAAGAGCTTTCCAGAAACCTCAGAGGAAACCCCTCCCTGTTGTTTACAGGGAGATGCCCATAAATATATGGTAGTTTGATTTATTTACAACAAACCTGGTGGAACAATAGCCACTAGCAACATCCAAATTGTCAGCCCCCGCCTTCCCAGCCTCACCCAGTTTGGGAACCAGTCTTAACTTCCTGGGATCAGAAATCCAATGTGTCCTGATGCCCAGTGTGTTAGGCTAAGGCACATGCATGCTCTATCTATTGAACTCTTCCCTTTAGTCCCCTTGAGAAGGTGCAATCCAATACAGTTTCTCTCCCAAGACAGTAGTTTTGATCTAAAGCGCGCTTCCCTTGGAGAAAGGAGTGGACATTTTTCCTCATTGCGTTTTGCTCTGTGTCGCTCCCAGTGCTAATTGGATGGGAGTGCTAATTAGATTGCCTAAGACCAAGCTTACGACCTGACCAGCTATTGTGGCATCATGCTCATCTGACAAAACCTCCCTGGACATTGGTGTCTGTCCTGGGTAAGCAGGGCTCACCATGCCCCTTGGGTACAGCATGCTGGACCCTCTGGTGTCCCTATGCAGGGACTAGCCTACAGTTTTGGCCACCTCCCCAGCCCCGCCATCTTAGTCTAGGTTTCTATATTCATCTTTCCTTTATCTCCCAGCATACATGTGCACCCCCCACACTCTAAATGCACCTATGAACACAGCACGCTCATTCAGTGTTACTTTTATCTTAGTGTGCCTCATGCTGAAGTGGCACCCCCTTTCTCCACTGAGAAGTCTTAACTGGGCCTCTCCAGAAATCCTCACCATGGCTGATTTTGGGACTGTCAGCCAAAGAGTCTCTAAAAAAGAGTCCAATGTAGATAAACTTCCTATTTTCGTGTTGCCCTGTTTTACTTGGCCACTGGCTGGGAAGATACCAGCACTCCAGGTGCTGGACACCCCCTTACTAGTTTTTCACAAACATATTCAGTACAGTAGTCTGTAGAACTGCGCAAACAAGGCCTCTGGCCTTGAGCTGGGGCTTCACAGAAATGTCTTCATTTTTAAGATAAGTTACAAATGGGCCCATGGTAACAGTTGGCAGGGGGAGGAAAGAAAGGGGAGAAGATGCTCTCCCCTTCTCAGGTGCTGTCCTTGAAGAGTTAACTTGCCCAGAACAGCGAAAGAAAAAGCTGCTTTTATGTGAATTTCTGCAGACCATGAACTTCTGAGCCCCTCCCCTTACATGCTGGGTATAAAATTCTGAAACTCCCTGAACTGGAGGTTCAGGGGATTAATTGATTACAGCAAAAGCTGTGCCCTCTGAACCTGGCTGCAGCCAAATAAAACTGTTTCCTGCTATCTTTGGTGCCTTGTCTCGTTTGTCCCTACAACATGCCATGTAAACCAACACAGTTTACATGTGCATTTAAAATTTGTGTTGTCCTTGACTAATTTATTATGTCATGGTTTTACATTATGTCTATCCACCCAACTGGTCAGAGCATTACTGAAACCTATTTCCTGGTCATATATGCCCTCATATGTAGTTATCTATGAAAACTTCTAGTCCCTCTTTCTTAGTGCATACAGGTAGGACTCACCTGCCACCTCAGGTATCCCTGAAGCCCTTAAAATTTTCTTTACTTGTCCAAAAGATGCCTTTAGAGCTTCATTTCTGGTATTAGATATTTACTGATGGGGGTGGGAAAGATGGTGGAATGAGACGAACATCACCACCCTAGGTACCTGAGTGACTGCACATGAGGCGCAACTCTATATCGTGTACAACCAGAGAAATGAAAAGTTGTGCTCCATTTGTGTACAATGAATCAAAAAGCTTTCTGCTGGCATGTTTAACTAATTAGAACTAATAAAAAACAAATAAAAAATATCTATTGACATGTACCTGATTACCCTGTAATTTAGTGGCATCAAACAATAAATAAACATGGATTGTCTCCTGCAGTTTCATGGTCAGGAATTCAGAGCGGCTTCGCTGGGTACTTCTGGCTCAGGGTGCCTCATGAGGGTGAAGGTCAAGTCATGGGCTGGTTCTCCTGGGGACAGAGAGTCCTTGCGTACATGGCTGCTAGTAGGTGGCCTCAGCTCCCCACCACGTGGACCTCCCTGTGGCTGCCTGTGGCCTCATCACGTGGCATTTGCTGCTACCTCCAGAGGGAGGGACTCAAGAGCTAGCGAGGCCAAAGCAGCTGTCCGTTATGGCTAGCCTTGGAAGCCACATGCTGTCATTTCTGTAGTATGCTATTGGTGGACACAGGCCAGTGAAATTCACGGTGGGAGCAAATGACCCAAGGATGTGAATTTCAGAAGTGGAGGTCCCTGGGGACATCTTGGGAGTGTGCCCCAGACCTCTCTGGTTTGAGATTTGAGCAATTCAGGTACAACAGTCTCACCATGCTGCTCCTCTTTTCTCTCTGGGTCAAGCACAGAGCGTTGCATAGTTGAAGGACGAGCTGCCCTGGACTTGCCAGTCAGTGGGGGAAGGTGTGGTGGGGTCTCGTGGTGTAAACCTTATTGCTCTAAGTGGTGGTACATAGACAGTGAGAGATAAGATGGACTGTTAAGGATATCTTCAGCATTTGCTTGAATCCAGTGGAAGAATCTGAGAAGCAAGAAAATAAGCAAAGAGGATGGAAAAATAGAAGCAAGCTAGCGACCTGACTTTTTCCTAGGAGCCTGGTGACAGCCCCTTCACCTTCACACTTGGTAGATGTCAGGATTGCAGTTATGGGCTACAGCCAGCAGAGGGCAGGCTTCTGTGAGCCAGAGGAGAAGGAAACCTACAATATCAGAGTTGAGAGGAGCCTGAAAACGTCCTCCACCAAGACCTTCTTATTTCACAGATGATCAAATTAAGGCCCATAAAAGCGAAGTGAGCTGTCCAAGTTTGCTGCGAGTGGCGTAGCTGGGATTTGAACCCCTGGTTCTTTGACCATTATGGTTCTCATTATGCCAAATTTCTTGTTTTAAAATTAGCATTGCTTAAAAAGATAGTCAGGGCTTGATGTAGTCCACTGCGTTTTCGACAAATAATAAGGATTAGGCTTACTTCACTTCTCAAATTATCTCTCCAATTGGAGCAAAAGGATAATAAAGATTTTTTCATTTTTATTTTTGTCTTAAATTGTTTTAATACCTGTCTCCTTTTAATCTACATACATACAAACACAAAGCTAGAGATAACATCTTTATGTTTGTTATAAAATGATTTATCAAAATAAAATTCACACAGTATAAATAAAAATTTAGACACTGTTGAGGTAAGCACTAACGTAGGGGATGGTGTTACTTTGCAGAAACCAAACCTGTTAGGGTTAAAGTCTGGAACGTCCTCCGGAAGCTCATTGGTTCCCAATGTAGCAATGTCCGGGGGTGGGGTTTGGGAAGTCCTTGGATCATGAAGGCTCTCACCTCATCAGAGGGTTCATCATTTTGACGGACTAAGAATTCGAGTGGAAACTGGAGGCAGGTGGGGCATGGTTGGAGGCAGGAGGTCACGGGGGTGTGTCCCCAGGACTGTGTCTTATTTCTGGTCCTTCCTTCTCTCTCTCTCTTGCTCTCTGCCTCCAGCTTCTGTGAGCCAGCAGCTCTCCTCCAGACCCACTTCCTCCATATGTTCTGCTTCACCTCAGGCGACAGCAGTGGAGCTGGCCAACCAGGAACCGCACCCGGGTCCAGGACCCAGAACAAACGTTCCTTCTCTTGTGGTTTATGTCAGTGTTTTGGCCACGGTGATGAAAAACTGGCCAACACACCACCTGAATTCAGCTATAAGTTTGCTGCACGCTTACCACCAGGGGCTGCGTGGTTAATCAGTTTTCCACTGTTTCATTCAATGCAAACCACGACAAACCTTCATTGTAGAATGAGTCATTTTAACATCATCTTGTTTTCACTTAGTGATGGTATTTTGTATTTGGATTAATCTCACTTTTTTTTCTCATTAGCTGGATAGTTCTTCTCGTCTCCAACATAATTCTCAACAGAAATGCGAGCATGGGCCCTGGAATCTGGAGAGGTAATCGGTCGGTCGTAAGGTGATTGCCCACAGGATAGATTTACATTGGTATAAGCACTGGTATGAAAACGCACACACACACCACACACACACACACACACACACAAAATCAGAGAACTTGAGCAGCTCCCTGAAAAATGTTCACACACCCCTGGGTGTCCTCGGGCTGCAATGGGGTGGGGGGTTGCGTAATGCATTTGCTTCTAGTCGTGGAGGTATGTTCTAGACATAATGTGTGTTGTCTGAATAGACATTATCTCGATTTCAGAGGGAACAAGAAGGGCCATTAATGTTGTGCAGTTGTTGATGATAATGTCTTAAATGAAGAGCTAATTAATAAATGCGTAGCGGACACAGGCATATACTTGCCTTTTCTTGAGTTGCTCAGCTTAAAGGTGCAGACTGCAGAGGTGACAGGGGGAAGGTGGGAGACTGGGGCTCCTGGACGGCCCCATTGCAGGTACCTGCTTTGACCTGTGGTGACTCTGCTGGGAAACCAAATTCAAAGTAAGACTGACTAGATCCAGGGACCCTGCGCTGCCCATGCTCTGGGCACTCTGAGCTGCGGTTGTGACTCATGCCTTTGGATCAGTCTAAACCTAAGGGTGTCCTGCCTGAACCATCTCACCACATATAATCTGACTTAAGCTCTCTGCGTAAAAATATCAAGAGCGAGAGCTGTCCTCTGAGGCGAGGAGCAGCCTCCCCCTCCAAGACCACATGAGGAGCATGGAGTCCGTCATTGAAGCCTTTATTCCCGCTGACCAGTGGTAATCGTAGACAGCACACGTGTGGGTCAGACATCACAGGGTAGACCTGAAACAGGCGATGTTTTTATCTGCCCATGATACCTCCAGAAAGCTGTTGAGAAAAGGAAGAGTGAAGTTCTTTTTTGCATTTCTCTCAATATTTCCTCCTCTGTTCAGAGACATCCAGGCACCTCAACCAGCGGTGGGCAGAGGCGGGACCACACTGTGACTCCAGTGGACAAAGACGAGGCAGATGAGGGGCTGAAGCTGGATTAATTAAGCCCAACACATTTCAGCGGAAAACCCAAAGGTGTGAACGTGGAGAAGTTCCGAGGAGCACTGTAGATTCACACCCCACCTCCACCTGTTGAGGTCCCTCTCCCTCTTTTAGGCTCCTCTCTGAAGCTGCTTTCCCCAGAGTTTTCCCGATTCCCCGTCAGGTGGGGGATCAGCCACTCGAGAGCCCCTGGACCCTTGGGAGCCTTGCTGAAGTCACAGCCCGGCCTCGTGCCACAACCGCACTTTTCACGTCACCCCTTGAAGGTTATGCAGGGACCCCAGCCCTAACCTGAGCTTCAGTTACCCTTAGTCACCCACAGTCCAAAGATATTGAATGGAAGCTTTAGAAATCAACAATACATAGGATTTTTTTACTGCTTTATTTATTATATTTTCCATTCTTATTTTAAAATTTGTTCTTTTTAGATATACATGTATGTCAGTAGAATGTATTTTGCCATATCAGACACACATGGAGTATGACTTCCCATTCCTCTGGTTGTACATGGTGTGAAGTTACACTGGTCGTTATTTGTATATGAACATAGGGACTTAGATCCAGTTCATTCTACTGTCTTCCTATTCCCAACCCCTCCCCCTTCCCTTCGTTCTCCTTTGTCCAATCCACTGAACTTCTGTCTTCCCTTTACCTACCCCCCTTATTATGTATTAGCATCACTTATCAGAGAGAACATTTGGCCTTTGGTTTTCTGGGATTGGCTTATTTCACTTAGTATGATGGTCGTCAATCCATTAATTTATCAGCAAATGTCATAATTCCATTCTTCTTTATTATTGAGTAATATTCCATTATGTGTATGTACCACATTTTATTTATCCATTCATCTGTTGAAGGGTACCTAGGTTGGTTCCATAGCTTAGCTGTTGTTAATTGAGCTGCTATAAACATAATGTATGAAATATGATATGTCAAGAGCTTTGTAATGTTTTGAACAACCAATAAAAAAAATAAAATTAAAAAAACCCATTGATGTGGCTATATCACTAAAATATGCTGATTTTAAGTTTGTTTAGGGTAAATACCAAGGAGTGGGATAACGGGGTCAAATGGTGGTTCCATTCTAAGTTTTCTGAGGAGTTTCCACACTGCCTTCCAGAGTGGTTACACCAATTTGCAGTTCCACCAGCAATGTATGAGTGAACCTTTTCTCCCACATCCTCGCCCACATTTTTTGTTACTTGTATTTTTTGATAATTGCCATTCTAACTGGCTTGAGATGGAATCTCAGTGTAGTTTTAATTTGCATTTCTCTACTTGCTAGTGATGTTAAACATTTTTCATCTATTTCTTCTGTGAAATATCTGTTCAGTTCCTTTACTCATTTATTGGTTAATTTATTTGTTTTTTGGGGGGATTAAATTTTTTGAGTTTTATATATATGCTGGAGATTAATGGTCTGTCTGAGGTGCAGGTGGTAGAGATTTTCTCCCATTTTGTAGAATCCATCTTCACATTCTTGATTATTTCTTTGCTCTGAAGAAGCTTTTTAGTTTGACTCCATTTCATTTATTGATTATTGATTTTACTTCTTGCACTTTAGGAGTCTTGTTGAGGAATTTGGTTCCTAAGCCGACAGGATGGAAAGTTGTACCTATTTTTCTTCTAGTAGTCACAGAGTCTGTGGTACAGATAAAGTTACTCTGGGAAAGCCCTTGATCCACTTTGAGTTGAGTTTTGTGCTGAGTTTTGTGCTGAGTTTTGTGCAGGGTGAGGGATCGGATTTTAATTTCATTTTGCTACATATGGATTTCCAATTTTCCCAGCACCATTTGTTGAAGAGGTGATCTTTTCTCCAATGTGTGTTTCTGGTGTCTTTGTTGAGTATGGGATAACTGTATTTATGTGGGTTTGTCTCTGTGTCTTCTATTCTGTCTGTGCCATTGGTCTACGTGACTGTTTTGGTGTCAATACCACGACGCCGTTTTTGTTACTGTACCCTATAGTATAATTTAAGGTCTGGTATTGTGATGCCTCTTAGTTTTCTTGCTAAGAATTGCTTTGGCTTTTCTGAGCCTCTTAGTTTTCCAAATGAATTTTGCAGCAGTCCGGCTGCAGCAAAATAACCGGGGGGTGACGAACAACTTGTGTAGATTGATAGAGCAGGAGTGGAAGCCATTTATTGTAGGACAGGAGCAGTATTTATACATTCCACACAGCTTATCTAATTAGCATAAACTAGATACAGCAGTCAACCAATCAGGAATCTCCACACTTAATGGCTCGCTTTTGTTACTTCTCAAACCACTCCCTCTGGCATTTTGCCAGGCACCATCCAGACTTGTTTACGAACTCTAACATTCCCCTGGCAAAATGCCAGGAGCCATCCTGACTTGTTTACAGACTCTAACAGAATTTCATGACTGTGTTTTCTATTTCTATGAAGAACATCATTGGAACCTTAATAGGAATTGCATTAAATCCATATAATGCTTTTGGTAGTATGGCCATTTTGACAATACTAATTCTGCCTATCTAAAAACATGGGGGATCTTTCTATCTTCTAAGGTCCTCTTCAATTTTTCTAGTGTTCCATAGTTTTCATTGTACAAATCTTTCACCACTTTTGTTAGATTGATTCCCAAGTATTTTATTTTTTTTGAGGCTATTGTGAATGGGATAATTTTCTTAATTTCTCTTTTAGCTGATTCATCATTGGTTTATAGAGTGTAATTGATTTATGGGTGTTAATTTTATATTCTGCTACTTTGCTGAACTTGTTTCTGAGTTCTGTTTTATTTATTTATTTTTGTATGGTGCTGAGGATGGAACCCAGTGCCTCTCACGTGCTAGGCAAGTGCTCTCCCACAATCCCAGCCCATATTTCTGAGTTCTAAAAGATTTCTGATAGAGGTTTGGGTCTTCTAAATATAGAATCATGTCATGGGAAAATAGGGGTATGTTGAGAGCCACAGCCTAGTCGGAATGGCCCCTGGCATTTTGCCAGAAGTAATGGTTGAGAGGCGAGCCATTGAGATGATGCTGGATTGATTCAATTGTAATTAGACCCCTGCTGTCCGCCTTGGGTGCCCGCTACTTTGGAGTTCTTGCGAGGATTGCCTGGGGAGTTCGCATTGGTTGGGGAAGTTCCAGGAGAGGGAGTTCCGGTTGGTGTGTGGTGTGTTCCTGAAGGAGCCGCGTGGGTGGCGTTCGGGAGAGTTCCGGGGGAGTGTGCGTGGAATGCTGTGGGAGTTCAGAAATAAAGTTTGTTCCTGCTTGAGTGGCTCCTGATTTGTGCCCAGCCAGACTGTGGCATTTGGTGGCCCGTGCGGGGAACGCCTCAAGCTCGAAGGTAAGTGAAATTGCTCGCCCCTGAGAGAAGGCGAGAGAATGGGTGACCATTTCAAAAAACAATGTGTTCTTGTTTTGATTTGTTTTGTTTTTGTTTTAAGCTGCCTATCCCTAGAACTTTCTCAGGCAAACTGGGAAAAATGGTTGGCTCAAGGTTTGAAGTTGTTCGCCCCTGAGGAAGAGATAGAAATAGACCACAAATGCACATGTCAAGAAAATAGGAAAATTGATACAACAGTTTTTTGTTCCGTTTTTGTTTCATTCTATTTCGGTTTTGTTTTGTGTTATAGTAGATCAGAAATTAGTAAAAAACAAACTGAAAGAGTATTAAGTAAATTGTTAAAGATTCAGACTATGGTAGAAGACATTTTAGATCAAGCAAAAGAGAAGGTCTCTCGAGCTAGTCAGACGGAGGAAGAAAATTTAAAGGAAGAAAGCTCAGAGGAGAAACAGCTATTAGGGAAAAAGCTACAACAGGAGGCTGCTACTAACACTGTTCTATCACCAGAGGGCATAATTCAACCAACAGCTCCATCTATAGAGACAGCTGAGTGGCCCTCAACCCCCGTAGTTGATAGATGGGATCCTGAGACAGGACCTCAAAGATTATCATGCCCTGTACTTGAGCAGGCAGGAGGGCAGCGAATTCACCATGCTTTAGATTTCAAAACAGTGAAGCAGCTAAAAGAGGCTGTAACAACCTATGGTCCCCAAGCACCCTTCACTGTAAGCATGGTCGAATCCATTACCAACTTGGACATGACGCCAGCAGATTGGGCTAGCATGTGTAAAGCTGTGCTAAATGGAGGACAATATTTGTTATGGAAAGTTGCCAATGAGGAATTTTGCACGGAGACAGCTAGGCGAAATGCAGCAGCCAGTTATCCTCAGAGAAATCTAGATATGTTGTTAGGAAAAGGACCTTATGAGGGTCAGTGGCAACAAAATGAATATGATCCTGCCATATACTCACAGATTGCTGCAGATGCAGTTAGGGCATGGAAAACTTTACAAGGACATGGAGATTTACAAGGTCAATTATCTAAGGTAATACAAGGAGCTAATGAACCTTATGCTGAATTTGTAGATAGGCTTATTCAAACAGCTACCAGAGTTTTGGGGGATACAGAACAAGCAATGCCATTAATAAAACAACTGGCTTATGAGCAAGCAAATCGTTGGTGCAGAGAGGCCATTAGACCATGGAAACATGAAGATTTAAACACATATATTAAATTATGTAGAGACATTAATGAACAAGGGCAAGTCTTGGCAGCTGCAGTACAACAGGCTTTGGATGCCAGGCCAAAAACATGCTACAATTGTGAACAAACAGGACATTTTAAAAGGAATTGCCCCATAGGAGGAGGGTTTAACAAAACTAGGTATCAAAGGGGTAGAATACCGGGTATTTGCCCACGATACCGTAGAGGTAGACATTGGGCTAATGAATGCAGTTCTCAAACCACCATAGAGGGTACTCCATTACCAAAAAATGGACAAGGACCAGGTGTTTACCCACGATATTGTGGAAAAAGGCATCGGGCTCCATTGCCAAAAAACGGACAGGGGGGCCCAATGCTCCGGGGCCCACGACCACAAATATACAGGGCACTGGAGGAACCCAGCAACACCATCAGGGTAGTGCCCAGGACACATTATCCATCAGATCTTTCATCAGACAAACCAAAGGGAGAGCAGGGTTGGACATCTGCGCCTCTGCCAGAGCAGTACTAACTCCAGAGATGGGAGTTCAAATCATTCCCACAGGAGTAAAAGGACCTCTTCCCCAAGGAACAGTAGGCTTATTGTTAGGAGGCAGTTCTTCTA
>NW_025999932.1:12623932-12684594 GCF_001458135.2 Marmota marmota marmota
TGCAGTGGTATCAACCTAAGACAGGAGGCTGACGCCTAAAGGTCAGTTTTCCGATGACGGGTAAGAACCATATGTTGAATTGGACAACCTACCAGGCACGGTCCTTAAGCCACATTAACCTCACTCCCCCACTGGCACCAAGGCCAAATTTGGGGGCCAACAGAGGTGAGGCAAAGAACCTCACCCCCCCACTGGTGCAAAGGCCAAATTTGGGGGCCAACAGAGGTGAGGCAAAGAACCTCATCCCCCCACTGGTGCAAAGGCCTATCCACAAGTATGGCTGTATGCTGGACCAGTAGTCAATGATGGGTAAGATCCAATTGCAGTGGTACCAACCTAAGACAGGATGCTGACGCCTTGAGGTCAGCTCATCCGATGACGGGTAAGGACCATATGTACTATTGGACAACCTAAGACAGGCAGGGTCCCTAAGCCATATTGCTTGTTGTTTAATTAAACAGAAGGGGGGAGATGTTGAGAGCCACAGCCGAGTCGGAATGGCCCCTGGCATTTTGCCAGAAGTAATGGTTGAGAGGCGAGCCATTGGGATGATGCTGGATTGATTCAATTGTAATTAGACCCCTGCTGTCCGCCTCGGGTGCCCGCTACTTTGGAGTTCTCCCGAGGATTTCCTGGGGGAGTTCGCATTGGTTGGGGAAGTTTCGAGAGAGGGAGTTCCGGTTGGTGTGTGGTGTGTTCCTGAAGGAGCCGCGTGGGTGGCATTCGGGAGAGTTCCCGGGGAGTGTGCGTGGAATGCTGTGGGAGTTCGGGAATAAAGTTTGTTCCTGCTTGAGTGACTCGTGATTTGTGCCCAGCCAGACTACGACAGGGGTAGTTTAAGCTCTTCTTTTCCTATTTGTATTCCTTACTTTCCTCTAATTGCTCTCACTAGGGTTTCAAGGACTATGTTGAATAAAGTGGTGAAAGAGGGCATCCATGTCTTGTTACAGATTTTAGAGAGAATGCTTTCAATTTTTCTCCATTTAGAATTATGTTGGCCTTGGGTTCAACATATATAGCTTTTACAATGTTAAGGTACATTCCCACTATCCCTAGTTTTTCACGTGTTTTGAGCATGAATGGATGCAGAATTTTGTCAAATGCTTTTTCTGCATCTATTGAGATAATCATGTGATTCTTGTAAGTCTATTGATGTGATGAATTATGTTTATTGATTTCTGTATGTTGAGCCAACTTTGCTACATATGGATTTCCAATTTTCCTAGCACCATTTGTTGAAGAGGCGATCTTTTCTCCAATGTGTGTTTCTGGTGTCTTTGTTGAGTATGAGATAACTGTATTTATGTGGGTTTACCTCTGTGTCTTCTATTCTGTACCATTGGTCTATGTGTCTGTTTTGGTGTCAATACCATGCTGTTTTTGTTACTGTACCTGTAGAATAATTTGACCAACTTTGCATCTCTGGGATGAACCCCACTTTGCACTATCTTTTTAATATGTTTTTGTAATGTGATTTGCCAGTACTTTATTAAGAATTTTCACATCTGTGTTCATCAGGGATATTGGTCTGAAGTTTTCTTTTCTTAGTGTGTCCTTGTGTGGTTTTGATATCAGGGCGATACTAGTTTCATAGGATGAGTTTGGAAGGGTTTCCTCCTTTTCTATTTCATGGAATAATTTGAGGAGTATTGGTGTAAGTTCTGCCTGGTCCTGGGCAGTTTATAGGCTTAATTAACTTTTTTTAAAAACAGAATATTATTATAGTTGTTCCATTTTACTGTTATTGTTAACTTCTTATCATGCCTAATTTATGAAGTAAACTTTATCATAGGTGCAAGGACATACAGGAAAGCATGTGATATACACAGGGTTCTTTGCTCTTGGGCATCCACTGGGGGTCTTGGAATGCATCCCCTTCAGATAAGGAGATTGCTCTGTATTTATTATAAGACTCTCCCTTCTCAGTCCTTGTGGAGGATATGAATTTGTTGGGAATGGATTAGACCACAGGAAACTCTGAACAACAATCAAGTATTTGTGACATAATGTCTTCAGCCAGGGCTAGTTTTCTTGTTGAGGTTCAATAATGAAATGTCATCACAGATGGTGATAATGACTTGGCAAGGGGGTAACCCTGGGACTCAGATGGTGCTGGGCTCCTAGGACATTAGAGAGGAAACAGGGAGTTTCAGCCTCGTCCTCACCCTCACCATGCAGAGCCCTTGAGTCTGCTAAGGAAACCGAATGCAGTGCTCATGTATCAAGGAATGGGAGCCCCGGGGAGGGAACATCCAGCCTTTGGTGGTGGCCCTTAACACTGCTGATCCCCTTGGCAATTCATCAAGGGATCCCTCTGCCTGACCAGGGCACTCCTGGGCGACCTTTTTTGTATTGGATCCTCTTCTTTGGGAGCAGTGATTGGCAGTGGGGCTCACAGCAGAAAAGTCCCTGAGAGTGAAGGCCCTCGGCAGGAGAGAGAACATCCCCACGTGAGTCACTGAGGGCTAAGAAGCCCTGCAACAGTGGCTTGGACAGGTCGTGGCGCTCTCAGCCATCAGTACCCTCTGATTTCTGTACTCCTCCACCTCATTGCTGACCTTGACGCTTGTGAATGGAGTTAATCAAAGTTTTTGATTGCAGGAGACGGCTGTGATTAATACTTGATAACCAGTCAGGGCTAGAGCAGCCCTCGCCCGCAGACCCTGGGCAGGCGAGGTGAGCGCTGGTATATGGGCAGCACTGGTTTGGTGATGTTCACACCCAGGATCACCAGTCACTCAGATGTGGGATAAAGGATGCCTGGTTCCTCCCAGAATCAGGGCGGGTGAGAATCAGGTAAGTGATGTTCATGGGCAGCAGTGGGGAAAGGGAGTGGGAGGGAGAAGAAAGAAGTCCTCAAGTGTGAAGTCCCCAATCCTAGTGCTGGCCCAGGCCTTAGAGGTCACAGAACTCCACTCCTCATTGATGGATTGATTCAGTCAACTAATATGTGTTGTCTGCCATGTGTTAGGCACTGAGGGGTCCACGGGGAGCAAACCAGACAGAAGACCCAGCTGTTAGAGAGCCTGTGTTTCAGGTGAGAGATGTGGATGACAGACACTTGTGCAGCTCAACAGTGTGATGTGGCTGCAAGTGGCGTGGAGATGGGAACAGTAAACCAGGACAGGAAGCCTGGGACAGTGAGGGAGGTGGGAGAAGTGTGGGAATTGGTGGCAGTGTGGGAGGTGGTGGCAGTGTGGGAGGTGGTGGAGTTGGTGGAGGTGTGGGAGGTGGTGGAGGTGGGGGAGGTGGGGAGGTGTGATCTTCTTGGACAGGGTTAGACAACTTTGGTAGAACAGTTTTGTGACATGGAACTTGCTACTTCCTTAGGGAGCCTCTTTTGTTTTGGGGGAGTACTTTCCTAGAAATCCTTTTCCTTCTATCAAACCTGACTTTCTACAACAGGCATCCATCAGTTCTAAGAGCAAAATAATGCCATGTGCAGGGGGCTCCATGGTCGGATCACAGGCGCCGGAATAGACTGCCCAGGGTTGATTACAGTTTTGCCACTGACCAACTTGGCCGGGGGGGGGTGAACCTGGGACTCAGTTTCCTCCACAGAAGTGAGCGTGGTAATGAGGGTTGTTATTGTCGTTGACGGTGACAATGCCTATCTGTGGGATAGGGTAGGGGGACTGATGGGGTAGTGGACATGAGTGTCTGGCACATAGCGTGCATGACAGAGCATTGAAAAAAGTTATTACTGAGAAGGTGTTAGGACAACTAGTGATGTCATGCCTGACAGCTGGTGGCCGAGTGCCTTCACAGATATTATTCTTGCAATGTCTGCATCCTTGCTTCTTTCCTTTCTTCCTGTTTTCTGTTCCCCTCTTCCCACCTTTTGTCCTTATAAAAACTTGGTTATGACTCACGTCTTCTGTTGAGAGTTGTGTGGACATTTGCAGGATTGTCAGGAACCTCATGAAGCAAGAGCTTCTAAATCTCTCACTGGCCAGCGCCTTCCGAGACAAGAGCTCTTCACATGATCAAGTTTTGGAAAAAAATCATGAAAGTGAGACGTTTTCCAGATTGTTTAAACATTAACCTGCACAGATCTGGATGTGTCCCGATTGTGAGGTGATTATTTGATTATTTACTCAAATGTGTAAAAGACTTCGAGAAACTACAGAACTACCCATTACTCAGTTTTTCTACAGGGATGGCATTAATATTACCAAAAACAAAACAAACGAACAAACAAACAAACCCAAAGCAGAATTAAATCAGTCCATGTACATGGTAAGGAAATACCAACACTCAATGAAAACAAAGAATTACTAACTCTGTTCTGAATCCTGTCCTTAAAAGTAACTACTAATGTTATGACGTCTAAACAGAATTTTAAAAAGTGCACATCAGGTAATATGTACCTATGCATTTAAAGCCTTCACAAGTTTATTTCCCACTATTCTAAAGCTTATCTTTTGGAAATCTATATTTAATAGAATTCTCCAGATTTGTAGACACGGAGTGCCCAGATTCTCTTTACCATAGTCTATTTCATGTTATTTGTATTTCATGTTGCTAACATTTCTTCCACTATTGGTTGATATGAGTCATTTCCATTTTCCTATTAAATAATGGTAAAGTGAATACTTTTTATAAAAATTCTGTTAAATTGTAAGCTCATAAGGCAAAGAAGCAAGAAAATATGACCCAAATGAGGAGAAAAAGATTAATTGAAACCAACCTAGAACAGGCACAGGTGTTAGATTGAGCCAACGAGGACTTTAAGGTAGTTGTAACTGTATCCCATGTGTGCAAATAGCTAAAGAACAAGATTGATTATATAGAAACATGTAAAAGATAAAGACCCAAATCAAACAACTAGAGGTAACAATTAGTCTCCTGAGGTGAAACGCACCCTGGGTAGGACTAACATCAGATAATACGTGCAGAAAGATTAGCAGTGGTTTTGAAGACATAACAATACAGTCTGGTCTAAATAAGATGTAGGGACCTGAAGAAGAAAAATAGATGCCTGGAAAAAATGAAGAGCTCATTAATGAGCAGTAGGGCAGCTTGGGGTGAATGCATACATGTGTAAATGGAGTCTCTGCTGGAAGATCGGGGTATGTGTGCATGTGTGTGTGCATGTGTGTGCATGTGTGTGTGTGTGTGCTTGTGTGTGTGCAGGGGACGGGCACAAAAACATCAGAACTAAAGGGATGAAAATTCCTAATTCAGACGAAGGCTATAAACCTATAGACCCAAGATGCTCAACCAACATGGAGAACACTGTACCAAGACACATCATAAGATGCAGAAACAAGGGCTGGAGAAAATATTAAAAGATCCAGAGGAAAGAAGAAACTTTATGAACAAAGGAACAAGGAACAGTAGCATATTTCTTCAGGAGCGTAGCAGCGAGGTGAGGGTAGAACAGCGTTATTCAAGAAACAAAAGAAGAAAACCTTTCAACCTAGAATGCTATACTCCTCAAAGTCTCTTTTCATAGATGAATGAGAAATGAAGACTTTTTGAGACAAGCAAAACATGAATTCATTGATGTGAATTCATATATTTAATAGAGTTCTATAAGAATATAGAAGCATTAGATGAAACTCTTCAAGTAGAAAGTGATGCTAGGTAGAAAGATGGAAAACTGGATCCACCTAAAGGATTAAAGGGGACTGGAAATGATAACAGGTTGGGTAAATATGCAAGAGTTTTTCTCACTATTTAAATCTTTTCAAAATAAAATGGCTTATTTATACAAAATATTAGTTGCATAGTCATGCATCAAAGTGAAAATATGACGAAAGTAGCAGACTCTAGGAGGGGAAGTATGGAAGGGCACATTTTTGTGAGGTTCTTATTCTGGTACCTGAAGCGATACAATGTTATTGTAAGGTAGATTGTGATAAGTTAAAAATACATGCTATAAATCCTTAAGGCAATGGCTAAATAATGAAACGAAGAGGTATAGCAAACAAGCAAATAAAAGAGAGAAAAGGAAATCCAAAAGAAAGTAAATAAAGAGGAAAAAGGGAACAGAAAACAAATAGATCAGCTAGAAAACAGTGATATGACAGGTTTAGACCTATCACATTAATAATCACATTAGATGTAAATGGCCTAAATTCACAATTTAAAGGCAGATTTTTTCAAATTGGATTAAAACACTTAAATATACACTCACATTCATATACACACACCCATACACACAAGACCCAACCGTATATTGCTTACAAGAAACAATTTGAAGTATTAAGACACACACTATGTTTAAAGTAATAAGACGGAAAAGATATATACAAACATTAAGCAAATAAGCAGGAGTAGTATAATCATATCTGCCAAATTAGATTTCAGAGCAAAGAAAATGATGAGGGACAGAATAGGTCATGTCATAATGATAAAGGGGTCAATTCAACAGGAAGGCACAAAAATCAGAAAAGTGTATGTGCAACTAGTAGCACAGACATAAAAAAAAGTGAAGCCAAAGCTGAATGATCTGCAAGGAGAAATGAACAAATCTACAGTAAGGGGTTCCATTATTCTTCTTTCATTAATTTATTGAATAAGTAGAAAGAAAATCTTCAAGAATGTAGAAGATTTGAACAATACTATCAACCAACTCGACAAATGCTGTTGTTGAACACTCTACTCCAAACAGTAGAATTCATGATTCTTTTTTCCAGCCCACATACATGGAGGAGCATCGTCAAGGAAAACCAATTCTGGAATCCCAGTAAAATCTGGGACCCAAGAAGAGAGTGGCCCATCTCCTCTTTGAGATGACCCACTCTCTCCTCTGAGAGAGTCTTTCCCCTCCTTCTTTTAAAATAAACTTTGCTGCTGAGGATGTGGCTCAAGCGGTAACATGCTCACCTGGCATGCGCAGGGCGCTGGGTTCGATCCTCAGCATCACATAAAAATAAAATAAAGATGTTGTGTCCACCGAAAACTAAAAAATAAATATTAAAAAATTCTCTCTCTTTAAAAAAATAAAAAATAAAATAAACTTTGCTATATTTTATTAAGCCTCGTATCTTGCTTGAAATCTCTCACAAAGACACAAGATCTGAGAACAGAATGCACCCTCGTGTTCAATTTGCCTTTTCTTGTTTGTATTTAGAAAGGTGACTTTGTTCTGTAGTACCACACTGTGGACAGAAATGGAAGTCTTATTCTTGCTTTGAAAAGATGATTTAAAAGTGTTTCTGCATTCTCTAACCTCTGGATAAGTATATATACTATTGAAATTCAAACCTTGAAGAATGAACAATTCACCTTGGGAAAGTTCAGGGCAGGCACATTTTCCCAGAAAGAAGCTGACAAAACTTTTAAATTTCTTTCAAAGATTTGAGTTTGTGAGGACAAGATTTTGATCTGTCATGACATCAGTTTTGCTAATTTCAGTTTTATCCATGGAGTATCCATTTTGTCCATGTTTTCAAATTTGTTTAGTGATCTATAGACAGTGAAGATTTTTAAGTCTTTAATTTTTTCTGTCTTGATGGTACTTTATCCATTATCATTTCTACTTTTTTTCTTTGTTTTCCCCTTTAAATTTGTTTTTGGCCAAATTAGTGCTTTGTTTTCTTAAAAAATAGCTCCTGCATGTATTTATCAATTCTACTAAATCTCTTTCACAATATATTAATTCATGCTTGTATTTCTATTACTTTCTTCTTTCCACTTTTTGTTGGCTTGCTTTGTGATCTTCTCTAACTTTTTTGAATCAAATCCTTAATTTATTTATATTCTTTCTTGTTTAGCAGGATGTATTTCAGATATTGATGTATGCATGGTGTAAGCATGTGCTGAAATGAGAAATAATTTGTGCAGAGAAATTATGATTTGTCAAAAGTGGCTTTTGAATTTGGCATTATTAAATGCACATGCAAGATTTGTTCTTCTAAGGTTTCCAGAATTAAAGAATCTGTAATAAAGCAAACATATAATGTGTACAACCTAAATTGATAGTGTATATAAAGTGAAATTCGTTGTTATAGAAAATTATGCCATAATCTTCTGTATATGTAAGAGATGTTTCTGGTAATCTGTGGCATTCCTTGGCCTTGAAGAGCATCTCCTAATATCTGTATTCCCATGGTGTTTATCATGTGTGCACCTACCCAAATTTCTCCTTTTTATGAGAACACCAGTATCTTGTATCAGGGGCCCATTCTACTCTAGTATGGCCTCATCTTAACTATTTACAGGTAAAATGACTGTTTCCCAAGGTCACCTTCTGAGGTATTGGGAGTAGGGATTTCAACATATGAATTTTGGGGTGACACAATTCATCCGCAAGTACCCTGATACTCAGGATTAAGAGAAAGTTTTTGGGGTAGACCAGAGTGACTCTGGTCCAGGTCTGTAAATAATGTTACTAGAGATGAAAAAATTAGTAGCACAATGGGATGCCGACAACCCAAGGTAGGGAAGGGGAATGGGGGTCCTTAGTCTAAGGTTTAAGTACTGGTAGTACTGGCTCTGACCTGACGTTCCTGAAGGCAAACCTGTGCCTGAAATCAAATTAGGACTTGAAAAAGTTGTCACTGCAGGAGAAAGCCCTGGGTCATTTGATGCTTGGACTTTTGCATTGCCCCTGTAGTAGCAGTTAAAGCAGGAGGGGCTTAAACATGCACACGTTACACTCTTAGTATTCAGTTCCCTTGTTAAGACTCTGTCAGTTATCGCTGCATAACAAACCAGCCCGAAACTTAACACATGATTCTATGGATTGTCAGTGGGACTTGCCCTCAGTTGGGTGGTTGTTCTACTGGCCTTTGCTGACCTTCCCCACCTGGTTACACACTTGAGTCACCTGGGAATTTGTCTTAGTCTGTTCAAATTGCTATAACGATACTAGGCACTGGGTGGTTTACAAGCAGTTGGTTTCTTGTGTTTTAGAGGCTGGGAGTCAAGGCACTATGGTGTCTGGTAGGAGTCAGAGGTGGGGACTTCTAGCAAGGTCCTCACGTTGGAAAGGCAAGGCCACTTTCTGGGGCACAGATCCTGTTCATAAGGGCTCCACTCCCATGACCTGACGGCTCCCTAAAGTTCCTTCCTCCTAATACTATTGCATTGGGATTATGTTTCTGTGTATGAACTTGGGAGGGAAGCAGACACTCAGGCCCTAGACTCTCAAAATTCATCTCCTTAACAGATGAAAAATACACTTGTTTTTATTATTTATTGTATATAGCCACCAAAGTTATAATTCATTCCAGCATCAACTTTAACGTCTGTGTCTAAAGGATCGTTGAAATATCATCTAAATCAGATATGAATGAAACTCAAGCAAAGTTATTCTGAGACAAAATTAGCCATGAATTCAAACAATTCAATTCAATTCACCAATGAATTCAAACACGCTGTTTTCAGTACAGTAGTGGGACAGGCCTGGGGCCAACATTGCCGTCCCCAAAGGGATAAAACAGGAAAGAAGGCAGGAGTGACGGGTCCAGAGCAAGTCAAAACTCCAGAGGGAAGACAACATTAAACCTGGTGGCCCCAGAATAATCTGACCTCCAGCCCACGGGGGCCGAGGCCGACCTCTGCAGCGTTCCTGGGCAGATGTCTCAGCACTCCGTGTTCTGGGGGGCCCTTCCTCCATGGCTGCACTAGGCATTGGGGGTAGGCGCGTTCTGCTTTGCCTGTCCTAGGGGTGGTTTTCTGCCATGGTTTGGGGCTCTCCAGGACATCCTTTGCCATCTGGCTGGGGGCTTCTCGGCTGCCACAGCTCACGCGCTCTGTGCACCCATGAGGTGGCTCCCTGCAGGCACGGCCGAGGCTCACCACCCAGCCACTGCCTCCCACACCATACCTGGGCCTGCTGGAGCCACACCAGGGCAGCTGGGGAACACGGGGCTGGAATCTGGGGAGACTCTGTGAGCTAGGGTCACTTGTAGTGGGGCACAAATTCCATTCATGAGGACTCCATGACCTAGGCGTCTCCTAAAGTCCCTACGGCTTGATGCTATTGTACTGGGGGTTAGGTTTCAGCATGTGAATTTGGGTTTGGGGCAAATATTCAGACAGCAGCAGGACAGTCACCTGGGGCTTGTCAGTCCCCGATGGCCTCACTCACGGGTCTGGTGGTTGGCTCTGGTCATGTGGCAATCGGGCTCTGTTTGTCCAGAATCTAGCTGGCGATCCCAGACTACTTGGGGACTGTGTTCCAGAAGTGGCAAGAGACGACAAACCAAATAAACAAGCACTTTCCATTACCAGTATTTTAACATCAGAAAACTTCAGTGGAGTGTTTTGAAGGAAAAAACAGAGGGATGATCAGTTTCTACCTCTCTCCTGCTTTGTCCCTGTAAAATGACAGTGTATTCAGAGATACCATCATACATACACTTCATAATCCAGAACAGACTCCACGTCCCCTGTCCTTGGCTTCTGGGTGTGTGGGGAACTCACAATGGACAGGGCCTCCATGAACAATCTGTGGACCCCTGGGCGGGTGGGGCTTGTCTTCCTGGAGGAGTGGCTGTCTTCCTGTTCTTATTCTCCAGAGGCGGCTCAGGAATGTGAGGGCTGTGTGTGTATGAATTTCATATCTGTCTGTTCAATGGAAGCTTGTGTGTGTGCTTTTTGAGGCTGATGTCAATGTCCATTTCTCTTCTCTGTGGAGGGTGAACTTTGAGAGACTTGGATAGTGTCTCATTGAGCACGGTGCCAGAGGGTGCTCGATTGATAAACCGCCATTCACAACACTACACTGGCCCTGTGTGGGGTGGGGGGTGCTGTGTGAATGGAGCAGCTGTCCCCAGCCGGCCAATGGCAACCTACTGACTGATGTCAAACCAGAGCTGGCCAGGCTCAGCCTCCTCTCCAGTGTCCACGGGAACCTCCTCCTCCGAGACCTCCCTCCCTCTCCTTCCTTCCCGTCACTCTTATCTTCGCACCCTCCCTCCATTTCTCTTCCCTTCCCCTTGCAAAAATCACACCAAAACAGATCCTCATGAAGGGAACATCTGAGAGTCCTGGGCTGAGGCTTCCAGCGCAGAGGAGAGAACCGAGACTCAGTTTCCTTGTAAGCCAAGGTCAGTTTGTTTCCATCGAAGACTCTCAGGAGCTCGCAGTCAGATGCTCAGATAAATGAAGGCCGGCAGGTCCTGGCACACCTAAGACACACCAGAGAGTGGAAGATGCGGGGACATTTCTGAGAGTGTGCACAAGGCATTGTCCTGTGGCGTGTGTTATTGGGAAAAGCAGAATAACAATGTGAATATGCACAGATACATCAAAGTTTAACCCGGGAAGGTTTTGAGTTCTGGCAGAACACTCTTCCTAAGGGCTGCTCTAAAATAGAAATGGGTGTCTGTGGAGTCATGTGGCCGGAGGGGCACTGGGGAGAACGTAAAGGAAGGTGGAAAAATCTGAGTTTATTTAAACATTTCTCCACTCTGTTGTGAGAAGGCACAAATTCCTGAGGAATTCTCCGTGACCTGACCTCTTTTCCTTCTCATTTTCCTATGTATTTACTCCTCTCAACTCTCAATTCTTTTATCCTCCCCCATAAAAAGTCAGAATGTGGAATGAGTTGGGTCATGATCAGAGATGCATGTGGTGGGGGTGAGGGACTCTGCCTATAGGCTTTCTCACCTCAATGGTAGCCCACGGTTTACCTCTGTCTGGCAGGTAACTAGGCTGTCGCTTGTGGTGCACCAACAGTCTGACACTTGGGTCCAGACCTAGAACACTGTAGGTTCTAGTCTTGTAATCTCAGGCTCTTTAATAAGATGTGGACTAGGATTGCCTCCACCTGTTTTCTATTTCTACAACAGAATATCTGAGACTGGGTACTTTATAAAGAAAAAAGGTTTACTTTGGCTCCTACTTCTAGAGTCTGGGAAGTCTAAGAGCATGTGTTTAACGTCTGGTGAGGGCTTCCTGCTGCCACATCTCTAGGCAGAAAGAGAAGAGGGAGCTGAACTCCCTCAATGGCTAATAAAGGTTTGAGAAAAAGGCACTAACTCATTCAAGAGGGCTCCCCAACCCCTCCCACTAGGCTCCACTCCCCCATATTGCTGCCTTGAGAAATCAGGCCTTCACATGAGTCTGGTTGGGACAAATCATATTCAAATCATAGGAAGGACAGAAGGAAGGAAAAAAAGACTTTGCCATTGGAATCGTAGTCACTTGGACTACTAAAATCGTGACTGAGCCCAGTGCAATCAGATAGACCCTGGTTATGGTCCTCCTCCTCTCCCTCCTCCTCCTCCTCCTCCTCCTCCTCTTCTTCTGCCTCCTCCCCCACCACAAGGTTCCAAGTAAACTTTATAAATAGAAAAATCATCTGACATGGGAAAATGGGGCCAAATTTATATAAATGAGAACGCACAAGGGGATTAACGCTGGTTTCTTATGCATGGAGTCAGATGGGGCCTGGTGACATCAGAGGGAAATCTTGAGCCGCAGAGGAGGAGGGAAGAGCAGGTGTTCCTCCCCCCTCTTTTAACAATAACAGGTGACATGACAGGAACTGTCTGAGGCAAACTTGAGATTGGAGATGGAGAGGGAGTAATAAAGGGAATTTCTTGTATTTTTAACACGGGGGTCATTTCAGGGGACCCACGGTGGGTGTCCGGAACTGTAGGTCAGAGCATTTCCTTTTCAGTTTCACGGTGCTGCTCCTTATTCTAGGATACTTTCTTCTTTTCCTCCTAAAGTTGACTTCTATTCATCCTTTAGGCTTCAGTTAAATGTCACCACCTCAGAAAAGCCTCCTTCCCTAGCGAGTCATTCTGAAGAATTGATATTTTGTCCTGTCACCTTCTTTAGAGCGCTGATCTCTGTTCATTTATTTGCGTTTGCTTGTTATTTGCTTCCACAGTGTAAGCTCCGCCATGCATGAGATCGTTTCTGTTTAGTTTGTAAAAATAGACTCGGCTTTTAGTCTGGTGCCTGACGCTGGTGTCTGAGACGGGGCAAATCTGTAAATAAGCAGATTAGATCCCAGAGTGGGATAGGAAGCCACTCAGCATGCTAGGAAATCAGGAACGACTCACAAGAGCACGTTTCCAGGGCTAGTTGTCTTGGAATTCCTGCTCTCCTCGGGCAGTTCTGACCCTCCTCCTCTCCCTCCTCCTCCTCCTCCTCCTGGGTTGTGCCCCTCCTTCCTCTCACCCTGGGTCTTCTTCGTTTGCAAAGTTGCACTTCCATGAAGTGAGTTACCTTGGCATTTCTGTACCCGAGAAGGTAGCGATCACATTCATGGGACACCAGGACTCCCTGTCCCTGGCTCCTGTCTGGTGATTACACCGGGAGGCAGGGCAGAGCCCAGCAACGGGGCCTTGCCCTGGGACCTGGTCACACCTGTCTCCTAGACCAGAGGGTGGGTCTAGGGCCCCGGGCTCCTTCCCCCAGCCCTGCCAGCTGCTCTGTCTCATGACAAACCACCTCCCCAGGGACGCTCAGTGACCTCCAGTCTGTCCCGTCCAGTGGGTGGTCTTGAGGGCCCCATGCTCAGCAGCGCAGTCTGTGGAGGGGAGAGGAGAGCGAGCCCGGCTTTGGCCGACCTTAAGAGGCTCTTATTCTTCAGCCCCTGTGCCGAGGGCTGGGTCACCTCACACACGTTGAGGTAGGTCCTGTTGTTCTGCTCTGAAGAGGACATGTGGAGGCTCAGACAAACTAAGGTATTGTCTGCCATCTCACAGCTAAAAAGAGGAAGAGTTCTTTTGATTTTTTTTTAAGGATTAAGTAAAATTACATCCTAAAGACTAACAGGTGGAAAGGGTGCTTACTAGGGGTGACCCACGAACAGCACCTTGGTCTAGCTGCCGCTTCTACGTTTACTTGAAGAAACGTCCTGCTCCTTCAGTATGTGGCAGCACTGGCCTGGGGGCTGGAATACAGGGAGGAAAAAAAGAAAAAGCAAAAGCTTTTGTGGAGTTATATCCTGGAAGAGGAGCCAACTGTAAATAAAGAGGTCTGTACCTAACGGAGAAGAGCGCTGAAGAAAACATAAACAGGACCCGAGAGTGATGGGGGATCTGAGATGCGGTCACGGAAGATTCCCTGGGGAGGGAGCCCTGGGGAGGGAGTGCGTGAGCAGAGACATGGCAGTCCCTGAGGGAGGAGCTGGTGCAGGTGTTTGGGAAGAGTCTGGGCAGAGGAAACAGCAAGTGCAAAGGCCCTGAGGCGGGAATTCCTCGGCAGGTTCAGGCAGTGGGGAGGAGGCCAGTGTGACCAGAGCTGAATGAGGGTGGGTTGAGCCGGGGTCCCACAGAGCCTGGTCGGCCTCCTGAGAGCCCTCTTCCATACAGTAAGCCCAACAGGAGGTTTGAGCAGGAGAGGACAGGGTCTGACCTGTGTTTGAAATAAGAGCCGGGAGCTGCCTGGTGGTGTCAAAGGGCACAGCGGGAAGGCAGGAGAGGGCAGAGGCAGGTGCACCATGTGCCATGGTTCCACTTGGATGGACTTGGTTGAGAGGCGATGGTGTCAGTTACAGCCGTGACTCAGGGTCTGCAGGAGGTGATCAGGAACAGGAGGTATTTGGAAAAGAGGATCTGCTTGATTTTTAATTTTGTATTTTGCCGTGTATTTTATGTACAACTCTATATGTGAATTAGTTTGATCATCCATGATCATGCAAAATGGAAAACGTGAAAAAAATTTTAAAAATCTGTAGAATTCATTTCCCGGACACTGTATTTCCTGCTCACTGAATTGTGAGCCAGCCAGACTGATACACACTGATAATTTAACTAATAATTACTCAGGGAGTATCCTGTGTCATTAGACAGCGACTTAAGCTTTAAACATAATTTATCACTTTGTTTAATGGTCAGGAACCAGCAAGTTAGCTACTGTTAATATCACCATTTTGCAGAAGAGGAATAGAATCATAGTCACCTGCCTAAGGTTGCTCTGTGAAGAAGTAGCAGAGAAAGGGCTCGGCCCGTCTTCCAGGCACCATGTCGGAGTCAGCCTCGGGGTTAAGTTGGTGTGAGGTTAGCCCCACTGGGTCCTTCACATCAGCCCAGCAGTAGTTTCAAAACAGACTTCTTTCCATTAGTGCCTTTGTTCCTAGGAAACTCGAGCCACACTGGTCCTGAGGAGGTGATTTTTGTTCTTGAACTTTAATGTGTGTATGCATTAAAAATGATTGTGGGAGTCAAGCCAGTACTTAACTTTTTTTTTTTTGGTGGGGGGTGGTACCAGAGGTTGAACTCAGGGGTTCTCAACCACTAAACCACATCCCCAGCCCTGTTTTGTATTTATTTGAGACAGGGTCTCACTGAGTTGCTTAGTGCCTTGCTGAGGCTGGCTTTGAACTCGCGATCCTGCCTCAGCCTCCCGAGAAGCTGGGATTACAGGTGTACACCACTGCGCCTGGCAGTACTTTACTTTTTATTGGTATAATTGAACATATTTGTAAATGCATATAACAGAATGTGATCACTCTCAGTCCCTGTACCTTCCTTCTCCCTCCCCTTCACCCTCCCTGACCCATTTGCTCTATTCTAATAATCTCCCTTCTATTATCATTATTATTTGAACTAGTACAGTATAATATATATAAGTGGGACTTGTTGTGGAGTATTGGCACATGGACATAGAATAACTTGGTAGATTCGGGAGCAATGGAATAGAACGGGAGACACAGAGACAAATCGATATATAGGTATAGTCCTGTGATCCTTGATAAAGGTGCCAAAAACATACCCTGCAGAAAAGAGAGCCTTTCAACAAATGGTGCTGGGAAAACTAGATATCCGTAAGCAGAAGGATGAAACCAGATTCCTTTCTCTCACCCTGCACAGAAGTGAACTCAGAGAGGATCGAAGACCTGGGAATTGGGCCAGAAACCCTGCAGCTGCTAGGAGGAAACACAGGGTCAACTCTCTGACATGTAGACAGGCACCAGCTTCCTTGATAAGATTCCTAGAGATTAATCAATTAGTGGGGCAGCATCAGGTTAAAAAGCTGCACAGCAAGGAAATGACTAAAAGTGTGAAGAGAGACCTAAGGAACGGGAGAAAGTCTGCAAGCGGCTCTTCTGTCAGGGGTTGATATCCAGAATATAGAGACAACCCAACAACAACAACAAATCCTGATAATGGGCAAATGATATAAAGAGAGATTTCTTAAAAGAAGAAATAAAAATGACCAACAACATAGAAAACAAATGTTTTCTTAGCGATCAGAGAGGTAAGGTCTTCTCTCCTATAGTTAGAAGGTTAGTCATCAAGAATACAAATAATAATTGCGGGCGAGGATGTGGGGCAAAAGGTACTCTTATACGTTGACAGGACTGCGAATAAGGCCAGAATTTAACTTTCAAAATCAAACACACATGCAGACCTCTTCCTGCCAGCATCCGAGCCTGCTGTGTGGAATGCCAGGTGCCTCCCCTTCCAGCCCCGGTCAGGAAAGTTCCAAGAGCGCGCTGGGGACTGCAGCCACCCCAGGTCCTCTGTGTTTATCAAAAGGCTCTGACTCAGGGGAGACCTCTTGGTGTGGAATAGAAAGACTTCTGAAAAGGTGAAACCAAAGGGAAAGAAGGAGGGGGTCTGACTCAGAGCTGGCAGAAACCCGACAGACTTAGAAGAGAGGAGGATGGGCGCTAAACCAGGGTTACCAGGTCTGCATGTCGCGTGTGTCGTTTCGGGTTTGAAGTCTTGTGTATGTAAACAGACACAAACAAATGCACGTTCCGATCGACTGGGAAGGGCATCTGTACTCCATTCATTGATAATATTTGGGGTTTTCTCAGCAGCACTGTGCATCTTGTTCATTTGTTCGTTTGTTCATTCATTCCTCAGTCACTCCACTGGGTGCTGAGTGTGTGAGGATCCCACAGTACAGTCCTCTCATTGGTCGATTATAAAGTAATAATAAAAGTCAGTGGAGAGTTTTATGGAACCCAGAGAGCGACTCTGTTATGAGTTGTGTTCTCCCCAAAAGTCATGTTGAAATCCTCACCTTTAGTCCCTCAGAATGCGATCTTGTTTGGAAACAGGGTCTTTAGAGAGGGAATCAAGGTAAAAGGATATCACTGGGATGGGCTCTAATCCAGTGTAACCAAGGTCCTTATGAAAGGGGAACTTTGGGACAGACACACAGAAGACCGCGAGGAGACGAAGGCAGAGACTGGGAAAATGCTCGGCCTGGGCTTGGAACAGAGTCCCCTGACAGCCCCCAGGGGGAGCCCACCCTGCAGACAGCGTCGTCTTGGACGTCCGGGCCTCCAGAACTGAGTGAGAGTCTCTGTGGTTCAGGTCACCGGTTGTCTTCCTCCTTCATGACAGCTCTAATGCAAGGTCATCTCACTCTGGGGAGGAGCATCAAGGCAGGCTTCCTGGAGGAGATGACAGAGAGATTCTCCAAAGATTAGCAAGTTGGTTTGGGAGTGGCATTGCCATGTCAATATGTATGCCACCATAAGCCATTCAGAGAGGTTGAGGCAAGGGGAAGTTTTGGAAGGTAAGTGAGGAGGGAAGAAAGTCGTTTTGGTATGATGATCCTTGGCCACAGTGGTTCTTAACAAGGGTCCTCAAGGACCAATAACAAGGATGGCACCAGTGCAAGGTGAACAGTTACTGGACATCCTTGGCTGAGTGACTTTTTTGGTGGGGGGGAACCAGGGATTGAACTCAGGGGCACTCGACCACCTATTTGGATTTTATTTAGAGACAGGGTCTCACTGAGTTGCTTAGCACCTTGCTTTTTCTGAGGCTGGCTTTGAACTCGCCATCCTCCTGCCTCAGCCTCCTTAGCAGCTGAGATTACAGGCGCGTGTCACTGCGCCCAGCTCAGAAGTGACTTCTGTGTGAGGTTGTAGCAGCCTTTGGGCAGGGTTGTGGTCCTGGCAGGGTCTTTGGTGCAATTTGTTGGGATCAAGCATAAGTATGAGATTCCCTCCATTACAATCTTCCTGACTTTATTTGCTTTCAGGGTTTGACACAGATCACTCTGTTTTGACTCTGTCAATGTCCACCGGACAGAACTCCGTTTTAAGGATCGGTGGCAAGCTTCCAGGTGAAAGGGGCGGGCTGTCAAACAGCTCTCGGTCCACAGAGGGGGCAGCACAGGCAGCAAAATATCGAGATGAAACGTGACTTACGAAGGAGGCATTCGGGAGGCTGCTGAGAAGAGGCAGCCGGAAGAAGGAAGAGACAGACGTCCCAGGACAGGCCACGTGGGGGGCGCGGGGTGTACAGCGCCCCAGGGAGAGCAGCAAGCCAAGCTTCCCGCCTGGGTGGAGTGCAAACACCGGAGTCCTGGGCTGTAAGCCCTGGTGGAGCAAGGGACCTTGGCCGCTCTCCTGCTCCCAGTCACAGATGGGCCCTGGTGAGGGGAGCAGTGACTTCACTTCACAAAACCGGCTCCTTGGTGGGGACAGATGCTTGCTCAGCGGTGGAAGAAGTACCTTGTTCCTGGACTGATTGCTCGGGGCTCTGTGTGTCCCCACTGAAGTGTGTCCCCATATTCTCGAAGTAGATCTGCAGATTTCTCTCTTTCCAGAGAAGGTGACTTCCTCAGGTGCTTCATTATCCCTCGCTCCCGGAAGATGGAGAATATTCAAGCATCATCCACGGTCACGCTCACATCCTGATTCTCGAACATTCGTGTGCATTCGAATTTCTTCACACTAGGAATACGGTAACGAAAGCCTTTCCCGCAGCCACTTCGCTTTATAAAACCTGGAGAAAAAGGAAAGGTTTTCTGTAAAGGCTGCCTGGTGCACCACATGCTCTCCTCCTCCCAAGATCCAGCCTGCTTTTGTATAAAAATTTCTCCCTCTTGGTCGACATTTCAAAGGACTCTTGTGGAGAGACATGCTGCTCTGGGAGCAGAGAGACAGAAACACACACACAGATGCTAATTAAGAAGATTTGAGTTTTAATGTCAACCCACTTTTATATAATCTCTAAACATTTTATTTCTTTTGGACAGAAGTCACATCATTTATTCTAGAAGGATCTTTAAATTGGAGAATATTAATAAACTGTTTTTTCTCTGTTAGGCATACTTAAAATTATCTGTAAAGTAAAATATAATAGCTGGGTGATACTAAGGTATAATGGTCCTTGCCTTCATATAATTGGTCAAAAAGACATATTTGAAGCATACATTAAATATCCTAGTTGAATGTCATGTATTTCTTCCAAGAATGGAAGAATTGGCTGAAAATCTAGGAAATCTCCTCAATTTTTTTTTAAGTTACGTTATTATGTGCAGATGATGGATGCATCTATATTTAAAGTTCAATCCTCCACATTCAGAAGAATGTAATGGTCCGTAGCAACACAGAGTTGAAAATGTTTACGGCTTTCCTTGGTAACTGAGGAAAGGTCGCAGCAGAGTTGCACGGCAAGCCTGCCCCCATGTTCCAGCGGCCCAGCTGGTGGCCATTTATACTCATCAAATACTCACTGTGGGGAGCTCAGGTGCTCAGTATCCAAGTGGAGTTGGTACTGTTGTTTGAATGTGTCTCCTCCAAAATTCACTTTAGAACTCAGTCCCCGCTGGCTTGGTAGATATTGAGTCATGATGGCTCCACCCTCAAGCACGGGATTAACCATCTTATAAAAGGACTGGAGAAAACCTGCGATCATCCCCTTTTGCCCCTCCACCCTTTGCCACAGGAAGATACCACCATAGAAGTTGCCCGTGATGCGCAGCAGGACCTCATCAGACACCAACCTGTGGGTAACTTCATCTTGGATGTCCCAGCCTCCAGAATTGAGGAAAATGAATTTCTATTCTTCATACATTTCCCAGTCTCGGGTATTTTGTTACAGCAACACAATTGAACTAAGATGGTTGATCACTATTTATGAAGAACCAAAGATTAATGGGGGAGATAGATGTATAAACATGGAAAATGCTATAACAGGGCGAGGAGTGGGGAGCTGGGGCAGCTCAGTGGATGGGCCTGAGAAATGCTTCTTGGAAGTTATATTTAACCTGGGCTCTGAAGGGTGGGTGAGAACTCACTAAGAGAAGAAGGAAAGGAGCTACATTTCAGCAGAGGGAAAACCCTGGTGAAGGGAGGTGGGAAGTGGGAAGTGGGAAGGTGGGCAGCACATGCTGGGGAGGCCAGGAGCTCAGCACGACCAGAGGATGACGCATCTGGTGGGGTTTTGATGCGGGGGGAGAGGATGCATGAACATCTCATTTGATCAGCAGAGACATCAGATGAGACCTGTTGTCTTGGATGCTGGCTTGGCAGCACAGTAGTGTAAAGACTAGGCTGAAGGGCAACAGGAAGACTGAACAGTGACTGGGCAAGGTCCAGGGGGTCCTGAACTGGGGGCGTGTTGTTGGGGTGGAGGGAGAGGAATGTGCCCAGGAGAAATGGGGCCAGCAACCCACAGATGGGGGTTTCCAGCCCCATGTGAGGGAGAGGAGTTGAGGATGAGATGCAGCTTTAGACTTGAATTGTCCACTGAAGTGTGTCCCCACATTCACACGGGGAAGCCCTGGCCCCCAATGGGACTGTGTTTGAAAATAGTCGTTATTTTAGGTAAGAAGAGGTCTAAGCGTGGGACCTGGATTTGACAGGATTAGTGTACTTACAAGGAAAAAAATCCCCCTGCACCCCTGCATCCCTGCCCCTTGGATATATCAAGGAGGTGATCATCCGCAGGCAGGAAGGGAGCCTTCACCAGACACCAAATCAACCAAACCTTGGTCTTGGACTTCCAGTCTCCAGAACCGAGAGAAAGATTTTTGTTGCTTAATCTACCCAGTCTTCGGTATTTTGTCATGGCCACCTGAGCTGACGTAGACTTTGGTACCAAGAGGTGAAGTAACGCTACAATAAAGACCTAAAAATAAGAAAGTGACTCCATCAGTCAGGCTTTCCATCGGCTCTTCAGCCCACTTGAGCCTCTACAGCGATGGCACTAGGGGGAATGGGCAGGAGCCTGAGTTGTCTGTTAGAAAACGCCTAGATTTCCAGGAATAGAATGTTGGCAGAAATTTGGATGTTAAAGGGCATTCTGGTGAGGCCTCAGATGGAAATGAGGAACAGATGATTGGAAACTGGAGGAAAAATGATTCTCACTATTAAAAAAAAAAAGAAAAAAGAAAAACTTGGCTGCACTGTGTGCTGGTGTTTGATGGAAGGTAAACTTGTGAGTGGTGACTAGCTCTGTCGCTGGGTAGGGTTCTAAGGAAAGTGTTGGAGGGAGGCTTCTTCCTCCTTCAGTGAAATGCATGAGGAGAGAAACGACTTGTCCAGTAAAAGGAATCAGCGTTTACAGATTTGGACATTTCTCAGCCTATCCACAGTGCAGAAAGTGAGGAAGCTTGTTGTGGCAGACTGTTACAGGTGTGGCTGGACAGTCACTCCATCAAGAGGCCACCATGGTGCCAGGCACCACCTCAACAGAGACAGGAAGAGAGATGGCATTACATCAGCAGAGGCAGTGCGGTCTGACCCAAGAAGGACAGAGAAAGGGGGCAGAACCGAGGCAGCTGTCAGACATCCTGGACTCTACGGGATGTGTCCTCAACACGTGCTATTCCAGAAAAGGGAAGGATGTTCCCACAGGTGATCAGAACATCGTGCTCTTGTTCCCCACCACAGACCTTGGGGAAGGCCATTTCCTCCCTGATGTTGGGGGCAGCCCCTTGCAGAGAGCCAAATGCATGGGGCAGCCCTCCAAAGCTATGAGGGTGATGCCTTTGCCCTAGTGGACCAGGAAGATGGGACCTTGAGCCAAAAGAGGATTGCTCCTGAGTCCTAAGGTCTCCTGGAATTTGCTTTGCTGGGTTGTCTGGCTTAGGTATGTCTGGGACCCTTGGCCCTTTTCTTCTTTCCCATTTGTTCCTTTTGGAAATGAGAACATCAATCACAGTCCTGTCCCACTATTGTATTTTCAAAGTGCATAACTTGTCTGGTTTCACAGAGTCACAGCCGGAGAGAAATTTTGCCTTAGCACCAATTGTCCTGGAGTCTCAGCCATGAGACTCATCGGAGAAGACTGTGCCCTGCAGGCTTTCAAAATGATGCTGGGATGAATTAAGACTCGTGGGGCTGTTGGGAGAATCTGGTGTCTTCTTCATGTGAGAAGGACGTGGATTTGGAGGGTCAGTGGGCAGAACGCCAGGCACAGAATTGTGTTCCCAAATTCAGGTGAATCCCATTGTGGCCTTTAGAAGGTAATGAAGGTGTAATGGGTCATACAGGTGGGTCTCCAGACTGGTAGGATTAGTGTGTGTCCTTATAAGAAAAGGTACGAGAGGTCTTGCACTCTGTCTTTGCCTTGAGAGGTCACGGTGAGAAGGTGGCCAACTGCAAGCCAGAAAAGGAGCTCTCACCAGAAACTGAACTGGCCAGCACCTTGATCTTGGACTTGTTAGCCTCCAGAACAATGAGAAAACAAATTTCTGGTGCATAAGCCCGTCGGCAGTACTTCATGAAGCAGCTTGAGATGACCAAGACAGAGCCGCGTGCAGACAGAACGCCGGGAGACGATCTTCGTTGTAGCTGTTTTGTTCTTTTTATTTATTTGCAGTTTGTCTTTGCACATGTCACATGTGAGATGCTAATAGGCAGACAGGAAGAGGGGTTCAGCAGGTGGCTGGGCGTGTTGAAGAGGGACAATGAGAACCAGCCAGGGCAGGGCAGGGTCTGGGGAGTTCTCAGCCCAGATGAGGCAGCACCCAGTGGGGTGGGGGGTAGATCAAGGAAAGAATCTGGAACAAATGTGAGAAGAAGGTCCAGGAAGGAGGCAGCCGGGGAATGAGGGGGCGGGGGGGGGGTGAAGCCTGTGGCTCTCGTGGCTCGGGGAGAAGGTTCAGGCCATTTGTCAACAGTGCCATCGCTGTACAGGCTCAAGTAGGCTGAAGAGCCAATGGGAAGCCCTGAGCTGTGGGTGGGAGGTGGCCTTTGGGGTCGTGCCAGTGAAGAGCTGGGGGGTGAAGTCAGGCAGCAGTGAAGAGAGACCTGGGAGCCAGACAGTGGGTTCCGTCCTACCTCCGGCTGCCGGGACAGAGCCACCGACTGCGTGGCTTAGAAACAGCGCACATCCATTTCTTACAGTTCTGGAGGCTGGATCGGGGTGTCAGCAAGGCAGGGTTCTAGAGTGGTCCCTCTCTAGAGGTCTCAGACCGATGAGTCTGTTCCGTCCTCACGTGGTGGAAAGAGGTCTAGATGGCTCCTGGGGTCTCTTCTAAGGGCACTCATTCCCTGCGCACGGCTCCACCCTTCTGACCTGGTCCTTTCTCCGAGGCCCCACGTCCAGATGCCTTCACACTGGGGTTAGGGTCCACACAGGAATTTTAAGAAAGCACGACTATTTCCACGGCAAGTGTAGACTGATTTCTAGATCTTTGCTTGTGAAAGACGGAGATGTGGAGGCAGCTCAGGGAGTAAACTCCAGGTACAGGCTTTTTTTTTTTTTTTTTTTTTAAATGTTTCCCAAACTCCATATTAAATCCCTGCTTTTGCACAAGGAATGATAGACAGCTAAAGAAACAACATCCCACCTCCTTGTGTTTTAGACCTTCACGCCTGTTTGTTTCCCCATCACCCAAAGACTCTCCTCCTTGTTGGTGTGCATCTCCTCTCCTCCTCACAAGCCTTGTGTTTGATAAGTGCCAGGATTCCCAGGATGCATGTGTTTATGACTCTGGGTGACTCTGTGTGTCTGAGTGTGAGGGTGTATGGGTGTGTGAATGTGTGCGCAAGTGTTTAAGAATGACTATGGGTGTGTAAATGACTGATGATGAGCGTGAATTTGCATACGAGTTGTATTTGAGTGACTGTGTGTGCATAAATATGTGTCTCTGTTGTGACTATGGTTATGCATGGGTGACATATATAATGAGTGTTTTGAGAATATGCATGAGCAAGTGTGTATGTGTGACTGTATGTGTATGAATGTGTGAGTCTCTCTGTGAGTTAATATATGTATACTATATGTGACTATATGTGACTGCGTGTGTGTGCTTTTGAGTCTGTGTGTGTGTGTGTGTGTGTGTAGGATGTGAATATACACTATGAATATACACTATATTCTGTGAAGATCAGATGCAATAAATGATAAATTTATATTTTACTGTAATTAAGAAAACAAAAGATCAAACCAGCCTACCCACAAAAACAATTACTGTGGCCACCACTTCCAACTTCAGATGCAGTTGGCAGGAAAATGCTGGAGGAGACCTATGCTTTCTCGTCTTACCCTAGGCACGCATGTGTGAGTCCTTCAGTCACGGAGATGGGTGGTCCAAAGGGATGTGATATGCGCCTGTTTTAAATTGCTTCATAGTTGAAGCTAAAAAGAAATATGTACTAGAACTTTTTTCTTGAAACAGCAAAATAATGTGTTAATTTAGGAAAAAAGTGATTCATACATGACTTGTATAATATTTGGCTTTTTAAATGCCACACATAGCATTTATCTGGTTTTTAGCCTTACTGGGAAATGGTCGTATCCAGCGAGGATAAAAGACTTCCAGCTGGGATAACTATCCTATAATTAGTGATGCGTTTTTAAAAAGGAAAACCAGAAATTATTGGAGACAGTTGATGTAAAAATCTCCACATTTCTAAAGTATGTGTGTTGCTAACATGACAGGCTGAGCCCTATGTTGCAGTATTACACACACACACACACACACACACACACACACCACCCCAGCTCCCCTTGCTAGGGTTTTTGAGGAAGTTGGTTTTCTTTCTATTGATTTCAGTAGAATTCACAGGAAGTCGGATCTTAGTCTTGTGAATTTCTGTCCGTAGTTCATGAGGGATTTTATCACAGTGGTGTGATGTGATGGGAAAAACGGCAAGGATTCTCTAGGGACAGTCTAATATGTGTTGTTTGTCATCTCTTCCTTTACCAGGGCAATGCAGCCGCTCTTTCCTCAGTGCTTCTAGAACATTCTGCTCATGTTCCTACTGTCACATTTCCCTTGTTGTGCTAGGAGTTTGCTCTCCCCACTGGACGAGGGCAGGGCTGGGGATGGAGCTGAGTGATGGAGTGCTTTCCCAGCACGTGCAAGTGCAAGGGCCTGGGTTGGGTCTAGCAACACACACACACATACACACACTCTCACACACACACACACACTCACACACACACACTCACACACACACAGATGTGGTTAACACATTGGACAGTAGTTCTCATCACAACTACTCAGGAGATTTAAAAAATGCTGTCAAGTGGGCTCCTGTGTGGATTTTGATCCTTTGGGACCATACGCCCAAACAGGACTGGACTTCCTGGGGACATGCCTTTGAAAGATGAAGGGGGAAGAATGGGGCAGGCAGGGAGAGCCATCAGACCACGGGCAGACCACTGGCCTCTGGGAATGGAAGGAGAGGGGAGGAGAAGGAGACCCGGTGGGGTGATCCTCAGATAGCAGTGCTGTTCTGAGAACATGCCGGTCATGCAGACGAGAGGCCCCCAGGCAAAAGTCTGCACCAGCCCTCCTTGGTGCTCAGCCACTGCCCCAGCAGAGTGCATGTGAGAGCCGTTGAGTGACCAGCGGTCGCAGAGTGCCTGGGACTGAGGGGGTTACCAGGATCCCAGACGTTCACTATGGAGCCTGAGAACCCTGGTGTGGCCCCAGCACAAATGCAAGGTGGGACCCAAAGGGGTGGCTCTGGGGGCTTCTTCCCTGGTCATTTCTTTTTAGAGAAAGCTGAATGGCACCTGCCTAGCTGTCCCTGCTCCTGTGGGTCCTCCTCACGGCTCTCCAGCTCTCCTCCGTCATCTGGTGTCTGACAGTTCAATTCTGTTCTGGACTCTCTCTCCAGAGTTAGTGTCAGATCCTACAGGTTACCAGACCCAGTCCCACGAGGCCACCCCCACTTCGGATGCCAGCTGGGGCCTTCATATTTATTTCAGTGCATGGAAAGGGGGGAGGGAAAGAGGCAGGTACCATTTTGGGGAGGTCTGCATAGGGGAGGCAGATACAGGAGAGGTCGGGGGCCTGGAACTGGGCCCAGAGGAGCCAGTTCATTTTCTGGGCTGGTTCTGCTTGTTGGGGGTCTGCTGTTGGTGGGGAGCCACGTGGAGGCACGGGAAAGGCCCTGGAGTCCAGGGCCAGTGGGCTCAGCCAGCCAGTAGCCTCAGTACAAATGGTTCTAAATGACAAAGAGACAGGTGCCAGGAGCTTGGGTCTTTATTTCACATCCTGAGTCCTTGTTGCAGGGGTCAGATTGACCCAGGCTTCCTAATTGCACAATTATGAGAATGAGAGCCACTTGGGACCCTTGGCACATCCACCCTCCTCAGCTGCTTCTGAACCTCAGGCTCCAGGAGATTCCAAAGCTAAATAAAAAGGGAAATTAAGAAAAACTTCACAAGGAGCCGTTTCCGTTCTACACAGCTGATTTTTTTTTTAAATCTCTTCTTTATCTTTGTATTAGTTACCTAGAGCTGCTATAACAAAATGCCACACCCTTGGTGGCTTAAAGAAGAGAAATTTATGGATTCACAGTTCTGAAGTCTAGAAGTCCAAGATCAAGGGGCCAACAGGGTCAGGTCCTTCTGAGGACTGTAAGGGAAGCATCCCTCCCAGGCCCCTCTCCTCAGCTGCGAGATGACTAGCTTCTCCCCGGGTCTATGCCATCTTTCTTCTGTGCATGTCTATTATTCAGATTTCTCTTTTTATAAGGACAGTAGTCCTATTGGATCAGACCCACCCTCATGATCTCACCTATCTTAGTGAACTGCATCTCAAATGACCCTATTTCCAAATAAGGTCACATTTTGAGGGGTTAGGACTTCATCACATGAATTTGGGGTAGGGGGACACAAGTTAACTCATAACAACCTCTTTAAAATGTTTACCGTTTCATTTTTCTTTTTGGTGCAAATCAGAAGAACACAGCAGCCTGATAATAACAAGATAACTCAAATTGCAGCCCTGATGGATTGGGTTACTAGACATTGATTTTTGCTTGGTCCATGGAATCAATGTCATCTTGGCTTATTTGTGGGTTTGTGGGGGTTTTCACACCACTCTTCTGTTCTCAGAAGCCCCAAACAGCTCCGTGAATAAATGCCACAAAGATGATTTATGCTGCGTAACAATGTAATGCAGAACAGATGGAATCTAGCTAAATTCTATGGTTGATGGCAAAGAGCTTCTGTCTGGGGCACACCAGTGCCTTGCACAGGGAAACTGATTCGAAAAAGGAAAAATAAAGTAAAAGAGAGATTAAACTGTCTCTGCCCGGGTCTCATTAATGGGATTTTCACCTGGGGGAACTGCACTTTAGAGGACCACTGAAGTTTCTTTTCTTTGTGAAATGGATTTTTGCTTTGAACTTGAAGTATAGCTTAAAAGTGAGTTTTTCTGGGCCAGCACATGAATCAAACCCAGGTGTTGGTGTCGGGAGGGGGGGGGTCTCGCCCGTTCTTTGTGATGCGCCAGGTTCTTCTCAGGGCTGCTACTCAAGCTCACGGCTCTATGGCCGTGGCTGACCTTGTTCACAGGTCCTTTGACTTGAAACAGTTTAAAAAGATCCTTTCCATAATGATCAATGCAGCACTAGGGTTTCTGCCAGGATACAAGAAGACGGAGAACGCCAATTTTGTGCCTTCTCTCTAGAAAGACTGACTGATGGCAGGAATTTCATTTTGTCCAGTTATTCCCAAGAGAGAACAAATATTTGTGATCCAATCAAAGGGAATCCAAGAATAGCAAAGAGCCTGATCACAATTTCTGGGAAGCATAGGGGGAATGTGACACAGTGACCCCAAAATGCGATATTCTGTTTAGCCACATTCTTAACAAAGAGCCTCTGGCCATATCATCATCACGGCTGCCTATAAACCACTTTGCAGCATATAAAACTTGAAAGAAGGAACAAGGCTCCTTGTCGGAGAAAATGCCCGTTTATTGAGGAACAGCTCTGCTTATTTATAGAGCTGGGGGTGGTTTTACAGTTACCACAGTTTAACAGTTTAATGGTTTGACAGTTGGCATGGGGTGCTTTCTGATTGGTGGGTAAGGATCATGTGAGCCAGCAGGGCTAGTCTAATTGGTGGGTAAGGATCATGTGAGCCAGCAGGGCTAGTCTGATTGGTGGTTAAGGATCATGTGAGCCAGTAGGGCTCACCATTGGACGGCTCTTCTGGGGGATGGGGAAGTTAATCTTTGGAGCCGGGGTGACTCCCAACAAAACTCTTTCCATTTGGGGTCCTAGTTTCCCTATCAGCACCCCTATAGGTGGGTAGAAGAGAATTTGTCCTTATGGTCCTCAAGGAAATAGAATCTCGGAGTAAAAGGGAATTATCTAATATTATGTGGGTAGCCATGGGTAGAGATGGGCCTGGTATTCTAACCCAAATGCCAGAAATCTTATTTTTAATTTTTAAAAATTGTAAATTGTACGATTCAAGTACAAATATGCCCATGCAGTTTAAAGAATGATATAAAATGTACACTGTGTACCTCCCTCTTGGGTGAAGAGGAGCATTTCTGGTCCCAGGGAGGTGGAATCCTGCTTCTCTGTAAATACCTGGCTCTCCTTCCCCTGGAGGTAATGGAAGCCTTGATTTTTATGCTGATCATGCTCTTGCTTTCCTTTGTAGTGTTATTATCAAAGTGTGTATTCCTAGTGACATATTATTTATTTTGAAAGACAGAGGGACAAGCACGCCTCTAGCTGTGTAAGGAAAGGCCAACATTGTCTCTGCTGGAGGCTCCTGGTGGAATGAGCTGATCTCAGGGTCCTGGTGGGGTGAGCCCTCTTGAGCGCTTACAAGAGCCCTCAGGGAAAATCAAGGAAAGGCTCTGAGTCTTGGGCAGGCAAATGCTTGGGACAGGCAGGGGCCCTGGCAGGGCTGTTCTGTGGATCTCTGAGCCATTGACCTCCCCATGTTTTCTGCTTCTGAGCTCATGGAGGATGGTCTTTACCAATCAAGAGGATGCCCAAATAGGGCTCCTCTGAGGGGTGAATGTGTGTCTCCACTGATCCAAGGCGGCAAATTTTTGCAGGGGGGATTCTGGGAGTTGAACCCAGGGGCACTTAACCACTGAGCCACATCCCCATTCCCCAACCCTTTTTTGTATTTTGTTTAGAGACAGGGTCTCACTGAGTTGGTAAGAGCCTCGGTAAGTTGCTGCGACTGGCTTCAAACTCTCCATCCTTCTTTCTCAGCCTCCTGAGCTGCTGGGATTAAGGCATGTGCCACCATGCCTGGCCCAAGGCGGCAATTATCAAAAAGAGCAGAAACTTCATTGTCTACCATACAGTGAGAATCAATGGTTAAAAGTGTGGATTCTGTGGTATCATATCATTTATGGCAAAATGTATGGAACTGGAGGGCATTAAGTGAAATTAAATAAGTCAGACACAGACAAATACAGTGCCTTCTCTCTCATAGGTGGAAGCTAAAATAACATCCATCTGAATGTAGACTAGTGACTCCTACAGGCTGGGAAGGGTGGGTGAGGATGGAGGAGGTTGGGCATCAGGTGCAGAACCAGGTTAGACAGAAGTGATCCGTTTAGTGTGCGACGGCATACCTGGGTCCCTGTGGTGCACAGTAAACTATTATATTTTTTGTGGAGAACTTGAGGAGAGGAGATCGAACACTCCACACACAAAGTAACACCGAGAGACAGGTCAGCCACCTGATTTGATTAGTGCACACGTATCAAGCCATCACACTGAAGTCGGACAGAAGGGGCGGGACACCCGAGGAATTTTCAGGAAGCAGGTTATTGACTGCAGGGTTCAGGGGTGACTTTTGCCTAAGAATTCTTCCTCTGAACAATGAGCACAGAGATTCTTGGTACTTTATAGCCAGTGGGGGTGGGGGCTCAGAGGCCGGCCCATCCTCTAGACAGGTGGGGGTTTTACAAGTAGTTTACAAAGAGGACGCTACAAACCACAATGCCTTCTGCAGATTTTTGCTGATAGCTGATGTTCTGTGCAAAAAGCTCTCTGACAAGAAGAGAAACTTACATGTCACAAATATGGTGGGGGGTTTCTGCTTAATTATGGTAAGGCTCTTCTGGATGGGGGTCTTGGCATGTTTCAACATGGTACCCTATAAATATGTACAATTCAAATAATAATAATAATAATTTTTAAAAATTGAATAAATGAATAAAAAACCCTTATGAATTGTTTAAAAATAAGGGACTTGTTTCTGGAGCCGGTTTCCCTGGGTTTGAAATTTGGCTTCTCCATGACCCTGAGGCTATTTAACCTCTCTGAGCTTCATTTTTCTTATTTGTAAAAAGAGATTAATAAGGACACCTGCTTAGTGGGCTTCCTTAGAGAACAGAAGAGTCAGTATTTTGAAGAGCCAGGAACTTTGCCTTACATACAACATGTAGGGTGCACATGGGACATGTGTACATGGATAGGGACGTGCCACATGGATAAGTGCACAAGTGTGTGTGCCTGCGCTTGTGCACATCTGTGATCAATCCGTCTGTGCTGGGATCACCTAGTGGAGAGGTCTCCTGCTGATGATCACTCCACCGGGAGGCTGGCTCTGGGTCACCCTCCTCTGATCAGGACTGCCCCATGATTTCTGTTTAATCATCAGCCAGGGGTCTCTGTTCCTTGTTTTCCTGGGAATTCCTCTTACCTCCATGGTTTCTTTCCTAATTTTACTGGAGCATATTTTTCAGGCGCTTCCAATCAAGAGTACATGGGAGGTAAAGATTTCGAGACCCTGAATTTATGAAATTGTATTTTACCCTCATATTTGATGATTTCGCTCATAGAATCTTCTGAATTAGAAATGGTAGAAATTATTTACCTTTAGAATCTTGAAGCCATCTCTCCGTTGTCTTCCTGCGTTGTTGTAGAGATTTCCGAAGCCATTTGAGTCCCCATCTGTTGCATGTGATCTATTTTTTTCCCCTCTCTATAGACTTTTGGAATCTTCTGTTACTTTCATCTTCTGAAATTTCTCAGTGATGTGTCTTTTGGTAGACTTATTTTTATCTATTTTTCTGGGTACTTGGTGATGAGCCTGCAATCTGAAAATTCATACCTTGTTGTGGTTTGGATGTGAGGTGTTCCCCCTCATGTGTGAGACAGAAGGTTTAGAGGAGAAATGATTGGGTTGGGACAGCCTTAACCCAATCAGTGAATTGATCCCTGATGGGATTAACTGAATGGGACCTGGAGGCAGGTGGGGTGTGGCTGGAGAAGGTGGGGCATGAGGGTGTGGCTTTGGGGTACATATTTGTATTGGCAAGTGGAGTCTCTCTGTTTTCTGATCATCGTATGAGCTTCGCTTCGCCACACTCTTCCACCATGAAGTGCAGCCTTATCTTGAGCCCCGAGGAATAGAGCCGGCTGTCCATGGACTGGGATCTCTGAAACCACGAGCCCCCAAATAATTTTCCTCCCCTAAAATTGTTCTGGTGAGATCTTTTAGTCACAGCAGCGAAAAAGCTGACTAAAACAATACCCCTCAGTTCTGGTCTTTTTCTTGCAATATTTCATTGACGATTTCTTCTTCATCCATTTTCTTCTCTGAAATTTCTTTTAATTTAAGATCAAACTTCTGGACTGGTCTGCTGATTTTCCTTCATATTTTTTCTACGCCATAGGACATGTTTCCAGTCTTATTTCCCCACATGTCAACTGAGTTTTTAATCTGTGCCATCATGTTTTTAATTTCTAAGAGCCATTTTCATTTGTTTCCTGAATCATCTTCTTTTTAAAAAATAGCATCCTGTGCATTGTTTCTGGATGAAAACTTCTCTTGTCTCTCCAAGGAGATTAAAGCTGTTTTAAATTCCTTTTCTCTTTCTCTAAATAGTGTTTGGAGGTCTCCCAGATAATAATTGTTGGAACCTAGATTCAAACTCAGGCAGTCTGAGTTCATAGCCTGCTCTTTGACCACTGTACTAAAGTGCCTTCATTTAGATAAACATGGATTTGGGCCAAGCTAAGAAGCTGGCTAAACACAAACATCATTTTTTTTTTCTGAAACACCACCAAAATTAAATGAAGGGATCTCTTAAAAAAACTTATGAGAGTGAAAAACATAGGTACTAATAGCAACAAGATTTAGGAAATTGGGCTTTTGTAAGAAACTAATGATTTAATTCATATAAAAGACTTAATACAGTGTCTGGCACACAATAAATGATCAAATACATTCACTATTATTAAAATAACAATTCAAATAAACTTTTTTTTCCAAATTATTCTACATATCTTGTATGTAATCTAAGAGCTTTCTGGTATTTAGCTAGGTTCTTGTTTTCAAATATCAGTGTTAAAGAAGACAGAAACTTTATCATGTTAAAATGATATTATAATGTTTAACTGAATTAATTTATATTCTGTAGAAAAAAATCTGATGTAAAACCGAGGAAAGGAACATATTATCAAGAATCTGGATATTATACAATTTATGGTGTATGGTGTAGTAGAGGTTTAGATATTTTAGTTCAACTAGAAAATTCCCAAAGAAAACACTAAACTAATATGAAAACTGCATATAAATTATTATATGAAAGCAGAATCTCTGTATTATAATGAAATTAAATAATGTCAACAAATATTTATTAATTGTTGATAAAACAACAATAAAAGCAAGGTACCGATTTTGGGAAGAATATAAAGATGAAGTCTGAATCTATGCCTTCAAGATCCTCATGAGGGCTGATGGGATTTACCAGTTAGCTACTAATCAAAGCAGAATTAAGTAATGACTCTAACACAAAGATGAGAAAAATACAACTTAAAGAGTTCAGCAAAGGGAACAATTAAAGTCAACCTAGGAAACTGGCAGACTTCATGGATGAGGGGGCATTTGAACTTGATTTTGAGATTGGGCCAGGAGTGTTTGTTTTGGTTGAAGATACTACAAGAGCAAGGCCCTGAAATGGAGAAATTAGTGGCCTATTCCAAGTCATGTCTGGCATCTGAGATATGGTCCATTTTTACCTCTTACTGTATCCAAGACAGAGTTGAACAGTTTGAATGTTAATTTTTCTTAAATGAGTCTATTAATTGATGTTGTTTCATAAGCAGATAGTAATTCATTAAGGACAGGTAGGTTTCATACAATGTAGGTTTTTTTGTTCCCCATAAACTAATCCCACAACATTGGTACAAGGCAAGTTCTCAGTAAATGCCTATTGATTGATTCAGGAACTTGTTGCTGCTTAGATAAAACATTTTAATGTAAGAAAATGTGGAGCGCAACACAAAAGCAGTAATCAGGAAGTATCTAGGATTCCCAGATAGTTTCAAAAATATTTTCCAGCTTGGCTGTGGAGATATTTGACTCTTTAGTGTCTAAAACAAACCTCTAGAGTCTTCAAGAAGGAATTTATTTATTTATTTTGTGTTAAGCAATAATCTTTATATAACACATAGTGCTACATCATCAATGTATAATTTCTACAATTTGATATCAACGATTGGGTATTCCCTACAACCTTCTACTTAGGATGAGAATAAAAGTATTTTGGAACCATTTGAAAGCATATTTCATTTTTAATACACCATTAGCTGTCGAACTCCTTGCCTAAATATTTTTAACATAATTTTTATTAGAGTTTTATAGTTACAGTAGTTGGATTCATCCTGACAAACTCATACATGCATGAAATTCAATTGCAGTTCATGATCCCCCCAGCCCTCTGCCTTTTCAAGAAGGAATTTATTTTTATTGGACATCAATTGTAAAAAATCAAGCCATTTAAAATGTGTTTTCCTCCTGCTGAAAGTGCTCGCACTGAAGTTTCCAGAACTTGGAAGTTTGAGGAAGAACACTAAAAGAGCTAGATCATATCTTCAAATAGAGTTCACTGGTTTCAGAAGTCTGTGCTGTGTGAAGGGTACACCTCTGGCAACATCTAAGCTATCTGCTTGACTGCCTAAGGAGATTCCTGCCCTCAGAACTGGATTCATTTTTTAATTAAATTATTTATTTATTCTAATTTGTTATACATGATGGCAGAATGCAATTCATTTCGTATCACACAAAATCAACTCATTGATTATACACAAAGTATTTTCACACCATTCGTGTCTTCATACATGTACTTAGGATAATGATGTCTGACTCATTCCACCATCATTCCTACCCCCTTACCTCCTCCCTTCAGCTCCCTTTACTTTGCCCTATCTAAAGTTCCTCCATTTTTTCCATGCCCTCACCCCTCCCATAGCCATTATGAGTCAGCATCCTCATATCAAAGAAAACATTTGGCCTTTGGTTTTTTGGGATTGGCTTACTTTACTTGGCATTATATTCTCCAGCTCCATCCATTTACCTGCATATGCCATGATTTTATTTTCTTTTAATGCTGAGTAATATTCCATTGTGTATATTTACCAAAGTTTCCCTAACCATTCATCTACCGAAGGGCATCTGGGTTGGTTCCACAATTTAGCTATTGTGAATTGTGCTGCTATAAAGATATGGCTGTGTCCCTATAATATGCTGTTTTTAAGTCCTTTGGGTATAAACCAAGGAGTGGGATAGCTGGATCAAATGGTGGTTCCATTCCAAGTTTTGCAAGGAATATCCATACTGCTTTCCAGATTGGCTGCACCAATTTGCAGTCCCACCAGCAATGTATGAGACTGGATTTATTTTAAGAGAGCTAATTTTCCGTTTGTTATATATCTGACTTAGCATTAGAAGCCCAGCTTCAACAATGAATCCATTTACAACATATCCAGAACTCAGACCATTTGTCATGATTTCCATTTGCTTAACCCTCATCTTATGGGACACACACAGTATCTTTGTGCCATGATCGTGTTCTACTCAGTCAACCAAGATAGAATGCTTATTTCTGCAAGGTTTTGCCTGGATGAGATCCTAAAAGGTGCATTTCCTTACCTGCAGAAATATTGAAGGAAGTTGTCCGCATCTGAAAGCCCCTAGCAAAGAACAATAATACAAAACTGTATAAAGTATAAATCCTGGCTGACCAATTTAATTTTTCAGGGACATTGTGGCAAAGCCTGATTTATGGAGAGGAAACCCTGGACATAATCTGCTCTAACTTTGCAAAGATTTTAGGTCTGGGCTTATAGGAACATGCCTCAAATAAGCTCCTTCAGGGTGCCTAATGAGGACACTGGTGCCGAAACGAAGCACGGCTCCCTCATTAGGCTTGGGATTTGTTCTTCCTGGGATGTTGACCTCATTTCCAGGACAGTGTGGGAGGTGAAGGAAAAGGGATGTGCAGAACAGGTTTCTGCAAGGTCCGGAGTGTCTTCAGCAATGTTTGTCCACTGCTCTTGGCATTTACAAAGCACATTGCACATTGCTCTTGGCAGTCGGGTAGGTGGAAGGCGTGTGTGTTTGTGGGGTGTGGAGGGGAGGTGTGGACAGCCAAAACACCAGTCCTTTGAATAAATTGACTTTCAATTCTGACATTTTAGTGAGCTGATTTTCTGTGCCTAACAATGCCCTAGGCTAAAATACTGTATTAATCAAAGAAATCTGAGCATTGTCCTTTTAAAGGATCTTATAGTAACTTAACTTGGTTGGTGTTTTTTTTTTTTTCCCCTCATAGGAAGTTATATTAGCACAAGATTCAGTTGAGATGAATGTCTTATTGACATTCACAAAATGCCCATCCTAGTGAACCCAAGTTAACCTCAGTTGGATTTATAACTTTCCACATTGGTTGCCTATTTCGGATGGAAAGCCATTTAAGGACGGGGCAACCTTTCTGTCTTTGTGTCCCCAGTGCTTATCAGTATAGTGCCTCACAAATAGTAGAAGCTCAGCAAAAGTTTTGGGAGAGAGAACACAAGGCAAGGGTGGGGTGGGGTCAGGAGATGATGTGCTGAGTTCAGGAACTTATGAGGCCAACCAGCCCCAGAGTTGGATGTGGTAGAGGAAGAAAAATTGGGGACAGGGGGCTTGTGGGGCTCAGATTTGGGAAATAAAGCAGGTCAATTCCATCAGGGGTGAGAAATGAGAGTAAAATGCCAAACCAAAAAACATTCCCAGATCAGAGCAGGAGGGATCAACAGAGGACAAGTGATAGAGTTAGGATAAGCAGGTAACAGTTCCCACCAAGTACCTTGGACAGTGTTCTGGGAATGCTAATGAGGACGCCTCTGCCCTCCTCTGGCCAGTGGGAGTGCCACTTGGATTATGGTGTTACCACAGTCAACTTAAGTAATGCACAGGGAAAGATTTGCCAAAGATTAATAAATTTATTTGAGAATAGCAGAACATTGCTGTGGGAATGCTTGTACCATGGTAAACAGTGAGTAGATTCAAGAAGTTGATGCAAGGGGAAGTTTTTAAAGGTAAAAACAAGAAGAATTACATGTTACTTTGATGCAGTAATCCTCAGCCACAAGGATTAATGATATGGTGGTACCAGTCCAAGGCTGGACAGATGTCTTTGCAGAAGTATTCTTTGTGTAATGGGGCAGTGGCCTCTGTAAAGTTACGGTTCTGACATAGAATAAGAACCTTTGTGATTGGTTCTTACTGTCAGGCATCCGGGCCTGAGTCCCCTCCTTCATAATCTCCCAACTTTACTTATGATTGTTATTTTGGTTAGGACTTGCCAAAGGTGACTCCATTTTGATTCTGACAACTTTTATTGCACCAAGTGGCCCAACACGATCTCTAGAATTAATCTCTGCCTCTTCCTCTGGGATCTTTATCTCTTGTAATATTTTCATAAAGGCAAAATTGGGTAAAATGAATGACATGCTCTGCCTTCTTTTGTGTGAGTTTTATTTACCCAGGAATCATAGTGACTCTTTAAAAAAACTATTCTTCACAGCTCTGAACAGTGTCCTACCCAGAGTAGGAGCTTCAGGAAGTCTAGGTGGAGAAGCTCTCTGCATCCCTGATGGAAATACCATGGGGAACCATCCTATGTCCTGCTCCCTTGCAGGGCAAGTGGAGTTTGTGGGGCAGCTGCGCCTTGGACAATGCTCCCTGGAGGGCACTGGTGACCCACTGCCAGGCAAGTTTCCCAGTTGTTTGGAGCTGGGGAAAATAGCACAAAATGATTCTGATTCTGGGAGTCGGGTCTAAAACATATGTAGGATAAGGGTACTGTGGTGCCTATCTCAGCAGGGGCTGAAGTCGAGCTGACAGTGGAGGGGAAAGAACCTGGGCAGAGGGAAGCAGGAGGGCTGGGAATTCAGTGGGTCAGTGTGTTGTGGGGCAGGTCGTTCAGAAGACACACCAAGTCCCAGTTTTGTCCAAGTTGAAGAATCTTTAGCTGGCCGGCTGGTGACTGCTCCCTGCAGGACCCATAACTGTCTCTGCAAGGAACAGTCACGAGCCTGATCATTTTATGATATTTCAAGGCAAAAACCACATCCGGGTTGACGTAGCTGCAAGCAAGCAAGTACAGAAGCGGAATTGGCAGTTAACAAGACAATGCAATGGGTACATTGGTATTTCCCACGGGACTTTCCAGGTTGGTGTAGCAGCAAGCAAGCAGAAGGGAAGTGGGTCAAAATGACCCTAGTTTGGTACAAGTTAGAGAATGGTTACTAACATCTGGACAATCAATCTCTGACAAGGTACATTGCCCAAGAAAAATGGACACCAAAGAGAGCAATTTTACATTGTCTAAGCATTGCTATTTTGTGTTGCAAAGTATGCTGTGCTAGGTAACTATCAATGGATACAGAGGCTGGGCTTTCCCACGGGAGAAGCATTTCTTACATGATATGGAGTCTCAGGGTAAAATGGAGTCTGTTTGGTCATTGTCCACACAGTCTGGCCCATAACAAGTGGATGGAAGTCTGCACTGATCTGGAGATGTGGCTCCTGTGCTAATTGTTACTTTGCTTTGTTTTTGGTTCACATCGGAGTGAAAAGCATCCATTTCTCAGGAAGGGGCAGAAGAAGAGAGGGACCCACCTTTCACTTAAGATGGTTGATAACCAAAGAATAGTGTCACGTTGGACAGTCTCAGTCTCAGCTTTTATTTGGAAGAGGAGAACAGACTTGCCTGAATTCTCTACTTCTCTTTTGATTGCTGCTGAAAGATAGATGTCTAGGCTGTTCACATAGAGGAGCCCGAACATTTTACAATAGGAAATTCAACCTGTGCCCAGAGGGTGGCCATTTGGATTCCCAGAGTGCTTGAAGCTCTGCAGTATGTTGTTTCCAGGAAAAATGTATTTGATGTCTATTGATGTCAAACGAGATATGTGCCTGTCACTAAGTACTCTCTTACTTTTGTCCACAAAGATAGGGAGAATGCTCTTGATGGCAAAGAGAGAGATTTGTACTGACTTACCTAGCAACCAGCAACTCGTTTTTTTTTTTTCCTGATTTGTTGCTTTTTAAAATTCTACATTACATTAATTTGGGTCCAAGGCACAAGATTCCTGTTTATGTTTGACAGCTTCTGGACACAAATAAGAAAATGGAGACACTTCCTTTTGGGTATTTAACTTCCTAACTGAGCTACAGGATCTGGGAGAATTTGTCATACAGTTGAGGAAAATATATAAATTGGGGGATGCCACAGTCTGGCTGGGCACAATCAAGAGCCACTTGTCAAAAGAAACTAACTTTATTTTTAGAACCACACACGCCAAACAAAACAGACTCTCAGGAAAAATCCTCAGAGCCTCAACTGCCACCACCGGCTTTTCCACAAGCCTCTCTCTCCCACACAAGCTTCTCTCCACCTCCCACAATCCTCCTGCTCTTGAGGCCGATTGGCTGGGTCACATGGGCGGAGCCAAAAAAGTCCCCCAATGAGCAGCTCCGTGGTCTGAAAGGGCAGGGAAACAGCCCAATGAGCATCACCGCAGAGGAGCCAATCAGCTAGATGTTGCTAGGGCCGCTGTGAGCCAATCATCAGCTGGCAGCTGGAAGTTTGCTGGGGCCCCTTCGGCTCTGGCTCTCAACAGGGGGAAAGAAAGGGACTGTCAGGGGGGATCCCAGGCTTCTGTCCTCCCAGCTGCAAGCTGAGCACTGGGGCCTCTTTCCTCTTGGACGCCAGCCACGGGTGTTGCCCCTTTCTCCGTCCAGCCCACACTCATCCGTTTCATTCCCACTGACTGGCCCCTTTGCTTAAGGTTTGGCTTGCTGGTGCCTGTCCTGACTTTTCTGTGAGTGACAAAAATGTGGTCCTGGATGGATAATTCAGGGGACTTGGGTTCTAATCCTAGCTCTGCACTAACTTGCTAATAAACATGAGCGGGGCAGTTAGTTTTTTAGTTAATTTAGGCTAAATGATGCTATGGGAATAAATAAGCTCTGCAATCTCTGGGTTTCCCCATGAAAGTTAGTTTTCTTGCTTATGAAAAATCCCATGAGTGTTGGACAGCTCTGTGGGGCTGCTTTTTTTTCTGGGGGATGGATCAGAGATTTGGGCAGCTTTCCTAATAGTGGTTCTCCCACCTCAACATGGGGCCACCAAGGGGAAAGAGAGATTTTCCCTGTTCCATCTGGGAAGCAACCTGCAACTGTGGTTCATAAGGTATGGACCAGAACTAGACCAGAACGTGACTGAAACCTACCTGCAGGGGGAGCTGGGAAACGAGGGAGAGGTCTGGAATACTTAGCAGCACCCCAACTCTCTCTGCCACTCTTTGCATCTTTGAATCTTAGTCTAGTCATCTGCAAAATGCTGGGGTTGGACCAGGTAATTCCTAAGGGCCCTTTTATGGCTGTAAAGATCTAGGAGTCTGTGACTAATCATACCTCCACGACTCCAGCTAAGTGTTCAAACTCCTCCTTGGAGCATAATTCTATTTTTAAAAGGAATAGATTAGCATTATCTCCTCCCACTCACTTTATTGTCCTGTTGAAGGGTCTCACTTTTTTTTAATCCATGCAAACTATTCTTTCTTTTTAGAAAAAAATCATACAAAATAGAAAAAAATTCTGTAGGTTAAATCTCTTTAAAAACAAATTCTTTAGCTGGAAGAATGTAAGAGAATTTGAATTGTTTATGGTCTTTTACTTCTTAAGCAGATGATGCAAAAAACGTGTGGTAAGAACACACCACTCGCTATTTAACAGGGAAAACATCCGCTTGACCTTACATTAAATCATTAGAAATTATATCTAACTTGGTGCTCTGATTTCTCAGATAAGTAAGCATTTTTTATTGATTTTATTATTCACAACAGTGGAATGCATTACAATCCTTATTACACATACAGAGCACATTTTTTCATATTTCTGTATATAAAGTATGTTCATGTCAATTTATGCCATTATACGTGTACTTTTTTTTGCATTACAATTCTTAATACACATATATACCACAATTTTTCATATCTTTGTACATAAGTTATGTTCACACCCAATTCAAGTCTTCATACATGTACTTTGTATAATGATCACCATCACATTCCACCACCTTGCTAATCCCCTTCCACCTCCCTTTTCCTCCCACCCTCTTCCCTATCTAGAATTAATCTAACTCTTCCATGCTCTCCCTCCCTACTCCACTATGAGTCACACCCCCCCTTATATCAGAGAAAACATTCAGCATTTGTTTTTTGGGGATTGGCTGACTTCACTTAGCATTATCTTCTCCAATGCCATCCATTTACCTGCAAATGCCATGATTTTGTTCTTTTTTAATGCTGAGTAATATTCCATTGTGTATAAATGCCACATTTTTTTTATCCATTCATCCACTGAAGGACATCTAGTTTGGTTCCACAGTTTAGCTATTGTGAATTGTGCTGCTATAAACATTGATGTGGCTGTGTCCCTGTAGTATGCTGTTTTTAAGTCCTTTGGGTATAGTATGAGAAGAGGAATAGCTGGATCAAATGGTGGTTCCATTCCCAGATTTCCAAGGAATCTCCACACTGCTTTCCAAATTGGCTGCACCAATTTGCAGTCCAACCAGCAATGTATGAGTGTACATTTTTCCCCACATCCTTGCAAATACTTGTTGTTGTTTGTCTATACCTGCCATTCCGACTAGAGTGAGGTGATATCTTAGAGTAGTTTGATTTGCATTTCTCTGATTGCTAGAGATGATGAGCATTTTTTTCATATATTTGTTGATTTATTTTATGTCCTCTTCTGAGAAGTGTCTGTTCAGGTCCTTGGCCCATTTATTGATTGGGTTATTTGGTTTTATTGTGCTTAGCTTTTGAGTTCTTTATATATCCTAGAGATAATGCTCTATCTGATGTGGGAGGGGTAAAAATTTGCTCCCAGGATGTAGGCTCTCTGTTCACCTCATGGATTGTTTCTTTTGCTGAGAAGAAACTTTTTAGTTTGAATCCATCCCATTTATTGATTATTGTTTTTAATTCTTGTGCTATAGGAGCCTTATTAGGGAAGTTGGGGCTTAATCCCACATGATGAAGATTAGGGCCTACTTTTTCTTCTGTTAGACGCAAAGTCTCTGGCTTAATTCCTAGGTCCTTGATCCATTTTGAGTTAAGTTTTGTGCATGGTGATAGATAGGGGTTCAATTTCATTTTGTTGCATATGGATTTCTAGTTTTCCCAGCACCATTTGTTGAAGATACTATCTTTTCTCCAATGCATGTTTTTGGCACCTTTGTCTAATATAACATAATTGTAACTTTGTGGGTTAGTCTCTGTGTCCTCTATTCTGTACCATTGGTCTACTGGCCTGTTGTTGTGCCAATACCATGTTGTTTTTGTTTCTATTGCTCTGTAGTATAGTTTAAGGTCTGGTATAATGATGCCACCTGCTTCACTCTTCCTGCTTAGAATTGCTCTAGCTATTCTGGGTCTCTTATTTTTCCATATGAATTTCATGATTGCTTTTTCTATTTCTATGAGGAAAGCCATTGGGATTTTGATCAGAATTGCATTAAACCTGTATAGTGCTTTTGATAGTATGGTCATTTTGATAATATTAATTCTGCCTATCCAAAAGCAAGGTAGATCTTTCCATCTTCTAAGGTCTTCTTTGATTTCTCTCTTTAGGGTTCTGTAGTTTTCATTGTATAGATCTTTCACCTCTTTTGTTGATTCCCAAGTATCTTTTTTTTTGAGGATATTATGAATGGGGTAGTTTTTCTCATTTCCTTCTCAGAGGATTTGTCACTGATACATAGAAATACCTTTGATTTATCGGTGTTGATTTTATATCCTGCTACTTTGCTGAATTCATTTACTAGTTCTAGAAGTTTTCTGTTGGGTTTTTTTGAGTCTTCTAGGTATAGAATCATATTGTCAGCAAATAGTGCTAGTTTAAATTCTTCTTTTTCTATACTCATTCTTTTAATTTCTTTCTGTCTAATTGCTCTGGCCAGTGTTTCAAGAACTATGTTGAATAGAAGTGGTGAGAGAGGGCATCCCTGTGTTGTTTCAGATTTTAGGGGGAATGACTTCAATTTTTCTCCATTTAGAATGATATTGGCCTGAGGCTTAGCGTATATGGCTTTTACAATGTTAAGCTATGTTCCTGTTATCCCTAGTTTTTCTAGTGTTTCTAACATAAAGGGATGCTGTATTTTGTCAAATGCTTTTTCTGCATCTATCAAGATGATCATATGATTCTTATCCTTAAGTCTATTGATGTGATGAATTACATTTATTTATTTATTTAAGAGAGAGAATTTTTTAATATTTATTTTTTAGTTTTAAGTGGAAACAACATCTTTATTTTATTTTTATGTGGTGCTGAGGATCGAACCCAGCACCCCGCGCATGCCAGGTGAGCACGCTACCACTTGAGCCACATCCCCAGAATTACATTTATTGATTGTTGAACCAACCTTGCATCCCTGGGATGAATCCCACTTGATCATGGTGCACAATCTTTTTAATATGTTTTTGTATGTGATTTGCCAGAATTTTATTGAGGATTTTTGCATCTATGTTCATTAGAGATATTGGTCTGAAGTTTTCTTTCTTTAATGTCTCTTTGCCTGGTTTTGGAATCAGGTGATATTGGCCTCATAGAATGAGTTTGGAAGTACTCCTTCTTTTTATATTTCCTGAAATAGATTGAAGAATATTGGTATTAGTTCTTCTTTAAAGGTCTTGTAGAACTTGGCTGTGTATCCATCTGGTCTTGGGCTTTTCTTGGTTGGTAATCTTTTGATGGCTTCTTCTATTTCCTCACTTGATTTTGATCTGTTTAAGTTGTGTATATCTTCCTTACTCAATCTGGGCAAATCATATGACTTAAGGAATTTATTGATGCCTTCACTGTCTTCTATTTTATTAGAATATAAGGTTTCAAAGCAATTTTTAGTTATCTTCTGTATTTCTGTAGTGTCTATTGTGAAATTGCCTTTTTCATCACGTATGCTGGTAATTTGAGTTCTCTCTTTCTCTCCTTCTCTTCGTTAGCATGGCTAAGGGTCTGTCAATTTTATTTATTTTTTCAAAGAACCAACTTTTAGTTTTGTCTATTGCCGCAGTCCGGCTGCAGCAAAATAACCGGGGGTGACGAACGACTTGTGTAGATCGATACAGCAGGAGAGGGAGCCGTTTATTGTAGGACAACAGAGGTATTTATACATTTTGCACAGCTTATCTTAATTAGCATAAACTAGATACACCAGTCAACCAATAAGGAATCTCCACACTTAATGGCTCACTGGCGTTACTTCACAAACCACTCCCTCTGGCAAAATGCCAGGCGTCATCCAGACTTGTTTACAGACTCTAACATTTCCCCCTTTTGTTTAATTTAAATAACGACCATAGTGGTTTTTACACAAACACCATAAATAATCTGCTACAAGCAGAAGGGGAGGATACAAAATGCCACAATACCAAGCCACTTGATGGCTCCATACAAGAAGCCCTTGGAAAAATTATACCAGCAATGACACCGTTAGCAAAGATACCGAGTTACAATTTGTTGTAGATTACAGTTTGTTGTCTCAGTCCAGGTAAAGCAGTGTCTCAATAGATTAACTCACAGTTCAGGAAAATCACAGTCCAGGTAAGTTCTGCAGGCAGCTAGCTTAAATCACAGTCCAGGTAAGTTCTGTAGGCAGCTAGCTTAAATCACAGTCCAGGTAAGTTCTGCAGGCAGTTAGCTTGATTTGAAGTCTCGTCCGGTTCTCAGCAACACTGGAAATTCTTCCACCTTCGTCTTCACCGGCATTGGGACGAAGGCAGGAACCCCGGATGGCTAAAGAAAATCCTGTAGTATTCTAGCAGGCGCTAAGAAAACAACCTTCTGAACAATTTAGTACATTATCTCAAGGTTTTTTACATTTGAAATAGGCCTTAATAGTGCTCATTACTCGTCAGCCTCCAGGTGTGGGAGAACCATTGTAGTTACTGGCCTTGGAAATGATCAAACTTCAGGGACAGGCATCTTCCCCCTGCAGCGTCCCGGGCAGCCCCAGATGGTCCCAGGGAGAGTCCGGGGCTCAAACTGCTTCTGGGCACAGGCAGCAAAAGCTTTCGAGACTGGGCCTCCGGGTCAGTCTGGATATGGGCTCGTGGCAGTGGCATCCTGCTCCCCGGCCAGGAGGCGGGGAAGGGCCAGTTGCCGCCGCCTCTTGTAAAGTCCTTGCTGCACCATGACCGGCTTGCGCACGAGGCAGCCGCCACCGCCGCAGCGATTCACGCACCCTCCGGTAACGAAAAGTATTCAGTAATAGCCTTTTGCTGCAACTTTTTTCCTGATAATCCTTCTTCTTCTGAACTTTCTTTTTCTTTCTGACTAGAGTTCCTGGGCTCTTATCAACACATGCCCTAACTATTCTTGGTTCCACTGGGGTGCCTTCTTCCCTTAGTAATTTACTTCTCACCCCTTCCATATTTTCATCACAAAGACAATACAATACACTGAAACAAAACAAGACACAAACATACTGCATCAATCTTTCCATTTTCTCAAAATGGCCATTTTTCCTCTTGCCCTATCTGCCTAGGGAGGAGCAGATTTGCTCCCGTCCTATCTATGGACGGGCAGCCTTTTTTTTTTTTTTCGTCACTTACCCCCGAGTGTCCCGGGGCTCCCCATAACGGGCCACCATCTGCCGCAGTCTGGCTGCAGCAAACTAACCGGGGGGTGACGAACAACTTGTGTACGTTGATACAGCAGGAGTGGAAGCCGTTTATTGTAGGACAACAAAGGTATTTATACATTTTGCACAGCTTATCTTAATTAGCATAAACTAGATACATCAGTCAACCAATAAGGAATCTCCACACTTAATGGCTCGCTGGCGTTACTTCACAAACCACTCCCTCTGGCAAAATGCCAGGCGCCATCCAGACTTGTTTACAGACTCTAACAGTCTATTTTTTCAATTGTTTCTTTTGTTTCAATTTCATTGATTTCTGCTCTGATTTTAATTATTTCTTGCCTTCTACAGCTTTTGCTGCTGATTTGATCTTCATTTTCTAGGGCTTTGAGATGTAGTGTGAGGTCATTTATTTGTTGACTTTTTCTTCTTTTAAGGAATGAACTCCATGCAATGAATTTTCCTCTTAGTACTGCCTTCATAGTGTCCCAGAGATTTCAATATGCTGTGTCTGGTTCTCATTTACCTCTAAGAATTTTTTAATCTCCTCCTTGATGTCTTCTGTAACCCATTGTTCATTCAGTAGCATATTGTTCAGTCTCCATGTGATGCAGAATTTTTTATTCTTTATCTTGTCATTGATTTCCAATTTCATTCCATTATGATCTGATAAAATGCATGGTAGTATCTCTACTCTTTTGTATTTGCTAAGAGTTGCTCTGTGGCATAGTATATGGTCTATTTTTGAGAAGGATCCATGTGCTGCTGAGAAGAAAGTGTATCTGCTTGATGCTGGTTGACATATTCTATATATGTCAGTTAAGTCTAAGTTATCAATTGTGTTATTGAGCTCTATAGTTTCTTTATTCAACTTTTGTTTGGAAGATCTGTCGTGGTGAAATAGGTGTGTTAAAGTCATCCAAGATTATTGTATTGTGATCAATTTGACTCTTGAACTTGAGAAGAGTTTGTTTGATGAACATAGCTGCACCATTGTTCAGGGCATATATATTTATGATTGTTATGTCTTGTTGGTGTATGGTTCCCTTGAGCAGTATGTAGTGTCCTTCTATATCCCTTTTTATTAACTTTGGCTTGAAGTCTACTTTATTTGATGAGTATGGAAACTGCTGCTTGACATACCACTTCCGCAGTCCATGTGAGTGGTATGATTTTTCCCAACCTTTCACCTTCAGTCTGTGGATGTCTTTTCCTATCAAATGAGTCTCCTGTAGGCAGCGTATTGTTGAATATTTTTTAATCCAATCTTCCAGCCTATGTCTTTTGATTGGTGAGTTTAAGCCATTAACATTTAGGGTTACTATTGAGATATGGTTTGTATTTCCAGTCATATTTGTTTATTTTTATTATTTAACTTGACTTGGTTTTCCTCTTTGATTAGTTTTTCTTTTAGTGTACTACCTCCCTCTGCTGGTTTTCATTATTGTTTTTCATTTCCTCTTCGTGTAATATTTTGCCAAGAATGTTTTGTAGTGCTGGTTTTCTAGCTATAAATTCTTTTAACTTTTGTTTATCATGGAAGGTTTTTATTTCATCTTCAAATCTGAAGCTTAGTTTTGCTGGATATAAGATTCTTGGTTGGAACCCATTATCTTTCAGAGTTTGAAATATGTTGTTCCAGGATCTTCTAGCTTTCAGAGTCTGTGTTGAAAGATCAGGCATTAACCTAATTGGTTTATCTATAAATGTAATCTGCTTCCTTTCTCTTGTGGCTTTTAAAATTCTCTCCTTATTCTGTATGTTGGGCATTTTCATTATAATGTGTCTTGGTGTGGATCTCTTGTGATTTTGCACATTCAGCGTCCTGTAGGATTCTTGGATTTGGATTTCTGTTTCATTCTTCATGTCTGGAAAGTTTTCTGATATTATTTCAATGAATAGATTGCTCATTCCTTTGGTTTGAACCTCTATGCCTTCCTCTATCCGAATAACTCTTAAATTTGGTCTTTTTATGCTATTCCATATTTCTTGGATGTTCTAGTTGTGTTTTCTGATCATTTTTGCTGTGCTATCTACTTTCTTTTCAAGATGTTGTCTTTGTTGTCTGGTGTCCTCTCTTCTAAGTTGTCTACTCTGCTGATGATGCTCTCATTTTTTGTTGTCTGGTGTCCTGTCTTCTAAGTTGTCTACTCTGCTGATGATGCTCTCATTTTTTAAAAATTTTGTTTATTATTTCTTTCATTTAAAGGATTTCTTTTTTTTAATAACCTCTATCTCCCTGTAGAGGTGATCTTTTGCTTCTTGGATTTGTTTATGTATCTCATTGTCAAAGTGATCTTTCACTGTTTGTATTTGTTGTCTAATGTCTTCTTTGAGACTCCAAAACATCTGAATCATGTATATCCTGAAATATTTCTCTGTCATTTTGTCTGCTGTTTCTGTAATTCTTCTAATGATAATGACGTGTTGTCTTGAATTGCTTGTGGTACTTTCTTCCTTTGTCTTTTTATGTTGCTTGTGTTTTTTTCCCGCTCTGTGGGACTGGTGTGTTATTGTTTTTACCCCATAGATTTGTAGTGCTCTTGTATAGTTCCAAGATCCCTCCTTTGTGGGGAAGAACAATGTTGACAGTTTTCAATATCAGCAATACATCACCTATCAGTAAATTATTGTTATTAAGACATTTATAGTTAGTTTCAATGTCTATAAATGTTGGATTCAATTATTATTTAAAATATAATCAGTAGTTTCATAAAAGGTGTACAGTTTCTGGTAGTGGACAGAGAACTGGGTCAGGTGTATGACGATATGTTAAGGGGGAAAGATGTGAGGGTATAGGGTTAATATAACTTAGGAAATTTGGAGGAGAACTTTAATGAAGAGGGTTAGTAGCAGGGAATAGACAGGAGGTAATTTAGGTAGACAAGTAAGGGAGGACAGTAGAATGTATAAAATCAAACACATATATGTATTTAGAAAATTATAAGAAGTAAAAATAGTAAAACTTAGGAGGTTGAAAGAGGAAGAGAGGGAGGAAGAAAAATAAAAAGGAAAGAAAGAAAGAGAAAAAAGAGAGAAAGAAAAAAGGGGGGGCTTATGCAATTCCTCTATGTTGGAGTCCAGCTCCAACAGGGGGTCTCAGGAGATGAACGGATGGTGAGGAGTTGGTGAAAGGGGGGTGGAGAAACAACACAGACACCAAAGTGAAGGTGTTGATCCCAATCTTTACTTGTGAAGTTGATCATATATACTTTTCATTTTGGCAGGCTCACAGTACTTTGCGGTTACAAAACAGGAATCATTATTCAAAGAAACAAAATATTACCTAGCTACAATTAGAATAGAAGAATGTATCTTGGCTTATGCATAAGCAAGCATTTGTACTTTCAGTTCCCGTTTTGCTTTGAGCTGTTTCTGCTTAGTTAACTTTTAATAATAGTTAGAAATGTCCCAGACTATTGGCCTATACCTTGACTATTCTTTCTTGACTTACTGACTGGAACTGGTGCCATGGTTACAGCAAGTGGTTAACTTGTTATTAATTTTACTCAAACAAGAGTAAGAGCACAAACCATTGTGCACAGGAACAAGAACAAGTTGCCCAGTACTAAGCACTAATCTGTCTTCTTAACATTAATTCTTCTTCTCTAGATTTTAATTTAATTTCTCAAAAACTTCCTTGACAGGAATACAGGGAGTTTTTCATTAGACATTAACAATTACGCCCCACAGCTGAATCATTGCATTAGAGCAAACAGATCTATTCTTTAGAAGTAGTTGCATTAATTGGGAAAGTCATGTTTTTTCCTTCATACTTAATGGTCATATGAGAAATCGCAACTATACTTATTAAAGAAATACAAAAACAAACCAGCCCATTCCCAGAAACATACTGCACTCCTCCAGAGGATGAATGCCTTGCGCCATCCACCTCAGTAGGGCCTTGTCATTGCCTGAGTCAGGGGAGGGGTGCAGCACCTCTATATTATATTATTCTGGTGACTCAGTTCTTAAAGTTCTATTTCATGCAAAGTTCTTGGTTTCACATATGTTGGGGTTGTGAGGACCAGAGGAGGAAGGGTAGAGGAGAAAGGAAGAGGATAAAATGGAACAGAAGAAAAGAAAAGAAAACAAACAAACAAACAACAACAAAATACTCTTAGAGGCCTGTTTTCTTCTCTTCTCTTCCAGTAGGTGGAGTTGTGTATTCCAAGCTTGAGTCTCTGCCCTCAGGTGGTGGAGGTAACCAGTGTGAGAAGACTGGAGCTCTCCCTCTCCTGCCTAGAGCTTCCCTAATCTTGGTGTCTCTGAGTTGCTCCCGGTTTTTAGCCCCCTCCCCTCTCTTGCTTATCAGGTGTCAGCTGCGGACCTCTCGCCCTCCGCCCTCGTATGGCACCAGGTGGGCAGCGCCCTGGTCGCCCTGAGCTCCTGTTCAACTGAGAGCTGATTTTGTGCTGATAATCACTGTGCTGAGTTCTCACAGCTGGGGGAGGGGACTTGGAACCCAGGTCCCTGTTCAGTGGCAGATCCGTGCTGGTAGCCACGCCCACCAGAGGATGGTGAGAAAGGTTTTCCAAGATGGAGTCCATCTGTTTCCCGCCACGGGAGGTGTCTGGTGAGGTGGGGGAGCTGGGATGTCCTTGTACTGTGGCTAGAACATGGTCCGGTGACCTGCACAGGAGCGTAGAGTGATCTGGAGTTCTGCCACTCTGCCGAGGGGCTGAGTTGGTGTCTCTGCTCTGCCACTTGAGAGTCGCGCCTGTGCTCCAACTGCGGGCTTTGGGACCAGAGTCTGGAATCTCACCGGGACATAGAGGCTCTGAGTTCTGCTCCATGTTTGTAGCTCTGGTGGATTCTGTGAAAATCTGCTGGATGGGGCCCTGTCACACGCTCTGAGATGTTGTATTCCGTCAAGGCGAGACCCCGTGGAGAAGCCACCTGATAGCTTTCTCGGATTCAGGCACTGAGCAGCCAGAAATGGCATCTCCTCCACTCCGCCATCTTGGATCCATGAGTAAGCAATTAAAAAAAATATGTTGTTTAGTTGTCAATGGACCTTTATTTTATTTATTTACATGTGGTTCTGAGGATCGAACCCAGTGCCTCACACATCCTAGGCAAGTGCTCTACCACTGAGCCCCAGCCCCAGCCCCATAAGTAAGTGATTTTAAATGAAGAATAAACACAAGGGAGGTAAAATTCAAGTTTATTTCTTCTGAAAATCTTCATATACCCTGACAAAGAAATCTACAAATAAATACTTTTCATCCCCTCCTTGTTCTTTAAATGGCATTTATGGCAACTTAGTGGAGGACTGAGCACCTAACCTCCTGTGATTGCCAGTCAGCTCGAGTTGATGGCATGTATTCCACATGTCCTGGGCAGCATCTAGGTTCTTGTTGTTTCACAAACACAAGAAAAAATTTCCTAAATTCTTCTCTTGGAGGATCACTATTTGATGAGCACAATCAAATGACTTCCAGACATCCTTCCATTGTGGAGTTTTAGCAAAGTTGGCTTTGATCTCCTGTACAGCTACATTTAAAAATTTTTCATAAACTTCTCTTACATTTGGACCATTCCACATTGTTGGCTTCTTGGTTGGTGATGTAGAACATGATTGAAAGTTATTTGACTCCTTTCCTGTCTAGAGATAGGGTCTATGCCCTGTACTCTTGGATTCGGGTGGACTTGTATTCCTTGGTCCATGGAGTATGGGGAAGTGTTGCAGGGTGGCTTCTAAAGTTTGGCCACAAAAGACCATACTTCTTTTGCCTTGCTTATTGGAACACTTCATCCTAAAGCACTGGCTTCTCTGTTTGTAGTCTGACTGCTCTAAGGCCACCACGCTGTGGGAAGCCCATGCTGTGTAGTGCCCACGTTCAGGGCTCTGGCTAACCATCCCAGTTCAGTAAGGTCATCTCAGCCCAGGTACCAGACATGTGAATGGAGAAGCTCCCCGTTCATTTGAGTCTTCTGTAGCCTTTCAGGTCTTCCCAGTAAAGTCTCCAAACATCGTGAGAAGATGGGAACATTCCCAATTAGCTCTGTCTGAATTCTTGACCCCCCAAATCTGTGAACCTAATAAAATGGTGATTGCCCAAATAGCAACCATCCCTGTTGCCTTGGAATTTGGAGTATGCATTATCATGTGTTTTGTCCATTTATCAATGAAAAATTTAACATCTTCAGCAACAAAATCCATACATCTAAGTGGGCATTTTCTTTGACAAGGCCATCTTAAAAAAATAATATAATTTTGTCTGATGACTTATTTCTCCAGTGCATGAAACTCTAATACTTAGGGGATGAATTGAATTTTTTATGCCCATATGCCCAGAGTCTTGCACTTATGAGGCATTTAGGATGTTAATTGAATGAAAAACGACAGGTATTGAAACCAATATTGATAGATGTCAGAAATTGCCAAGTAATTTTGATATTAACCAGAATGGCTAAGAATTTAAATAATGTAGTTAAAGAATCTACTCCAGGTAACAGGGGTTGACAAAGAATGATTCCCAGGCTAAATCGACTCCATTGCCTGTTTTTGTGAATAAAGTTTTATTGGAACACAGCCTTACCCATTTGTTTATGTAATGCCTATAACTGATTTTATGCTACAGAGATAGTGTTAAGTACTTGTGAGAGACTGGATAGCCTACAGAGCCTAAAATATTAATTTTTCCAGAAAAGTTCTGCCAACCCTTGAATTAGGCAACCTAAGTGTTAATCTAGTAACTTATGAGGCCTCATGCATGGATGACAATAGAAATTCTCCAACTTAGGCGAGTAGGGTGTGTAAAGAAGGGTGCTGGCCCACCTCCAGACGTCTGATTCAGGAGTTCAGGGCAGGGCCTGAGAAATTGCATTTGAACTAGGTCTCAGGTGATGCTGATGCTTCTGGTCTGGGGACAATATTGGAGAAACACTGGAATGATAGAAACATTAATTAAGGGAGAAACTTGAAACTCTGCTCCTGGCTCTGTTGTGACTTTCCAGCTGAATAATCTTGGTAAGAATTTAGTTTTTCTGTAAAGCAAGGAGACTGGCCTAAAATGGGCCCTCCAACAGAGTCTCAGAACTGCGTCCGTCAGCCTCGGGGATGTAGCTGGAGCCTCAAGCCAGGAGCCTTCTGCCCTAAGCAACATCCCTCACTTATCCCAGGGTGGTCACAGGTACTGTCATTTCCTATGTGTGCTCTGACCCCCAAAGACTGGAAAGTGTCAGACTATGCACCTTTTAAGGTGTTTTTAGCTTAAAATCTTATGGAGGTGGATGGTTGGATTGGCACACATCTCCATCTCAAATACACGTTGGCCATTGTCCCCTGGATGCGGCAGTGAAGCTGCCTCACACCCGTCTTCCTCTTTGATAAACTAGCTCCTGTGGTTTCCCTCTCCCGGGGTGCTCACTGTCTCTCAGGTAGACCATCTCACACACGCAGATCTGCTTCTCATCGAGTCATTCCATCCTTTCTTGTCGCTTCTTCCTGGGGCTTACTCCTTCTACCTTTGATAATATCATCCACATTCTCCAACAGAGATGAGACTAGAAAGACGCTTAATGACCCCCCCTCTCTCCTACTGTCCTCTGCTCCAGAGAAAAGCCAGACAGCTGAAAGAGACAAGAAAGCTTTTCTGCCCCGTCTTAGGAATTCTCCCTGAAATGTTGTAACCTAAAAACATTGATGAAATGGATAAATAAACAGATGGCATAGTGTGGTGTATACACTAAGGTAATGGAAAAACACCGACAGTGTTTTAATCAGCTTTTGTGTGGCTGAGACCAAAATCTTTGGCAAGAACGAATTAGAGGAGGAAACATGTATCTGGGGCTTACAGTTTTAGAGGTCTCAGTCCACAGACAGCCGATTCCATTGCTCTGGGCCCACGGTGAGGTAGCACCATGGGGAAGGGCCCAGTGGAGGAAAACTGCTCGCTCATGGAGGGGAGGTCAGAAAGGAGAGAGAGAGAGAGAGAGAGAGAGAGAGAGAGAGAGAGAGAGAGAGAGAGAGAGTTGGGGGGAAGAGGCCACAGGGAAGGTGCACCCTTTCAGGGCACACTCCCAGGGACCCACCTCCTCCAGCCATGCCCACCTGCCTACAGTTACCACCCATTCTGTCCATTAAAACTAGTATGGACTGATTAGGGCAGAGCTCTGGTTATCTAATCATCTTATCTCTGAATATTCCTACATTAACAGGAGTTTGGGCGGGGGACATCTCACATCCAAATCACAACATACAACTAATCACCCACAGTGCAGGAACACTTTCTCTCTCTATATATGCATGAACGCAGGCATACATGTGTGTATATATGTACACCATGATACATATTCCTATCTGTATTTTGTTGAAGTCACTATTGTGCTTAGTCGACTTCATTCCCATGCAATTTAGTATATATTCCCATGCAATTTAGTATATATTGGATACCTACTAAGCTCAAATGGCACAGGGTGTTATATAAAGGAAATCCAGGCAGAGCTATTATTTTCAGTGAGCTTGAAGTTTTGCTTGATAATTATTCTTTGGAAAGCCTCCTGAGGGAACAGGTGGGTGAAAACTCTTTACAGAGAGACCATCTTTTGTGGTAGGATTGGTGTAGAGTCTTTCTGTTTAGTGCCTTCAAATGATATCAAAATGGAAATGATTTGTTCCATGCCAGGCATGAGTCATCATCTAGTGAAGTGGGCACTGTGAATTCCAGAGGCACCACAGCTAGAACAAATTTATGAAAGTAGCAAGTCAAGGTTGGAAGGAAGCCTGCCTCCAGAGCAAGCTGATGATCAGAGGTACATGGTGTACCTTTCTGCACTGAAAAACTCCCTGCTTTTGTTGACTGTGTGGGTTTCAAAGGCCATTTCTAACTTCTGGGATTACAGTTTCACTTTTGCAGGGATTTGCACATTTGCTGTCTGGAAATGAACTATGTGCTGCTCAACCTTAATCAAATATGATTTTGTTCTACTGTGAAGGGAACATGTTGTTGAGTACCTTTTTGAGTGGGGTTATGCCAAGATGGGTCTGGAGTGGGGTGAAGAAGAGGTGGAGGGGTTGACTTGTTCTGCAGAGTAGTGGAAGGAGAATTGGCAGATGGAGGGAGAGGGAGGAGAAGAAGTGAGAAGTCACTGGGAGAAAGGAGAGTGAGACTTTAAGTAGCCCAAAGTGGCCCATGGAGAGGCATCCCTAGGAGTCACGTGGTCTAAGGATGCATGGCGTGGTGGGGGTTGAAATGTGACGTTTGACATTTACCACAACATTAAGATGAAGGACTGGGTCTTCCTAAAGCTTTGTTCAACCCAGCACATGCACACAGTTGCTTTGCGGGGGTGGTAATTTTGTTGAAAACCAGCTAAGAGCTGCTGTTTTTGTGGTTGTTTCTTTGAGGCACAGAAGGCACGGAGTGAGAAAAAGGTCCAGAATTTTCTAAATGAAAATCATTCATCGGTGAAGAGTCCTCAGAAAAAACTTGGATGCAAGAGTATGAGTTCCCTTGGAGTTTGCTAAAATCTTAGCAAGAGATATAGAAGTAGGAATCAGGGTTCACAGCAAATTTAACCACATGTTAATGGGAGAGGGGTCGTTACCAATGGTGATACGTGGGTTTCAACTAAAATATGGAATTTGCTACACTGTCCACCTTTTCTACACTGGTGCCTTATGTGATAATAATTGCTTAGTGGTATTGTGTGAGTTAAAATCAAAACCTTTACAACGGTAGATTTTCTAAAACTGAGATACCCAATTATTCTGGAACACATGAATTTTTTTGGTACTGCTTTCTCCTTTATTTTGCTTATACAGACTTTGGGATGTTTGAGGCATGAATAAACAATTGAGCAAACAAATAAGACCATTTACAAATTAACTGCTTTTGAGACATTTAATTTGGCAGTTTTGGTTAATTACATGGGTTATGATGTGAATTTCTCTAATCTTTGGCCCAAAACACTGACTTTTGTCACACATGATTTATTGTAGCTTTTAGATTCTTTAATGTATCTTCCACATTGGAAATTGCTGTGTTTGGCAATGTGCTACTTAAGTATAAATTAGAAATTTGTTTGTATCAACTTGATCAAAGGTTGGAGGATGTCCCATAATTTGTCTTCTGAAAAGACAATACCACAAAACATTTTTCTCTGGAGGTGTAGTATGAATCTCTCAACAAAGTATTTCTTGAGGTCCTGTTATGTGCAAAAAAATTGTTCTAGGGGTTGAGGGAGGAACAGAGAGCCTGATTCCACTCATGAGGTGGCAACTTGGAAGCATGCCCAATAAATGGTAGCATCACAAGGCATTAAATGTTAGATATCAAATGAATAGCACAAGCATGAAGTGTGATAATAATTACATAGAGGAGATGAGAAAAATGTTATCTGGATGGTCAGAGAGAGACACAGAGATGTTAAAAGTTTTGAGTTGTATATTTTGAAAATAATTTTTATATTTTAGCATCTTTATTGCATTGGAATTGATGTCAGTTCACTATTCATATTTAAAGCATAAAATCTGATATAATTAGATGTACACACCCATGAAATTCTCACCAAAATCAAGATGATGAAAGTGTTCATCACCCCTAAGTTTCCTCACACCCTTTTTAAATTCTTCCCTCCATACCTTTCTGCCTCTGGACTGTCACCAGATCTTCCCTTTGACACTGGAATTCACATTAGCTAGACATTTTTGTCTGTTTCTTTTGCATAATATGATTATTTTGAAATTCCTTCAAGGTTTTGCATGTATCAATAGTTCATTGTTTTTATTGCTGAGTAGTATTTTTTACATGGATATACCACAATCTGTTTATTCACATAGCTGTTCATAGACATTGGATTGCTTTAAGTTTAGGCTGTTACACATAGAGATATTATGGACATTCAAGTGTAATTTTTTGACAGACATCTGCTTCTATGTCTTTCTGGTAACTCCCTGGCAGTGCAACGCTTAGGTTTTATGGTCAATGTCTGTTTAAGAAACTGTTTAAATGTATAAACTGAGAGCAAAAGAGGAGAATTCCATTTCCTTTTCCATCTCCACCAGAAGTGGATCAGAATCCCACTTACTCCACATCTGCACTGATACTTGGTATGGACAGTGTCTTTCACTTTAGTTATCCTAGTGAGTAGTAGTGGTATCTCCTTGTGGTTTTAATTTGCATTTCTTTAAGGACTAATCATGTTGGTCATCCTTTGTTTTGCTTGATTACAATCCAAGTATATTTTTTCTTTCTTTTTTTTTATTTATTGCATACATGACAATAGTGGAATGCATTACATTCATAATTATCCAATCACAGCACAATTTTTCATAACTCTGTATATAAAGTATGTTCACGCCAAATTATGCCATTATACATGAGCTCTCTTATTTTTTTTGCATACAATTCTTAATACACCTTTAACCAAGTATCTTTTTTCATAAAATGTCTATTCGAATCTTTTGCCTACTTTTTATCAGGTTGTTGGTCTTCTTATTGTTGCATTTTGAAATTTCTTCATGTATTCTGAATTCAAGTGCTTTGTCATATATGCAATTTACCTATATTTTCCCCCAATCTGTGGCTTATCTTTTCATTCTTTAAAAGTATCTTTTGAACAACAAAATGTTTAATTTTGGTGAAGTACAATTTACATAGTTTCTTAACTACAGCTTATCCAAGTTCACAAAGTCTTTCTTCTATATTTTCTTTTACCAATTTTATAGTTTTAGGTTTTAAAATATGTGAAAGAAAGGCACTAAGACAAGGTGTGGTCTGGGATTGGTGAGGTGACCAGTGTGGATGGAACTCAGACGTTGGGTGCTCTGAGTTCAAGCCCCCCTGCTCCCTCTCAGTTCCACGGACACATCAAGCTCTTTCCTGCCTCAGCGTCTTGTGCATACTGATCTCTGCACCTGGAACCAACTGCCTTTACATTAGCCTAGTCAACCCAACATGTCTTTTGGATTGAAAACCAGGTGTCCCTTACTCAGAATTTACCTGTCCAGATCTGGGTGCCATGTTGCACAACTCCATTCCGTGTGAATGTTGCCTCTGGAGTGGGGCAAGGTTAGGACATTCCCCTTAACTAACTCAAGAACCTTGGCGTGTACTAGCAAAGCACACACAACGTTTTCTTTATAGTGTAATGGTAATTTTATAATCATATCAATATTTGATTAAAATCTTGAGGAACGTCTCCCCCCCTGCCCCCGCCCTCAGGAAATTAAGATTCTTGAGGTTGGAATCCATGTGTTCTTTGTTTACTAATGAATCTCCACTGACGAGAGCGTACTGCTTGGAATATATTAGGTGCACCATCAATAATTAACTGAAGGAGGGAAGGAAGAAAGGCGGGAGGGGAAGTATTGTGCTTTGTGCTGGAGTTGGAATGTGGAGAGTCTAGAAGGTCAGCGTGAATCATTTCAGCTTTATTCTAGGCAATCGGGTTTATGACAGCATTGGAGCAGGGGAAATGGCATGAATGAAGCAGTATTTTAGAATCTTGTTGGTATGTATTAGATTTAAGGTTTGAGAATCAGAAGAAATTAAAAATAACTGTCTAAATATAGTTGGAGACGAGGTAGCAGTGAACAGAGGGATGAGACAGCTATTTATGTAAGGAATCATCTATAGACTATTTCATCTGCTGGGAACAGGAGAGAGTAAAAGAGGAGAAATAAGTTCATTGGGGAGGGGCATAGAGTATTTGGGGAGCTATATTGCTACATTCGTTGAAATGAAGATAGAGAAGAACAGAACATTTTATAGGGAAATATGAAAAATTTTCTTAGCGAACTATGTTTTAAAAGGTTTGCTGATATTTTGACCTACACTTGTCCTTAGTGAATTTTATGTCTAGGCAGCTTTACAATTCTATGGAAAACATTTTAGGGAAACATTTCTACATCTTTTGCCTGTAGCAAAATAGCCATGCCAAATTGCCTGGAATACTGATTTGTGATTTTTATAAAAATGTTATTTGCGGTGATCCTACTCTTGGTGTGTTAAATCAGTAGGCCATGGGGCACAGATTTTATCCCATATTCTTTTGGTCTCCTAAGTCTGAAATTTCCCTCAGTACCTGAAAGTTGTCTCAGCACTAGGTACATCCCGGAAGCTGCTAACAACTGTTCAAGGAAGACCTTCCCACAAATTAAACTTAGCAGAATTGACTTGAACAAAGAGCAATTCATGAGTTGAGCAGCATTTCAGGTATTAGTGTTCTCTAGAAAGAACCAATAGGGTAAGTGAGAAAGGATCTGTTAGAGAAGTCAGATCGCAGAGGCTCCTCACATGCAGTTGCTTCAGCGGGACAACTTGAAAAACCAAGGTTCGTCATGGGAGATTAAAACGCACACACAGACAGCAGCGACAAAGATGAAGCACTTTACTGCAAGCTGGTGCTAGCTTATATAGAAAGTGAGAGTCAGTTATGTTAAACCAGGAAGCCCCCGGGGCCAATCATAGTAAAGGTCAGGTCATCACCTACGGTGCCGGCACGTCCGCCCTGCACAAGATTCACGCGGGCACGAGCTGTCCACCAGCACGGAAGACCGGAGGACCAATTAGAAAATTTTGAAAACAACTTGTTATCCGCCCACTGGCAACTTGCCCGCTGCCATGTTACATTCGGGGCCCCTTACCTGAAAGTCCCGGGGAGTTCTTAGGGAAACTCCTAACACAACTCATGCATCAAGACATTTCAAAGTGACCGCAGGTGTTTGGTCCCCTTTTCACCTGGCACACGGCAGCGCGGATTCCTTGTGCACCATTTTTCTCTCCCCTTTACTGACTCCCTGTTCCCACCACATTGTGCATTTTGACCAGTGCCTGGGATGTTCATTCTGGCTGTTCATTCTTGGTGGAAAAGAATTTTCCTTGGCGTGGCAATTTTCAGAAGTTCTGTTTTAGGGAGGAGCTGGGGCCGTGTTCCAGATTGGCTGGAATTTTCCTGATGACCCAGGACTATTTGTGTCCGGACGTTGGCCTTACTCCTTCCTTGCCGTGGAAAGAGCTCCCGTGGGGTTTTCACACAGGGCAATCTCTGTTTTTCTCCTGTTGCTACAGAGATAAGCTGTAAATAAGCTTGTTGATGTGACTTCTCAAGTGGCTCGACACCCTCTGCTCCCTAGTTCTGGGAAGCGCTTGATGCTGGTGTGTGCACATGCCCCTCCTGCTGCAGACAAGCAATTTGAACTCGGCTCATTAAGCTTCTTCTCACCACTAAGAAACAGGCCCTGCTGGCTCTTCCAAGACCAGAGAGCGTCGTCTCTCCACCCCACACACACAGCCCCCTTTCCCCATCCATTTGGTAGTGTGGATTTTTCTCTTGCCTGATTTCACCACAAAGGGAGTTTGCATTTGAAAAATATTTGTTGTCTTCTTCTGATTTTCTGATGATTCCTAAGAAAATGAGAAAAGTCTTCTGACTTTTCCCACAATCTTTCAATTGGAAGTTCACTGATGAGTTATCAAGACGGGGGTGGGGTGGGGGCTTTTAATGACTCTGTTGCTGCCAGTTTTGATGACGGACATTTTCAAGGGCAGGATAATGCCGACATTTCAATCATACTTCGAAAAAGAAAACATCAAAATAACCATTGTGGATGAGTTTAAGAAAACAGCCATATAATATCAAAGTTGAGTATGGCATATCCCCTAAGAGGTTTTTCTGATGTCTTTAACCACGATACAAATGTCCATTCATCTTGTGACTTTTAAAATGTATTATGTAAAGGGAAGATAATATAAATAACATGTGGAAGGACTTCCATGAGACTGAGTAAATTGAAGCCAGTTTACTGTGGATGGTCCTGGTCTGCCTTATTTAATCAGTCTACACAGACCTCAGAAGTTTTAAATCACGAATGCTAATTTATACCATGAATGCCAGTTGATTAAGTGAGAGTCTGTGGTAACTTTTTCCAAAAGGGTTGGCATTAGATTTTCATCAAGAATTACCCTCTTGATTAAACTATTGTTATTTTGGAGAAAGCAAGATTGAGTCTGAGTCATTTTGAAGGTAGGAATGTAACTCTGTATTAACATTAGCGGTTTCTTTGATAGACGCTCTTGTATTCAAGTATCATTTTTTTGTACTGAAAAAGAAAGAACTAGTGAAGGTATTTTTTTGTCTTAAAATGTTCTAATTCTTACTTAGGATTTGGGGATATTGTTTTTTAGGAGTTTTTCTGTTTCACTCTTTGAAACAGAAAAATCCTTTGTGCTAAAAATAAAATTACACTGTATTAAAATAATTCTCTGCAGTTGACAGCCATATTTGTTTTACCTGGATACTCCCGCTTACATGAACTTAAAGGAAAACAAATGAATAAATAAAGCTACAACTGCCATCTCCAAATCCTAATGTAGTAGTTTTAAAACATGTCTATATATCAAAACAGACATGAATGGTACAGAATAGAATACACAGAGACAAACCCACATAAATATAGTTATCTCATACTTGACAAAGGCACCAGAAACATACATTGGAGAAAAGATTGCCTCTTCAACAAATGGTGCTGGGAAAATTGGAAATCCATATGTAACAAAACGAGATTAAACTCCTATCCCTCACCCTATACAAAACTCAAAGTGGATCAAGGGCTAGGTATTAGACCACAGGCTCTGCACCTGCTAGAGAAAAAGTAGGCCCAACTCTCCATCCTGTCAGCTTAGGAACCACATTCTTCAACAAGACGACTAAAGTGCAAGATGTGAAATCAAGAATCAGTAAGTGGGATAGATTCAAATTAGAAAGATTTATCACAGCAAAGGAAACAATCAAAAACATGAACAGAGAGCCTACAGCATGGGAGAAAATCTTTGCCATCTGAACCTCAGATACAGCATTAATGTCCAGAATATATAAAGAATTCAAAAAACGTCACCCCTCCCCCGACCCCCCCCCCCCCAAAAAAA